>NW_026606077.1:12095000-12695000 GCF_029834395.1 Sorex fumeus | reverse complement strand
CTTTAGCTCCTTGGTTAAGCTGATTCCGAGGGATTTCATTTTCTTTTCTTTTCTTTTTTCTTTTTTGTTTTTTGGGTCACACTCGGCGATGCACAGGGATTAATCCTGGCTCTGCACTCAGGAATTACCCCTGGTGGTGCTCAGGGGACCATATGGGATGCTGGGAATCAAACCCAAGTCATTACATGCAAGACAAACACCCTTCCTGCTGTGGTATTGCTCCAGTCCAGTATTTGATTTTCTGAGGCATGATTGTGAATGGGATTTTTTTTATATATAGCTTTCTTCTCTCTCATTATTTGCATATAGGAAAGCCATGGAATTTTGGGTATTGATTTTATAGCCTGCAACTTACTATACAAGTCTATTGTTTCTAGGAGCTTCTTGGTAGAGGCTTTAGGGTTCTCTAAATATAGTATCATATCATCTGCAAATAGTGAGAACTTGATTTCTTCCTTTTATATCTGGATTCCTTTAATATCTTTTTATTGCCTAACTGCTATTACAAATACTTCCAGTACTATATTGAATAGAAGTGGTGAGAGTGGGCATCCTTGTCTTGTCCCTGATCTTAGAGGGAAGACTCTTAGTTTTCCCCCATTGAGGATAATGCTTGCCATAGGCTTGTAGTAGATGGCTTTGACTATATTGAGGAAAGTTCTTTCACCATCATGTTTCTGAGGAGAGGAGAGAAATCTTTTTTAAGAGTCTTTTTTTGGGGGTGGGGGCCGCACAGTCTGGCATAGTTCCACAAAAGGAGCTCAAACTACCTTTTCCCCAGAACCAGGAGGGAGTTGTCTCTCTATGACAACTCCTGAAGTGTGTTCAGTTGGAAGTTAATGGTGCGCTGAGCTCAGAGAAGGAGACAGTCACTGTGTGTGTCCTTCTGGGCTGACTGAGCTATGAGATGGCTCAGGGCAACTGGAAGACCAACTTGTTTCAGACGAAGGACCTACTGTGTTCTGTTTTTCTTGCAGTGCTAATTTCTCCCAGACCTTCTAGCAGGCTTCAGGGCATTATTGGGTTAGAAAGAAGAAAAGGAAGTGTTTTGTATGCATATGTGTGTTTTGCCATATCCGGTGGTCAAAGTTTGCCAGGACATCCTCACCAACAGGCCAAGGTCTGTGTCTGTGCTTCCCTGGTAATGTTAAGTTGCCTCTTAGAGCTTGTCTTGCACTTTGCTGGGGGTCGTGACAGCAACTCTTTCTCCCAGGGGTAGAATGTGAACACCTTGATGTTTTCTTATTTCCTCCTTCCTTTAACCATTTTTGGTGCTCTGACGGACACAGGTCACAAAGTTATTGACTGTGAACCTGCATACTCAGCCACGGTGCCCACTGGAGGCCTCTCTTGTTGTAGGAGATGCTCGCATGCTTGCTGGGGGCTGTATCCTTTAGTGGCATTGATTACCCATGTTCTGTTTCGGTACTGGTTGGTTGTTACTCACACATGCTTGATGGGGGGGACCTAGCTGCTTCTACTGGGATGTCAAGGGTCAACTGTGTTAATATGGGGTGAGAGAGCTGGGATCCATCAAGTCCTGACTCCGGACACTCTTGTCTGATCCTCTCAATGTGGGTGTCCTTAGTAGTGTCAGAGGGCTGGTTCCTGTGCAGTTCTAGGATGTGGATCCCCCTGCCCAAGTTAGAGATATCCCTTGACCAGTCACACATTTGGGGTGGTAGTTCCCCCTGGCTCTGCAGCAACTAAGTTCTCATCCATGGCAGCCTCCAGCGAACCCTTCAACACCATGCTGCTCTTGAACTTCTGTACTGTCTTCGTCACGACAGAGACAATTCAACCCAGACTTTCTTACTCCTCAAGGAAACATTCATAGGAACACAGAGGCAGTTGACCAGTCCTTGGTGGTCTCAAATTCTCCATCCTAAGTCCCCCTGTTAGCTAACCAGGCAAACCAAATTCCATGAGGAACCCAGGTTGCCCCCTTTTTCCTGGGATGGGAGCTCAGGCCAGCCCCAACATGACCCCTCAGGTTACTTTTAGCCAGGACAGGACTCAGCTGAGCCTTATTCAGCAAACACAGTTGAGGGTTTGTGGGAGGTATCTGCATGGCTGCAGAACACATGTGTTCCCATGGGTGATGGCTCTCTCGCTCTTACTCTCTTGCACTCTCTTCTCTTTCTCCCTCACTTTCTCCCTCTTTTTCCATTCGTTTCTTCTCTCTCTTCCTCTCTCTCCCTCCTTCCCCCAGCTCCCGGAAGAGAACAGCACAGAGTCTTCTGCCCCCATGCCTGGCTGTCCTCGCCGGGGCCCCTTGGAGGGGAGCGGGTTGAGCTTTCCTCCCCGCCCCGACCAGGGCTCCGGCAGCCGAAGACTGCCAGGACCAGCCACCACCATGCTGAGACCACTCTCCGCACACATGAAGGTACTGGTACTATCAGCATCTTCTCTTTTTAAGGCTGAAGCAGGGCGTTCTTGAGTCTCTGCAGGGACCAATAATAGAGACCCATGGAGATGGGACTCAAGCTCTCCCCCAGTGCAGCTTCTGCTGGTTCCACCTGTAATAAGGCTCTCTGGATTCTTTTGGCAATTTGGCCCAGATGGATCTTTGTTATTGGAGGCTGAACTATGCATTGAAGAATGTTCAGAAGCAACTCTGGGTTCTACCCACTAGGTGCCAATAGCAAACCCTTCTTTCTGCAGACATAACAACCAAGCATGTCTCCAGACATTGCCAGCATCAGTGGGGACCTAGAAGTGGTTGGCAACATCTAGTGAGACGAAGGTACTTGTAATTCCCTGTACTTATCACTCTGCTTGTGTTTGGGTTTTAGCTCACATCTGCAGGGAGCGAAGCCTTCTTCCTCCTGCAGTTCTTTGCTGGCAAACACCTGATACTCTTTCCTCTGAGTCGTTCTCTCTGGGGAAATCTTCTCTTCTCTCTCCTACCAGAATTCTCACAGGCCTCTGCATAACTCTCCCACAGCTCTACCAACTTGGAGTAAGTCATTGCTTGTGCATCTCTCTTGAACAACAGGGTCCAGGAGAGGGCTCAGTCTCCCTTGGAGCCTCAGTAGCCGGTGGATTACCTCAGAGCAGGCATTCAGCTGCTCTGGGACCCAAGGAACCACCAACAGACTCTGAAGGTTCTCTTGAGGTTCTTACATCCTGGCCATGTCAGGTGGTGATCCAGAAATTTGCCCCAAGCTTTCCCAGTTGATGAAATAGCCTGACAGCACTAAGTTACGAGGGTAGTGGGTCTTGTCAACTAACAAGGCAGCTGATAGCTCTCAGAAATCCAGGGTTTACCTTTAAGGGATCTGTAATGAAAGCTTTATGTGTGTCAACAAAAAAAGCATTGGGATTTTATGGGTTTTTTTCCAGGAGTGAGAGTACATTAGTTTCAAATAATTTTCAAAAAAGTCCATGAGTTAAAACCTGCCAAGAATCACTGCTCCTGGGCTTGTTATACCAGTGTTATGGGTCAGTGGCATTGCCACATATCCAAAACACAGAGTCAGCAACATTGAAGACATGAGATCTAAGCTGCAACCACTGGAGCTTTGTAATGTGCCAGTCGGTTGGACAGGTGGGGATGAGTTTGTGGGGAGGGAATCTGGGAACACAGGTGGAGGAAAGTTGACACTGGCAGTGGGATTGGTGTGGAAATATTATATGCCTAAAACTCAACTATCAATAACTTTGCAAATCACAGCTCTTCAATGTAAAAAGAAATTTTAAAAAACAGCCAGTGGCTGCAACCAAATAACCTAGATCACTCGGCACAAATGGGTTCAAAACAGGGCTGTTTGGTTGTAATATCAGGTTCACAACTATCTGTGATGGTCCTAGAAACAGGTGCTGGGACTGCTGGCTCTTAGGCTCCTTCTTCCAATCTTTTAGTCACTATGAAGAAAAGAGATAAGTTTCACAGTCTCCCCACCTTCTTTACTACCATTTCTTCAAAGCCACTCATTACTAGGTACCTTGAGAACTTGCTTTTCATGGAGTTCTATGTCTATTGCTTGGAGATAAAGCATATCTATCTATCTATCTATCTACCTATCTATCTATCATCTACTTATTTGGGGGCCTTCCCGGCAGTGTTCAGGGGCCTGGGCCTTCTCTTCACCATAGTCTGTCAGCCAGTCCGGATGGTTTAGTGCTCTAACCTATAATATGATGCTGCTCCGGCCTGGTGGTGCTGGGGACCACCAGGCCTATTGCTGGTGGCATTAGGGAGGCCATAAGGTGCCTCAGATATGGGATAGCAATTTTTCTCCATTGCAACATTATGCTTGATGAGTTCTTTAATGCTTATTTTTGTGCCAGGTACCATATTAAGTAAAGGCCCTCCCGTTGATCATCGATTTGCTCGAACGGGCCCAGTAACGTCTCCATTGGACACTTTGTTGTTACTGTGTCTGGCATATCGAATACTCTCGGTAGCTTGCCAGGCTCTCCGAGAGGGGCGGAGGAATCGAACTCGGGTCGGCCATGTTGGCTGCGTAGTAATCAACAATATTTATATTCTGCCAATAGATCTCACAATGTAGGTGCTTTGTCAGTAAAATTTGAGTTGCAGAAAACAGATCCACAATTAATGACTTGAAGGTAAATCAGGAGCTGAGATTCTTTCCCCTTAGACACAGGGAGCTGATGTCTAATATGTCCAAAAACCATAAACATATGACTGTGGGACTGAGCTCATGCCAGGCCTGTGTCTCAGATCTCCAAGTGCTCTCCTGTTCCCAGAATGTTAGCCTTGTAGAACCCCCCCCCCCGCCCCCCAGGTTTCTCTGCTACACTTGGCACGTGCTATACAGACTCAGTCTCAGTTGCACCTTCTTTGTAAAATGACACTGAAATCTCCTCTTTGGAACTGATCATTTTGACAGTACCCTTCTTCCATACATTGACAATGAACATGGGTTCAGGGTTTTTATCATGATGTCCCATGTTCCCAGCTGGGTGGGCTCTTGATCAGCTCTTATTAAATTCCAGTGGACTATCCTGAGGGCACAAAGTGATGTACTCAGGCAGGCAGATAGGGAAGGCTCTCTCCCAAGGCAATGGAAGTAAATTTCCTGGGAAGTAATAGCCCTGAAGTTGCGAAAGCCAACCTTGCAGAAAACAGGAACCGAGGCCTGATAAGACCCTCACCTGGTGGCAGCAACAGACCCAGAGAAGCTCCAGCAGAAAACAAAAGGCCAGGAAAGGAACTTCAAAGACTATCACCACTCCCAACCATACCCCCGTTGGCAACCTCCTTAGCAACAGACTTTTTACCTAGATAGAAGCCCCACATGGAGGCAGGTTGAAAAATCCCTATAAAGGCCACCTTGAGCAAAGAGAGGGCACACATATGCTGCCTGAGCCCAGGTGCTGCTTGTATCCATGTGGCTGAGCATGAGTGGTGCCCAAACACATGTGTCGCCAGCATCTCCTCTCTTGAGATGTGTACTTTCACGAATATATATATATAATTATTATTATTATTAGTGAAACACCATGAGGTACAGTTGTAAACTTACAAACTTTTGTGCTTAAGTTTCAGTCATATAATGATCGCGTACCCATCCCTCCACCAGTGCCCATTCTCCACCACCAATGATCCCAGTAGCCCTCCCCCCCCCACCCCATCCCCCCCCCAACCCTGCCCTGCCTCTGTGGCAGGGCATTCCCTTTTGCTCTCTATTTCCTTTAGGGTGTTGTAGTTTGCAAATAGAGGCATTGAGTGGCCATCGTGTTCGGTCTATAGTCTACTTTCAGCACGCATCTCACATCCCGAGTGAATCCTCCAAACATCCTCTACTTGGTGTTTCCTTCTCTATCTGAGCTGTTTTTTCCTCCACCATGTGTTTCCGGTTTCTAAGCCCTGGAGCAGACCTCCTGGTACTGATCTCAACTATTCTTGGGTGTTCATCTCCCATTCTGTTACTTTTTATTCCCCAGATGAGTGCTTTCATGTCTAATTCTGGGACGTGTGTAGGTAGGGGCTTCTCTTGGAGAAGGCTGGTTTCTTTTTTTTTTTTTTTAAATTTTTAATAGTGAGACATCATGAGGTACAGTTGCAGACTTACACATTTTTGTGCTTGGGTTTCAATTATACAATGATCAAAATACCCATCCCTCCACCTGTGCCCATTTCCCACCACCACGGATCCCAGTATCCCTCCCCCCCCCCATTCCCCTCATTCCACCCTGCCTCTGTGGCAGGGCATTCTCTTTTGTTCTCTCTCTCTTATTGGATGTTGAGGTTTGCAAAAGAGAAGGCCGATTTCTTTCTTGAGCACATTACTCTCCATTCTCTCCCACTTTCTCTCTCTCTTTCCCTTCAAATCCTCCAAATAAAATCTGTTTCACTTCACTGCTTGTCTACTCCTGAAATTCTTTTCTGCAAAGCAAGACAAGAACCCAGTAACTCTGGGTCTCAGGTGGCAGAGACAGATGGGGAGAAAGTGACTGTCTTTCTCCTTCCCGCTTTACATAAGCCACCTACGGGTCCAACATCAGAAGGACAAGGTGGGGGGTGGTGGTGGGGAGTTTACAGAGAAAGTAGTACAGGGGTTAAGGTGCTCGCCTTAACTCGGCCAGCCTAGAGTCAGTTCTGGGCATCACAAATGATCCTGCAAACCTTTCCAGGAGTGATCCCTGAACACAGAAGAGTCGGTTCTGAGCTCCACCAGGTGTGGCCCCAACCCCGCAACCTGCAAGTGAAGGGCATGGTGGGACTGAAGCAGCTTGGCAGCCAGAGTCCCTGTCTAGCAGGAAAGCATCTCAGCTCCAGCTCTGCCTTAGAATCGTTCACTGCACCTCTGTCTCCTGAAACTCAATTTTACCAACAAAGTTCCTACATTGCGAGATTCATTGGCAGAGTAGAAATAAGGTCTATTACTTTGTATGGTGCCTGGCACAAAAATAAGCATTAAAAAACCCATAGAACATCATGTGTAGTGAGAAGAATTGCTACCTGTATTTGAATCTGGGCTAGCAGCATTTGGTTGGCCTGAGCCAAAAGCCCCCCTTCCTTTGTCATTTGGCTCATGCAGTTCTCCTCTGAGAATGGATGCCCTTTCTTATTCGATATAGTGCCATTCTACTGATTCTTATCTTCAACTCTATTTTCTGCTACTTTCAAACAGCCGTTCCTGTTGGTTAGCCTGTCTGGTACTCATTTCCAGTTCTTCACTGTTGATTTTTCTGGGTTCTTAAATTATACATGTGCTTCTGGGAAGCAGCAGAATCCAAAACAATTTAAAACCAGGCAGGTAATTCTTTTAACTGGCAGGGACTAAATTTTTTTACATTGACTGTAGTTTTAGGTATGTTTGAATCATTTTTCCATTTCCTCCTGTGCTTATTTCTTTTTTCCCTGTTTGATGCTGTTCTCCCCACCCCTTCCTCCTTCTCTTCTTTTTGGTTTTTAAAATTTTCCCCTTTCATTCCTCTTTGATTTATTTTTTATGAAATCTATCCACTTAATTTTATTTTTCTCTTTCAGGGGCCACTTCTAAAATTTCAAGTTTTAAAAATATTTGACTTAACAATTTCAAGTGATTTCATATCTCTGCCCTCTTAGAAATGATTCTGCTGTGTTTAACTCTGGTGAATTCTCTCTAGGACTTTAGCATGTACGGTATTTTGGTTCATCATGGTTTATGTGCCCCAATTAACCATTAGTGTTATATTGTTAGGGCTGAAGAGACGGTGCATAAGGCACCTGCCATGTATGTGGTTAATCCAAATTTGATGACTGGAACCCCATACGGTCACCCCCAATATCACCACGAGAGATCCCTGAGCACAGAGCCAAGAGTAAGCCCTGAGCACTGCTGAGTTGGGCCCCCAAACTGAAAACACAAAACCAAACCAAAATCAAATCAAAGCTTGGTTAGTAGTATTCAACTGGTAGTTAGGTTCTTGGCTTGCCAGTACTGCTTCTTTATGCTTCAGTGCTCTCCTGGGTTTAGTTTCTTAGCCCTGGAATTCGATCCTTTATGTATTCTTTCAGGGAGAGCCAGTTGGTGACAGATTCTTCTGGGTTTCTTTTGTTTTATATCAACCTTACATCGGAGTCACAATGTAACTTTGCAAATAATTCTAGGTTGACAGTTATTTCCATTCAGTTATTGTTCCTCTAAAGATATTGTTCCTCTGTCCTTTATTTCAGCTAGACTGCTGATTCTCATTTCTCTGTGGGCAGGCTTTCTCTTTCTTGTTGTTCTAATATTTCACTCTTTGACTTTGGTGAATTTTAGTTTCTCTACAAAACATTTAGAGGAGGGTTAGAACTTGTGCTTCCTGTTTCTGAATTCTCTTGTTGTTATTTATTTTCTTGAGTTGCATCTATCCTGCTTGGGACTTACTCCTGGCTCTGGACTCAGGGATCACTTCTGGTGGGGCTCTGGAGACCGAGAATATGGGGTGCTAGGGATTGAACTTGGGTTGACTGAGTACAAGGAAAACACCCTACCCGATGTACTACTGCTTTGGTTTCTGAAATTAAAAAAAATAATTCTCAGTCACTATATTTTAAAAATATTACCTCTGTACATTATCTATAATCTTATTCTGGAACTCTCATGATATATAGTAAACATAAGGTCTTCTCTATATTTATGTCTGCCATGGCCATTTAAAAATTTTCTTCAATTTTCTTTGGTTCTTTTATGAGCCTGTGTTTTTTTGTTCTGTTGTGGTTCTTCTCTATTATTTGTTTCTTGTATATCACCTCCTTCCATGCCTAAGACAACCATAAACTTACTGAGTCTGTGACCTCTATAGTTGCATTTATTTATCTGGAATTCTTGACAGTCCCACCTAACCTTGTTCTTCTATTTTTTTTTTTGTTTTTTGTTTTGTTTTTATTTTTGGGCCACATCCGACAATGCTCAGGGGTTACTCCTGCCTCTGAATTCAGGAATTACTCTTGCCAGTGTCTGGGGGAGCTCTTATAGAGGGAACCTCATTTCTCCACTGTGTTCCCTCCAAGCTGGTTTTCTGTGACAGCCCCTGAGTTTGTTGTGAGTACATTGTTAACATACATTTTTGGAACAGGAGAATGTAGCTGGGCTTGGGAGATGAGAAAGGAGCAACACTTTCAGCAAGGGGAAGAGAAGATTCACTAGTCCTTCAGTTCCAGGTGGAAAGACAGCATTGAAGGACAATGGCGGCAAAGACGAGAGTGGGGGAGAGGTAACCAAAATGAATCATTCCTGGGTTAAGATAGGGGAGCAAAGATGAAGTAACATGACCAAGGCACTAAGGGGCAGAGAGCAATCTCTCAAGGAATGCTCTCGGGGACAGAGCGTCGGACAAAGTGGGGAAGTTCACACAGCAGTGTTTCTGCTTTACAAGTAATAGCCAAGGAGAGGGAGAGGCCCACCTTTATCACATGCCAGTTACTGTATCATTAGCCTTTTAAATTTTATTTTATTCTTGGGCCACACCCAGCATGCTCGGGGGTTACTCCTGGCTCTGAGCTCAGGGACCACTTCTGGCAATCACATGGGATGCCAGGGGATTGAACCTGGGTTGGCTGTGTGCAAAGCAAGTGCCCCACCCACTGTACTATCTCTCCGGCCCCCAGTGTCATTAGTTTTATTTGGATTCTTTCATTAGTACCGCCAGCCCACTCATTGAAGAGGCACCTTTGTTCTCCCTATTATATAGTTGAGTACCTTGAATTTGAGACAGCTGAGAAATCTAACCCACGGCCCAGTCAGAGCATGAAGCAGAGCTGAAATCGGAACCCAGCTCTGCCAGGCTGCAGAGCAGTTCTGAGCTCAGGGATGCCCTCAGCGCTGAGCTAGTGGCTCCCCAGGAAAGGGATGTAAAATCCTTCAATACTGCAAAGGGGCTCCACCGGGAACAGTGGAGAGCAGCCGTGCATGGAAGGCCACGTTTACTGCCACCGTGAATGCTGCAGAGCACGTGACCCAAGGCGGGCACCGAGAAATATTTACCTAATAAATAAAGCATGTTTTTTCCTTCGTAGCAAGAGGACTGAGCCCCAGCAGTGCAATAGGATCTATTAGGTGGGTGATCTCCGACCCAGGGTCCCCCTGGGCTTTGCAGTACGTGCCTGCTGCAATCTCTCTCGATTGGGTGGCAGTTTCAAGAAATGGACCCTGCTGAGTCTCCTTTCTAAGTGGGAGAACGGAGGAGAGAATGAAGGACGCCTCTGTCCCATCCCTGTGCACGCCAGTCAGGGCCCACCTGAGACAATGGGGCTGGGGAGTCTTCCTGCTGGACAGGCAGACTCCCCAGATGTGATCAGAAGGCAGTAGCCCAGGAAGCGCACATGTGGGGCAAATGGATGTTTGTTCCTGTGTGTGTGCGCATGTGTGTATCTGTGTGCATGTGTGTGTATGTCTATGTGCATGTGTGTGTCTGTGTGCAAGTGTGTGACTGTGTGCATGTGCATGTGTGTGTCTGTGTGCATGTGTGTGACCGTGTGCATGTGCATGCGTGTGTCTAAGTGTGTGTTTGCGTGCATATGTGTTTCTGTGTATGTGTGTGCCCATGTGTATGTCAGTGTGCATGTGTATGTGTCTTTGTGCATATATGCAAGTGTGCGAAGGTGTGCTTATGTGTATGTGTGTGTGAATGTGTGAGCATATGTGGTGAGTGCGTGTGCCTGTGTAGGTTGCTGTGAGGGCCAGAACTCAGCCGTTCTGGGGAGAAGGGCCTGCTTCTCAACGTGGCCACCCACAGGGGCTCTTTCACCCCGCAGCCTGGCCAGACTTCCTGCTGTGTTGAAAGTCCCCAGTGGGGAATATTTCTGAGGAGAGCTGGGAAGTCCAGCCTATGCAGGAGGCGCGGAGGCCAGGTGTGCGTGGGGGTGGAGGAAAGTGTCCGGAAGGCTGTCACCAGCCTGCAGAGGGACTTCTGAGGTGCCTGGTGCCAATCCACAGCCCCCTGGGCAGCCCTGAGGTGCTTCCCAAGAGGCCAAAGGGCTCAGAGACCTAAATTAACATTTTAAAGAAAGGTCAGCCAGGAAGATTTCCGACGCCTGCTGGGAGCAGAGGGGCAGGTGGAGAGAAAAGTTCAGTCCCCTCAGCTCTGCATCTGCCCATCTGCCAGAGGCAGTAGAGCAAAGGGCCAGGGCTGGTCACTGATCCCTTCAAAGCTCACTGCCCTCCCTCTTAAAGGGCAAAGTCAAAGGCGCTGGGGAGTCCTTCAGCCCTGGCTGTGAGGGCTGGGAAGGACCCAGCGGGGTGAGAGGAGGTCTCAGAGCTCACACTGCCTCTCTGTGACTTTGTGACTCAGTTTGTGACTCAGTTTCCACTTGTCAAGTGAGGATAATTTTTTCTGGGGTTCTGGCAGGATTCAACACAGCTGGGGAGCAGGGCTTCCCACAGCTGCACTGAGTCCCCAGCAGGAGAAAGGATGACCTGGGCTCACACCTACCAGTTCTTTCCCCAGCCATAGCCACCAGGTCCAGGCGAGGCGGGATCGTGCCTTTGCATGGACCATTTTTTCTCTCTCTCTTTTGTTCTGTTTTTTTTTTTTTTTTTTTTTTTGCCACACCTGGCTGTGCTCATGGCTTACTCCTGGCTCTATGCTCAGGGATCATTCCTGGGCTCAGGGGACCACATGAGGTGCTGGGGGGGGCAGTCACACCCGGATCTGTTGCACACAAGGCAAATGCCGTCTCCTCTGTGCTTTGGCTCTGCCCCTGTTTTCTCCTTTTGGCAAAGGGAATCCAGGAGGCCTGAGTCAGCTATATAAAACTCTCACTCAACATCACTGTTTTTAGTCATTATCTCTATTGCTATACTTTCTTTTGCCTTTGTACTTATTTATATGTTTGCTATTTATTATTTTTTTCATGAAGGTAAGGTCAACCATTTCCTTCTCATGTATATATGTGTGTGTGTACACACACACACATATATATATATTTTGACAGAACTTGCAGTGGTCAGGGCTTACTTTTGGCTTTGTGCCCTGGGATCACTCCTGGCAGGACTGGGGGCCCTATGTGGTACTGGGGATCAAACTTGGATCAGTCAGGTGCAAGCAAGCACCCTATGGGCCTGTGCTATCACTTTGACCCACAGAATTTCCATTTGAAACAAATTTAAGTAAATGAAAGAAATCAGTGAAGACAAATGCACTAATAGTAAAGCAGCATGACAAAATGACAATCATGGTAAAAACTATCTGAAGAGTGAGCTGAAGAGTGAGGCTATTTCTGCATTGAATTGTGGGGCTGGAAATGCATCCTTGAAGGTTCCCTGTACTATCAGAGGGTAATTCTGACATAGTCCTAGAATGTATGACTCTGCCTGATGCCTTGGCTCACAGACGGGTTCCTGATGACACTGGTCCCTTGGAAGATCCATGCAAGGGAGGGCAGGGTGAGCCTGCAGGGAGGGCAGCATGGGGGATAAAATCTGCTCAGTCTTTAGATTGGTTCAGATTCAAATGGTCTCCCTCGTTGAATTTAATGGACAGTCATCTCAATGGCCCGCTGGATTATGAGCCATTGGCTTTCTACGCTAATGATAAGGGGCTTGAATTCCCACATGAGCCATTGTACTTTAACTAGAATATGTATTGCCGTCTGCGTTGCAAGTTCCTTCTGCAGACCAGCTGATCCGCCTCAGATTTGTGGTGCCAAGACAGACTGATCTTGTTGGAGGGTCCAAGAGCAAGTCCAGTGGAAAGTTTTGCACCCCTGATGGCCCTTCACACACTTCCAGCCAGTGTGCGTGGTATTTTGTCACAACTGACAAAGCTTTCAATGTTGTGACATGGACAGAGAACACAATGAGAGGAACAGATGACCAAAAGGGTTTGCTACACATCGTATAGCGCAGCCTTGCAAAGCATCCTGCAGAAAATCCACGTAGAGCACTCAAGGCCAATGCCCAGGATGGGGTCTCCTGAAACAATCTGTTCTGTTCCCAATGCACAGTGCAAGATGTCCTTTTAGAATTGTACATCTGCAAGTCTATTTCAGAGATCACCGGGGAAGAGCTGGGGAGGCATGGAGGCCAATACGTAGCAGTAGTTTCAGCATTTGGTGAAAACAGAGACATAACATCATTCAAATGTAACATTACATTATCCTTCTCTGTGCGGAGACTTAGTAGAATGCCAGGCAATTGGACCCCTCTTTGTGCTTGCATAGGACGGTCATGCAGAGCCCAGGGGTCAAATCCCACTGGTGTTAGATTCTGGTTCTGGTTGATGGTGAGGATTTAACTGCCTTTGCTCCCAGGCAGTACTCTTGGAATGGTGCTCATGCAATGATCTTTTACACATCCTGAACTATAACATCCTTTATTAAAATAGCAAGCTCCTTCCATTTATGGAAGCCTTTAGACTTTTATCGGATTCTCCTCTCGGTCAGTTTACTGGAGCATGTTTCCTCTATGGTTTATTCTTCTGCAACTTCCACGACATTGCTAGATGAAAGTTTGGTCTTGTTTTCACAAAAAGATGCAGAACAGAATGTCTCGATTTCACACAAATGCCTTGCCTTTCTTAAACAGGCCTAAGTGTAAGTGTAAGTGTTAAGTGTAAGTGTAAGGGCAAGGCAGGGATTAAGTCCTTTGACTTGTTGTATGGCATCTTTAACATGATCAATAAAGTATCTTAGCACACTAAGACTGAGCTGAGTTCTAGGTTGTCAAGATCTGGAACTAGATATTTTGCAAAGATAAAGTAGTTACTCCCTTGAAAAATGAAGTCTAAGTCCAGCATTAAGACAAGAATGTCTAACCTTACCATCCCATTCAATATAGTGTTGGTAGTTGTTGTCAGAGTGATTAGACAAGAGAAAAAGGATTCCAGGTTAGGAAGAAGTAAAACAGTCCCAATTTGCTGGTAACATGATAGTATAGATAGATAACCCCCAAGGAACTAGTAAAAGGCTATTAGAAATAATGGCTACAATAAAGTGTTTGGCACAAATTTAGTAGACAAAAATATCAGTTGCACTTACATGCAAGTAATGAGCTAGCAGAAAGAGAAATTAGAGAAACAATCCCATATACAAACACTTGGAATAAATATCAAAGCTAAAAAAGACCTGCACATAGAAAATTCCAAGAGCTTGTTGAAAGAAATAGAAGAAAACCCAAGGACAGAAAGATAATTTGTGCTCATGGGTTGGAAGACTTAACAGGACCAAAATGGCTTTCTTACCTAAAGCAATATATAGATGCAGGTACATACTCAATACCCGTCAAAATCTAAGAGCATCTATCACAGAAATAGGACAAAACGTCATGGAACTACAAAGTAATAGGAATTAAAATGGCACAGTATACAAATGAAAAATAGACAGAGATCAATGAGCAATGAAAACCACACAGATGTGTTTTTATAGCAATTAATCTGTGACAAAGAAGTTAGGAGTGTACGTGGAGCAAGAGTGTCATCAATAAATGATGTTGGCAAAACTACACAGCCACATGGAAAAGAACAGAACTAAACCACTAAGACCAAAATCAATTTAAAAAATAAATGAAATTCCTATAAGACCTAAAAACATAAAATACAAAGAAAAGTAAGTTATATATTCCTTGTAATCAGCCTTAGAGTTTGGAAACTTGACCCCCACAGAAAGGAAAACAAGAATAAACAATGACTACAAACTAGAAGGCTTCTGTGCAGCAACCGAAAACTGCATTGAGGGGCTGGAGCAATAAAGAAAAGTGACTAGAGCATTTGCCTTGCTGGTTCAACCCTGCATACCAGATAATACCTCCTGCCAACAGTGGTCCCCAAGCACAGAGCAAGCAGTAATCCCTGAGCATCACCAGGTGTGGCACCCCTATGCACATACACACACAAGAAAATTTTATGAAAATGAAAATACATCTTACAGAATGGGAGAAGAACCTTACTAAATGCATACTAATGACAAGGATTTAATATAAAAATATACAAAGAACTCACAAAATTTAATGAGAAAAAAAGCAAGAAACCAGATTAAAACAGGCAAGGATTTAACTAGATCTTTGTTTATAGATGACATACTGATCAGCAGGCTCATGAAAAGATGTCCGTTATCACTTATTAGGAGGGAAAGGCAAACCAAAACAACAATGAGGTATCTATCACCTTACACTTGTGACTCCTACCCAAAAGAAAGAAACAAGTGTTTGGGAAGGATGTGAACCAGAGAGAATAAAGCCTTTCATATACTCTCTCTCTCTCTTTTTAGATATAGATTTGTGTATTATAATACTTTAGGGAATAGCAATAAATTACATTTTCCTAGCAAGTCGATAATTTTCTGAAAGATGAAAGAAAAACTGTTTTAAGGGAGGTTTTGGTGATAGTACATTGGGTAAGGCACTTGCCTTGCTCACAGCTGGCTAGGTTCAATCCATGGCACACTTTAAGGTCCTCCAACCCCACCAAGAGTGATCCCTAAGTGCAAAGTCAGGAGTAAGCCCTGAGCACCACTGGGTGTGGCCCTCCTTCCAGAAAAGGTAGATTTTACAGAATGATCTCACTTATCTGTGCTCTAAATAACTGGACAATGGAATGCAAGTCATTAAAGGGTCATAGACGCTTAATAGGGATGAAAATTGGTGTGACCATTATGAAAAACAGAATGGAGAGAACTGAAAATAGAAAGCTCATAAAATTTAACCATCTTATGTCTTAGTATTTATCCAAAAGATATAAACTCAAAAAGATAATGCATAAACCTTATATTTATTATAGCTTTATTTTCAGTAGTCATGAGCTGGAAACAACCAAAGTGCCTATCAGCTGACAAAAGGAGAAAGACGATAAGATATATATATATGTATATATATATATATATATATATGTAAAGTAAGTAAGTAAAGTAAAGACCCTCCCGTTGATCATCGATTTGCTCGAGCGGGCCCAGTAACGTCTCCATTGGAGACTTTGTTGTTACTGTGTTTGGCATATCGAATACTCTCGGTAGCTTGCCGGGCTCTCCGAGAGGGGCGGAGGAATCGAACTCGGGTCGGCCATATTGGCTGCGTGCAAGGCAAACGCCCTATCCGCTGTGCTATCGCTCCAGCCCCCATATATATATATGTATATATATATATATACACACACATATATATTTATAATGCAAATGCAATAAGGCATTTGCCTTGCACATGGCCGACCCAGGTTCAATTCCTCTGCCTCTCTTGGAGAGCCCAGCAAGTTACTGAGAGTATCTCGCCCTCACGGCAAAGCCTGGCAAGCTACCCATGATGTATTCGAAATGCCAAAAACAGTAACAAGTCTCACAATTTGTTGTGAGACGTTACTGGTGCCCGCTTGAGCAAATTGATGAACAACAGGAGGACAGTCCCACAGTATTCAACTAAATAAAATATGAAATTCTGTCCATTTGCAATAACATGGATGGAACTAGAGAGTCAGACAGTGAAAGACCAACACTGCATGATTTCACTCACATAGAAACAATGTCACTGTCCTCCCTTTGTTCATGGATTTGCTCCCAGTAACATCTCCATTGGAGACTTTGTTGTTACTGTGTTTGGCATATCGAATACATCATGAGTAGCTCACCAGGCTCTGCTGTGTGGGCGAGATACTCTCGGTAGCTTGCCGGGCTCTCCGAGCGGGGCGGAGGAATCGAACTCGGGTCGGCCATGTTGGCTGCATGCAAGGCAAACGCCCTACCGCTGTGCTATCACTCCAGCCCATAGAGACAATGAAATGAACTAAATAAATCAATAACAAACTTTTGAACTCTAAGATCAATTAGTGGTTAGTGAAGGGGAAGGCCAAGTGGCAGAAGGTCATTGATCAGGACAGAAAAGCACATGTTGATTTTCTTTTGTTTTAATTAAAGATTATAAATTAGGTTACTTGTTTATAGTTGAGTTAATGTTTCTGGTGTTGGGTATACAGTCACTTCACCTCACCATCACCAAAGTGCCCAAGACCCGCCATGAATGTCCCTGGCACCACTGTTCCATCTCCTTATTCTCCCCTTTTCATCCCTGCCCTATTCTTAGTTCTGTAGCCAAGGGCAGAGTTAAGTTAAACTTAACTCTGCTATTGTTTTGTTTCTCCAGATGAGTGACATAAGCCAATATTTGTTCTTTTCCCTCTGACTTATTTCCTTTACAGATACCCTCTAGTTTTATGCACATTACAGTGAATGGTATGATTTCATCTTTTTATAGCTTTACCATGTTCGTTTGTGTATATATACCTCAGCTTCTTTAAAAAAAATTTTTGGGCCACACCCAGCAGTGTTCAGGCTTTCCTCCTGGCTCTGCACTTAAGGATCACTCCTGATGATGCTCGGGGGACAATCTGGGGTGCCAGGGATCTAATCCAGTTTGGCTGCATGCAAAGCAAGTCCCCTTTCCACTGTACTTTATCTCTTTCAAGTCCCTATGTACCATAAATTCTTCTTTAAAAATTTTTATTAGTGAAACACCATGAGGTACTATTGTAGATGTACAAATTTTTGTGCTTGGGTTTCAGTTATACAGTAATCGAGTACCCATCCCTCCACCAGTGCCCATTCTCCACCACCACTAATTCCAGTATTCCTCCTACCCCCATCCCCCCATCCCACCCTGCCTCTGTGGCAGGGCATTCCCTTTTATTCTCTCTCCTTTTGTACCATAAATTCTTTATCCACTCATCTGTCACTGGAAATATGGGTAATTTTCCCATCCTGGCTATTGTAATGAGTGGTGTAGTGAACGCAGGTGTACATAAACATTTTGAATAATGTTTTTGTGTTTGAGGGGTAGATGCCAAGAAGCAGAATTTCTGGGTCATATGGAAGTTCTGTTCTTATATTTTGGAGAAATCTCTCTTCTGTTTCTCTTGGAAGTTGGCATTCCCACCGACAGTGAAGGAGGCTTCCTGTCTGACCACATCCCTCCCAACACTGGTTCTTCCCAGTGTTTTTGATACCTGCCATTTCCATTAGTGTGAGATGACATCTCATTTTCCAATTTCCTAATAAGTGACAATGGGTGCCTTTCATGTGTCTATTTGCTATCCAAATGTGCTCTTCAGCACATGTTGATTTTCAATGAAAGATATTTAAAACCCATATAATGTTAGAGTTCAAATATTATGCCAATAGAAGTACAAGCTTATAAAAATATACCTCAAGAAGAAAAATACAAAGTGTTTAGTTAAAAATAAAGAACAAAAACATTGTATGAACTCTTAATATTTATATATAATCACTTCATCTTTAGCCATGTGTTTTCAGATATTGTTGTCACCCAGTCTATGCAATATAAGCACTTAGAATGCTTAACACTTCCAAATGAAAAATGAAAGCTCATGTGAAAAACACCAGGAGACCTCTTGGGAAAGGTTTAGAAAGTCTGTTGCAGTGGAAGTTGAAAGAATGAGCTGTGTAACCCGCAGGAGGGTTGCTTTCCTCTTGACACCTTCCTCCGTCAGCCAAGAAGAACTGGCTGTGCTCTTTTCCCTGCCTACCATAGTGTTGGGATTCTGGGGATGGTGTGGAGCATGGATCCCGGAGACAAAAGCTTAGATGAACTTTGCAGCTTTGTTATTCTGAAGGTCCTTTGCAACAGAAGTGGTCAGTTGTAGTGAGCACAGCCCATGAGTTGTCTCTGTGGGTGCTCCTGCCATGGGTGTAGTTCAGGAAATGAATAAGACCATCTTGCAGGTCCATGTCTTAGCTGGCACAAGGGACAGTGAGGAAGATATGGTGCGACCATGGAGACACATTTTCTAATTTTTACATAATTTCCTTTGCTATGCTAGGAAAGGGAAGAATTTTTCTATTGGTGCTATGTCCCGGCCCAGAAATTCTTCACTCAAAATTGGCAGGTTTAGACCAAAAAGGAAAGAGAGAACAAAAGGGAATGCCCTGCCTCAGCGGCAGGGTGGGGTGGGGGTGATGGGGTGGGGGTGGGGGGAGGGATACTGGGATCTTTGGTGGTGGAGAATGGGCACTGGTAGAGGGATGGGTACTCGATCATTGTACGACTGAAACGCAAGCACAAAAGTTTGTAAGTCTGTAACTGTACCCCACAGTGATTCACTAATAAAAAATTTTTAAAAAATTGGCAGGTTTGGGAAGTATTCCATCGCTGGGAGCAACCATCCAGCCAGCCTCTCTGCAGAAAGGGGCCATATTTAGGATGCAAGAGTATCAGTGGGAATTTCAGGACCTCTTTTGATTGTTACAAATCACTTACATGAGGTTTTAGGACTTATTTTAAGAAAGATTTTAAAATTTGGAATGATTTTAATGTCAATGGTATACCATACAAAAGAATACTATTCCTTTGAAAAAAATGCTTTTCATTATTCTTAATACATAGAAAAAATGTTTACAGTTTAATGTGAAAGGTAAATAGATAAATATTAGATGTTCAAAAATCATGCAGTTGGGGCTGGAGCAACAGCACAGCCGATAGGGCGTTTGCCTTGCACACGGCCAACCTGGGTTCGATTCCCAGCATCCCATATGGTTCCCTGAGCACCGCCAGCAATAATTCCTGAGCACATAGCCAGGAGTAACCCCTGTGCATCGCCAGATGTGACCCAAAAAGCCAAAAAAATGTCATGCAGTTTTCAGCAACAGTGATGGAACTGGAGGATGTCATGCTGAGTGAAGTCAGTAGGAAGGACAGGGACAGACACAGACCGAGCTCTCTCCTGTGTGGCCCTGAGAGGTATACGGGAAAGTAGCAACCAAGGGCCAAAAAGGCAACACAACGCGAGAACTGATCCAATGGCTGAGTTGTTGGGGAGTGATGAAAGGGAGTTGTTGGGATTCTTGGGGGCACGGAGGTGGGTGCACTGGTGATGGGAGTGGTGTTGGAGTTAAGTGTATAGGAAACTATCATGAACAGCATTGCAAGTCACAGAACCTCAATTGGTGAAACATAATAAAAATAAAACATAAAATAATTACATGATCAATCTAATCCTAATCTGGAAACATACATTATACAAAATATGAAAGAAGTATGTAAACATGATAATGATGACTGTCAGTGGTAGGAGTCTAGGTGATTTTTATGTTACTTCATAAACCCACCATTATCTAGATTCTTTATAAATCCAAATATGAAGTAGATATGTGACTGAAACTTGGTCTGTCTGCATTCCTGGGGGCCTGCCCCAACTCTTCTTAATGCCCCTGACATTAAGAGATGGTCCCAGGGCTCCCCTACATCCAGAGAACAGAGATCTGTTGCCCTGATGCCGTAGCTCCCCTTGCTAGAGTCAGGCTCTAAGGCTCAGTTTTTTCACCTGCAAAGTGGGAGCATAGCTTCTTCCTGACACTAGAGACTGTAAAGAAGGGCCAGTGTCAGGCTGGACATAGTGGACATCTAGAGAGCGGTGGGTTTCTAATGGCAGCTAGAGTTTAAAACCTAGCTGCTAGGACACAGCCACAGCACAGTGGGGAAGGCTGGGCTCACCGTCAACCTAGGTTCGATCCCTGGGAGCCCATATACCTCCCCACTGCCTACCCCACCTCTATCCCCCCAGGAGTGGTCCCTGTGCTCTGAGCTAGAGTCGGGAGTAAGCCCTGAGCACAGCCAGGTGTGTCCCTCAAACCAAAAAACCAAATCAAACAAGCAAAAAACCCCAAACCTCCCCACAGACAACCCCCCCCCCCCCAACTTCTTATTACAGGGGAGGGTCCCGAGTTCCCGGGGAAGGGGGCTCAGGAGGCTCACAGGTGTAACTTTGCTTCTGCCCGCACTGCTGAAGATTCCCTGGTCATCTCAGCGCCCCAGAGGCTTCCAGGGCCCATACAGGGCAGCGCTGGGTCCTTCCAGGGAACCACGTGGTGTGGGGAATAGATACTCACAGCTCAAGGGCAAAATTATTCTCTTTCCTTTTGCGTTGTGCCAAGGAACAAACCCAGCCCTCATGAATGCAAGGCAGCTGAATCACACATAGGGCCCTTGTGTACCAATTTTCTGCACCTATATACCCAGAGTCACATAAAAATTTCTCAGGCAAGTGGAAAAAGTTGAAGGCTGGCTTAAAAGTGTTGATATAAAGAAATCATGGTCATCATAGAAACCTCATTGGTACCTTATCACACAGCTCATATTCTGGTAGGACCGGCAGCTGGATTGCTCATGTGGCTGTGGCTGCAATTTCGCACAGACTTTCCTTTTTATCTCGAATTTCTATTTTAAATAGAAATCTTGCACCCAGGTTCACAGACTAGTGTCAGTGCCAGAAAGTGCCACCAGAAGGCGCTAGATCACTTACAACCAGCTTCTTCATCTGCAAAATCCGCTTCAAAAGAGACAAAGTTGTGTATGTTAAAATGATGTTCAGCCAATGCTTAAGTAAATAAGTCTCTTTGTTCTCCTTGGCTCTTACTTTAATTACTCTGCTTTTTTAGTTGGAATGTTCTTGTGCCTTCACTTACTTCCTTAGGACTGTTTAGCTTAGAGGAGTTTAGACATGAAACCCCGGTTTGCTCCCAGAGTTCCTTGGGCTCCTGTCCCAGTGATAGAGAGGCTGTGCTCCTCTCCAGATGCTTCTGGAAGGAAATGTATGGCCCGTATTTGCAGGAGGGAGGAGGTTGAGGGTTGTGACTTTTGTTTAGGCTTTTCGTTCTTAGGTCACTGGCCTTGGTCCCCGCCTGTGGACAGGTGGGCTCGGGGTGGACACACTGGGGTCTGTTATGTTTCTCTCTGCACTGCGTTTCCAGGCCGTCCTGGGAATGGGAAGGTGGTGGGTGGGGACGAGAGCTAGAACCCAGCAAGTTACTCCTGCTGGCCTGGGAGCTTGTCCACATCTGCTGGGTGTGTGTTTATGGTGGGATAGTATGGGGGTGGGGTGCGGAGAGGGGCACTTGCTTCAATTTCTTGGTTTCTTACATCAACGGAGTGGTTTGGCGAGGTGCAGAGCACACTGTGGGGACAGGAGCAAATATTCTGCTGCATTTATTTCTTTCTGGCACAGACTGAGTATGCCAGACACCCGTGCATGGCGCCCCTTCTCCCTGGACGGGCTGGCGTGCGTGGCCAGGGCAGTCCAAGGCACCCAGACTGTAGTAGAGAGAAGGTCTGGTTCTGATTCTGGTTTGGTTGTCTGCTGGGGCTAGGGGGGCGGGGCGGTTCTGAGAAGTCATAACCAAGACCTGTAAATGTTCCTTTTCTTTCTCACAAATAACCCTTTGAGGTGGGCAGGGAGTTCCTGTCTCAAGTCCAATTTGCAAATGAGGAAGCACAAGGAATGCATGAAAAGTAGAGAAGGCTTCTTGGGAGCTGCAGACTCCATCCCTCTCTCTTCCTGGAGGGGCAGAGCCAGGCAAAACCCTGTGAGTGCCAACCCACCCATCGGCCACCCTGGGAACAGGGAGGCACCAGTAATTGTTCGATGGTGATTCTTTGGCAGCGGAAGTCTGCAGTGAGTCCCAGTAGAGCCTGGGATTGGAGTAACACGGACCCTGCTAAAGGCAGAACCAGAAGAGCTGGGGTAGAGGGTATGTTTGGGGGGTCTGTGACCCCCCTATTGAGGTGGTTGAGATGAAAAAGGTGGTGACAGAAACACAGCTGGCCGAGAGAAGTCACAGAAACCAGTGCCTTCAGTTAATCGTACCCCAGCTGGCTTTCAAGAGGAGCTGTGGGGGATACATGGGAAAGCCTGGGACAGTGGGGGTTCATTATTTTGGGGAAGTTCAATTTTGTGCATGCAGGAGTTCATCCTGGAGGCTTCATGTCTCACTGGGGACACAGTCCTAGCCATCACCACTTTTTTTGGGTTGCTTGTGCTTTGTTTTTGTTTTGTATTATTATCTTTTGGTTGGTGTCTGAGGGGACCATGTATGGGGCTGGGGCAGAATTGGAGTCTGCTGCGTTGAAGGTAAACACTGTAACCCTCTACTTACCAGCTCTCTGGCCTCTGCGCTTTGTTTTTAAATGTAAAATCTTGGACTCGATTTAAGCAGAATCGAGTGTCCTTGTCCTAGGCTGTGGCAGCAAGAACAGCTATTGAGAAGGCCCGTAAGCAAAGCAATCTTGGGCCACAATTACCTTCTTGCACATTCCAAAAGCCCTCTGGGCCCGAGTTCCCCAGCCCAGACCTGGCAAGGACTCAGGGCCTTTCCATGCGCAGGACCACGACATGTTCCGAGTGGCCACAGTGTGGAGGACGAGTCTGGAGGTGTTGTCCAAAGGCGATTTTGCCTTCTGGAAAGTACTATCTATGCTTTGCTATCTGAGTACCAACCACTCAAGACCTCTGACTTGGCAACGTTCCTGCTATCCCGGCCTTACCACTTCGCCTAATGGGTGTGTCCTGAGCCCAGTGGATGTGTCCGGCTGGAGCAAGGGAGGCCTCAAAATCCTCCTTCAGCCTCTGCTCCGCGGTCCTCCCTGCACCCGAAGGCCTCCGCGGGCCAGGGGGGCACCTGTTGCTCCGCCTGCTGGTTGCTAAGGTGGCCGGTAGCACAGGAAGACCTGAGAGGAAGGAGAGAATTCCAATTAGGCTTAAACTAATGAGCTGGAAACTTTGGGGAAACCTCTGTGGGCAAGGAGGGAGCGCGCGATGATCTTCCTTTTAATTAGCCCTGGAGAAATGGGCGTCCCCGCCCTGAGCAGGGGAAAGCGGCCGTCCAGGGCAGCATTTCCGAGGCTCTGAGATCGGAGTGTTCCCGCGGGCTGTTGCCCAAACCCAGCCCCCTCCCCCGAGCAGGAGGGAGAAGCCCCCCGAGTGGACTTGAAGGGAAGCTGGGGATCCCCCTCTTCCAGGCACCCTCTGACGCGGTGGAGGGGGCAGCGAACTGAGTGGCCTGGGCTCTGGCACCAGGGCACCTCCTGTCCCTCATCTCTGCTTCTAGCCGGCCGGCCAAGGGCCACCTGTGGCTCGCCCGCCCCACGTCCCCCTGGCCAAGCCAGGTCGCTAGCAAGGGGGGCGTGGGCGCCCACCGGTAGGGGTCCACGCAGGGCGCGCCCCCACACAGAGGGTCCCCCTCTCCTCCTCTCTGGAGGCGTGTGTCCCCACGGGGACGGTCCCCACGGGGGGGTGGGGGGTCTCCCCCGCTCTACCGGCCCAGGGCGCCCGCGGGGGGTCACAGCCCCTGCCCGAGCGGCGCCCGGGTCCCGCGCCCGGCCTCGGACGCTCGACTCCCGCCCGCCGGGGGAGCGGGGGGCCGGGTCGCGGGGCCCGGGGGTCCCCCCTCCCGGGGCCTGCGCGCCCCGCGCCGCCTCCGCCGGTGCCGCCCGGCGGCCGCTCGGGCAGCGGCGGCGGCGGCGGCGTTCGGGGAGCGCGGGGCGCGCGCGGCGGCGGCGGCGGGGACGCGGGGGGCGCCGGCGGCGGCGGCGGCGGCGGCGGGGGAGGCGCGCGGGGCGGGCGCGGGCGCGGGGCGCGGAGGCCGCGGCGGGGGGCGGGGGCCGCGCACAGCCGCGACAGCCCCGCGCCCGCCCCGCGCGGCGGCGGCGGCGGCAACATGGCTGGGCGCGGGCGCTGGCGCCGGCGGGAGGAGCTCCCCCGAGCCCCCGCGCCCGCCGCGCGCGCCTAGCCATGGCAAATGGTGGCGGCGGCGGCCTGAGGATGAGCAGCCACATCCGCGCGCACCACCTCAGCCTAGACGCGTCCTCCTCCTCCTCCTCCTCCTCCTCCTCGGCCTCCTCCTCCTCCTCCTCTTCCTCCTCGGCCGCGGTCCACGAGCCCAAGATGGATGCGCTCATCATCCCGGTGACCATGGAGGTGCCGTGCGACAGCCGGGGCCAGCGCATGTGGTGGGCTTTCCTGGCCTCGTCCATGGTGACTTTCTTCGGGGGCCTCTTCATCATCCTGCTCTGGCGGACGCTCAAGTACCTGTGGACCGTTTGCTGCCACTGCGGGGGCAAGACGAAGGTAACGACACGCGCGCCCCGGGCGCCCGCCCGCCCGCCCCCCGCGCCCGCGGCCCCGCCGGCCGCCCGCGCCCCGCCGCAGCCCCCGCGGGCCCCGCGCCGGCCGGGGAGCCGCCCGCGGCCGCCCGACCCCGGCCCTTGTTTACCGCGGCGCCGGCGGCCGCGGCCGGGGCGCCGGGAGCCGGTGCGGGCCCGTCCCGCGGGCCGCGAGCGCTGCGGGGCCGCCGGGGGCGCGTGCCGCCCCGCACACCTGCCCGCCGCGCGCCCGGCCCGGTGGGCGCAGGGGCGCACGCGAGCCCGCACTTGGGAAACCTGTTGGGACTGAGTTGGTGGAGGGGCACTCGGAAGGAAGGGCAGCGCTTTGGGGGCTCGGGCGGAGATCCCGGGGGTGGCCTCGGTGCGGAGGGAGCGGGGAGCCCCGGGGTGGGGGCTCGGGGAGGGGCGCAGGGAAAGTTGGGGAGCGGTCCCCCGGGTCGGGAGGGAGTGCACGGAGGCGGCCACTTCAGGAATGTGCCGAGCTGAGGTCGCACGCGTGATGTCACCTCCCCGGCCCTGGGGGGACGCCCCGCCGCCCCAAGCCCGCGTGGGCCTCTGTGTTCCCCGTCCCGGCCACGCGCTCTCGGCCCCGGGGAAACGCCACCCGCAGCGCGGGCCGGGGCCGCCTCCTTCCCGCTGCGGCGCTGCCGGGGCAGCTGCTCGGCTCGGCTATTCCTGGCGCAGACGCCCACCCTCAGCGCGGCCCCGCACACCTTCGCCAGGGATGCTGCGGGCCTAGCCCGTGGGGGCCTGCGCCCGGCTCTCTGCCCCCCACTCCGCCCGCCGGCTCGAGGAGAGGGTGGGGGCGGTTTTTCACGGGGAAACTGCAGGGTGAGAAGGAAAGGGCTGCCGGCCAGAGTGAGCGAGCCCGTGGCTCTTTTGGAGTAATTCCTCACTTAGGGGACTTCCGAGGGCCGGATTGGGGGTGCGGTGGGGAGGGAAGGTGAAAGGGAGCACTTTCCGTCGGAGGAGGCTGAGGGCGAGCTTCGCGGCCAGGCCCCACCTGGAGAAGTCAAGTTAATTCGACTTGGTGCAGCAGCGTCCTGGGGGCGCGGGGCGAGGGGAGGCGCGGGGCTGGCCAAGGCCGGCGCCCAGCACTGGGGCTCCGGGGCGCGCTCGCTCCGCTCCCGGTCGTTAATTATACATCGCGCGGGGTGCCGGAGCTCAGCTGGGTTTCGTGGCGGACACGTTGGTGTTTTGGAAAATACTGGTGTGTTGGAAATGAGAGCAAAAGAAAATCCAGTGCTCGCTTCCCTTGCCCCGGGTGGGGTGGGGCCTTCGCGTGGGACCAGGCGTTTCGCTGTGGACTTCCTTAAGTTCCCTTCTCAGCCCGCGGTCGCCCCTTCCCTGTGGAGGTGTGCGCCCTGCCAGGGTCCCCAGCAGCCCTCTTTGGGGACCGCTGAGCTGGAGGGCCCCGAGAGCACTCTTTGCCTTTGCCGGTCCCTGCGTGAAACAGGCGCTCGCGGTGGGTTCCCGGGCTCTGCTCCCACCTCCCGCCTCCATACTAGAGCTTTTTCTTTTCCGGATACTCAGTGGCTGGCCTTTAGGGGAGAGAGAATTCTTAGTTGAGTGCTTCCAAAATGTTCCGATTTGTGTTGATTTAAAAAAAATTTTTTTTTTGTCAGCCGACTTTCCTCCAGGTAGTGTCCATCATTCCATCATGGTTTTTATTTTCAGTTTTTCTCAATGAGTCCAAAGAAATGTTGGTGGGCTTGGGCTGGAGTGATAGTACAATGGGTCGGGTGTTTGCCTTGCACGGAGCCCACCTGGGTTCCATCCCTGATGCTCCATATGATCCCTTAAGCCTGCCGGGAGAATTCCTGAGAGTAGAACATAGAGCCAGGAGTAGAACATAGCTGGGTATACCCACCTTCCTAATCTCCTGCACCTCCCCACCACCAAAAAAGGAGAAACGTTAGTGTTTTTGTGATCCTGGGGTTTTAAACATGGCTTCTACTTTTCCTTGTCATATTCTTTGTCCTGTGGCGTCCCTGTGGTCGAATATTCACATAAAGCGTCTGCTTCCTAAATAACCACCAAGTGTGACTGCTTTGAGTTTTTCTCAAGAAAACTGAGTTTTGGCAGTAATCATGGGGAGAGGGCGTAAAGAACCCCTAAATCATTGGTTGGTTCTCTTTTGTAGCTCCAAGTCCTGTTGAGTTGATGAGACTGGAAGTTTCTACAAGGATCCATCCTGGCATGAGCGATGATGACATTTGATTGATGATGTGATGCCAGTGTAGATTAAGATCAGGTCACTTTTCATATTGCCACAGTTCATTTAGAGAGGTGCCCAGGAACTCTGACTCGGCCCCTTGTCCGCTCCACCAACCCTGTGCAGCCTGCCTATTATACCCAATTAGAATAACTTAGGCCTTTTCTGTGCTTCTCTTTCTGCCCCCAGGTCTGTTTTCTGAGCGTTCATTCCTTTCTAGCCCTCTTTCTCTTTGACTTGCAAGTATTTGGTGGTCCGTTGAGCTTCTCTACAGAGGAGTGATTTGGGCTTCAATTCAGAATCTTTGCTAGTTTCCTCAAGCAAATCCAGGCTGCTTTCCTCCAGAATTCCACCGATGCGATGCCTTCTTCTTGCTCACATCCTGATGCTGGTCTGGCCCAGCGATGAGGTCCAGAGGATCGTGAGTCTGTCGAGCATCCAACAGTGTGCAGGAGACAGGTTTCAGCAGAGACCCCTGGACTTAGAAGCCTCACACAGCTCTGTCCTTCTGATCAAAGGATCCTGGTACTATTAGCACACCCCTGGGGGACCCCTTCCTCAGTGCCTGCATTTCAAACGGGGAATGGCTTTTTGATTTGGGGAGAGGGCCTGTGGGGATTTTAGAAAATTCAGGAGAAAACTGTTCCTGTGTTCCCTGTTGGGTCCTTTGATCCCAGGGCTGTGTGTGTTCAGGAACGGATGGTTTCATGTCGCTGTTATTTTTCCATCCCGGGGGCTCATCCCAGGTCTCTCTTCACTTCACCAGTGACATTTTTCTCGGCGGGGGTGTGTAGGAAGCTGCTCTTGCAGGCTGAGGAAGGCAGTGACCTTGAAGAAGTCTCTCCCTGTGTTTACACTGTGAGGGGCAATGTCTGTGGGCGTTGACACTCCTTCATACCCCGGGATTCATGTAGTTGAGTGGAAGGAGTCAAGGAATGCCAGGGCAAGGGTGCAAAAATGCAGGCTGGAGTTGGTGACCCACCATCATTTCCTCTTAGGTGTCTTCCAGTCTCTCTGCTGCTCTTCTTCCGTTGCTCTCTCTGGGGAAAGTGAGGCAACTTCCTCTGGAGCAGTGGCTTACAAGGGGGCCTGCGTTTGGCCAGGCCTGCACTCCTTCTGGCTCTCATTCTGAGCTGGCATCCCTTGTAGAGGTTTGGGCCGGACCGAGGCTGGTCTGCCTCGGTGATGAATTGCCGAGGTATTGTCTCCATGGCTGTGTCTGAGAAAACAACACATTTTCTCTGTCAGGTTCATGACTAATATAAATATCAGATCCTATTCCAGTGTGTTAATTACCCGGGGTCTGGCCTGACGCATCCAATCAGGGCTGGGGCCAGCACCTTCCGATTCTCTGCTCCAGCCTGACTTGGGTGCCTGGGGACAGGCCGCATGCTGGCCTTCAGATCAGATCCCTCAGGCTAGCCTCAGAGAAGTCCTCCCCTCCTGGTCGGTGGTGGAAGAGCTGCAGCTGACCTTCCCTCATCTGGGAGCTCTCGCTTCCCACTCCTGGCTCTCTTGATGGAAAAGCATGCTTTGGGATCACACAGATCCAAGGGCAGACCGTGCGGCTCCCACTGTTAGCTGGCCTGATTCCTGTATTCCCGAGAAGGGTATGTTGCTTACTCTGAAGCATTCTTGTAAGAAGGGGCAGTAGTGGGTACCTTGCCTGTTGCAAATGACTGGCACGTCATGAGTTTATGGGAACTAGGTAATGGGAGTGTTGGAGCTTCACAAAGTGTCGTTGAGCTTATTCCCTCTCTCTTTCTCTCTTTCTCTCTCTTTCTTTCTCACTTTTGAGGCCACACCTGGTGGTGCTCAGGGCTTATTCCTGGTGGGCCTCAGGGGGCCATAGGATCAAACCTCTGTCAGCAAGCTCCCTACCCACTGTACTATCTCTCTAGTCCTGCTTGTTTCCTCTTTGTTTCTTTGAACTTACAGCCATCAAAGGACACTGGCTTCAACTGATAGAATGTTTTAGAATGTTTGCCTGAGTGAAACGTCTAGACTAGAGTGTCCCAAAGTGGACAATACCACCCACGCCCCTCACCAGAGGACTGGAATGATCCAAGGGAGGAATAATAACCTTTGATACAGCTTGGGGGTGGGTGGATGCTGTCCACTGGCATTAGAGAAGATGTATTTCTAGGGTGATGCTGAGAGATTTTGCTTTCTCTTTCTGAGAAGGGGACAGTAGGCCCAATAAAGTATGAGAAACTCTGCTCTGTAGACCCTGAAGTCTGTCCAAACACCAGTCAGGGTCAGACTAAGATTTGGGCCCTTGGCTTTTGGCTTTGCAAGGCTAGAACACGTGTGTGTGTGTGTGTGTGTGTGTGTGTGTGTGTGTGTGGTGGTGGTGGTGAGAGGACAGGAGGTGCCATGGAGGAGGACTCATGGTGGGGAGTAGTATTTGATGGACTTTGAGATCACGGACCTTGTGAGGCCTCCGGAGTTGGAATGCTACAGGGATAAGACATCTGGTGGGTAAGCGTGGCTGGCCAGTGCAGCCTTAGAGAGTGACTGACTGGATTCCATCCGTCTTCCCTTTGTCCGGCACCCACAGACTTGTACTAGAGCAGCTTCCTGCTGAGGGGCCCCTGAGCTGGCTTCCCCTCACCTCCCAGGAGCAGCAGTTCCCTGAGTGCTCTGTGGGGCCAGGCCCTGAAAGTATTCTTGTGCGATAGAATTCAGAACCTGCTTCATAGCCTTGGGATACCCCCTACCCCACAAACAGAACAAACTGGATTAACCTGCTCCTGAAGGTGCTTGCTTTGGGAAAATTTACCTGGACTTCAGGCCTGCGATGCCATGTCTCAGAGTCAGCCCAGAAAGGACTACTGTGCTCTGTGCCTCAGTTTTCTCACCTGCAAGCAGGGAATGGCAGCAGAGTCCAGGGAAGATGAAGATGGAAGCCATTTTCCTGTAATAACTGGACACTGGTGGCTGGAGCCAGGCAGGGAATGGACCATGGAAGGAATATTGGCCCGGCCTTTGTGGGGGGATAGAAATGATTCCCCACACTTTCCCAAGCAATTCCCCAAGATTTCCCAAATGATCCCATGGACCTTGTCCCCCTTTACTCATGGCTTCCTCCCTAGAGGGGTCATTCGTGGGGTGTGGGAGCAGGGCATTCAGGCTGTCTTTGGGGCTCTCTCAGGATCCACAGGCAAACGGATCCTGGTGCTGAAGTGTGGCAGTTGGCATGGATTTCCATGCCAGGATCTCCTTCCAGAGTGTGTGGCAGGGCCAGCCCAGCTCACACCTGCGTGGCCGTGCTAGCCTGTGAATCGCAGTGACCAACACCACCTTTTAGGGACTCTGAGTGCTCGAGGCTCTGGACATGCCACTGGGATTCCTTCTGGCATTTGTCCTGTGCAGTGTGTGGTCATTCTGAGCCTGGCCAGGGATGGTCCTTAGGCCAGAGCATGGGGTCAAAGTTGAGCCCTACAGGCCCTTTGAAATGCCTCTGCCTCTGAAATGCATCCAGGAAATGCATTTTCAGCAGGTGGAATCTCGGCAGAGGCTGATGCAGTGGGAGCTGGGGTGAGGTTGCAGGGTGCTGTGACCTGACCGCTTGGGAGAGAGAGCCCAAGGCTTACTCTCTGGAGAGCATCTAGTCTTGGCGCTTCTCGAACCCTAACCAAGCACGAATCTCCTGAGAGGAACTGTTAAGATACAGATTCTTACTCAGACAGTGCCTGGTAGAGCCTGAGAATCTGCATGAGAAGCCCCAGGTGCATTGCACCCGGGTAGTGAGACTTGGTTCATCCCTGATCTGCAGGCAGGCCTACCCCACAGACACCCCCCCAGACAGCCCCACATGCGTGGACTATTGAAATCTTCGTCTTTGAAGTAAAACGTGCTTTTAAAACATGGGTACAGCCTCACAGTGGGGCTGACCACCTCCATCCCTACAGACCACCCCAAGCCTAGTTTCCACATCAGATTGATCCCCCCCCCCCCACCCCTCTGGTTACCACCAGTCTGTTCCTTGTATCTAAGAGTTTGATTTCTCTGCCTTCTTATATGCCTATTTTTATTTATTTATTTTTGCTGTTTGGGTCACACCCGGCGATGCTCAGGGGTTACTCCTGGCTCTGCACTCAGGAATCACTCCTGGCAGTGCTCAGGGGACCATATGGGATGCTGGGATTCAAACCCAGGTTGGCTGCGTGCAAGACAAACGCCCTACCCACTGTGCTATCACTCCAGCCCCCTTACATGCCTATTTTTAGTTTTTGGTTTTTAAAATTTTCAACCACTCCTGGTGTGTTGCTCAGGGCATACCCTTGGCTCTGCACTCTGGGTTCACCCTTGGAGTAGCTCAGGGGACCATACACAGTTGCCTTGGGTCAAGTCTGGGTTGTCCATGTACAAGTGCCCTTCCCACTGTCCTGTCTCTTAGGCCCTTCCATGCCTGTTGTCACACATTGTCACATTGTCCTCCCATTGTTCATCAATTTTGCTCAAGCAGGCACCAGTAACGTCTCCATTATAAGACTTCTTGTTACTGTGTTTGGCATATCGAGTCTGTCATGGGTAGCTTGCCAGGCTCTGCTGTGCAGGCAAGATACTCTCCGTAGCTTGCCAGGCTCTCCGAGAGGGGCGGAGGATCGAACTCGGCTCGGCAGGGCTGGCTGTGCGAAAGGCAAACGCCCGATTGCTGTGCCTGTTACTTTTTAAATTTTATTTTAGGCACCATGATTTTACAATATTGCAGGGTTTCATGCAAAAAAACCATTCTAATACCACGCCCTCTCCCCAGTGTCAGCTCCTGTCTACCATGCCTCAGTGGGGGACCTCCACCCCTTCTTCTTCCTCCATCTCCCCTACAGTGATCTGTTTCCTATTAAAGACCAGTTCTCAGTTTGTGTTGTCTTTGTGTGTTTTGTTTGTTTGTTTTTGGGGCCACACCCAGTGATGTTCAGGACTCACTCCTGACAGTCTCTGGAAACATGGGGTGCCGAGGAAAAAACCCGGGTCAGCTATGTGTAAAGCAAATGTCCTACCCACTGTCGTATCCCTCTGGCGTTGAGTACTAGTTGTTCCTTTACTGTTTCTTTATATCCCACGTAAGAGGGAGCTCATTCTCTATTCCTCTCCTTGTAACTTCACCCAGCATGATCTTCTCCAGGTTCATCTGCACAGCAGCAAATTTCATCTTTTCTTAGAGCTGAGTAGTCTTCCATTGTGGAGATATTCCATAGTTTCTTTACCCAGTCGTCTGTTCTTAGACACTGGGGCTATTTTCAGACTTGGGCTATTGTGAATATTGCTACAATGAACACAGGAGTCCTACATGCCTCATTTGCAATGTTGAAATCTCCAACTCTTTGGCCTGGGGATGGATGAGAAGAAGCTTCACTGTGTGGAGCAGCCAGGTCAAGGAAACTGCTCGCATGTCTTCACCTTACCCCCGTTCATCCTGGTGCTTATTCCTAAGGCTGACTGGGTGCCCCCTGCAGAGAACTCCTGTGCTGTGGATTAGAGTTGGGTTGCGATGGGCCAATGTGCCATCTGACAGTGTAAATGCTCTCTATGGTCAGTCTCAGGCCTTATAGTCATGTTACATAGGGTGAGGCTGCCTCAAGGCCAGCGGCTGGGATGGCAGTTCTGCCAAACCACCTTCCTGCAAAATTAAAGGCTTGTGGTGTGGTGAGGGCTGTTCTTCGTTGATGCTCGAGAAGCCAACTGCCGACCACTCCCTCGGGAGTGTTTGAAGGCTGTGTGCTGTGAGATGACCAGGCAGATCTACCACAAGGACCTGGGTGCACCCACCCAGACGGAGGCGCCTATCAGGAAGGATGGGGCCCAAGATCCAGATCTCAGGGTCCAGGGGGACTCGTGGGCGGGGCAGTGAGTCTCCACTTGTGTGTCTTGAGAATTCCAGCAGATGAGGCTGAAAGCGGCTCCTTTTCTCACCACTGCAAGGCTTTTCACAGTTCCCTCTGCCAGGGACTTTTCCTTTGAAATGTGCTTTTTATGTTTTCCATTGTCATGGGGGTTGGGGTGGGGAGGGACGGGGGAGATCTGGCCTCAACTTGAACCACAAGTGTCTTCAGCAGCCCACAGGAAGGTCTCATCTAGCATCATGTCCAGCACATAGTAGGCCCTCAAGGGCTCCTGGCATTTACTATTTGCTTTGTGTTTGAAGTGCTCACTGTGTGCTTCGAGCCAAACGGAGTCCCAGGAATAGCAGGGCCTAGTTTGGACGGTGTTTGGCGTAATGCACTTAAAGGTGGAGGGCGATCCCTCTCCATGGCTATTCGGCGGGGACTGGGTGCAATGTAGTGAATGGAGACACGTTTTGCTCCTTTTGAGTGAGTTGTTAGAAGCTATGGGAAACTTTGGGTGAAAGTGATGGACCTGATTTGGTAAAAATATGACGTTGGGGTGATTCCTGGTTTTTCATTTTTCATGTCCATGTCTTTCTTGACCAGTGGATAAGAGGTGAGCTTGTAAGGGCCCTCTGTTGTGTAGGCATGGAATAGCAGCTTTGGGCGCATAGTTGCTCCGAGGGGAAATTTGCTTTGGCTTGATATTGTGCCCGGATCATCTCTGGGCCATTCTGTCTGCTGCCAGCCCGGGAAGGAGCGTGGCTGTCTGGGCACTGAAAGGCACGTTAACCTGCCACTGTGGCTCCTTTACAGGGTCAAATTCAAAATTACCCCAAATGTCTCATAGGCTTTGAATTCTGCAAAATAAATCATTGCAGTCCCTGGCAGGACTCAGGCCTATGTGGGACCGTGTGAGGATCTAACCCAGGGCCGCACACATGCAAGGTCCATGCTGCATCTCTCAAGCGGATCCCTGGCCCTGCTTAGTATGTTGTATGTTGGCGCGTTGATCTTCCCGCCAGGGTTCTTGGACAGGTCAGCTCTCGGCATTTCTAGATCATTGGCCATCTCCTGCTCCTCACCCTTTCCTTCCCCCTTCTTCCATAATGATTCCCGAGAAGTCCAGGAGCAGAGGGACTAAGGGTTTGGGGTTAATGGATAACAAACAGGGCATGATCCTAATGAGCTTAGAAGTACATGGCACCAGAAAGCTGGAGTGAGAGGGAGCTCAGGGGCCTGGGGGCCCTTTCCCCCGGCACCATTCCTGGAACTCTTGTGGGACACATCCACTTAGAGTGATGGAGACGACCTTTCTCCAGGCGCTGGCTCAGTTTATAGAACACACAAAATAAGTCTTGGTGGAAGACAGATTATTATTATTTATCATCATCATCATCATCATCATTCATTTTGGGTCACACCTGGTGATGGATTCCTCCTGGCTCTGCACTCAGGAATTACTCTTGATGGTGCTTGGGGGACCCTATGGAATGCTGGGAATCGAACCCGGGTCAGCCATATGCAAGGCAAACACCCTACCCCAGAAGGCATCACTCCAGCCTCAGAAGAAAGATTTTAAAATGTTCCTTCAGTTCAGCAGGTGCAACAGAGCTGGGTGGTGTCACTTGTCAGCATTGTTTCGGAGATGCACCTGCCGTCCGTCCATTCATGCTGCTTCCTTGCAGAAGCCTCTCTTGCTCATGGCTTTCCTGGCATCCCTCTCCCATAGTGCAAAGTGTCCCCTTGTCCCTTGCACCCAGCTAGCGGTGTGTGTGTGTGTGTGTGTGTGTGTGTGTATGTGTGTGTGTGTGTTGGGGTCCCCTGGAGTTGGATCTTGTTAGGAGCTGTGGCCGACCCTCTGTTTGCCTCCCTCCAGTAGCCATGCCCTGTGCTGCCGGAGTTCAGGTTCCTTCACAGCTTAGCGCGGGGCTTGGCTGGGAGCAGATGTGATTCTGGGGACCTGCCAAGAATCCAGATGTCCAGCGCAGAGAGTTTGTTGAGAAGTTCGTGTTGGACTCTGCTCGGCGTCAGCTCTTCCCAAAGGAGAAAGAACAGGGAGCGGATCTGGAGTCTGTTTGTGTGTCACAAGTATAGCTACTGCCTTGTGCCGAGACTTGTTCCTTCCTCAGTGCCTGTCTGGTCACTGCTCTGGGCCTCTTGGCTCTGCAGGTGCCACTTCCTTCTTTCTGGAATGGAAAGAACCTCACAGAGACATGAGGAAGTGTGTGAAAGTGAAGGAAGGTGGCGGGTGGAAGGGAAAGGGAATCAAACAAAAGCAGAAGCCCTCCTAGGATCTCAGAATCCATCCACTGTCTAACCGGATGGATTTTGCATTAATTCCCTTCACCTTTGAGTGAATTTATTCGCAGAGAATAAACCTGATGAACAGCCTCGTGCCTGCGGAGTGAAGCCTCTTGGATAGAGCGATTTCCCCATGGGCCGGCGATTGCCTTTCAGTCGAGAAGTTCCACCTGACTAACTGTCGTGTGGGGGTACATGGGCCAGACGGGAGGGGTTGTAAGGCTGAGCCACGTTCTGCTCTGTGTGCTTGTTAGAGAAGAGCGAAGAGAAGTTGGTGAGGTGATGGATAAGGGTATGTGACGTTGGTAGGTGGCGCCACTGTGGTTCATGGAAAGAAAAAGGTGGATATCCTGTGTTAATCAAGCAGGGAACTTGGACGCCAGCACTCTAAGGCCGGGAGGAAGATGAGCGGGTTTTATCCAAGTGCCGGAGACGACCTCTACCACATTATCCTAGTCGGCAGTAATTCCCTATCCCGTTTCCCTTCTTGGTGCATCTGGGAGCACTTTCTCACAGTCTTCAGCGGGTTGTTTTAGCCGCTTGGGAAGTTTGGCATTTCTCTCTTGGGGGGTGGTCGGTCGACATGCTCGTCCACAGTAAGTTTCTGGAAGGCTCTTGGAGCAGTGTCTATAGCTGAGTGAAGTCAGTGGTTTATTTCAGTTTTTAAAAAATGAACCGAAATCTTTAGGTTCCTCTATAACCCTGTTTTGTCCTGATGAGATTATTTTTCTAGATGCCTCAAAAATCCAGAGTGCTTGCTCTTCAGGGGAGGTCCCCGGGTTGGCTTCCAATATTGCTTGGTTCCCCAGCACCTCTGAGTCTCCCTCTCCCCAAAAGAAGAAATAAAAAGGTTTCTTTTATACCTTTAGTGTTTTACACTTTTGTACTTAATCCTCTGTACTTTTTGGTCATTGTTGAAAAATCGACAGTGCAGAGAGGCATGTGTGGAGATTTATCCAAAAAATAGAAATAGAAAATAGAAATAGAATTCCAATATCACCAAGCCATACTGCTCCTTGGCATCTGTCCCAAAAGACAGAACATTAACCCCAAAGGATAAACGCACACCTATGTTTATCGCCATGCTTAGTACAATAGTCAAATATGAAAACAACTTAAATGCCCACTGATGGATAAATGGATCAAGTAGTTGTCTATATACACAATGGAATATTATGCAGCTGTAGGAAAGACAAAATCATGCAACTTGCAAAAACATGGATAGAACTAGAGCATATATGTGTGTGTGTGTGTATATATATATATATATATGTATGTATATACACATACACACATCATCCTGAGTGAAGTCAGTCAGAAGGAAAGGAATAAATACAGAATGATCTCTTTCATATGTGGGACTTAAAGATACACAGGGCCAAAGGCGACACAACTGAGTGCTGAGTTGTTGGGTGGGTGGGAGGAGCGTGTGGTGAAAGAGAGAGGCATTGGGAGTCTTTGGAGGAGGAAGGTGGGTACACTGGTGATGGGTGTAGTGTTGGAATTATATGCATGGGAAACCATCATTAACAGTACAGTGAATCACAGAACCTCAATCATTATACGATGAAAGGAGGGCCGGCACTGCCAGGAGTGGTGCCTGAGTGCAGAGCCCTGAGCATAGCTGACCATGACCCGGAAACAATAACAACACCAGCCCTCCTCCAAAATAAAAAACCAAAAAAAAAAAAGGGTATGCAACATCAACTAGGATGATAGGATGATGATAATATAAAAATTCAGAAAATAGCAGGTATTGGCAAGGATTAGAGAAATTGAAACTCTTGTGCTCTCTTGGTGAGAATGCAGAATGATGCAGCTGCATGGCGGGTCCTCCAAATAATTTAAAAAAATAGATTTCCTATATGATGTATCCATTCCACTTCTGGTCCATAGCCTAAAGAAGACATTGGCACACCCATGCTCATGGAAGCATTATCCCAAGAACCAAAAGGGGAAGCAATCCAGATGTCCAGTGACAGGTAAATAGCTCAACTAAATGAAATGTTATTGGGGTTAGAAAAGTCTGACACACATTAGAGCATGTTTGAGCTCTAAAGGCATTATCCTGAGACATTATTCCTAGACAGAAAGCAATGGGTGATTCCTTTCTATGAGAGATCTTTAGGAGTCAGTTCAGGAAACTGGAACAATGATTTCTAATGGCAGGGGAGAGTCTTGTGAATTGGTGCAGAGTTACAGTTTTCCAAGATGAAAAGTCCTGTACAGCTTTGTGAATGCATGTAGTCACTCTCCACTGGACTCTTACAATGGTCAAGATGGGCAATTTTATGTTGTATCTATTCTACCACATTTAACAATTTTTGGGGGGTGGGGCAACACCTAGCAATACTCAGGGATTACTCCTGTCTCTGTGCTCAGGGTTACTCCTGGCTCTGTGATCACTCCTAGCGGGGCTCCAGGGACCATAGGGTATGTTGGGGATTGAACTCAGGTTGGCCGTGTGCAAGGCATGTGCCCAATCCACTGTACTCTCTCTCCACCCCCCCCCCCCAACTAATACTTTTTTCAAAGAGAGGAAAATGTTCTCTAAATTCCACCTCCTGGAAAGGACCCCAGTGATGTTTGTGCACATTTTCTTCTGAGACACGTGCTTCCTGGCGATGGGTGAGTGGTGGTGGGGCTTGAGGGGTGGCTAATATTTCAAGTCTAAGGAATTAGAGTTCCTTGAGAACTCTACAGTTCCTGTGAGAACTAGCCAGGATGACCTTGTTTGATTTAGAGGTCTTCATCCTAGGAACAGGTGCTCAGGACTTACTCTTGGCCTCAGGATTGCTCAGGGATCACTCCTGGGATGCTCAGGTAACCATAGTCATGCTAGGGATCAAACCTAGTTGGCAGACTGTGATGCAAATGCATTCCCCACTGTCTTTTCTCTCCAGCCCTGGGTAGTCATTTCCTGAACCAGACTTCAGAGCTATGATTTCCACCCAACTAAGAACCCGAGACTGAACCGGAAGCAGTTCTGGTTCTTTTGCAGATCTTCAGAGTGATGGTTGATTAACCTGTCTCCAAAACGTTAGTGCTGACTTGGATGAGGTGGCATCTTTAGGAATGTGGGCATGCAGGGCTCATCCTACTTGTCATGAATAGGAAAGTCCCCAAAATAAGTTTTCATGACTGAGCTTCAAGTGATAGGGCCACGCCAATCTTGAAGTTTTTCTTTTCCTTCTTGGCGTGTAGGAAAGTTGGAGAAAGTCTTAGATTATAGACTAAAGGCACACTTGGATCGTGCCTATCCACTGTTGTGGATGCTCTTCCTAAATCCCGTCGCAGAGTGGGAAGGTTCCAGGTGCAGGTGACTGCGGCCGCTGAAGCAGGTGTGTGAGGGCACCACCTGCACGCTCGCTGACCTCAGGCGTGACACTCCCTTAGAGAGGGCAAGCAGTTCATGTGGGCACTCACCACATCACCTCTGTGGGTTGCATAACACTAATTCGAGGATGCTGCCATGTGCACACTCCATTTTTTAAAAAATTTTTATTAGTGAAACACCATGAGGTACAGTTTTAGACTTACAAATTTTTGTGCTTGGGTTTCAGTTATACAATGATCAAACACCCATCCCTCCACCAGTGCCCATTCTCCACCACCACTGATCCCAGCATCTTTTCCATCCCCCTTCCCCCCATCCCATCCTGCCTCTGTGGCAGGGCATTCCTTTTTATTCTCTCTCTCCTTTTGGGTGCTGTGGTTTGCAAAAGAGGCATTGAACATTCCATTTTAACTGTCATAGCTTCGTGACACTAGTGCTGCCCAGAGCCACAGAGCACCAGGTAGCTGAGTATACTCAGGAGTGTACAGGTGATCAAACCCTAGATGGAGACGCTGGTTTCAGTTTTTATACCTGGGGTTTCACTCTCATAGTGGGGAATGAGAGTATTTCTTCCAAAATGAACTACATATTCAGGTAGTAGTTGTTGCCTCTGTTAGCCCATTTATGGCCAAGGAATCAGGTACGATGGAATTTTTTTTTTTTGAATAAAGTCAGGAACTTTTTCATTTTCCAGTGACAGGCAAGGAAAGCACTGTAGTTTTAATTGGCCCCTTCTCGAAGTCAGAAGCTGAAATGTTATCATGCAAATCTCTCCTGAGTTGCATGGAAACTAATAAAATCACGAAGGTTTCTATTTGTACTCTCTGAACACAGACGGTAATGAAACCGAAACAGGCCTCTCCAGGGATGATGCTATTTAAACGCGAGGCAGAGGTTTAAAGCGTTTTTAATGGTGAGAAGAGAAACCTTGCGTGGAAGAGGGTTTGTTCTTGCCGTTCCCCTTCCCCTGAGTACCTGCTCGTCTCTGCTCCCTGCACACCTTGACCTCAGAGAAAAGGAATATGGTTTCATTGCAGACCCAGAATCCAGCATATTCCCAGGCCTGCTTCAAAGAACAACAGTCCAGTGTCCAAATTCTGTCTTCGGCTCCCCCCATTTTCAGCTTTGCACTGATCGCAACACTTAATTATGCTTTTGTTTGTGCTTTTATATAATTTTTTTTTTTTGGGCGGGGGAGGCCACACCAGGCGGTACTCAGGCTTTACTTCTGGCTCTGCACTCAGGCTTTACTCCTGGCGGTGCTCGGGGCACCATATGGGATGCCGAGGATTGAATCCCTGGTTGGCAATGTGCAAGGTGAGCGCCCTACCTGCTGGACTATCTCTCCAGCCTCTGTACTCTTATTTTGACCAGGTATTTTAGGTGAGCTGCTGTAACCGAATTCTTAAGAAAAAATACAAACACAGGCCAGAGTGATAGGTAAGTCACTTGCTCTGAACATGACCTATACGAGTTCAACCCCCCACACTTCATATGGTCCCCTGATCACTGCCAGGAGTGATCCCTGAATGCAGAACGAGGGGTAACCCTTGAGCACAACTGGCTGTGGCCCACAAACAAAAATACAAACATATACTTTTTCAAGTAGTGATCATGGTAGTATCCAACACTGTCTTAGGCCCCTGCTGTGTTGCACTGTTCCATCTTCAGAACAGCTCTGCGGAACCAGTCCTTTTGCCCTCTGCATTTGACGGGTGAGAGAACAGAGACATAGAGAATGAAATGTATTTGGAGTCTTCCTGTGCTGTCTGTTAATCTTACTTCATCTTCAGGACCAGGTAGTGATGTGTGTGGCGGTATCAGACACTGGTATAGAGGCAGAGACAGAGGGGAGGGACCGGCCAGGGTCACACTCTCCTGAGGGCTGAGCTAGCGTGGAACTGGGAAAGGATCAGCTATTTCCCTGCCCTTGCCTCTCCCTCTCTGTGATCCATCTGCCTGGCTCACCTGTGACACAGAGAGCGGGAATGATGAGGACACAGACAGCGTGAAAACAGGGCCTGGTGTGTCGACCTGGGCTCTGTCCCAAGATGGGGTGTGAGAGAGAATTCTGCTCAACCAAATAGAAAGTAACCTTAAAGTCTTTCTAGACCATTTATTCTCTCTGAACCTGGATTTACTTTAGGGAAAACAGCGCTTGGACCACGACTCTGCCTGGTAGCCGGGTGTCTGTGTGCAGTCGGGCAGGTTGCTCACTGTTATATTATTATTTATATTATCAACATTAATATTATATTAATGTTATATATACTGTTATATTATATTATCAATATTAGGTTTGCTGTGTGGCTCCTGTCAGATAAGGCCCGCTGGTTGTGATGGGGGAGTTGGGAGTCATGGAATGAAATGCAAGTATTTTCTTTTTCTGAGTACTAATCTGAAAACTTGTAGAAACCACTATTTTTACTTTTTAGTTTTTTTTTTTAACTTTTTTAGCCACACCCAGAGGAATTCAGGACTTCTGACTTCTGGCAGGACTTCTGGTTCTGCACTCAGGGGTCACAATTTTTTTTTTTTTTATGTAGGAGCACTGCTGTTTATTCAGCCACTGATTAGGCTGGTTGAATTGGGCATGAACTCCACTTTCTTTCTTTTTTTTTCATTTTTTATAATTTTATTTATTGAATCACCGTGAGAGCAGTTACAAAGCTTTCAGGTCTAAGTGTTGGTCATACAATGAGACACCCGTGCCTTCACTAGTACCCATTCTCCACCACCAAAAACTCCAGTATACCCCTGTCCCACACCCTCCCCCTACCTGTGGGGCAGATGATTTCCACATTACTCTCTCTCTACTTTGATTACATTCAATATTTTGACACCAGACCCACCATTATTACTTGGGATTTTACCCCAACACTCAGATCTGCTGAAAGGGCAACAGTAGACAATTTGTTTTCTATTTCTGGTTATGAATAACATATGATGTCATGCGGCCACAGTAGTGGCCACGCAATTTTGAAACTCCAAAATTTTAACAATTAAATCTGGAGGGATTTCTGCCCACACCTGCTGGGTTCCGAGATTTGTTCCTGAGTCTCTTGGGTCATGGCTGTTAAGCAGCAAGATTGGGAGCCAGAGAGGTCTTTTGTGGGCAGCGACTTGGGGTCTCAATGGGGTGGAGAGGAAAGGGCTGGCTCCACTCCCATCTCAGGGGTCACTTCTGGCAGAGCTCAGGAGACCATATGGGATGCTGAGGATCCAATCCAGGTCAGCCATGTGCAAGGCAAGCACCACTACCTGCTGTAGTATCTCTCTGGCCCCAACCACTATTTGAATTAATTAACACACTCAGAAGCTTATTAAAGTGCAGATCTCAGACCTTTTTTTTTTCAAAACACAGAGGTGTGTGTGTGTGTGTGTGTGTGTGTGTGTGTGTGTGTGTGTGAATGCTCACACACACATGTGCGTATGCAGCAGAACCTGGATGAGTGGAAATGTTTGACACCCAGCAGCAAATTCTGATCATTAAGCCATGGGCCTAAGCAGCCTTATATGACAGGTGCCTTATTATTCCCATATGCTATTTGCTCATATTTCAAGCTTTGAAACTGTGTTATTAAAAGAGTGGGGATTCTATGAAAAGCAAATAAATATTTCTGAATTCCATGATCTGTTATAAAGAAAGTGCCTTTTGGATGTCAGTGGGCAGAGAATTTAATCTGCTCAGTCAGAAGAAGGCAGTGGTAACGCATGGGCTGACTGTGAATTTCCACTGGCCGTGGAGAAGACTGCTTCCTTGCTCCTTTCTTCTGTGCCTGGAAGTGCTCTATTGCATCCCTGTGGATTTCACTGGAGACCATCCATTGCTGTGGCCTGGTGCTCTTCTGTCTGCCAACCCCTCCGCATGGAATATTTGGGGGCAGGAGATGAGTGTTCACCTGTGAATCTTCCTGACACGGTTCTCCTTTGTCCAGAGGTGCTGGGGATTGAGAAGACATCGATTCCTCAGTGGCCTCTGCATCAACCCAGGGTGACCATTCCCCTTGTAGTCACGAGTGATGCCCCAGCATAATGCTGAGTCCACCCAGAGGTCCCTACCTGCTTCACACGGTGTCTAACTGGCTGAGGTTATACTCACGGGAGACATTAAAAACTGCACAGATCTGTTTTGATCAGCTCTAGACTTACTCCTGGCTCTGTGCATAGGGGTCACTTCTGATGGTTCTGGGGGACCACCTTGGGTACTGGGGATAGAACCCGGGTTGGCTGCATGTGAGGCAAGCGATGTTCCCCTCCCTGTCCTACTTGCTGGCCCATTTTCAGTGATACATGAAAAAGAGAACTTGGGATTTGGAAACGAATTGGTGAGAGAGCCCACAGGAATTTTGGGGGTACCAGGGTGACCCCACCCCCAACAACAGGCTGTTTGCATGACTTCTGATGTCTGTGCAGTGCCTGCAGGAGCTCCCCGGGGCCCCCACCCTGTCCTTAGCACATGCAGTGAGAAGAGACCGGTTCACGGGCTGGCCTGCGTGTTTCTGAGGCCCCGTGGGTGAGGGCTAATCATACCCCAAGGATTTGGAAGCGGCTTCTTGTTGACAGCCATCCTATTTTTAGACACCTCCCACTGCCCCTGCTGTCCCCAGGTGTGTGCAGAGTGTCCCGCACCTCCATGGAAATGGCAGTCAGAGCTCCAGCTGGCCTTGCGGGCTGCAGCAGTCCTGCTCCGGGCCTGGCAGCCGGAGCCAGTGGCAGAGGCTGGCAGGCTGCTGAGGGGTGCTTGCATAACTGACCTTTCTGCCAGGTGAGGTGCTGCTGGTGCAGGCTGACGGGGTGGAGTCAGAGGAAACAGGTTGCTGGTGCACCTGCCCAGGCGCCGGCGTGCTGGAAGCCCCTCCACTCCCACAGCTGCCGCGGACGGGCTGTCTGGGCTCTGGGCTTGCCCGCCCCAGCTGCAGAGTGCCCAGGCCCGCTCCTGGGAGACGAGGAGACCACCTCTTAGGCTCCGGGTGGCCCTGCTGTGGTGGGGGCTACTAGGAGGGGGGTGAAGGGAGGTCCCCGCTCTCTCTCCCAGCCCTTCCCTCTGGGACTCTCCTGTGCTTCTCGTGTGGCTGGGGGGAGCAGGCGGTGGGTATAGAGTCATGACACTGTGGTTGGTCTGGGGGTCCCTGGAGAACCGCAGCTCCTGGTACTCTTGGGAATCATTGCCTTTGAATCAGGGCTGCTTTGGGGACTTGCTGGAAACCAGGGTAACGGGGGATGGCAGGGTCGGGGGGAATGAACCTGTGGCTTCTGATACTAGATAAGAAGGCAAGAAGGATACTGTTCCTTGGTGACCCGGCCACCTCAACATTGTAGCCTGACACATGCCGACACATGCCCGTGAAAAGGCTGCACACCTGAGAGGCTGAGACACTCCCCAAGGAGCAGCAGGTCCTTGTGGAAATGGCTCCTCCAATCCCAGCTGATAGAAATCAGAGATGAGAGACCAGAAAGATAGCACAGTGGTTAGGGCGCTTGCCTTGCATGTGTCCAACCCAGATTCAATCCTTGGCACCACAGTTGGTTCCCTGAGCACCACCTGTAGTGATCCCTGAGAGCAGAGCCAGGAGTCAGCGCTGTGTATTGCCAGGGGTGACCCCCAAACAAAAAAAGAAACCAGAGATGAACTGGACTGCTGGTCCCTCCCTGAAACCCTGACTTCAAAATCATGTACCCAGTGAAATGATTATTGTACGCCTCTGCACTTTGGGATGATTTATTATGCTGCTGTCAGAGACGGGAACAAATATTTTGGGTGACTCTCTGGTTCTTCTCTCTCTCTCTCTCTCTCTCTCTCTCTCTCTCTCTCCCTCCCTCCCTCCCTCCCTCTGCGTCCCCCCTTCTCTTATTCCCATTTATATGCCTTTGCAAGCCCTTTGCACTCAGCATATTGGACTGCCCTTGTTTTATTAAACTTTTCATTTTCATCCTTCTAGACCTTTCATATGTGCTGTCCACTCAGCCTAGAATTCTCCTTCCTGACTCCCCTTCCTGTTATACTTAGAGGGCAACTGTTTCTCTAGTGCCATGTTGGTAAAGGTTTAAGGACTTCATATGTGTAAGAAAGCCCTGATTTGCAGCATGTATTCATTCTCTTGGTATAAATAACCCCCTTGGGGTCAGCTTCAACACACTGACATGATGACACAGAAACACATGGACAGGTTTTGAGGGCTGCAGTGTGCACATGTGGCACCTGGAGGGTGTTCTTGTGCAGAAGCTGCTGTGGTTGGGTTTTCTCACTTCATCTCATCTTGTCGTCTTTCTATTGCTTTCCTTGAATCGCTTTTGGTTCTGCCTCACTCTGGCCACTTCTAACAGCTACCACCACTCATTTCTCTCTGGGACCATCTTGGGCCTCGTCTTTGTTGTCTGGGAGGCAACAGGGAACAGGGAGCCCCCCGGGGTTTGTGAGTCCAACCTGAGACTTGGTCATGCACGTGAGTCAGACCAGGGAATTCCAACTTGTGACTTGATACTGTGGAAGTTTCTGCCTCTTTTATATAAAATCCCATTGATGGTGTGTGGGGAGTGGGGTGTGTGGAGGTGAAAACTTGCTACATGTCATCACTGAGGGACCGTGGCTGCTTCCATCTGTGAACCTGTGGTGTCTATAAGCCCACAGAACTGGCTCCAGACCCTGGCAGGACAGGCGTGGATGCGTCTGTCAGCTGCCTGTGGCTGTCTGCCTGGATGTCCGGCCCACAGTTGTGTTATAAATATCCAAATGGCCCTTGGCAGAATAAAAGGTCTCACCCGTGCAAGGACCCTGAAGGCCTCTCCATGCTGCATTGTGTCCATCTGACAGATGGGGAGTGGGAAGGGTGGTGAGGAGCAGCGTGTGGGCAGTGTCCCGGGAGTCATTTGCATCACTTGCACCTGCTCAGCCCACTGGCCAGAACTTGTCACGTGACACTTAACTACAAGGGATCTTGGGAGGTGTAGTGGTGTGCGCTGGAACAGTAGGATTTGGAGCGGGGTGGGGGGGGGGGACACCAGGGTTGCAGGCCCTTCTGCCATTTCTTGCTGGCATAGAATTATTGATTACACTTGACCCAATAACATTGGGTGTCTCCTGGGTCCCACTGAATGTCCAGTGTTGGTGTTGCCCCCTATAAACCTCCCTAGGAGCCTTGGGGGTAGGTATTAGCTTGTTCTCTCCACTCTGCAGCCCCACAGTGGTGGCACTTGTCCAGCAGGAGCCAGTTAATAGTTGGTGGGTTCCACTGGCTGACTCCGCAGTGCCAACTCTGAGCTCTCCTTGCCTGCTCCAAGCCTGCTCACCTTTCCCACTTCTTGTCCCTGCCTTTAGCTTATGTTACTCTGCTTCTTGATTGTTGCTTGTTTTGATTTGGGGTCACACCTGATGATGCTCAGGGCTTACTCCTGGCTCTATGCTCAGGGATCACTATGGTGGAGTTTGGGAAACTGTATATGGTGCGAGGGATTGAACTTGGGTGCGTCATGTGCAGGCAAGTACCTTCCATATCGTATCATCTATCTGATCCAACTTGCCCTGTTTCTTAAAGCGAAGGGGCCAAGTGCCTTCCCTGCCTCCTCTCTTCCCCATGTTGCAAAGAGAATTACAGACCCCAAAGGTGCCGTGACAAAGAGAACACAGAGTCCCAGAGCAGCTTCAGTCTCCTCTGGAATGTGGTAGAGTGAATGGGTTCAGCGACCTGCACTTGTCCCCGTGACTCCATGGCATCGTCTGCCCCTCTGCTCTCTCTTGGCCCACCATGGACCACAAAGAGGAAAGGATGGCAGAGGCAGGTCTGTCTCCCCCCCACCCCCCAACGGTGATGCACCCCCTTGCCCCCCAGGAAGCGTTACTTCACTTTCGCCCACTCCATCCAGGTCACATGTCTTGTCTTGGCCAAGTGAATTCAAGATGAGTGCTGAGACATTGGTGGCGAGAAATGTGGCTGCATCTGTAAGACCCGGCAGAACAGAGCAGATGAGGACCACAACACCTTCTGGTTCCTTCGGTGTTGTCAAGAGCACGCTACCCGGGCGAGCTGTGTGAGCTCAGATCAGAGCCTGGAGTTCTGCTCTTGGGGCAACTAGGTCTTGGGCAACTTTCCCTTTTCTTTCTTTTCTTTTTTTTTTCTCTTTGTTTTTGCGCCACACCTGGCGATGCTCAGGGCTTATTCCCAGCTCAGCACTCAGGGGTCACTCCTGGTGATGCTCAGAGAGCCATATGGGGTGCCGGGGATCAAATGCGGGTTGGCTGTGTGCCAGGTATGTGCTTTACCTGCTCTACTATTGCTCTAGCTACCCCTCCCCAAACCCCCCCGACCCCGGCAATTTTCCTAATCTGCCTGTCCCTCCGTTTACTCATCCCGAAAGTGGGAATAAAACTGTCCCTTTCACGGGGTCACCAGGAGATTCGCTGCGCTCCTGCTTAGGTCAGCTCCTGCCGTACGACACGGCCCTGGGAGTGTCAGTTACAGGTGTTGTTTCACTCTGGGCATCTGGGGCATCTCTGTCCTAGTGTGGACCATGGCTGTGACCTTCTGGGTGCCACTCCGTGCTGACCATAACTCTTCTACCTTCCAGCTGCCTGAGGGCAAAGGGCATATGTGTGTCCCCTCCCCACCCCCGTGGGACTCTGGGACAACAGCGTTATTACACTCAGGGCACTGAGGTCTGCAGCAAAGATGGCTGAAAGGGAACGGTAGCACCGTGGGGAGGGCATTGCACACCAACCCAGGTGTGGTCCCAGCACCCCATAAGGTCCCCTGAGCACTGCCAGGAGTGATTCCTGAGCGCAGAGCTAGGAATAAGCCCGCAGCAGCGGATCTGGCCCTCAGACAAACAACAAAATAACGAAATAATCAAACTTGCCTGAAGTAGCGTGCCCGGTTGGGCGGCTCTGTGAGGACAGGGGTCTATTGTCCCTGTGTCCTTAGTAACACACAGCAGTATCCAGCCCCCTGAGACGCTTTCCTGCAAATGCAGGACATGAAGAACGGAGCTCAGAGCTCGTCCTCATGTGGCAGCAGAGCGTCTGTCTGCGAGTCTTGTGGACCCCTCCTAGCGTCGCTGGTGACAGCGCTCAGCCTTCGGATGTCAGTGTGTTTGCAGCAAACTGTCAGAGGTAGTTTGCAAGCAAGAGCGAGTGCACAGCCAATGTGGCTAAGGTACTTCTGGTCCTCCAAATCACAGCTCCAGGACTGAGTGTGAAGGCTCAGGGCGGCATGACCGCGGCAGGAGCTTTCCAAAGAAAAGCTCCAGGAATTCTGGAAGTGTCGTTGGCAGCATTGGAACCAGTGTGTCACCCTCTGCCCCCTCTGCACCGCCACGAGGTGACTCTCACTTGAAAGTTGACTCTGGTCTCTTAAATGGCCAACGTGTGAATTTTATAGCCTGGCCCTGCAGCTGGTCCGCTGCGGGTGGGAGTCTCAGCTCGATCTTGCCGAGGACTTTGCCACTCCATCTCCAGCCTCACTCTTCATATTGAAAGGGAAGCACTCGCGGGAAAGGGAGTGGACAGCAGCTCTGCATGGGACCCTCCTGCTGGTAGTCCACATACAGTGCTCCTTAAAAAGACTGGAATGTTCTCGTAAGCCCCTTGCCTCACTAGGGAGCCTGGGTGTGGACACAGAGGAGACAGGGAGGATGTGGCCAGCAGTGAGTGCCAAGATAGGCCATGGTGGGGACTCCTCCTGGCAGAATGTGTGGGCAGACAGGGGTGAGTGGTGGTGGGGGAGCATTGGAAATGCTCCTGCCTCTGTGCCCTCCCCTGCGAACATACTGCATGAGGAGTAGAGAGGGAGGGTTGGGAAGGGGAGAATTCAGTAGGGCAAGAGGCTGCATCTCAGAAGTGTTAGTTAAGGGTGGACTGACTGTTCTCCCAGTCAAATGAGGGCTCAGCCAGGTTCTTTGCGGGGCCCCGGGCTGCCCAGCAGTCCACTGTTTCTGTAAGACCAGGTTCTGCTCAGTGGGTCTGGTACTTTCTGTTTCCTCAGCCCGGGCAGATGGAGAGCAGATGGAGGGGACAGCAAGGAAAGTGCTCGGCGAGCACCAGGCAGACACCTCCCGAAGGCTGAGGTCTGCAGGGTCCCCCACGACTGGCGGGCCCTTCCACCCTGTAGGTGCCGTCCCCCTGCCTGGGCTTCTGGTCTGACACTCCCACCCAGTGAGGTGTGGGGTGCAGCTGTCCTGAGGCTCACAGGAAGGCCAGGTGCCTCCCAGGAGCGCTGTGGCCATCTGGTATTTGAGATGTTCCCCTGTGCTGGGGATTATGTGTTCTGAGACACCCAAAACAGCTTGATGTAGACACAAGTCCTCCAGGACAACTTCCGGCACCTCGCCACTCAACTGAGCAAATATTTTGCTAATGGGTGACTTGTCTCACACCAGCTGGGCCATCTGGACTGACCTGGATGCATGGCGGGCAGGTTTCCTTGGGGGAGCCCACAGTGGAGTGGGGCCTGGGTGAGGGTGGCCAGGGGTGTATCTTACTCTAATTGAGGGGGAGGCAGGGAGGAAGTACAGTTGGGGTAATGCATCTCTCTTGACTCCCTCCTCCGCAGAGAGGCTCTGTGGCCTTGGGGTCAGTTGTCTGAGCTTTCCAGTACCTAAAGGGTGAAGACCACACAGAAAGTTCATGCTCAGTACATAGAGGCCACCAAGGTTCTAGGGTGGAACCAGGCAGAAGGGCCTGTCCTTCAGTTGGTGTGGCTAACTTGGACCCAGCATTGAGCTCGCCTCCTCTCTGGGCTGTGCTGGGGCCGGGGAGGGAGATGAGCACTGGTAATGCCATGCCATGTCGCTTGCAGCTGGACAATAGATACGCTCCAGATGGTGGGTCCTACAAGGTCCAGCACATTCTGGGCAGTGGCCTCATTGACCTCTGTGTCCCTGGGACTGGTTCCACGGTGGCCACTTCATTAGACGGTGAGCCAATGCATGGACACGTAGCTGAGGAGCGGACTAATCCTCCCTGGCTGCATTGGGATGGGGCCGTGGATTCCTTTTGTGTTGGCATGGTGAACCCTGAGGATCGCTTGTCTCTGGGTTCCAAGGTGGAACGTTCCTGACCACGTTTACAGACCCTGAGCTCGGAGGAGACAAGGTTCCCCTCAGGCCTGGGCTGTGGAAGGCTGTGGGCCTCCTAGGGTGCCAACTCGCCCCCCTGTGCCTGCCAGCTCTTTGGCCAGGGGCTTCTGAGGCGTCTGAAAGAGAGTTTGTGTGCTGGTGTGTGTGTTGGAAAGCCGCCACCTTGCGGCCCGCTCCTGGGCTGGCTAAAATGACAGATTGGTTCTGTTTTTGCTCACCCCGCCCCGTCTCCTCCTTTTCATCTACCCTGTGGAGGCGCGTCAGTCACAAGAGGAGCCAAGTTCTTCCTCGTACCGCACCCAACCGAATTGCCACAAATTGGACGGAAGAGGCAATTTTAGCTCAAATGCAAACATCTTGTCAGAAAACAGACAATTATGGCTGCACACGGGGAAATACAGTGCTGAGGTGAATAGCAGCATCTGTTTACTGCTAATTAACCCCTCAGTGTGTGTGGTGGGGGTGGAGGGTAGGGGGGCAGCTGCCTCCTCCGCCTCTACAGAGGGCCCCTTGGCACCCAAACTCGGTCGGCCTCGATGCCCTCCTGGACTTCCTGCCTCACTCCTTCCCTCACGGGTCAGACTGAAACAAGAGCATGGCGTGGCGCAGGATGACTCTGAGGGTTGTTTTAGATCTGGAGCCACACTCTGGGCGCTCAGGGCTCACGCCTGGCTTTGTGCTCAGGTATCACTTCCCCGTAGGGCTCTGGGGACTATACGTTGGTGCCAGGGATCGAACCTGGGTTGATGGTGGGCAGGGCAAGTGCCATGTCTATTGTAGTGTCTCTCCTGGTCTCAGTTTTTTGGTTTTGTTTTTAAAGGAGACAGTATTGGAGAAAGGTGTTCACTGCTCACCAACCCGTGGGGCTAGTCTACTAGGGGTGACCGGTTCCTGGGGAGTTTCAGACCCTGCGCTTCCTCTGGGGATGGGCAGAGCAAGGCAGCTGCTTGACCGAGCGCATCCGTGGTGTCCTTTGCTGGACTTGCCGCTCGGGACTCGGCTAAGATTGTGCAGGCAGCTGATGGAACGAGCCTAGAGACAGAGAAACAATGCCCCTGTCCACAGAGCCCTGCCCACAGTGGGGGACACAGCCTTGGGGTGGACAGCAGTTGCAGATGGTTTGCACTTTGCACTTTGGACACTGGACAATTATTGAGCGCCTGCTGTTTGCCTCTGCCCAGGGCTGGGTGTCCAGCGCTGTTCCCAGCCGTGCCCCCCTCTGAGCGAATGGCCCGGAGGAACTTGTTCCCTTCTTTATTGTGTGTTGGGCCAGGAGGCTATGCTGGGGTACCACTGAGGCTGGGTTTGGGGGGCACTCGTTCTCATGTGGAAGAGAGGAGGATTCTCAGAGACTGTCACATTCACAGGCCTGGGAGGATGGGGAGAGATCTGCCCGTCTTCTGATTATTGCTCTGAACAATGAGGTCTGAAGACAGCAGGGCCTGTGTGGGCTTACAGAGCGCAGGTTGGAAGACGATGGTGTCCCCGTCCCATCCTGTGCTCAGGCAGGATGGGCTTCGGACTGTGAGCGGGCACTCTGAGGATTTCAGAGAAAAAAAAATGGAGCTCAATGAACCCTCTACAAATCTGGTTTCCCTCATCAGGGAATGGGTGATGAATATTCATGTCCTGGTCTCTTTCTGCATCATTTACATTTCGCTTTCTCTGGATCTCAGCTCCCCACCTGCCCCCCAGGTTCTGAAGAATGATCATTTCCTGCCTCGGATCCCCAGAGCACTGGAAGGGAAGGGAAGGAGAGGGACAGAAGGGCATCGAGGGCAGAGGCTTGGGCGGCCTGTGCCCAGGGCAGGGATGCGGCTGGGCTTTGTGGGAGTGGACCTGAGACTGGGCAGCCTCCATCCCTGTGTGTGTCTGCTGGATCTGGGTGAGACTGCATGGCTGCTGAGGGGGTGGGAGGAACCCAAAGGCCCAAAGGCCCAGACATCCCCTTTCTTTCTTCCTTGAACTGTTTTAGCATTTATGGTTGGATTACTCAAGACAGATAACTAGGTAAATATTGCCTTCCCGTTTGGTGGGCATTTGATCATGCCTCCCAGACTGGATTCAAAACACCTCTGTTGGTTTATACTCACAGTGCCCAATTCCTCATTGCCTGCTCCCTCTTGCCTACTTCGTCTTGTCTGTGTACATAGTAAATCACTCCATGAATGCCTGTCGTGTGCAGTGATTTCAGGGCCTGTGGTGAAGCTGCCTGAGGCGTCACAGGGAAAGGCCGGTTTAATGGCTTAAAGGGGCTGGAGAGGCGTACAGTGTGTAAGTGGGCAGGACACTTGCCTTGCACACAGTTGACCTGGATTTGATCCCTGCCACCACATATGGGGTCTAAGTCCCACGATCCTTGGGCAGAGTGAACCTGGCATCTCCAGGTATGGCCCCCAAAGTGAAACAAAACAAGACCATGCAGTGCCCATCGTGGTGTCTGGAATGCTGGGGTGGGGTGCTGTGTGGGGGCTTTGGGCGGGACTTGGGAAGATGCTCCTGGTGCAGAGGAGGGCAAGGCCCTCTTGCTGCACCCCAGCCGGGCCAGGCAGTGGGCTGGCCCCAGGCAGGGGAGGGGCTGCTGCCCTGGGAGCTTTGCTGAGGCTGAGAGACTCGCAGCCCGCCCCTCCCCTGCATCTCTGCCAGCCTGGCCCCCGGCATCTCCATGCCTAGGGGTGAGCCAGGGAGGGGAGCTATGCCTGTTTGCAGACTCCCTCAGGTTTGTGCTAGGCCTCAGTTTCCCCTTTGGAAAGACGGTCCAATCCGCCAGGGTTCTTTCAGGCTCTGGAGAGACCAAGACTGCCACCAGGGTCCTTCCTGGCCTTGGGCAGGTGCTGGCTCCCCGCTGATGGGTCTCCAGAGCTTTTCCATGGAGGCACCAGCCACATGGAGCTGCTTCCTACAGGTAGCCTTCCAGGACCTGTTGCCCTGACTGCCAGGGGCTGCAGCAGGGTTGGGTGAGGGAGTGCCCTGTGCCTTCCCTTTGCTCAGTCTCTGGCCTGTTGCTATGGGCACTGTGAGTCTTTTGGCCATTTTCCTTGCACTCCGTCCTTAGTGTTTTTTTTTTTTTTTTGGATATCTCCTAAAAAGTAATTTTAGGAATTACGCCTGGTGGTGCTTGGGGAACCATATGGGATGCTGGGAATTGAACCTGGGTTGGCTGCACGCAAGGCACATGCCCTACCCGCTGTGCTACTGCTCCAGCCCGCTGCTAGATTTTCATGCCTCCGAGGATCCAACCCCACACCCTACACCAGAGTGTCCCTCCATACCAGCCTACCCCCTCCCCACCCTGGGTAGTTTTTTGTTTGCATTTTTGAGTCCTGCCCGGTGGTGCTCAGGCTCACTCCTGGCTCTGTGCTCGAGGGTCCCTCCTGGCGGTGCTCAGTGTGCTATAGGGGCTGAGAATTGAGTCCACGTCTGTGGTGTGGCAAGCCAGTGCCCTACATGTTGTCCTGTCCCATCAGCCCTTTGTTTCTTGCTAGCCTTGCCAGGAAAAGCTTTTCTTCGAGAAAGGGCCCCTGTGACTTTGCTAGGTTCTATGCTCTAGGGAAGTGAAGGGACGCTTGGGGTCAGACAGATGTTGGTCTGAGTAGCAGGCCTCACCCCTTAGCTGCTTGGGTGAACTGGAGGAACCCAGTGGAACTGGGCACGACTCTCAGCACCCTGCCAGGTGGGGTGGAGAGGGGGTCAGCCCAGGGAAGGCAGTGTCTCTGGGAGTTTTAGACGTTCCCAGGATCCATGGCATTTATTGCGTCCCCTTTCAGCCAGACGCCGCGGGGAGAGCTCCAGGTGGACCCAGTGTGGGAGGTGGTCTGTGAGGTCCAGTAGTCTGCCCACGGCCTGTGGCCAGAACCCGCTGACCCGGTGCTCGGTGCTCAAGCCGCGCCACTGCTCATCTCCCTCCCCAGGACTGTGTGCTTGGGTCTGGCCACCAGGGGTAGGGTCTGAGGCAGGGGATGGGGTGAAGTTTCCTGCCCTGCACCTGGGCGGGGCAGTCCAGAGCACAGGTTGACTTCTGGCACAACTGCCTCCTCTCCCTGAGCCCGCTGCCCAGAGCAGGGTCCTGGCTGGCAGCGTCCCAGATCAGAGCAGCCCTGCGCCCTGCATGCGTGCCTGGACCCTGGTCTGAGGAGACTCAGCCTCACGCACATGTTCAGTCCAAGCTGAGAAACTGGGGCATCCCAGGACCTTGCTCGTCTCCCCGCCAACTTTGGTGCTGGGGTCTCCTTGCTGTGGGGTGCGGGGTGAGAGGCAAGGAAAGTCAGAGGGAGCCCTGGAACTTGGGCAGCAGCACCACCAGGGCAGGTAACTTTATTTTTAGCTGGAAGCGGCCCGAGGCCCAAGGTGGGGGATGTGGGAATCCTATTCCCCGCCCCCCCTGTCTCCCTCCCGCTCTGTCTTGCTAATGGAGCCTCTAGCAGCTTTTCTGCCTGATTGGGTTTCCTCTGAAGTCATGGTGCCTTCAGCCCCAGACTGTAATTTTCCTTCGACACAGTGTGGAGGGACTCAGATGGTGACGTCACCTGCCAGGCTGCTCCATCTGCTTGCTGCTCTGACTCCACACGCAGGGCTGCTGAGTCTCCAGCGCTGGGCAAGGGGCTGTGGATGGACCCCCTGGGGCGGGGACAGGCACGGGGCAGTGAGGCTGCGGGTGTGGCACCACAGCTCAGGGAAGGCTCCGTGTACCCCATGCAGATTCCCTGAGAAATGTCGGGCCGGGTGCAGATCCCTAACACAGAACCTCAGTGCCTCCTTCTCCATCATCAATCATTTTTTTGTTTTGAAGTAACATCTTTATTGATGTATCACTCGTGTGCTGGAAAGTTGACCCTTTAAAAACTGTGTCTCGGGACCAGAGAGATAAAATGGGGGACAGTACGTCGCTTGCATACCACCAGCTGCGCACAGTGCCTGAGCCCCAGCAGGAGTGATCCCTGAGTGCAGAGCCAGGAGGAAGCCCTGGGCACCAGTGGGCGTGGGCCCCAAACTAAAGCCCCACCACCAAAATCAAGTGATCTTAAATATACGAGCTAAAACATATGCAACTTATTTTCAGTAAATTCACAGACTTTTGTAAGCATCAACACTAATCCCAGAATATCTTTTTTCCTTTCTTTCTTTCTTTCTTTCTTTCTTTCTTTCTTTCTTTCTTTCTTTCTTTCTTTCTTGCTTGCTTTCTTTTTAAAATTGAATCACTATAAGATATAGTTACAAAGTTGTTCATGTTTCAGTCAGTGTTCCAACACCTGTCCCATCATTAGGGTACATTTCCCACCACAATGCCCCCAGTTTCCTTCTTACCAGCCCCTCTTTCCCCACAGCTGGCCAGGCTTAATTGCTTGCTTGCTTGCTTGCTTGCTTGCATCCTTCCTTCCTTCCTTCCTTCCTTCCTTCCTTCCTTCCTTCCTTCCTTCCTCCCTCCCTCCCTCCCTCCCTCCCTCCCTCCCTTCCTTCCTTCCTTCCTTCCTTCCTTCCTTTTTCTGTCTCTCTGTCTTTCTCTCTCTCACTCTCTCTCCCTCCTTTCCCCCTCTCCTTCCCTCACTCCTTCCCTCCTGGGCATTATGGTTTGCAATACAAGAACTGAAGATATAATCTCCAACTACAGAGACTGGCACACATCAAAAAGAACAAGAACAACCAGTGCTGGTGCGGATGCAGGGAGAAAGGGATCTCTCCTTCACTGTTGGTGGGAATGTCGACTGGCCCAGCCTTTCTGGAAAACAATATGGGCAAAGATCAAAAAGCTAGAACTTGAGTTTTCACATGACCCTGCAATACCACTTCTAGGAATATACTCTGGGGCCCAGAATATTTTCTTTACCCGACAAAAACATCCCCAAGTCCTGAACTTTAAAGCCCCAGGATTGACCCGAGACAGGACAGTTGGTTTCTTCCGGTCTTTGTGACCTTCCTGTTGAGACCATTTTTCTCAAAGTGGCATCATCTATGATCTGGCCTCTTTTACCTTATGTGTTCTTCAGATTTTGATCCTGTTTCTCTGGGCGCTTTTGTCTGCCACAGAGCCCAGCAGTAGTGATGTTGGAGCAGTGACAGCGGGTCTGTGTTTGTCCATGGTCTCCAGGTTCTTCAGTATTTCCAAGGAGGAAAATATCGAGTAATAAAGATGCCCAGACTCAGAGTTAGAAAACAGGAAAGTTTGTTGGAAAGAAAGTAGAAGAGAAAAAAATTCCCCAGCAGGGGAGGAGCTTCGAACAGGACTAATTTAAGTATGGCTCATTTTGCGGGTCTTATTTGTGTTACTTATCAAAGTATGAGAGGATTCCCATTTGTTTCTCGGAGATATTTTATTAATTTAGGGCTCACCTGTGTGGTTGAGATAAGATTAACACCCTGTATGTATTTAGGGTCTTTTAGGTTATTTATTCTACCATCTCCCTGGGTATTGTCCATTATCTCTTGGTCTCCTATGAGCTCAAGAGCTGGGGCAGAATTTATGGTCTTGGGAAAGTATAAGCTGGAGACAGAGTCTAGGAATAGGTAGGAATGTCTAAAATTCCGAATCTAAATTAAGTCAGCGGACATGGAGCTCTAAGCAACAGTGGACAAGGGGAAATAGCTTCCTCTTTCAATGTAGCACTGTAGCACTTTCCTCCCGTTGTTCATCGATTTGCTCGAGCAGGCCCAGTAATGTCTCCATTGTGAGACTTGTTGTTAGTGTGTGTGGCATATCAAATACATCACAGGTAGCTTGCCAGGCTTTGCTGTACAGGCGAGATACTCTTGGTAGCTTGCTGGGCTCTCCGAGAGGGGCAGAGGAATCAAAGACCTGGGCTGACTGGGTTGGCTGTGAGCAAGGCAAATGCCATACCCGCTGTGCTATCTGACTCTGAAATGTTGGTATCTCTGGGTCAATGAGGGGGACCATCTCTTTCTCCTCCAACCCAAGCTTTATTCCTAGAGGAGGGCGGGAGACCTGGGAGCCCGTCACTACCTCTTCTGCCTTGGCCCCTTTGCTTAGCCAATAAAGTATCGGTGAGTTTCCTGTACTGTGCAAGTTGGAATGAGTTCAGGGGACCCATCTGTCCCCTGCGCAGGTGATCTATACAACGGATGGCATCTTCTCAGGGCCCTAGTCCAGGATGGTTTTGATGAGAGGAGCAAGACAAGTCTCCTAGGTGACATGAATCGTTTGATGAACCAAGAAGCACTTAATCTGGGTCTTAATGTCAGCATGATCTGTGCCACTTGCTTTGGCTTTTAGTGTATAGTTAATTCATTGCACCCTTTGCCCATGTTAACCTTGACTAAATTCTTGCAAGAGTTGCCTATAGGGCCACATGGCTTCTGGTTGAGTTATAGGCACAGCAATTGGCCCTGATGCTTACCAGGGCCTATGGTGGGAAGTGTCCCCATGGTGTTAGCCTTGGGTGATAAAGAGATCGTTGATATGAGACTGTGACCTTCCAAGTTTCTCCTATGTTGGAACCAAACATGGAAGCATCTTCGTCCTGGGTTGATGGGGGTAAAATTATGATGGGAGAACAACTAGTACTTCCAGGGTATCAAGGTTCTGTGGCTGGAATGTCCTTATTGATGTATAATTGGACTTACCCTGCTGCATTTTGTGTCCCCCAACCTTTGAAGTCTCTGCATAATATACAAGTCACTGCCGTAGATGGTCTTGTATCTTGACTCCTGGATGGGAATCAACATCGAACGTAGATGACTCTTGTATGGAAATTGTGGGGATGGTTCTTTTCACATGTGAATCTTTGATTGGGATGGAGAAAATGCTGGTCCCGCTGGGCCCATTTAGACATTCTTTTATATGGTCGTGTTGGTGTTCTTCTTTATCAAGTCCCTGTATCTGAGGTATGCAGTGTGGCTGCAGTTCTCAACCAGAAGTCATGTGGAGCTCAAGGCAACTCTTGTCTTCCAAGGATTTTGTCATAGTCAACCTGGTCAAAGGTTGACTATGGAGCCCATTTCTGCACACCAACAGTCAAAGCCAATGACACAGATGTTTCTGAATGTATTTGGAGAGGTGGGAAGGGCTGGCTACAAAAACCATGTATTCAGACTTTGCTTAGCTCTAGGACATAAATGATGGCTCCTTTGTCACACAGATGAGAAAATTGCCTTCACTCAGTCTGTGGTGATCTCTGACCACTGCAACACAGGGAGTATCATTAAATGCCCCTTATTTGGTCTTCCTCTGCTTTAGGCACGTTAACAGGCAGTGTTATACCCTGTTGTAGGGGGCAGAGTGGTAGGAGTGTGCATGCGCGCACGTGTATCTGTGTGTGTGTAGGGAGAGGAGTGCTGAGGACTGTTCAGAGAGGCCCATTGTGTCTCTCTGCTGACTCTGCTACCTTGAGCAAGGTGTGTGAGGGATGAGCTTTCTGGTTTATTTATTTATTTTAAAAAAAACATTTATTTTCAATGTAGACAAAAGGCACAACTGTTGATACAGTTCTCGAGTTGAAATTGATTAGATAACAAAGCTCCAGTATTAAAATTGATAAGTTTAAAAAACTCAGACTTTTAGAAATGTGAAAATTGTTGTATCTCACCGAAGGGTTGTTAAATCCTCATCTAAGGATTTGCTGAGCTGTTTGCTGCTAGTTGAGCCCCTGTGTTATTGTTTTTGTCTGTTGAGTTTAGTTGGCTTCTATGTTACTTTTCCATCTAATTTTCTTTGCTCCCACTGGGAAGTGGTATTGAGGGACTAGGAGATGTCATACAGCCACATATGTGGCAGCGGGATCCAGAAACTCCAGGGTCTGTGGTCAGGGCCAGTGAGTCAACACGGCAGCAGCTGTGATAAGTACCTGTGGCTTCAGGTTTTCTGGAAGTACTAGGTGTTGGGGGGTGGCTGCCTGCCCCACTCTGACAAAACCCCAGAGTTAGCCTGGGCATCTGAAATTTTTTGCATTTTGGTGTCTCTGCAGAGAAGGGGTGGAGTTGAGCCATTGGTGTGGCTGCGGCAGTGGGGTGTGAATGTAGCTGCCAGGGCTCAGGCAGCGAGGGGAACTGACCTGACCTTGCTCTTGAGGATGCCACAGAGTTGTCATTTGACTGGGTTGGTGGGGAGGGACACCTGTGTGTCCAGGAATTTTAGCTACTCGGCTCGCATCTCTTCGGAGAGTTCGTCATGAATCAATAGAATACCTGGGTGAGTCAGTATGGCAGTAGCTGTGGAAGGTGGGCATGGCTACAGGGTCTCTTCTTTGTCTCCTAATACTTCCCTGGTCATCGTGGGCACGGAGGGAGAAACGCATAGAGTTCTCAGTAAATTGGACTTTCCCCTCATCCCTCCAGGCCTTCTCCTTCTTTTCTTTTGATTGGTCTGCTACCCTCATTTTTCAGATGGGGAGATCTGGATCACTCTTGGCAGAAATGTGCTTTGTAGCAATGCCATGTGTGTGTGTGGGAGGGGGGCTACACATTCTTACCTATGCTTAAATCGCCTTAGGAGTGGGGCATTCCGCCAAGTACCTCATGAGCTCTCTACTCCCTTCCATCTTGTAATACTCTGGTGAATCTTAGAGAATACCCGAAACATTTGGTAAAGCATTTAGGGACAGAAAGGTTTGGCTATTTATAGATATAGAGATGGGTCTGTGGTGAGCTGTCTCTTTGACCTGGCCATTATACAGGTGAAAGCCTCTACATCTTACAGACTTGTGAGCCTTTGGGATGGAAGAGAAGCAGATTTTCCCAGGGATTAGCAGAGAGGAAGAAGGAGGGGACCTTTAGGTGCACTGATAGCTGAGGCAATATGAGATGATGTTGTGGTGGTCACAGGATTTCTTCTTCCTCATCCTGCAAGTCCATGTTGGGTTTGGGCCTCCCCGCAGACTAAAGATCACGCGTGCAGGGGACCCACCCCTCCAAATTTGAAAGTCCTTCCCTCAAATCCATTCTGGAAGTACCATCTGAGAGAACATTGCCGACTCCACGCTGAGGGGGAATCTTCATTGGCTCACTGGCCACTCGATTCACCCCAAAATGTTTCTCTTCAAAGATAGATGTTAGTGAGGCTCTCCTTACGTTGAGGGCATGATGGGAATGCCCATTGTCTCCTCTCCCTCAACACCAAGCCAGACCTGTGAGCTCTGAATACCAGAGAGACATGAACTATGGAACTCCATGCTTTGCTGCTGAATCTAGCATCAGTGTAGAGGAAATCCTAGACTCGATTAGAATCCATAAATTATTAGAAGCAATGGAGTTCATCCAGGTGGCAAAAGGTCACCTATAGAAATGGCTTCCTTATGGGCCAATAGTCACACAAAGAAGATGGGATGGAGGAGCCTGTGACTGCACCATGGCTGTGTTGGGCCCTGACTCCTGCCTGGGCCCTGGATTGGGCTGTGCTTGTGCTATGGGGCCCTGCCAGAGCCCTGGGTGTCTCCTGGTGTCTGTGTTTAGGTTTTTATAGGAGACATCTGTGGATCCCTGTGGCTAAAGTGACCTTGCCCAAGGTCAGAAGTCCACCTGCCTCCTGCAGACCAAACTAGCTCCTTCCCACCTGCTAATCCTGATCCACCTCCAGCAGCAGCTGAGGGTGGGGGAGGGGGAGGCCCGGAGCACCTAGGCTTGAGTAAGTGTGCCCTCTGATCTCTGTCCCGGGCAAGATCAGAGCAAGGTGTTCTCATCCTCCTTGGGGCACTTCTGTATGTGATGCCAGGAGGGAGGGGCTGTATTCCTGTGGAGGGGAGGGAGGGGAGACAATCAGGGGGATGGGGTCTTTTCCCTTTGTATTGACTGCTTGCCTGTTTCCCCTTAGTCTGGTTTCCAGCCTTAATTTTACTAAGTGCCTATTCAGCCGGCTGGAGCGATTAGCACAGCGGGTAGGGCATTTGCCTTACACACGGCCAACCTGGGTTCAATTCCTCTGCCCCTCTCAGAGAGTATCTTGCCCACATGGCAGAGCCTGGCAAGCTACCCATGATGTATTCTATATTCCAAAAACAGTAACAACAAGTCTCACAATTTGTTGTGAGACATTACTGGTGCCCACTTGAGCAAATCGATGAACAACGGGAGGACAGTGCTACAGTGATACAGTGCCTATTCAACCATTATAACAATGAGCTTTGATCCCGAGAATCAGTGGCATATTAATACTAAAGAAGGAGAAGGAGCCTTCTTCATCTCCGTGGTGCTGGCTCTTTGTTTCTTCTCCCTCAGATAAGAGCCTGGCATGGACTCCACTCATTCCTCGAGATGCTCATCCAGATGTGTAGTGAGTGTTTGTGCTCTGATGGGAACTTATGGGCTCTGGGCCTGGTGCTGGGGGTGTTCTCATAAGAGGCTGTGCCGACAGGACCTATTGTCAGTGTTGTCTTGGGATGGGGGGGGGGGCGCAGTTTGCACTTGGCTGTGCTCAGAGTTTACTCCTAGCTCCGTGCATGAGAACCAGAGTTGGCCACACAAGCTTAACCCCTGTATTATCTCTTGGGTGACTGTAATCTGGAGCAGAGACTTTTTATGAATGCTCATCCACTTTTTATGAGTGCCAATCGTTGGAAAGCCCTGGTCTAGACGGTTAAAACCTAATAGTGACATGTTTACAGCACCAGCTGATGATATGTGCCTTAGAGAAAAATAGAGCAGATGAGCACTCCCCTCTGTCCTTTTGTCATCTTAAATGAGGAAACCAGAATAGAAAGCCCTTTTGCTCGGAGACTTAAGGCTTGTGTGGGAGAAAGCCAGGCAGGTTGCTGGGACCAGCACTGAGGTAAAGGGCAAGTGCCAAGGCCCTGTGACAGCCCTGGGCTTGGGAGTGTGTCCTGGTAGTGGAGTAGAATGTATGACAGGACAGGAAGTTGGAACTGATGTCACCAAGACTGGGGAGGGCGTGGGCAGAGGAAAGATCTTGTAGAAGCCTGAGAAGGGTCATCTGATATTCTCTGTTTATGTACCAAAAGGGGAGTTTTGTAGCTCTTTTTCCTGGCATCTCTCAGGTGGCCCAGGAACACATCTTATATATCCCTCCCCATCCATCAATCGAGTCTCGTTCTTCAGAACAATTGCAAAGCATTCAAACACCATAAGGGGTCCAACCATTCATTCTCTTTGGATGGACCTTGGTGGTTTCTTTCCCCATTTCAGAAGGGCTGTCATCCTGCGGTGCTTGCATTCTGTTTCCATTCTATACCTTAGAAATTGGTTTCTCCATCAAGTGGGTGTGTGACTAGTTTGTCTTAATAGACTTGTTAGTTTTCTTTTCTCAAAGGGTGCAGCCACATTTGTTGGCAGAACAGTTCCCAAGTCTCGGCGGACTGGCTCGTGTCTCCGAGATGTGAGTGGCTGTGTGGTATCTTCCCAGAGGACGGCTCTGGAACCCTGCGTCTGGTGGGAAGATGTGTGGCCTTTTGGAGCGTGTTGATGGGAACACAATCATTTGCTCTTTTCTGGAGCCCTATTTGATGCCCGTGACGTCAGGCGAGCCAAGAAGATGAAAACACAGCTGTTGCTGTGTTGTTTGCATTATGGCTAATTTTCACAGGCCCAAAATAAGCACAGCCGTGAGGCTCTGCACGGATGCAGATTCTCACCTTGTCAGATTCTGACTTGTGTCTCCCGGCACCTTCAGGATGAGGCTTCCTCCTCGGGTCCCCGCCTTAGAGCCCAGGAGTGCCAGAGAAGTTGGGGGGGGGGTTGCTTGCTTGGCCCCCTTCCCTCCCACATGACACGGTACAAGGGGTCTTGCAAACTTTGAAGGGGACTTCTTTGTTCAATAATGATGTTTGTGTGATCTGTACCATTGGACATTTAGACTGCTTTGCAACCAGACAATGGATAATCCTGTGCAGAAGTTGCACACTTTTGAGGATGTCTCTGGGGCAGATTTCTAGAAGCAGAGCCAGTGGCTGGACAGGGCTTTGCTTTTTATTATCCTCTTAGCTATTCCTCCACGGCCCCTCCTGGAAAGAGGCCAGCAGCTCCCATGCAGGGAGACCCATGACAGTGCCTGTCTCCAAGTCCTCTGGACCTCAGGGCCTTGGCATACTTTTTGATTTGTGCCAGTCAGAAGGGTGAGAGTCATAGTTTGCTTCCGTCTTTGGTAGAATGCCCATCAGGTGTCTGCAGGCTGTTTCTCTTTGGGATTCATAGACTGTCCTTCAAAGCCATTTCCCTTCTTCAAATTTTCCTCCTGACTATTAGTCCTTTATTTGACCCTTCCAGCACTGTCACGTTATGAGGACACTTGACACTGTGATGGCCTAACCTGTTCCACTAGTCAGAGGCTGGGCCACACTGTCTTCCTGATGAAAAAAACACTTTCCATGGCAGATCACTGCCATCTTTTGACAAGTACTGGTTGTTCCTCAAACAGGTTCACAGCAGTAGTAGCAGAGAACTATTGGGTCCATTAACCCGGGATCATTTTTTACTTACTCTAACTTGATTTCCTCTGACTTGAGGAAATATGAGGAAACTCAGTTATTTGCTAGTTTCGTCTTTCTCCCCTGGCTTGCATTGACCGCCCCCTGGGAGTTTTCAAAGCAGTGGTCCTTGGGGTCATCACTCTAGTCCTGGTGGCTGAGGGCTACTACAGATATCTCCTGACCTCAGCATCTTGACACAATCAAGGGACCCTTCCATCTTCGTGATATTTGTCACTCCTACCACCATGGGTGTTCCTGATGGCACAGCCCGGACAGAGAAATGCAGACTCTTCTGTATGTCAGTGTCTGGGCCTGGGCCTCAGCTGGCAGAGGGGCATTGAGACAGATGCTAGGATGGGATTGAGGGAGGGTTCCTTACCCTGGCTGGATTCTGTGTGCACCCCACCAGCTCTGTGAGCCTGGGAGGTGGAGGCCAGAGGGGCCAGCTTTCACCCTGCACTGAGACTTGCAAGGTAGCTTCGCTGAACCCCCATAGCTGGGGAAAGGAGCTGAGAGAAAACGCTTTAACTCCTGCTCAGAGCCCAGAGGGTGCATCCCAGGCAGTGCAAGGCAAGTCAGGGTACTGCCACAGGGAATTGGTTGGGTTGGAAAGCTCACCTGGCTAACTCTTTCTGCCCCTCTGGACATGCCTGGCCATCTTCTGGGATACAGGCTGTGGAACTGGAGACAGTGGAGTCCGGCCAGACCCCCCAGTCTGCTGTGGGAGGGGAGGGAGGGAGATATGTTGTGCCCTTGGCACGGAGCAGCCAGATAGCCAAGGAAGGCCTCTCCCAGTAGCCAGGCTTGGCCAGAGTGTCCCCAGATCCCCGCAAACCCGGCACATCTCGCAGGACTGTGCTGCCTCCCCCTGCACCACCACCGCTTCATTTTAATGGGATGGCATGGAAACGGGGCTTTTCTTCACACTCCCGTTTCCCTGTATTTCATTATTTTAAAGCCTCAGAGGCAGCGAGATCAACATGTGAGCTGTGAGATCTCAACTGTTCTATTTGCAGCAGCGGGGAACCAAATGTGGGTCACGGTTGCCTCCTCCCAGCTTCGGGGTGCTGCCCCTGGGAGCGCTCCAGGACGCAGAGCTACAGCTATAGCTGTTCCCCCCACCCCACCCCACCCCCCTCCACAGCTCAGTGGACACCAGGCTTTCCTGGTTGTGTGTGAGCCGGTCGAGGCAGGATTGGGGCTGGCTGAGTGCATTGTCGTGGTGGCAGAGAAAGAAGCACCAGGCAGCCAGGGATGAGATATCAAAAATCACTCCTCACACAATGGCCACCCCGCGTGGTTCTCTCGTCTCTGCCGAGGCAATAATCATGTGCCTCTCTGAGCTCTTCCGAGGATCACAGAAGATCATGTGTATAGACATGCTTTGTAAATGAGAAGTACCCTGCAATATAAGTATTGTATTAATAGCAACAACTGTCATCTGCAGGCCTGGTGATTCATTTGGAGTAGGAGACCACGGATCCATCAGCGCTACCATAACTACCCCACTTTGCACTTCAAGGCTGCAATTACCACGTACAGTTTCCTTTGACACTTAATAATGATCAGGGAATGTTAGTACTGGAAAGTCTTGGGGATGAGATCATCCACCCTGTCCCCCTGTCCTGGGGAAACTGGTACCTGGCAGGGACATGCTTCCCTGAGTTCCCCTGGCAGCGGGGCTGTGAGCAAGTGGATGGTTTGGTGCTTTTTCGGAGAATCTGGCCCTGGGAGTTTGGATGGGACATTTCTCCTGAGTCATTAGGTGGAGTTGTGGCTCTGACTCATGTCTGCTCCCTCGAACTGACCACCCCTGATGTCCACGGCGTGCGGTTCTGAGCCAGCGGGGCAGGCCTGAGGGCTTAACAGGAAGAGAAGCTGGAAGGGGCCAGGGCTGTTTCCATTCGGGAAGGCACCTCATCCCTGCTCGGACAGCCCTGCCCCCAGCACATTACTTGGTGCCGGGGAAATGTGAGAAGACAGAGGGGCCCAAGCCATGCTGTCAGGGCACAAAGGACAGGCCGGTTCTGCAGAGTAGAACAAGGACCAGGCAACTGGCCACGTTGTCCCCGAGAGCTCTGCTTCCTGGGCGATGCCTTGGCTAACTCTGGGTCTTATGGCCTGCAGGAACCTTTCATTTATTGGTTGATGAGTTTGGGGCCACACCCAGAGGTACTTAGGGCTTTTTACTTTACTATGTTCTGTGTTCAGGGATCACTCCTGGCAGGGCTCAGGGGAACACTGCATGCAAGGAAGGATCCTTAACTTCTGTACTTTGTCTCTGGTCCAAGGCTGTGTTGTCTCAGAATTACTTCTTCTTCTCCTTCTCCTCCTCTCCTTACTCCTTCTCTCCTCTTTCTCCACCTTCTTTGTCTTCTTCCTTCTTCTTTCTCCTTCCCCTTTTCCACCCCCTCCCCTCTGCCCTCTCCTCCCCCTTTTTTTCTTTCTTTCTTTCTTTCTTTCTTTCTTTCTTTCTTTCTTTCTTTCTTTCTTTCTTTTTCTTCTTCCTTCTCTGTCTTCCTTCTCCACTTCCTCCTCTTTCTTCTTCTTCTTTCTCTTCCTTTTCTTCTTTCTCCTTCTCTTCCTCCTCCTCCCCCTCCCTTCCCTTCTTTCCTCCTTCATTTTTTCCCCCCACTGGCACTCCTGGCTCTACTCAGGGATTATTTCTGGTGGGACTCAGGGAACATATAGTATACCCAGGATCAGACCCTCGTTAGCCACATGTAAGGAAGTGCTTCAACTTCTGTACTGTTCTTCTGGCCCAAGTGTGTGTGTTGTTTTATTTATTTATTGGGCTATTTTTGGGTCACACCTGGCAATGCACAGGGATTACTCCTGGCTCAGGAATTACCCCTGGCGGTGCTCGGGGGACCAGATGGGGTGCTGGGAATAGAGCCTGGGTCGGCTGCATGCAAGGCAAGCTTCCTACCCGCTGTGCTATCACTCCAGCCCCTTGTTTTAATGTCTTATTACTATTTTGGGTTTATCTGGGGAGTGGTCGGGTTTGGGCCATGTTTGGGTATGCTCAGAGGTCACTCTGGGTGGTACTCTGGGGACCATGCGGTGGTGGGGATCAAAGACAGGGCTCCTGAGTGCAAAGCACGTGCTCCAGCCTCTGGAGCTGCCTCCCTGGCCCGATGCCCTTTTTCTTTTCCATGATCTGGTCCAGATCTCCATGTAGTAGCCTGTCCCCATCTTCTTGGTCTCCTCCACCTGCGCCACCACTTTACCTTCACCACTGGGACCTTTGCGAAGAGCTCCATTTAGTGTTTTGGGTAGAATGTCTTCTAATGGGGCTTTGCCTTTTTGGGGGAGGGATGGGGCTTTACCCTCCTGTGCTCAGAGGTTGCACATGGCCGGGATTTGAATGCGAAGCATGTTCTCATCCTGGTGAACTCTCCCCGACCTGTCCAATGTTTCATTTCCTATTAGCAGTGTTGATTTTGTGTGTTGCTGATTGGGTCTCTTCATGGCTTGGGTTGTTTACTCCCTTGGCACCTGCATCCACTTTGGCTTGGTTTGCATGTCCTGATGCCCCTACCACAATGCCTGGCAGACACGCTCAGCCAATATTTGCGGAGTGAATGGTGAGATGAGGTGAGAAGATGCCAACTTTAGCAGAGGATTTGATCAGAAGTGAGAGAAGGACAGAGCAGCTGGAGAACCGCAGGTGTGCATGCGTGCGTGTGTGTGTGTGTGTGCGCTCGCGTGTGTGTCTGTCTGTTTGCCTGTCTGTCTGTGTCTTTGTCTGTGTGTGCATGCCAGAAGCTCCTGCCAACCCTCAGATTCAGTCTTCTCACCTGATGGTGGTGTGTGAGTTCCTTCAGTTCCACAGGTGTTGGCTCCTGTGCTAGGTGTGGTGGGCAGGCAGCTGGGACCCTGGCTCTGACATGTGCTTTTACTGCCTGTCCTTCCTGAACCTGGACCTGTGCCTGGGAAGAGCCAGAGGCCTGGCTGCGGGGCCCAGAACTTGACTTTTCCATGGGTGGTTGCAGACTCCTTCCTGCTTCAGTGACACCCAGCAGCCTCAGTTAATACAGATGTGGAGGCTCCCCGCAGAGTTTCTCGCCTTTTCTGGACGGCATGGGGTCTGAGAATCTGCACTTTCCCCACATTCCCGAGTGGTGCTGACACTGCTAGCCCAGTGAGCCTACGCTGAGAGCTGCTGCTCCAGATGTTCAAGTCACTGGTGGCAAGTCAGGCCAAGAAGTTTCGTGGCCAGGTGTGGTGGGGCAGGATTTATGCAGGTGGGCTGGGGCTGGAACCTGAAGTGTTCTGTTGCCCCCAGAGTTGGCCTGTGGCAGCCTTTTGCCTTTCTTCGCTGTGTTGGCCTCTCTTCTCGTTCAGCCCTTTCTGTCTTATGGGTGGTCCTGGCCAGGGGCGTCAGGGCCCCTAGAAGAGCAGCTGACTCAGTCGGATGGGAGTTGACCTTGGTGGGCTGGGATGAGGTCAGCCTGAGGCCCGGCCTGTCTGTGTGGCAAGCCCGCCTGGAGGTGTTTATTTGCCTGGGCTTCACTCGTTGCCTGCTGGCACCATTGGAGGTGCTGCTGCGGGCCCCATGGCTCTATTTCTGTTTTCCCGTCTGGCACCAGCTCAGCAGGGTGAGCGAGCTATAGGGCCACCCTTGCTTTCCCCCTGGCAGCAGGCATGTTCTTCTGAAGGCCAGCACTTGGCCCATGTGCAGTTGAGTCTCCCTGGAAGAACTGCTATGGGAGCAGATGGACTGTTTTTCAGGCAAAGGCACCTGTGAAGCAAGGGCCATGCCCTTGGGAAGGTAAAGAATCACCTTATGGACTTCACGCGTGGCAGCAGCAGGAATGTTGGCTGACAGGCATATGTGTTTAAACTTCTAGAAGCATCCGGGAATTCTTATTCCTTTCAGCAACCCTTCAAACTGGACGTCAGGAGGGGAAGGAGACACCAGGACTTGGGAGAGGCCATAATGTTGGTGCAAGTGGAGGCCTCTGGGCTGGGAAGCTGATGGTGGCCAGATGACAGCCTGGAACAAGAGGGGTGTCGTATGCTCCCATTTTCATCAAGTCATTGTCAGTCAGACCCAGAAAGACTCTGCAAATATCACCCCAGCAATACTTGGCCAGATGCTCCCTTTTGCTTCTGAGCATCTAAGTTATTTATTTTTGGTCACACCCAGCTGTGCTCAGGGCTTACACCTGACTCCAGGGATCAAAACAGGGTTGGTCTTGTGCAAGGGGAGCACCTTACTCACGATCTCTCACGTCTCCGAGCTGTTCATTAACAACACACCACTCTTGTTTTAGAAGTGGTCACATTTGGGTTTGTTTTATCCACTAGATCAAGGATTAGTAAATCATACCTGCAAGTGTGATTTGTGGCCCACAGCCTGGTTTTTGTCAATAAAGTTTTACTGAAACACAACTGTACCCATTTTAAGTATCCCCTGGCCCCAGTGGCCACTGTCTCGCTCGTTTACTCCTCCAGGGCAAAAGTAGCTGCATCCAGAATCTTCTGTGTGATGTCCTTGACATATTTCTCATCCTTTTTGCCTGGACCCCTCCCCTGCATCTCTGCTGTCTGCCCTTACCACTTTCCCTGTGCCTGATCCTGTTGGAGTCCTTTGACCTTGAACAGCATAAGTGACTTTGGCCACTGCATGGAACCCTTTTTGTCCCCTGACACTTTCCTTCCATTGTTGTGGTTGTGACTATAGATTGAACACACTTCTGGCCATGGTGCTGTTGCATTTAACTGTGGCACTTGCAGGGGCCCGTGCTTGTCAGTCGTAGTGCTCATGAGTATTCTATATTGCAGTGCTCACTGGGGGGTCTCTCTGGTGCTCATACGAGTGATCTTCAGGCGTCATGTCCTTCCTGGTCATGGTGTTCACACAGCTTTCAGGGCTCCTCAGCGGGGAGTCATCCCTTTCATTCCAGCATCGCCAGAAACCGCTCACTCAACTCTGGAGCACACAGCAGAGCAGCCAGGGCATATGCCTGGCACATGTGGTGGCACCGGGGGTCAAACTTGTGGCCTCATGCTTGCAGGGTTGGCATTCAGGAGCTATCTTCAGGTCCCTCTTAGTGCTCTTAAATTTTGTGGGTGTGTATTAGAAAGGGGAAGCCCTGATCACAGACTTGTGGGCGTAGCATTTCCGGTGATGCCCACTTTGTTTTTCTTACTAAGCTTCGGTTCTGGTTATGATTCTCCTGCTTGAATAACATTAAATAAAAACCAAGTACTTTTGCCAGAGAGATAGTGCAGAGGGAAAAGCGCTTGCCTTCCACTGGGTTCGAGTCCCCCGAGCACTGCCAGGACTGACCCCTGAGCAACCCTGAGTGTGGACCCTCAACCAGTCAACCAGCCAGTAAATAAATAAAATGGAGTGCTTTGTCCTTAGCTCTGTGGTGTCAGGCAGAAACCTGGGCCTTCACACGTGAAAGCCTGCGCTTGTCCATTGATCAGCATCCCTGCCCTGCACTTCAGTGTTCAGGGAACTCTTCAGAGAAACTCACCGAGGGTGCCTGGGGGTCTCACTTTTCCAGAGTAGCACACACAGGAGCTGATTTTGTCCGTGAGGTCACCTCAGGTGTCAGCGGGCTTTGCTTGTTGGTGACACCAGTTTTGGAAGTGCTCAAGGAAGCAGTGGATCAGGGGAGGGGGCCCAGTGCTGGGCGCTTGTTGCCGTTCCCTTGATGGATGCTCCTAAGCTGGTACTCGGCAGTCCTGATGCGGAAGGTCACGTGTCCTCCGGAGAAATGCTCCCAAGTCAGATGGGCCCTCCAGCTCTGCACTCCCGGGTTATGTGAGCAGGCCCCCTTCCTCTCCCACTTCCATCTATCTCAATAGTTTATCGCCACAGAGGATGCATGGTCCAGGGACACATTTGTTTGGACATCAGGGGATACAGACAAGTGTCCGTCTGTGTGGTGGGTTTTGCTTTTCTATTCACAGTACCTAGAGAGACCTGCCTGGGCCAGAGCTCTGCTGCCTACAGGCAGGTCCTTGGAAGAGGCTGCCTCCTTCTGCGTGGCAGGACGGCACTCCTCGGGCACCAGGTCTCCCACTACCCCTGGATGCTGCAGGGAGTCATTGCAAATGCTCTTTGCTTAGGACTGCTGGGCACCATGGTTCAAGGCTGGAGGTGCGGCCATAGCAAGGCTGGGTCCTGGGTCCTGGGGATCGCTCCCTCAGTACAGAAAGTTTGTCCATAGCCTGAGTGGTACAAGACGTGACTGTACCAATGCAGAAAAAAAAAAACAGTTGTGCCCAAGTGACATGGCCACCCAGGAGAAGCCTCAGCTTCTTAGACTTTTTTTTTTAATCAACTCACCAGCTGGAGCGATAGCACAGCGGTAGGGTGTTTGCCTTGCACGCAGCCAACATGGCCGACCCGAGTTCGATTCCTCCGCCCCTCTCGGAGAGCCCGGCAAGCTACCGAGAGTATCTCTCCCGCCTGGCAAGCTCCCCGTTACTGGGCCCGCTCGAGCAAATCGATGATCAACGGGAGGGCCTTTACCATGAAATGCTCGGTTACAAAGTTGTTCATGATTGGGTTTCGGTTATACAATGTTCCAGCACCTGACCAGTGTCCCACCACCAATGTCTCCAGTTACCTTCTGGCCGCCCTCTCACCCTGATCCCCCCCCCCCCGGCTCTACGGCAGGCACTTCTCTCTCTCTCTCTCTCTCTCTCTCTCTCTCTCTCTCTCTCTCTTTTCCTTTTGAACATTATGGTTTGCAATACAGAGACTGAAAGGCTTTCGTGCATATCCCTTTACTGCCTTTCAGCACTCAGCTCTTGTCCAGAGTGATCATTTCTAACTATTATTGTCATACTTCTGTATGATATTTCTTCTGTATCCTAACTGCCCTTTGCCCCTGACATACTAGTGGCAAGCTTCCAATCATGGGCCCTGTTTTTTTTTTTGTCCTTGGATATTAGTCTCATGCTATGTTTTTATATTCCATAAATAAGTGCTGTCATTCTATATCTGTCCCTCTCCTTTTGACTCATTTCACTCAGCATGATACTGTCTCTGTCCACCCATTAACAAGCAAATTTCATGACTTCATTTTTCCTTGTGGCTGCATAGTAATCCGTTGAGTAGATGTACCGTAGTTTCTTTATCCACTCATCTGTTTTTGGGCACTCAGGTTGTTTCCAGATGCTGGCTATTGTGAATAGTGCTGCAATAAACAAAGGAGTGGAGATGGTGTTTCTGCTGTGTGTTTTGGGCCCCAAAGGGTGTATATCCAGAATATACCCTGGTCATACCCCCAGGTATGACCCAGAAGTGGTATTGCTGGGTCAAATGGGAGCTCAGTTTCTAGTTTTTTGAGGAATGTCTATTTTGTTTTCCAAAAAGTCTGGACCAGTCGGCATTCCCACCAACAATGGATGAGAATTCTTTTCTCTCCGCACCCGCACCAGCACTCGTCCTTGTTCTTCTTACACATTTTTGACCATTCTGGTAAACCTCAGAACTAACCTGCTCTGATGGCCTGAGGACAAAAGCTGTCCTGGGCTTCATTCTCGGCACCTTTTACGTGTGGAGAATAAAAAAAAATGTCGGGTTTTCGAACTTATTCTTCTCATCCCTCATGATTTCACTCTATTAATATTAGGCTTAATGATTCCAATTTATTATACCAGAGGCTTATTGCTTAATTTAAAAGATGGAATGGGTTATTAGCTTCTTAATAAACAATAACATTCACTCTTTACTGATGAGGCCCCACTTAGTGTGATCTGCCATCTTTCTGTGTGATTGTGAGAGGAAACACACAGCGCTGCCCATGGAGATAGGAATTGCAGGCCATCTCCCGTGTGATCGGGTAGATATGGGGACCCAGCCAGCCCTGCCCCGCCCTACCACAGGACACAAGCAGGCACCACCTGGAGCACCGTCCTAGAGCAGAGTGGTGGGAGCCACTCCGTGGCCTGGTGTCACGGAGGACAGTGGAGCCTGGAAGTGTCTGTGGTAACCGCATGCCCGACTGCACCCACATGTGGGCACGTCACATGCTCATTTCAGCAAAACACTAAAAATTGTTATTTTTGTTTTTAAAAATCGTCTACAGGGGATGCAGAGGGTTCCAATTTAGATGTTAGTTTTAGAAACTAGAAAGTGGCCAACTGACTTTGCTTTTTGATAAAAAATGAAGCCCAGGGAGCTGATACAGAGGTTTAGGCACTTGCCTTGCATGAAACTCACCCTGATTTCACCCCTGGTCCTCTGAGCCCCACTGGGAGTGATTCCTGAGGACAGAGACAGGAGTCAGCCCAGAGCACTGCAGGATATGGCCCCCAAACAAAAGAAAACAAAACAAAAAAGAAGCCCCAAAGATCATTCTGCCTTAGAAGCTTAAGAGATTCTAGCTATTGTAGGGAATGCCCTGTGACAGAGGCAGGGTGGGGTGGGGGGAATGGGGAGTGGGAGGGATACTGGGATCATTGGTGGTGGAGAATGGGCACTGGTGGAGGGATGGGTACTCGATCATTGTATAACTGAAACCCAAGCACAAAAATTTGTAAGTCTACAACTGTACCTCATGGTGTTTCACTAATAAAAATTAAAAAAGAAAAGAAGCTTAAGAGAAAGTGTTTTCAGGAAGTTTTGATGACCCCCCCTCCCCAACAGACACAAATCAATCACTGACCTTCCCCGATCCTGCCCTCCCCCCCCCCCCCCCCCGCGCCCCCCTCCCACATGAATATTACTGCCTGCAGGCCAGCATTGGAGAATAAAGGCAGGAGGGAGCCCCGTGTCTGTGCCCGAGGAGCTTGTACTGGGACAGGCCTCCACACAGCAGGACATAAGGGCAGCTCAGGGCGGGAGCCCCGGCAGTCTGGATCCATCCTGGAAGAACATAGATATTGCTAAATAAACAGACCAAAGAGGTAAAGTGAACAGAAGAAGGTGGGATGTACTGAATATTTTTAGCTAACCTACTATGAGGCGTTTTCCTCATATTTTTGGCAAGCCCAGCGTTTGCTTCATCACGACTGCCTCACGATGAGGTGAGACACGCACTTGTTGTTGTTTCACAGATGAGAGAGCGGAGACCTGACCCCGGGCTTGCTTGCTGCTGCCTTTCATGGCGCTGGTGTGCCAGAGCTCATTCTGGGGTAGAATGTGGGCAGGGACGAGCCCTCCTACCCTTACTTTGTCTCCCATTGTCCCTTCCGCTGTCTGCCTTGTGGTCTGAGCTCAGTGAGGGATGTTGAGTGTGAATGAAGGAGTTACTGTGAGATTGGAAGGAGGAAGCCATGGCATCTTGAGTTTTCAAGGTACTCCTGGAGAAGGCCGGGGAAGGAGAAAGCTCGGGGGCTGAGCAGAAGTGCGGCAGGAGGGGGGTGCCCTGTGGGAGCGGGAGTGTCCCAGGCGGCAAAGCAGAGGCCAGGTTGGGGTGACTGTTGTTTCTGAGGGGGTCTGAAGGCCACGGCCATTTCCATCACCCCCTGCATCTCTATCAGAGCTGAGTTTGGGCCTGAATGACCCACAGGCTGCATCCCTGGGTGGGGGAGTTCTCTGAGTGACAACATCTCTCGGATAATTGAGAGGTTCCAAATCCTGTGTCGAGGGGTGTTCATAGACCCTAAGGTGCTTTTAGCTCTGTAATGACTTATTGGTGCTTGTTGAGGGCAGAGCAGGTGGGAGCTGAGGGCCTCGGCCAGCCTCTGAGTTAGGTCAGGAGCTGCACGCAGACTGCACTGTTTCTGAGTCGCAGTGGTGGGTTAGAGGATCCCTAAGACCTGCTTATTGGGTTCCTATAACCAACATGATACGTGAGAGAAGAAACAGGTAGGCACCAGTCCTGCTCTGTAAATCCTACCCCACCTCCAAAGAGAGACCTCTTGTGAATGAGCTTTCTATTTCTCCTCAGAAATGAGAAAGGGGTGTGTGTGTGTGTGTGTGTGTGTGTGTGTGTGTGTGTGTGTGTTTAACTCAACAGAGGTTTACATCTTTTTAGGGTCCACTCCATGGGTCTGGACATGAGGTTAGAGGAAGTGGGCTTGGTTGGGCAGCTGTGCTTGGGAAGTGGCCAGTGAGGGATTGGTCTGTCTCTAGGAGAGCCCCCAAACCACAGGGAGGCAACACCTCACTTCCTCTCCAGGTCCTTGGCCACAGTACCAGTGAGGAAAACCCAAAACCCAGGAGCATCTTGCTATGCTTATGTGGAAAGTGAAATCATCTATTGTGCATGGCTAGACCAGTTTCTCTCCAGGATGGGTTTTAATCATAAAATCGATTAAAGTAGTATTACTCAAAGTTGACACCTCAGAACTTTCTTAGCAGCATGGGCTCCCAACCCATTTTTAATCCTCCTGTCTTCTGGGCATTAGTCTCTCCAGATACTAGACGAGTACAGAAAGGTGCTGGTCTTTGGCATCTCTGTATAAGAAATGAAATCCACCCAGACTCTGTCAGGCATCTGTGTGACCCGAGTTGCTCAGAACCAGGACCAGGAACAGGTTCTAGTCACCGTGTGTGTCCCTATTCATCTTTCTGTGAAACTGACCAGTGATACATTGATCTGACTCAGAGGATCTTCAACTGCTCTTTGGCCAATCAGTTGTGGGAAGGCCACGATGGGGCTGATCAGGAGAAGCCCAGCCTGGGAGTCAGAAGCAAAAGGCCAGAGCAGGCATAACCATGGAGACAACAAGCTCTGAGTGAACAGAAGTTGGTAGCTACCAGCCTCTGAGTTGAGCTACCATGCCCGAGAAATGCACATTAGCCATGACCACCTTGGACTCAAGAATAATCTTTGTAGACTAATTTGTTGCAGACCTGTAGTGCTGTGGATGGAAGCAGGAGGACACGGAGAGACAAGAATCATTTCATCAAAGATTACTTTGCTCCAAAATTTGATGTAGAAAGATCACACAGGAAGTGAGGCCTCTCTGGCTTGAGCTGGGCTTGCTCAGTTCCAAATGGACACAGATCTGTTAAATAGAACCAGTTGAAGTTCCTTCTGAGTATAGATCAGGAGCTTGACACTAAGACCCCGAGGGTTGCCTGGCCAGGCTGGGTTCTTCTTAGATGCCAGGGGAGGAAATTGGCCCTGGTAGGGCAGAAGCTGCTTCCTGGTGAGTGCATATTTCTTCCAGATATTCAATAATATTTTGAATGTGATGCTATTGAGACCAATTACTAGGAATTGTTAAACTCTTTCCTCCATATATATAATTATGTCTGGTAACAATCCTGTCGTAGGCGTTGCTCAGGCATTGTTAGTAAAGTAAGTAAAAGTAAAGGCCCTCCCGTTGATCATCGATTTGCTCGAGCGGGCCCAGTAACATCTCCATTGGAGACTTTTGTTGTTACTGTGTCTGGCATATCGAATACTCTCGGTAGCTTGCCGGGCTCTCCGAGAGGGGCGAAGGAATCGAACTCGGGTTGGCCATGTTGGCTGCGTGCAAGGCAGACGCCCTACCCGCTGTGCTATCGCTCCAGGCATTGTTATTGCTGATTTATTTTTGGGGGGAGGGGCCACAACTAGCAATGGACAGTGGTTACTCCTGACTCTGTACTCAGAAATCATTCCCGGTGGGCTGTGGGTGTGGGGGACCATAAGGGATACCAGGGATCGAACCTAGATCTGCCACATGCAAGGCAAAATGCCCTCCCCAGGTACTCTCTCTCTAGTGCCTGATTGTTACTTTGGTTTTGAAAGGACACTGAGGATACAGAGCTTCTGCACTGCCAGAAGCAGTGAACAAGTGAGAGTCAGGGGCAGGATCCACAGTTCCATCCTTAGGTTGCCAGCTGTAGAGTCCAGGTGGGGGTTGACCCCCAGAAAGGTCTTGGGAGGGCTGGCTTGGATGTTTTCTGTTTTTTTTTTTGCTGGAGAAAATCCCCATCTGAAGGATTTTTCGAAAGTAAAATTGCAGCACTCCCCCTTATAGTTATGGCTCCTGGTTTGCTGCTTTACTTATGGTGGTATCAGGAATCAAACTCAGGACCTCAGACCAAGAGCAAAGTACGTTTTTTCCCCTTGATCTAATTCCCGGCCCTGGTTTGCTTGCCTGACTGGGCGGACATGAGGAAAGCTGGCCTCTGTGCTGCTTCTCCCAGCCCTCAGATGCTCTTTGAAACTCTCCCTTCAACTACTGAGGGGAGTGTGCTCATGGAGCCAGGATGATCACAGAGGCTGCGCTGGACGGCGAGGTGGTCCTTTTGAGGGCAGTCCTCAGGAAGGCCCCCTTCACCATCTCTGTCTGGGACTCTTCTCAAAGGGCAAGAGAGGAGTGGGAAAAAGGAATTGAGGCTGATTGGCCCCTGCCACCCACTTTGTCTTATCTTGGTTCCAAGTCAAGACTTGGGGGTCTCAGATCCTGGTGTCTATCCAGACTTAACCTTTTAGGATCCTAAAACTACAAAGGCATGTCACACAGGCTGTGGGGCAGGCGCTGGAGTCCATTGGCCTGGATTCATTCAGAACCACATGACCCGAGTTGCTCAGAACCAGGGCCAGCTACATGATTTGCAGGGGTCTGTGCCTAGTGAAACGTGAGGCCCAGTGCTGAAATTACTCAAGTATCAGCTGTTAACCCAAGCATGGGCTCTTTGTTAAGCAGGGGGTTGGACAGTGGTATAGGTGCTCATCTAAGCCTCAGTTTCCCTGTGTGCAGAGTGTGCCAGTAGTAGTCCCTTTGCTCACAGGCTTGTTGTGAGGTTAAAAAAGATGATAGTGCACAAAGGGCTTCGTGTGGCAGACTCGGGGTTCCAAAAATGTCAACTTTGACATGTGTAGTCACAACTCTGTTGGGGCCACTGGCAAAGGATGGTGGCACTTGCAGAGACCCTTGTGTTTTGCCCAGTTTAAAATCTGGGTTTTGTTCTCTGCCCTTGCCTGCTGGGCCTGGGGACCTCTCCCTCCTTTGCAAAGTCCAGATGCCTCCCCTGCGGACACTGGACACTTCCTTATAGCGCCATGCGGTGTGTCCTATCCCCCTGCTCTGGCCGGGCTAGGGGCTGCTGTTGCTCATTCGACACTAATTTGTTGAACTAGATCATAGCCAATTGCTAACATTATGGCATTTCATCCCTAAACATTTTTTTTATGACTCTGAAAATTCAAGGACTCGTTTGGTTCATTTTTGGGCCACACAGGGTGATGCTCTGTGCTCAGGGATCACTCCTGTTTGTGCTCGGGGGACCCTATTGTGGTTCAGCATGCACATGAGGATGCTTGCTTAGAGATGCCCTGTAACCTTGGTTTTCCTCGCTTGAACAGTTGATGGGAAGTGAAGGTCTGTCTCTGTGGGGAGGTGAAGTGATCGATGTGGATTTCTTTTGCTAGGGTGCAGGGCAGGTAGCCAAACTTAAACATGCAGGCTCGGCTGCCTTGGGTTTAATTGCTGTTCACAGATGGCAGAGGCTTCTGCTCCGAGTCAGAAAGATTCCCCTCAACAGCGCCTTCTGGGCCTTAGAATGAAAGGGGCTTCTCCTTTCCTCAGAGGAGCCTCTTTCCTCTTGTACCGACACCATCCATGGACCCTTTAAAGGGTCTCCTGCCTTTCATAGTATCCTCCACTGTCCTGCCCCCTAGAAGCCACTGGGGCAGGCTCCTTCTTACACTTTGATGCTGAGATGCTTCCTGCAGGGGTCAGCCAGCCCCTCTTTCTTGGTAGCCCAGGAACCGAGGATTAACCCTTCAGTTAATGGATTTTACTGGCGTAAACCAAAGGACGAATATATCTGGACATATGGAAGCAATGAGAAATTCAGATTTCAGTGGCCTATAAATAAAACTTTATTGGCACTCATGCATGTATGACCTTTTCATGGCTGCTTTCATGTTACGGTGGCAGAATTGAATAATGGCCTAGCTAGTTCCAGAAAGTTTGCCGACTCTCCAGCTGAGGGAGGAAGTGCAGGCATCTGGCCAGGCCGAGGCGCTGCCACCCCTGCCTTCCTCCCCACAGTCCCCTCGCACCTCCAGGCCTGTCGGAGCTCCCCACAGCTCCTTTTGCTGCTTCCTCCTCTTTGCTTCCCCTCCTCTCCTGGACTTCCTGTCTTCTGCACGACCTACCTCCCTGCTCTGCTTGGAGAGGGAGAAGGAGAAGCGCAGGTGCTGGGGATGCTGGAGTCAGGGCAGTCGGTCAGCAGCTGCTGTGTGTGGCTGGGCAGGTGGCAGCATGTTGCAGGCAGAGGCTGCAGACGGAGGGTGCTGGGCCTGTCCTTGTGGCTGACACTGATGCCTGCATTGCTGCCTCTCTGGAGCCTGAGGTTCCGGTCCACATGTGTGGCATGAAATGGGGCAGGAAGGAGGAGGGGAGGGCTGTGGACGTCGGAATGAGGCAGAGCGCTGTGTAGCCGGCATCTCCCATGTGAGGGAAACAGATGCTCTCTCTAAAGTCATGAGTCCCCACGGGGGCATCTTGGAGACAGCAGAAGGCTGGGGCTTCTCTTGTGCCCGGGTGTGTGCCAGCAGCCTGAGTCGTCACATGAGCTCTCAAGAGAGGGCCCTCTCCGTTCACCCCGCTCTCTGACCCCTGGGTGTTTGGGATTTGCTGTCCTGTTTTCAAGAATCATTGAACTTTTATTTTAGTTTTAGTCATCATGATTTGCTGTTCGTAATATTGTCGGGGGGAGGGTTTTGTGCATGTGGCATTCCAACACTGCATCCTCCACCAAGGTTGTCCGGACCCCAGGATCTAACCAGCATCCCTGGAGCAAGTTGTGGTGAAATGGCTGGGAGAGCTGTGGGTGAGGGTTCCCGAGTGCTTTTTCAGGAGGCAAACACGAGCTCCCAAGAAGTGAGGTTGAGGCCACTGTGCTCCTCAAGAGACCCTCCGACCCTTTGCAGAAAGGGCGCTAGGGGCAGCCAGGAGAAATCATGACTAGAATCGAGGTGAACAGAAGATGCCATTGGGAAGCCCTTTGGCTCTATAGGCATCACCCCAGGAAAGGTCCCCTGGCTTGGAGCTCTGGCCTTTCTTATCAGCCTCCTTGGCTGGAGGTGCCCAGGGCACTGTCCGAAGCTGCTGGCTTCTAATCCGAATGGTTTAATTTAGCTGCAGCCCTCTGGGAGGCCATGCTAATTATAGGCAGTTGGCCCTGTTTGGAACTATAAATAGGGCAGGAGGCACCTGTTTGGTCCTCAGCAGGCATTTATCAAGGCACCTACAAAGGATCCAGCCATTGGGCTGGCCATCAAGAGTACCTAGAAGCCTTGAACGGTACCTTGATTTGAGTTCAACCCTATGGACGGGTGGGGTGGGGGTTGGGGTGTGAAGGTATCTGAAGCAGTTGTTAGGTGGGGGGGGGCATATGAAGCAGTTGTTAGAGCGCAAATTTCTCTTTTCACAACTGGAAGCCCTGGGGAAGTCTCAGCCTCTCTGCTCTTCAGTGTTTGCATCTGTAAGATGAAGGCCTTGATAGTATTTTCCAAATAAGTCTGCTGTAATGATTAAATATATGTGCCTATATATGTAAAGTAATATAGAGCATGTAATTTATATGTGAACACATGGGGTGATTCAGTAGCAAGATAAATGAGGTAATTCAGTAGCAAGATGACTATATGTAAAATGATTAATCTGCACATACAGCCGATATATGTGCAGATTGAATAACATCATTTAGTTCAGTGATTTTTGAAGAATAGCTTAACTAGAGGCTATGTCTCAGCCCTCCCAGACAATGAAAGATTGGTCATAGGAAACTGTAGGGTTTGCCCTCGGCTGACCTGTCATTCTCTTCTAGTTGGGCACATCACTTCCCATCCTCCAGACTCTGTCGTTTGTCAGTACAATGGTGGTTCTGTGATGAGGAGCATTTCTTAGGTCTCGGGTCTGATCACATAACACAGAATTAACACATGCCAGACACAACTTCACTGTGAAGCCTGGAGAGTGGCTTACTGCCCGTTATCCTCATCTGGCCTGACTTTGCCAGGTCACACAGCATCTCAGGCTAAGTGGGTGTGTTGCCTGTGGTGGGGCCTAGGACCCCCACAGTGCAGCAGACCTTCCCCCTCTGCAGTTCTCTTTTTTCTGGCCTTGATATTCTCCTGCTCCGTCACAGAGGTGTGTGCTTCCAGTCTCTCTCCCTGTGCTCCAATGGGCCCTATGCTTTGTCCTGGATGCAGTCCGGGTGTACACCCAGGAACATTCCCAGCAGAGAGTTGTTTGTTGTGGCATGAATAGTTGAAGGATGGGGATTCTTTTTTTCTTTTTAAATATTTTAATTTTATAAAGTAGTTCACAGTATTTGGTTACATTTAATATTTAAACACTAATCCCACTATCATTACACCTTCCCACCAACGTATTTTGGATATTTCCATCCTGAATCCCAACTCCTGCACAAAAGCAGAACCGAAGTAATATATTTTGTATTGTTTGTTATGAAAAACCACTAAAAATGCTACAAAAAGTTTCCTTAGAGGAAAGAATGTAAAGATTGTTGTATTTTACCAAGGGGCCATTAAGCGCTTCTATAAGAGATAACTAACATGTTGTTAAAGGTTGAGCCTTGTGTGCTTCTATATGTATTAGATGGGGATTCTTTACTGTGTATGGAGACACAGAGACCAGGGGTGATGGTGGGGACCAGGAGCCTTGGGTCCCACCTGGGAAAGGGGTTTGTTTGCCTTATCCTGTGCTATGCTGGGGCACGTGTCTAAATGATTCCTCCTGATTGAATAAGTATGCCTTATCTGGTCAGGGCTGTTGAAAATGAGAAGGTGTTCCGGGGAGTTAGGTGTGGTAGTCACCCAAGCCACACAGTCACAGTCTGCATGTGGGGAAAGGCTGCGAACAACTGGTCTACCACATTGGTTAAAACTTGTTTGTGTGGCTCAAGTTGCAAGCCTGGGCTGGTCCATAGGTATGGGAAAGTTGAAGAACATTGAGCTAAGGGTTGTGTGAATCCAACCCCACATCACTGAGCCCCAGCCTGATTTTTCGGAAAAAAAAAAAATCATCGGAGTGTATGTGGCAGCAGTTGAGCCTTACTCTTCACTCAGACTGCTATGGAGGTCTTGGATTCTGCTTCTCTCTCTGGACCACCACGGAGATCTGATTTCTTTCCGGGCCTCCAGTGTCAGTCTTCCCCAGGGGCTTGTTAGAAGTGGAGTTTCTCAGTCCTACCACCCTTGAACCCAGGCCAAGGCTCAGTCCTTGGGAGCCAGAGCTCTGGTCCAGCCTCTGTCTGGTTGCACTCTGGAATTACTTGGGTTGATGAGTGAAGGAGATCTTGGGTCTTTTTCCATCCACATTGTGGATAGTAAAAGCTTCCCTGGTGATTCTGATGTGTAGCAAAGATTTAGGCCCCTTAAATAAGCCTGAATTTTCTTAGCTGTAATTCGGTGGAGTTGGGTAGAATAACCCAGGTTTCTGCTTGCCAGTGAAATGAGAGTGCTGTGGGATCCTCGTTTCCTTCAACATAGCTCCCTCAGGTCTTCTGTCAGCTGCGAAAGGTCCAGCTGGGATTCCTCCAGTGGGGCGATGGGTTCCTCATTTACTCAGGATGGAATTGTAGGGGTCGTGGAGGCTGAGCTGAGTCCCAGGTACTGGAGAGAAGGTGGTGGCTGAGAACAGAGCTCTGCTGTGTACGCGCACCTCCGCAGAACTCACCAGTGCTGGATTCCGGGGTTCATAGTGAGAGGGTTCCTTTGCTTTTTGTTGTTGAGACCATGGACTCTGCACCATTCTTGCCTCGCTTGGGTTACAGTGTGGAAGATTAGGCTGTGGGGGGCCCGGGGCCCCTGCCTGGAGCATGGTGGTAGCAAGAATGAAGTTTAGAGAAATATTTACCCAAAGTAATCCCTCTGCTATGCCACTGTCTGTCTCCTGGGATCTGGGTAACAAATACAGAGTTCTGGTCGTTATTTATCACAGGGGAGGACTGAACCATCAAGGACTCGGACAAGGCTGCAGAGGGTGGTAGGCTGGTGGCCCTGAAGTGCCTCTGTCTGGGTCTGGCCTCTGAGAGCAGCATCCACTACTGTTGTCTGTCACCCTCTGTATACAGGAGTCAGAGCACCAGGAAGAGCCCCACATGGAGCATCAATATCATCTAGGTTTTTTGGGGAGGGGATTCCCAAGTGGCATTCAAGAGGCCTGAGAGCCGTCCAGGCAACTCTTAGCTCCTTGGGCCAATACCCCAAATTCGGTGCTTCTCAGGCTCTGGGTCATTCTGGTGGTGCTTGGGGGGCCTCCAGGACTGCACCCTCATGTGGCACCAGTACCCAGTTACCCACATACATGGCAGGCACCTAAACTAACCCTGTATCATCCTTTTGGTCCCTCATCATCTAATATCACAATGAATTACCATTCATGGTAATACAAATGAGAGTCCCATGTTCCTGAAGGCACTACTGCAGGAATAGACCTTTGAGGTTCTTGAGAATGGGCTCCATGTTGCCTTTTTGCTTATTGAGGTGAGCAATTGTGCCTCGGTGTGAATGCTGGCCTCGGTGTGGATGCTGGCCTTTTGTGGATGCTGCTCTTTGTATGGATGGCAACCTTGTGTGTATGCTGGTGTTGGTGTGATGCTGACCTCAAATGGATGCTGACCTCTCTATGTGTACTGACCTCATGTGAATGCTGGCCTCTGTGTTTTAAAAGGGAGGAGATTCCAGGTACAGAGGCTCGTGCATGCTGAATGCACGTGGTTCTGATGTGTGAATGGCAAAGGCAAAATTTGACTCAAGTTTTAGTGCTTGGACAGGGTTGGAGTGCATCTTGAAAGAACACCCACACTATCCACACTGTCCGGAATCTAACACGGCTCGGCCAGGCTGGCCGCGCGCAAGGCAAACACCCAACCTCTGTGCTATCACTCCAGCCCCATCTTGGAAGAACAAAGGGTTTAATAACTCCTCTGTTGGTTTTCATTCTGGGAGGATTTTGATACAGAGTGCCTAGGTTATGAAACACCAGAAAAATCTCAAATTCATAGATTCACAAGAACTCATCCAATAAGGTAAGAGAATTGGCAGACCTTATTCCATTGTAACACAATCGACTTTGTTTATGTACATCTTCTTTTATTTTATGATTCTGTATAGCTTATGTTTATATATTAGATATTCATGCACATGTACACCATATATATACATATATATGTACTGTGATAAATGATATGTGTGTATGCACATGCATGTGTATCTGTGTATCTGTCTAAACTCAGAGAAAATTTCATGAAATGTCTGTTTCTCAGTGACCAAAATACAGAAAGAGCCCACAGAATGGGAAAGAATATTTGCCCAATCTCCATCTGATAAGGGATTGATATCCAGGATATATAAGACACTAGTATAATTGTACAAGGAAAAAACCTCCAACCCCATCAAAAAATGGGGAGAAGAAATGAACAGAAGTTTCCTCAAAAAAGTAATACAAATGGCCAAGAGGCACATGAAAAAATGCTCCACACTGCTAGCCATCAGGGAGATGCAAATCAAACAACAATGAGATATCATCTCACACCACAGAGACTGGCACACATTCAAAAGAACAAAAGCAACCAGTGCTGGAGTGGATGTGGGGAAGAAGGGACATTCTTTCACTGTTGCTGGGAATGCCCACTAGTCCAGCCTTTCTGGAAAACAATATGGACAGTCCGTCAGAAACTAGAAACTGAGCTTCCATATGATCCCGCAATACCACTTCTTGGAATATATCCTGAGGATGCAAAAAAGCACAGTAGAAATGACATCTGTACCTATATGTTCATTGCAGCACTGTTCATAATAGCCAAAATCTGGAAACAACCCAAGTTCCCTAGAACAGATGACTGGTTAAAGAAACTTTGGTACATCTACACAGTGGAATACTATGCAGCTGTCAGGAGAGGTGAAGTCATGAACTTTGCTTATAAATGGATAGACATGGAGAGTATCATGCTAAGTGAAATGAGTCAGACAGAGAGGGACAGACATGGAAGGACTGCACTCATTTGTGGAGTATAAAATAACATAACATGAGGCTGACACCTAAGGATAGTAGATACATGGGACAGATAGATTGCTCCATAGCTGGAAGCCTGCCTCATGAGCAAAGGGTAGAAGGCAGCTGGAATATAGAAGGGATCACTAAGAAAATGATGGCTGGAGGAATCAGTCGGGATGAGAGACGTGTGCAGAAAGTAGATAAAGGACCAAACATGATGGCCTCTCAGAGTCTGTATTGCAAACTATAATGCCCAAAAGTAGAGAGAGATTATGGGGAATCATGTTTTCCATGGAGGCAGGGGGAGGGTGGGGAAGGGGGGCGTACACCGGGGATATTGATGGTGGGATGTGCACTGGTGGAGGGATGGGTGTTTGATAATTGTGTGATTGTAACCCAAAATGAAAGCTTGTAACTATCTCACGGTGATTCAATAAAATTAAAAAAAAAATGACTTTCTTACCACATGGCAAACTTGCTGTTTTCAATTCTGTCTTTTCCATTCCATTTTGTTAAAACAGTATTGCTCATATTCAAATCAGGGGATTTCATGAGCAACTAGTCTGAGATCTGTCATTTACAATTGATTAGTGTGAACACCTCTCCACTGCAAAGAGCCTTGAGTTGAAGCTCTGCCTCACAGTAGCTGTCTGAGAGCCTCCCATCAGAACAGTGCTACTGAGCACTTCTCCCACCTTGTCCCAGCAAGGACTCATTTATACAGAACCGCAATCCCTTCCTCAACAATTCCCAAACCCCAAAGCTCTGACATACAAGGAATTTTACATATTTTATATGTGGGCAAAGCTGCCTGCAGTGGATGTGTAGTTGTTGATGGGATTTTTATTTATTCATCCAGTTGAGTCTCAATGAACATATGTGTCACTGCAAATGGGATTGTGTGTCTGGCTGTGAGGTGTGACCCAGACCTCATATAATCAACTGATTAATTTGCTAAAATTGTAAATGATTAGAATTCTAAAACACATCTGGCCCCAGGGTTTTGCTAAGGGATGTGGTCTTGTCGATATATATCGTTGTGTGTGTGTGTGTGTGTGTGTGTGTTATTGATTAATCAATGAATGTATTTTGAGAGGAAAGAGTGGTATGTGATAGTAGGTGCAGAAAACTGGCTGTAAGGACCTGTAAAATAATCCCCAAGGATTTCCTACTTTTCCAAATTTGGGAAGTATTTAATAAACTATAGTGATCTGCCTGCATGTCTGGAGTTTGATGTGCTCTGTTTTCTTTCATTTTTTAAAAAAATCATTGAATTACAAAGTTATTCCTGATTGAGTTTCAGGTGTATGATGTTCCAGCACCAATCCCTTCACCAGCTTTCACTCGACTCTGCTTTCTTGACAAAATGGAACCATAACACTGATGTTGCTCCATTTCTGATTTTAACAAACCTGTACCTGTGTTTCATTTTGGGTGGGGGTGGGAGGGTGTTGGTGAAAATGTGTTACTTCCCTTTTCCTGTGCCACAAAGGAGAACTAAGTGAGCAGGATAGGAAAGTCCTCATTCTTTGTAGGTACTTGATCTGCTCTGGTATTTCCTTCATTGTTCTTCCCTCTCTCTTAACACTTTGCTTCATCATGGTGGGCCTGTAGGTTATTAGCAGTTTGCTACTCCTTTCCTTTGCCTGTCAAGGCTTTTCATATTTCAACGTTTTATAAGCCTCAGCCTTAGACAGTTCGGGAAACATTGGGCTTTGGAGACAAAAGAAGGGTGAAACCAGCTTTCAGTGAAGGCACAAGAGAGGGCACAAGTCCAGGCCCTGAGAGATACTTGGGTAAGCTGGCAAGAAATCAGATGGAGGGATCCTTGGACCTGAATCCAGAAAGGAAGTGTGTAGTCTGCATGGAGGCCCAGGAAGCAGACCTTGGGCCCTTGCCAACAAGGCTTCTGGAAATGAGATGCCCATGTGGGACCAGCCCCTACTGGAGGGCTCTACCCTGGGGAGCAGGTGGCCCAGCTTGCAGAGGAAAGATGGGAGGACCCGTGTTTGGCTGGCTGGAGGATGGGAGGAGAGACTGTGTTCCCTGTGAGAGTTTGAAGAAGCCTAAATTCTGTTCATCAGACATGGCAGACAGAGATCTTGCAAATCCTGTCCTGGCAAAACCTGATTCTCACCTTTGAGAAATCTGAGTTTTGCACTGAACTTTGACTGTTCTATGGCTCTCAGGCATCGCTCTCTGCCTTGAGCCCTGGGCTGTGACCTGTTGTGCCAGTGTGAGGGGAGGTTCTCAATTTGGGATGCTTAAGTGGAAAAATGTTGAATAATTCTTTCCTACCTTCCTTCTTTGTTTCCTCTCCCACTCACTTTTTTTCCTATTTTCTTCCATTAATTTTTCTTTTTACATTCTCTTTTTTTCTTTTCTCTTTGTTGCCTTGTCTCCCTTATTTTTTTCTCTTTCTCTGGCAGAGGAATGTGGGACCATTTTTTTTTAATTCCAGGCAGTGAGTATAAGGAGACTTTGGGGCACTCGAGTGGAGCTCATCTGGGCTTACCTCACTACAGCATTAGAAGTGGTCCAGTGAATGGGGTTGTCCTGGGGCTGCTCACGAGAGGAAGGAGTCCCAGGGAAGGGGAACAGCGACCCTGAGCAGCCTTCTCTGGGAGGAAGTGGCAGATGCCCCCTCCTGGCATGTGGGCCCAGTCCAGCCTTGCAGCTCGGCTCAGCCAAGCCTATGAGTGATGTCACTGACTTCCTTGGGGCCAGCTGCTGCCAGCAGCAGGCACGCCAGAAATGCCAGTGGTAATCGGAAACTTTATTTTCAAGCATTCGTGGATGGTGAGAAGTGCCTCTGCTGGGGGCTTTTCAGCTGGTGGCCCCTGGGAAACCGTGACCGGAAGTCAACTTCCCAGGCTTGGGAGCAGGGCTCCTGGGGAGTAGAATTGGAGGACATTCCTTCCAAGACTGTGGCTTCAGGCCAGTGGGGATCCACTTGAATGGACCCCAGAGAGCCTCTGAGATCTATTCCCGGGCATTTATCTTCAAAGCCTTGAGTTTTCCTCACCTGGCTACCCCTGAAAAAATACTTTCTTTATTTTTCCTGTCTGGACTGCTGTCCCTGCAGGGGGATTGAAGGGAAAATCACTGATTTCTGGAGAAGTGGCTCTTGGAAGCCAGCGGCTGCTTTACTGTGTCTGAAGGGCTTCTGGGGAAGGGTCTGCAGTGGGGTGTGTCTCCACCACAGTATTCGGCCCTGGGAGGTGCATTTTGTTTTGAGTTCTGGGGGGGTTTGTGGGGGGAGCGGAGGGTGGGGAGGAAGCTGGCGTCTGCCCTGGGACAGCTGCGGTGTTAGAGTTGGTACTTCAGGGACCAGCCTGGCATGAGACCTGCATAACTGCCACAGCTTCTGGTCACTTATCGGTTGTGAGCAGGTCAAGTGCTGTACCTTAATGGGTCAGACTTTCATATTTTTTTGTGGGGAGAGCATACTTGGCGGTGCTCAGGGCTTACTCCAACTGTGCTCAGGAATCACTCCAGGTACTGGTACAGAGGGGGAGCTGGGGATCGAACCTGGGTCGTCTGTGTGAGAGATAAATGCCCCAGCTGCTGTACTATCACTCCATCTCCCCTTCCAGCGATTCCTGGGCAAGTGAGTTGGTGTTTCCATTGAACCACCAAGGATGTGGTGCTGCGTGGGCCCCTGTGGTTCCAGGGATTTCCCAGGTCACTTTGGTGGCTTGGGGTCTCCAGGCTGCAGCCTGTGATGCCCAGGGGACCACATGGTGCCAGGGATTGAACTGGGGTTGGCTGCATGCAAGGTGTGCATCATTAGCCCTACACACTGTCTCTGTCTCTCTGTCTCTGTCTCTCTCTGTCTCTGTCTCTCTCTCTCTCTCTCTCATTCCACCCTGTCCTATCTCTTGACAAAGTTGGGGACATTGTCACAGCCAGCGAGCTGGAATCCATCAGTCTGAGCTTAGGTTTCCAGCCCCAGCTCTTGACCCCAGGACCTGTGTCTGCACTGCTTGCACGTGGCCCTTGGTGGCACACTTTTCTTTCTGCTCCCAGTCTCCTCTGAGCTGTCTGTGAACACAGTACCGTAGGGAATCGTGGCTTGGATCCCACTTTGGGGAAATGTGCTGCTCTGCAGGGAAAGCTCTGCCCTGCCCCACCCCCGCTTCACCACTGTTTATCTCCTTTAAGGGAGCGTGTACTATGGGAGTTGTCGTCTAAAAATGGACTGGCTCCGCGTTAGGAGGACGCGGGAGGGAAGGGGCCACTTGCAAGATGCCACTGCTGGGTGTGGGAAAGGAAGACGGAAGGACGCTTCCGGTCTGGTTTAAGGACAGTCGCGAGTGCAGCCACGGAGGGACATGGTTTCGGGGGCACCTCCCGTCCTGCCCACCACCTGCTGGCATTCCTGGGCTGCCTCCCTTGGGACGGTTGGGCCAGGCGGACATGCCTCGCTTCCAGGGCTGCCTGCACACAGCTGCCGGGTCAGAGCCCCCGGAGCCTGGCTTTCTGACGTCACTCTCATTCCCCTTCACTCTGTGCTCACAACTCTGTGCTCAGACCCAGCTTGTCTTTCCGCTGCCCCTTCCCATCAGCCCCCGAGTGAAGTTCCACTTTCACTGGCCCCGAGGAACCCTTCAGGACAACCAGGTTCTCCTCTGGGGTTCGGGCCTCCAGGCCCCTCTTCCTCAGAGGTCTATTTTTTTTCTTTTTTTGGGGGGTCACACCTGGTGATACACAGGGGTTACTCCTGGCGGTGCTCAGGGGACCATATGGGATGCTGGGTATCGAACCCGAGTCAGCTGCATGCAAGGCAAATGCCCTACCCATTGTGCTATCTCTCCAGCCCCTTCCTCCAAGGTCTAGCCCTATGTTTTTGCTTGCCTTTACTTTTGGTGTGGGGGCCATGCCTGGTGCTGCTCAGGGACTCACTCCTGACTCTTGTGCTCAGGAGTCACACCTGCCAAGGCCCAGGGGACCCTATAGGATGCCACCGATTGAATGGGGGTGGGTCTGAGGCAAGGCAAGTGCCTGAACTCTCTCCAGTGCCACTGAAGTAAACATTTGAGTTATATTTTTATTCGCCTGACATTGATCTCTAATGAGCTAACTTGTTGCCAAGAAGAGACTGGGAAAACGGAGACAGACATGGCAGCGAGCGCCTGTTCTCAAGTCACCCCAAGGCTGGGTCAGAGCCCTCTTCCAGTGCTCCAGCACTGCGGGACTGCTTGCTTCCCAGTCCAGGAACCTCGGCTCTGTTCTCCCTCACGGCCTTCCTTTCTGCCTGGATTGTTCCCTTTCCTTCGTTGCCAGTGTCTCTTGGACGTTGTCCTAACGGAACATGCCACCCCGCACTGTGCCCTGCCTATTAATAGGAACACACGTTTGTATTGAGGCCTGACCACCGAGCACGTTCACATTCCCCGCTCCCCCGCGGGCTGGCCGAGTGTGCTCAGCCCCAGTTTGCTGTGACCTGGGCTGAGTTCAGGGGGACTGAGGGGCCCACCCCCTTCCCACAATGCCCCACTCCAGAGAGGGGTGGGGACAGGCCACCCTCCAAGAGCCTGCCCTGGCCTGCAATGAGATCAGGATAGACTTGGGTGGGGGGGAGGGGGTGTCGTGCAGGAGGTGCACCTTGTGCTGAGATGAAGGGTTTAGGGAGGGGCACGTGTGACTGGTTAGACGAGGCTAATCTTCACCCTCATTATTCTCACCTATGCACTTTACTTACTCTCTTCCTCCATGGTGGCGGGATGGAGCCAGAGGGGCGTGAGGAGGGGTGGGGTGGGCCGGGTGGCAGGCTGGGAGGATGGGAAAAGAGAGCACTGGGGGAGGCCTGGAGATTGGCAGGTGGGGCCCTGTGTTCCTTGCTGCCTGGAGAGGGGCATAAATTTCAGGCCCGACCACCATGCTTAAACATTCACCATTTCCTGGTGGCCGTTCTTTTCTTTGGGAAAAAGCTTTTAGTGTATCTGTGGACAGTGAGCAGAAAGCGGGACCCCCGCTCCCTCTCAGCCTGGCTATTGATTTTTCAGCTCTGCAATTAGAGCAGAGGCACAGCCTCTGTGAACACTGGCTGGTTGGAAGGCTTGGGCTTTTGAAGCTCTGCGCTTTGAGCTACCTACGTGTTAAAAAAAAATCGTATCTCGCTTTAACAAGAACAAAGTGTGTTTCTTCAGCCCGGGCATGAATCAAAAATAGTTGAACTTTTTTTTTTTTGCTCAAGTTTAAAAATAAAAAGTCACCTTTGGGCTGAGATCAAGAATGGAAAATTTCAGGGCATAAGAGTAATTTTTCCCGTTGTGGACAAGGGCCGATAAGGTGTTTGGATGGAAGCATGTGTGTAGACAGGAACCGCTGAATCCTGGTAACCCTGCGGAGTCTGCTCGGGGAAGCTGTCCTCAAAGTGCCTCTCTCTTTGCCAGGTCTGACTGTGCAGATGCAGGCGGAACCTGTGGCAGAGGAAACGGAACAGCAGAGGAGGGGGTTTAAAATGAACGAAGCTCAGCTCACGTTTCTATTACCCAGAACCCAGATTGGCCCCTCAGACAATCAGTTGCCGCGGCTCTCGGGTGGAGGTGATCACAGGTGTATGGAGATGACTACCCATCTAGGGAATTGCACTGACGAGAGAGAGGAAGACTGGGGATGCATTTAGATTTTCGCGAGAGAAGCATCTGGATGGTCCTTGACTACCCTAGTCATGTTTTGAGGATCTTGTGTTTGAGATACTCTGCTATTTTTACAGTTCAATATTACCAGGGTATGAAGAAACTGTTTTATGTGTGTCAATTTTTCTGTTTCTGACAACATCTTCCAGGGAAGTATACATTTGTGCAACAGACGGGCTGGGATGCGGAGTCTAAATATAGGAGCCGCCTCCGACGGCTGCTGAAATCACTTACACAGACTTCAGGTGCTTCCTCAGAAAATCTGAATCCCCAAGAGGCTGGCACAATCAGTGGTGGAAATCTGGGCAGCTGAGCCCCATTCTTAGGATTGTCGGGGCGTGGTACACCAGCTGTGGGCTGGGCATTGGACATGCTCATCAGCAAGTATTTATTGAGCCCTGTTGGCAAGGATGGGGAGGAGGCAAGCCACTGTAGACAAGAACTCAAAAGTGCCAGTCCCTCCATCTTAGGAGTTCATGTCCACTCTGCCCCCTACTTCCCATGTGGGTGGGTTCCTTGTCAGTGAGGTACTGGAAATGGAGGCATCGATGGTGAGTGCTCTAGGAGCCTTCCAAATCCCCACCTGTGCAATGAGCCCAAACCCTGAGATTTAGCTGAGGACTTTTGTTCAGTCTGGGCTGTTGATGGTGGTGAAAATTGATCTGCCCTCCCTCGCCCCCAAATCCCTCTCCTTACCATAGCTGTCTGCCCCATGAGTGTCCATCACCCTGGTCCCTTCCTGCGCGCCTCTGGACCTTCCCAGGAGGCAAAGGCCCCACATCTCAAGGTGAGCCTTCAGCCTCTGTCCATTCTGGTCTGCTTCATCTAGTGTTCAGTGTGTTGACCATTCCTCTAGCTTATGAGTGTACTCCCTAGATGGAGCCAACTTAAGCAATTTCACTTTTCTAAGTCTTTGTTTCTGAGTGTAAAAATGAAGCACTTGTTAGCAGAAGTGTGGAGCTATAGATATGAGGGTGGGTTCTTTTTTGGTTTGGGGGTCACACCTGGAGGTGTTCAGGATTTAATCCTGGCTCAGTGGCTTACAGATGACTCCTAGTGGTGCTCAGGGAACTATATGGGACTAACCCGAATCAGCCACACACAAGGCAAGCGCCCTGCTGGCTGTACCATCTCTCTGGCCCCGTGGGGGTAGGTTCTGATGGGGGACTGCCTAGGCTGTACTTTCTGTTAGCTGGGTGCCCTTGAGCAAGCCATACAGCCTTTCTTACTGCAGCTCATTCCCCGCAAAATGGGAATTATAATAGCTCCTACTTTATTGACCTGTTGGTGAGAGGAAGTAACACATGTGAAATGCTTAGATATTAAGCAAGGTAGAAGCTATAGTTCTGTGTGCTTGAGATTTACTTATGTACATGCATCATATGACTTTCTTCCATAGCAGTTACATCCCTAACTGCATTTTCCATTAAGGCACAAGAGAATAGTTACTCACCAATTAGAAAAGCGTGTGGAAGCTCCCAGCAGTGTGATTAACATATAGTTAATTTCAATTGTCAACTAACTTCCCTTGATCCAAGTCCTACTGGGAAAGAAATTCTATTTTTATATCATTTCAGTAGTTTCTGCTGCAGGACCTAGGCTGTTTCTGATGGGCAGAGTTGGGTTTTGCTGCCTTTTTAAGGGACGTACCTGTTCCAGGTAGAACACACTCTCTACATTTCCTCTGTGGTCCCACCATGGACAGGAGGCCCATGGACACAGGTTTGCTGGTTAGCAAGCAATGGACCTCTGGAAAGGCCATGAGTTGTTGCTGGAGCCTCACTTCCCTGTGGCTAACGGACTATGCCTATGAGTGGTAGGGGGTGGCTGAGGTGGAGGCTCGGCCAGACAAAACTGCCCTCAGCTTCTGTGGTGATGGAGCCCCAACAGTTGTGTCTCCCAAGCCTCCTGGCCGGAGTCCAAAGGCCAGAACTAAGGTGTATTCTTCTGGACACCCCACACTTGAGGCCATTTGAATGAGCTCTTGGGTTGAAGAGCTGACTCCAGTAAACCCAGTGCCAACACTGCTCTGGAGTGGGTGAGACAGGCCCGCTGTAGCCAACTCCCTACTGGCTCTCACTGCTTCTCTGCCTCTTTCCTCGTCAGGGATTGGGTGGAATTAGCTATGCCAGGCTTCAGTTTTCTTCTTGAGGTCTACAATAAGAGATTTCATTGTTCTTTCTCATCAAACCACATATCCATATATCCACATGTATGTCACAGAACATGTTTCACGTCATACCACCTATCTGTGTGTAGGAATGTATCGAGACATATGCATCACATAGCATGCTATCTGTCTTCTGTGCTGTTATGGTAGAACCCATTTTAGTTGATTATAAACTATTTTGTGATGTGCAGGAGCAAACCCCGCAGCTTACAGACTCCAGGCTAATGATATGGAAGGCCTAAGGGTGCTAATTTGACTGTGACTCTGTGGGGACAGACAGTGATAAAAAGAACTGTGGCATGTTTCAGTGATGAGGGGATTGTGCAAGACATCTAATGTACTGTAACAAGACTCAAAATTCCAAAGGCAGGGTTGGAGAGATTGTACAGTGGGCGGGGCGCTTGCCTGGCATGTAACTAACCCAGGTTCGATCCTCAGCACACCATTTGGTCTCCTGAGGAGCACTGCCATGGGTGACTCCTGAACACAGAGCCCAGAATAAGCCCTTAAGCACTGACTGGTGTAGCCCAAATACTGAAAGAAAAAAAATGTTCGCAGGGATACTAAAGCAGCAGCTGCTGCTGCTTCTTCCTCCTCCTCCTCCTCTTCTTCTTCCTTCTTCTTCTTCTTCTCCTCCTCTTCCTCCTCCTCCTCCTCCTCCTCCTCCTCTTCCTCCTCCTCCTCCTCCTCCTCCTCCTCCTCCTCCTCCTCGTGTTTTGGATGATATACAGGGACTACTTCCAGCTCTGTGCTGGGGGCAGAAGGGGATGATTCTCCTCATCCTCGGGGACATGCTGTTGGTTCCAGGTCTCCTGCATGCAAAGCAGTGCTCAGTCCTTTGAGTTGTCTCTCTGGGCCTTTATGTTTTTTTTTTTTTTCCTCATGGAAAACAAAAGGGTGTTTCCGTAGATCAGAGACCCACAGTTATGTGGCCAATTTATGCTCGGCTGTCTTTGCTCTGAGACTGGTGGGAATGAAGGGAGCGTATGTGACCAGGTTGGACAACTGGGGAGGCCCTGTCTCACCCTATGAACAGGAGAGAGTCTGCTTGGCCGTTGCCTTCCCTCCTACAGGTCTTGTGGCAGCAGCAGCAGCAGGGGTAGGGTCCTCAGACTCATGGGCCATCCCAGGGCAGAGCCACCTCTGGTGTGTGCTGGTTCCTGGGCAGTGCTGGGGGGTGGAGAGTGGGGGTGGGTGCATGCGGTGGGGGGTTATAAGCCCTCGCTTTCATGTCACAAGCATTTCAGCACTGAATGCCAGGAGAGCGCATGAGTGCAGGCATCTTCGTCTCTGCCGTGGACAGTGACCTGCGCCAGAGACTGGGTCAGATACCCCAGCACATTCAGGGCTCAGCTGAGCTGTGTTCCGGGAACATTGTTTCAGCTGTTCCCCTCCTGAGGTACCCAGGCCATGACTGCTTCCAACGGGGAAAGTCAGAACCTGGGACGGCTGAGGGGGAGGGCGCAGGCCCAGCAAATGGGGCAGTGCCGGAGCTCTGGGTCCGGGTACCAGGTTGGAGGCTGACTTCTGAACCTTCATTCTTGGGCTTTATTTTGTGCTCTACCCTCTTTTCTCTGGATAGCAGAGAGAGGTTTTTCCCACCAGAACTAGAAACACATTCATTTAACGGTAATTGTATAGCTACAATGAGAAAGGTCTAAAATGGATCTTATAAAACAAAACAACTACAACAACACCCGCCGCCCCCCAGTATTGACAAGAGAATACTATGCAGCTCTAAGGAAGAACAAAAGGATGCTGCTTCCCATGATACAGATGGAACTAGAGACTGCCGGGGTGAGTGAAGTCAGTCAGAAAGAAAGGGGTAGGTGCAGAGTGATCTCTCTTGTGGTGGGATTTAGAGATGTGTAGCAAGGAGCAACAGAGGGTGAAAGGCAACACATGGAAGAACTGATCCACATAAGTGAGTTTGGGGTTGAGAATTGGGGTCCCTGGGAGAGGGAGGTGGGCACACTGGTGATGGCTAGCCTGTTGGAATTATGTATATGGACGCATCATTAACACTCTGTAAATCACTAACACACTTCAATTTAAAAAAGTTGGTTTTTTTCAGTTGCCTTTTTGGGGCCACATCAGCAGTTCTCAGGGGTTACTCCTGGCTCTGCACTCAGAAATTGTCTTGGTGGTATTTAGGGACCATATGGGATACTGGGGATGGAATCTGGGTTGACAGCATGCAAGGCAAGTGACCTACCCACTGTATTATCACTCTGCCCCCCCCCCATTAATAAAAACCTCTAGTATTGTCTATTTTAACTTCTGCTTTGTTTTCTTTTGTTAATTTAGTTTGAGGCCCCATGACTTGCAGTACTGTTAATGGTGGTTTCACACTCGTCATTCCAACACCACACCCACCACTGAAGCGTGGAGTGGACGGCAGCGATCTCCTTGGAAATATCAGGACTGCTGGAGGCCTCTCTGAGACACAGTGGGGTTGCTGTTCACCAGGGCTGCCATTTCTCCCTCCTTGACCCCCTACTGCTGGATCTGCAGTCAAAAGAATGCACAGAGGCTCACAGTTTTGTGGTAGGAGCCGTCTCCTTGTGTCTGGTTGGAAGTCTGGGCCTCGCCTTCAGTGTCTCTGCCATGGAAAGCATTTCCTGGCTTTGCTGATGAGCCAAGAGCGGAGTTCTCATTGGCTCCTTCCAGACCCTCCCATCGCCCCATACAGCATCCTCCTGCTCAGAGGAGCCATGTGTGGTCACTTCTCCTATCTCAGTGCAGAGTACCAAAGTGGCAAAGCAGCCCACACGCAGGGGAGGTGCCACCCAGGGGCCTTGTGCAAGACGAACCATGTCCCCTCCTTATGCTATTGCTTTGGTAAGACCAGCATCATGACTAGGAGTCGGCCTGAATCTGGGAGACAAAAATCTCCTCGACAAGCCTTTCCCTTGCTCATGCAGCTGGAGAAGAATCCCCACTTCACAGGCTTGTAAGGGTAATTTGAGAGAATTCTGCCAATTCTTTGCCTCTAAGTGTAGGAAAATAATTGGTCATGATTGGGGCCAGAGTGATAAACAGAGAGTACAGACAGCACAGTAGGGTGCTTGCCTTGCATGATGCCAACCCGAGTTCTGTCCCTGGCATCCCATATGGTCCCCCAAGCACCACCATGAGTAATTCTTGAATGCAGAGACAGAAGTAAACCCGGAGTATTGCCAGGTATTGCCCCCAAACAAAACAAAAAATAGAATTGGCTATAATTAACTAATGGGTTGGCCGACAGCACAGCATGTAGGGTATTTGCCTTGTATGCAGCCAACACGAGATTGATTCCTCCATCCCTCTCAGAAAGCCCAGCAAGCTGCCAAGAGTATCCTGCCTGCGTGGAAGAGCCTGGCAAGCTCCCCATAGCATATTCGATATGCCAAAAACAGTAACAACAAGTCTCACAATGGAGACGTTACTGGTGCCTGCTCAAGCAAATTGATGAACAATCGGAGGACAGTGCTACAGTGCTATGATTAACTAATATTACTTCATTGTAGTAAGTTTTACACTTTGCATTCCCAGACACCTTATTTACGGTCAATCTTACTGCAGTTTCAGGAAGAAGTTCCAGCCTGGGGGTCTAGCTTATTCTCACAGGGAATAGGGTAAAGAGCAAAAAAAAAAAAAAAATCACAAGCTAGGTTCCCTGAAGTTCTTGACTTGGACGAAAAGCTCTAGGCAGAGTGAGAGAGGTAGTATAGTGGTCAACACGGGGTCAACCCAGATTCCATCCATGGCACCGCATATGGCCCCACCCAAGCAACACTAGGCGTGATCCCTGAGCACAGAGCGAGCGAAAGCCAGGACAACAGGATCCGGGATCCCCCAACAGTACTTTATCACCTTGGTATCTGTGTCTGCCTTCATCTCTGGGAACCCTGAAGAGTGTGAGAATTATATTGTCTACAGCTAGCCAAGAGTTCCCTGTGAACCATACACAAAGTTGTTTGTATGACACACTCGCTCCTCATAAACCCAGCTGAGCTAATATCACAGCCCCGTTTCTGTCCCCTCGACTATATTTATATACCTTTCAAGCCTGGGCATGCATGGTACAGGCGAAATGTGTGCTTTCTGAGTTGGAGAAGGCCCATAACTCAATGGAACCCCACATGGAAGCCTAATTGTGGGCCTTGATTCATACTGTGCCTGAAAGCTTGGGGGCAGGATTAAACTGCCTCTTGGTGGTGATTGACACCTGCCAAGATGGAAATAATGAGCCCGGGGCCCTCCAATTCCTTGCAAACCACTCTGGATTTAATTTCCTTGGATGTCTCCCCCCAATCTTTCATAACTTTGCCTTTTGTGCTGCGTGTAGCTCAGCCAATGTCGCATCCATCCATCTCCTGCTCTTTGGCCAGATTAATTGCCAGAACTATCTGAGTAAGTTATTTATATGAGTCTCCAGCCAGCCGGCATTTGCAGTTAAAAGATCATAAGCTACCCCAAGGCACAGTTGCATCAGTGGCTTTCAGTCTCGGCCCTTGCCGGCCCAGAGGAGATGGGCTTGAGCATGTGGGTATGTTTGTGCCTGTGACAGATGCCCGTGCATGGGGTGGGGAGATGCATCTCATCAGGGTCTTCTGGAATCACGGACATGCCACGTGGTGCTGAGTGTTGCTGGAGTATGCTTTCTTGGTGCTGGGTGTGTCATCTTGATGCTCAGTTCTGGATGGATCAGGCACCTGTCCCCAGGCCTGGTTATACTTCCTGCTGCAGGATTGGAGATAAGAGGTTACAGGCCCTGTCTGTTGTCTCCCTCCCTCCCTCCCTCCCTCCCTCCCTCCCTCCCTTCCTCCCTCCCTCACGAAAGAACCTTTTCTTTCTTGGGGGAAGGCACACCAGTGCTATATGGGGTGCTGGGGGTCAAACCCCGGTCAATTTCAAGCAAGGCAAGCACCCACCCCACTGTCTTATCACTCCAGCGGAACCCCTTTCTTCTTCATAAGTTCAGACTCTTCTGTGGATCTCCCTCTGATTTTCGTGGTTTTGGTTCTGAGGTCTCTCCTAGTTGTGCTCGGGGGCTATTCCCATGCTGTGCGGGGGTGGGTGTCATTGGGAGATTATACTGTGTGGGGGATGGAGCCCAGACCTTCCACAGCCAGCATGTCCTCCAGCCTGTCGAGCTGTGGCTCTTAATTCCTGTGAACCACTTTGGAGCTGTGGTCCTTCCCTCACCTAGTCTGTGCTGCTGCTGCTGTAATCCCTTGGTCATGCAGCTCACGCACATTGGTCATCCTGCTGACTGCCCCTCACACAGCTGGTGGAGGTACTTGGACACTGTTGCAGTGCTCGTGAGGGGCTGGTACTCATGACCTCATGTTGATAAGGCTGGTGCCCCCGCCCAGGGCCCTTTATAGTTTCCTTTTGGATGGGCAGTGGGGGACCATGTAGGGGGGGCACACCAGGCTGTGCTCAGGACTCCTGGCTCTTTGCTCAGGGATCATTCTTTGTGGGACCGTATGCAGTGGCAGGGATTGAACCTGGGTCAATCACATGCAAGTGCCTGAGTCTTTGTACTATCTCTCTCCACCCAGTTCTAATTTTGAAAGATGAGGAAATGGTGGTTAGGTGATACCCAGACAGAAAAAGGCTCTGAAACCCCATCTGAAGTTCCAGGGCTTTTTCTCCAACCACGCTGTGGACTCACTCAGGGTTCTGGCCTAGTCTTTCTGAGAGGGGCTCAGAACACTTTTGAACACCTGCATTTTGCCCCTTTAGAGAACGTGTTTCCGTGAGCTGTTGGAATCAGTCATGGGAGGGGGGGTTACATAGTTGATTTCAGTGCTGAACCAGAGGCCCCCAGACAACTAGAGTGTTTGGTTTCGCCACACTAGCTCCTTACTGGGTGCCACCCTTTTGTGGTATTCGTGTGAGCGAGGGGCATGGGGGAGCTAAGTTTGGATCTTGGAACGGTTCCCTTTTCCTCTGTTTAGTTTAGCCGCCAAAGTATTATACCCTATTCTCTTGCCAAATGGAAAATGATGTTTTTGTATTGCTTCATACATCATTCTTAGCTCTGGCATGGGGGCTGGGATCCTGGAATACACTCAGCACAGGACTCGCTAAAGCTAAGAGAAGCCCTTGGATTTTCTTTGGTTGCTAAATTTGGCCAATAAAAACAAGTTGAAAAAATAGGTGACATTGAAGTCTCATTTGCAAATGTTTCAATCTGTTACAAGGGCGGCTCATTATTTCTTGCTTCTCATTGTTGGGTTTCTTTCTTTAAAATCTACTTAGACCAAGGAGATACCTTCAGGACTGCAGTGCACGCCTGGCATGTGGAGGCCCCAATTCAATCCTTGGCATCCCTCAGTCACTCCAGCACTGCTCGGTGTGCCCCCACCACTCACACAGCATCTCTGGGTATGAGCAGCAGTGCATTGCCAGCCCACGCCCTCCTCCCAAATCCCTTAGCACTGCTGGGGTGATCTTGGTGGTGAAGAATCTTACAATACGATTTTGTTCCTCAAATCAGTAGATGTACATGCAAACCAGCAATTTCATTTATCACCTGTACTTTATTTTATTTTTTAATGGTGCTGGGGATTTTTTTTTCTTTTTTGAGTCACACCTGGCGATGCTCAGGGGTTCTTCCTGGCTCTGCTCTCAGGAGTTACTCCTGGCAGGGCTCAAGGGACCATATGGGTATTGAACCCAGGTGCAGGCATGCAAGGCAAACGCCCTACCCACTGTGCTATCACTCCAGCCCCTCAACCGTACTTTGATAAAAGTAGAGAAAAAATAAAGACAACTGGATATTTATTTATTTATTTTTGGTTTGGTCATACCCGGTAGTGGTCAGGGGCTACTACCAGCCTGGCATTTGGGGGACTGTGTAGAGCCAGGCATCAGACACAGGGGTGCAGTACACAAAACATATGCCCCACAGCCCATCAGACATAGGGATGCTGCGTACAAAGCATATGCTTTGCAGCCTGTGGTGCTCAGGTCTCCCTCCCAGTTCTGTGCTCTGTGATCACTGCTGGCGGTGCTGGGAGACTGCAGTGGTTTGGTCCCTGACTCACACCACGTGGTCCCCGAGCATTGCAGCCCCAGTGCTGGTTGATCCTGGAGGCTCCTGAGCACCACTGGGTGATGGGGTGGTCTGGTATCCCCAGAATGGCAGGGTCCAAGCAGCCTCACATCCTCAAGCCCTTGGGCTGAAGCCAATTGGCTGAGAATTGCACGTGGGTGTCTGGTCATTTTGAGCACTCTTTAGGAGCCTCCTCCCCACAAAAGATCTTCTGTCTGCATCCAGATCCTTGAAATCTGAATCTCTCCAGATTTCAGCAATGCCTGGGAAGTACAGATTTGTCCACCATAGCTCAGGATAGCCAGTGCCTGGCTCTGGATTCAAGTTCCTCCTTGTCCCTGCTGGCCCTTCAGTGGGGTGGCCTGCACCAGCCTCTGTAAAGCTACATCCAGGGCATCCCCTTTTGGGGTCCATGTCCAGGACCTGGGTTCCCACCATTGCTACTCTGGGCATCCCTGTACAGTGTCAGGTCTTAGCACGTCCTTAGCATTTCCAGGTCTGTGCTCCTTGGAAGGAGAGGATGGCCTGGGGCCATGTCTGCTGTCTTAGAGGTAGCTGGCATTCAGGTGCCAGTTGGCTTTGGCCCACACACAGGTGCTCTGGGGACAGAAGGATCCAGAAAGTAGCCTTAGCTTATCTCCAGCTAGAATCCAGAGCAGAGTTCTGTAGTGAAGGCTGCTGAGCAGCTGTGTCCAGGCCCGGCTCAGGGATGAGTGAATTTGGAGCAAGGGGTTTGGAGGGGATCATGGTTCATGGGGCACACAGCCTTGGCATTGGGCTGTTGCGGGTCTTACCTACACTGTGTGAAATGCTAGTTGCATGGCAACAGAACTAACTGGGCGAATGAGCTCCTTGGTGCTGAGAATTTCCCCCCAGCCCCTCTAATGGGAGGGAAGGAAGGTAACTGAGGTCTTTCTTCATCTTGTTTGCCTGATATAGGAGCAAGGGACCATATTCATCCAGTTTGTGCATGACATGGTTTACTTGGTGATTTATGTTAATCCAGTCAGCCTGGGGAGGGGGAGAGGTACCATGTTAATAAACTTGTGCAGTTTATTCCTATCACTTTGTGTGTGTGTGCGCGCGCGCGTGCGTGCATGTGTGTGTGTGTGTGTGTGTGTGTGTGTGTGTGTGTGATTTACCCATAAAAACACAATGTTCTTCTGACAATTCTGAATTCTGAATTCATTTGAAACTCCCTTTAGGAGTCTGTCCCTTTTATCACCCTCTGATATCCATATCTTGGCTTGGGGCAGTCTTCCCTTTGTAAGCAAAACATTAGGGGCTGGGCCTGTGTCAGGCCTGCATGGTGGGATGGGGCTGGGTGGGTGGCAGATAAAAATAGTATCTGCACACAGACGACCTTCTCAGCTTTTCTCAGCTCTCCTTTCACCCAGCCTTAGCATCCTTTCTTCATCAATATGCTCCGTCTTTGGACCGGTCAAAGTTCATGTCAGCAGCCAGCCCTGGCCATTCCCTCAGGCTCGCCTCTGCCTGCACACAGCCTGGGCCCCTGGTGGGAGAGGCCACAGTGGGAGAAGCCCAGGGAGAGCATTGGCAAGTCCTCTTCCAGCTCTTGCTTTCTGTGGGTCTTGCTCGGGGTGAGTGACATTTCATCAGAGACAAAAGAGCAAGCCCGACAGGAGGCAAGGCTGGGTCCCCCCAGGGTGTCTCTGACCCTGCCTCTTCCTCTCCTTCACTCTGCCCCAGCAAGCATGCTCCCAATGCTGTGCTCCGGCTTCACACCGCTGTGTCCTCTCCTGGAGTCGTGCTTGTTGGCAGGTTGAGGCAGGTCTAATAAAGGGTCAGTGTCTGGGTCCCCACCACTGCTACTCTGGGCATCCCTGTACAGTGCCAGGTCTTAGCAAGCAGGCACTGGGGTTGGGGACCAGCTGCAGCTCCCAGGTCCACATGGGGTTTTCGGGTGCTGATGGTGGGCACAGTGTGAGGCTGTGTGGTGACATTCGGCCCACTGGTTTTGTCTGCCCAGGGTGGTGCACAACCTGCCCTTCATTGGCTAGGGCATCTGCTGTCTGATGGGAACCAGGTACTTTGCTCCCTTTTCAAGCTCCTGAAAGTGAACTGTGGGGCCATTTTCTTCATTCTCCCCCTGCCACCCTCCATGCAGCACTCTCCAACTATGCACCCAGTAGATATAGGCACATCATTTGCTCTTTGGAAAGAGTACAAGGTATAGACTCAGTCTCTTGTGAAAGTTTTTCCAAATCAAGGATGTCAATAGATAGATTTTTAGTTTAGGCGTTATGTTGCAACTGTGGCAATTTCTCATCTGTGACGACTGCTCAGCCCTGTTTGCGTGCCACAGCGGCTCAGGCCATAGGGACGAGCTCTTCAGCATTTCAGTAGGTCTTGGAATTTCTAGAAATGAGCATTTGGCCAGATTTCTGAAAGCCAGGAAGTATTGGCTTGCAGACCCTTATTCTCTATGACTGTCTTTGGGGACCCCCCATTTCCTTTTTGCCAGCCCTGAGCATTGCCTGAAGCAGGTAATCCAATGGGAAGGGCTTTCCATATTGACTTTGCAGCTTTGTTCTTTGGGGTCCTTCTCTGAGAACCCCTATGTGGAGACGGCCAGAGCAGTTCCGGAAAGAGCTTCCCAGACAGAAGTCTTCCTCTGGCTGCAGAGGTTGACTCTTACCCCAAATCTGAGTCTATCTGGGAAAGCCAGGGAGAGGTAGGTCTAGAGAAGTGGACTGGGATGCTCAGATATTTGGGTAATAAGCTCCATCTCTTTCCCTGCTTTGTGCAAAATAAAAGACAAAGGCTCTCTGCACTTGTGCTCTATTTATGGTGTAGCAGATGAGTGAAATACAACGGACCCGTTCTCTTCCTTTAGCCAAAACCATGATTCCTTAATAATTCATAGTGAGGCTTGCGGGCAATGAGGGAAGCAGGTGGGCTCACCGGCAGGCTTGGTCTTGATGTCTGGATTCCAGGAATTAGTGGTTTCTAGGAGGCCGATTCAGCATGAATTTTTCAGCTCATCTTTGCACAAGGAGATTTTTATGGAAATTTGAACACTGCCAGCAAAACACCCTCCTATTAGCATCTTTCATTCTGACAGAGACGTTTGCTTCCTCTGCTCTGAGGGATGGGTGATCCAGGTGGGGTCCATTTCCTGTTTGGGGGTGTACAGTATTCAGGGGAGATGCGATGAAGAAGACCCTGGCTTCTGGGATGAGCGTTGTGTCTTGGTCATGTGCCATTACTTGCAGTGCCTAAAATGGGTTCCCTGTGCCTCTGAGCTTCAGGCCTCTCCTTCTCAAAGGGGGTGAGGCGACTGTCCCCCTATTCCTGGGAGGCGGTAAGAGAGTTGGTGCACAATGTACGTGCCTGCCATATAGTGGGTTCCACAAAGGAAACAATGGTTGTTGTCTAGCTCTGGTTCATTATCTTAGCCCTTGACGCATGTCCACCCATGGATGTTTGACCGTTCGACGGCCCAAAAGGACAGGCTCTTTTCTTGCTTACTCACGTCCCACGTGATGAGCGGATGTGTCTGCAGGGGCCTGTCCTTTGTGTTCCTGTTGGAATCTTGGCTGGTTTGGAACAGGGGCCCTGTTGCACAGGGACACAGGTCTTTAAGATTTAGGACATGAACTTCTTATCTGAACATTTCAGAATAAGGCGCAAGATTTTAACCTGGGACAGTGGCTATTTTGGTCAACTTGTTCCGAAGGGCTTTTAGCTCACCCCTCTCTTGGTTCTATTGTTTTCTTTTAAATTCTTGGAGACTGAAACATGCCTTCCGCATTCCCTGGGGTGAGGCGCAGTCTCTCTCCCATTCTCTGCTGTGCCACGGTCAATGCCTCTCCCCTTCCCTGATTTCCTTCAGCTTCTCTTGGGGGCTTGTGTCCGGCACATAGTCAGTGGGCTGTGTTGTTGGGAATTAAGTGGGTTGGAGGCTGTTGGGGACTGGGAGGGGAGATGCCCGGACAGAGAGGGGGGCGGGCAGAGGAGATCACTTTTGCTCTAGCCCAAGAGTGTGAGCACAGCCAGCTTTGCAGATTTCTTCCATTGGAGCAGGAAGTGAGAAGACGTGACCCATTTTCTGCTGAGGTTCCTTTTGGGTTGGGATGCCCGTGTCACTCCTTCTTGCAAGGACAGGACAGGCAGTCTAAGTAGCCAGGGAAGGAAAAGGGCCTGGGGAAGAAGAGGCGAACAACACATGTGCTCAAGGCAGGAGGGAGGTGTGTGCTCCTGGGGGCTTAGATTTTTGGACTTGGAGATGATGTCAAGGACATTGCAGGGAAGGATTTAAGAATACTGCAAGAAAGTGGGGTCATCAGCAAGACATAGTCTGCTCTGACCTACATCAGGTCTTTGTTCTGCCACCAAGTTACTTAGCCATGTTTTCCTGGTCTCTGTCCACAGCCTCTCTGTCCACACAGGTCTGGTGAACCTCCTGGCTCAGAATCTTTCCCCAAAGAAAGACCCATGGCCAGCATGCTGTGTGGGGTGGGTTTCAGGCAAGGCCTGGGCTCAGGGGTAGGGGAGGATCCATGCCCCATTGCCCAGTGGCTGTGGTCTGGGGAATGCCGGCAGCATACCAGCAGTTGGATTACCTATGCCTGTGTGTGTGAAAATCAGATTCGGGGAGGTTATAAACCAAAGAGAGGCCCCTGCCCAAACCCCTACTGCTGGCCAGGGAAAGCTCAGTCATGGTTCAAGAGGAGTCTGCTGTGGTGGTGGAACGCAGTCCCCAGGTGTGTGTGTGTAGGGGTGGGGGGGCAGGGTTGAAGCTCACATGAGTCTATTACAAATATATAATGAAGACAATAAATAAAAATGCATATAATACACTTCTGTGCTAGATATAAATTACTTTTCCCTCCACACCATACACCCATCTGTTAACCCAAAGGTGCGAGTTGTCTGTGGCAGGAAGCTCTCTTTGGACAGTTTCCCAGTGAGCTGAACTCAGGAACTCCTTTAAAAGTGGAACTTGAGTGGCAGGCTCTAGAGAAGAGCATCTTGGTAATCAGGGTTCCTCTTAAATTCATCCTTCAGCTACTTTACAGGTACGGCTCAGAATTTTAATAAAGGCCAGCTTGTTTCTGAATCTTTTGCTCCTGGGGTGGGATTGCTTGGGGAGGACAAAGTATAGGTGGACGAGGGTCCTGTGATCTTATTTATCAACTTATGATTATCATCATGCATTGGAGTATTGTGTGGGGTATGTATTGTGTATGGGCAGCAGTGCTCCTGCAAAGGGGTTTGATTTTGGGGTCCCACCACAGACAGCAGAGTAAGTTCCATTAATCCAGAGATCTAGAAATATGGATCTTGGAGAGATTCTTTGGCCAAAACATTTTGGCGCAAAACTATTTTATTTTTATTTTTTTCTTCAAAATTTTATTTTGTTAAAGCACGTAAGTTCTTGGGCCTTATCTCAACTAATCAAGAACAGTAGAGATAAGAACCAGGAGGTCTGCAGCACGGCTTGGAAGCCCACAGCACATGCTGGGGGAAAAGGCAGCTCAGGGAAGGGAACACCAAGTAAAGGATGTTTGGAGGACTTACTCAGGATGCGAGATGCGTACCAAAAGCAGACTATAGACCGAACATGATAGCTACTCAATACCTCTATTGCAAACTACAACACCCTAAAGGAAAGAGAGAGCAAAAGCAAATGCCCTGCCACAGAGGCAGAGTGGGCTGGGGGGGATGGAGTGGGGGGTGGGGAGGGAGGGCTACTGGGATCAGTAGTGGTGGAGAATGGGCACTGGTGGAGGGATGGGTACTCGATCATTGTATAACTGAAACCCAAGCATGAAAGTTTGTAAGTCTACAACTGTACCTCATGGTGCTTCACTAATAAAAAAAATAAAGCACATAAGTTATAGAGTTGGGTTTGTTTTTTTAAGCTTTCATTAAAAAGCCATGATTTACAAAGGTACTGATAGTTGTGTTTTGGGCAAGCAATGAATAATTCAACACCAGTTCCTCCACCAGCGTCAGCTTCCCTCCACCAGTGTCCCCGGGTCCCTCTCCTACTCCCCACCAGCCCCAGCCTGCCATCTTGACTGGCACCTTTTAAATTTGGTCATTAAAGTTTGGTTCCCACGATGTAAGTATTGCTAACCCTGTGGTTGGGATATTTAGCTCTGTCAATCCTTAACTCCACTGTGTACCTGGGTCCCCTGGGCTCCTGCCCCCATCAATCATTTCTCATCTATCTCGTCTCTCCTCCCCTTCACTTTTCTCTCCTCCTCCCTATGCTCTGGGGCCATGGGTGATCTATCCCCTTGAGATATGCAGAGATGCCTTTACATAGCTATGAGACCCTGGGGAATTTCAGGCTTTTCATCTGGAAAGGGGGCAGAGCGAACTTTAATGAAATCAGCACCACCCCAGATTCTGAGTATTCAAGGAAGCGTAGGCACATGGTTGGCTCATGGTTAGGGCGAGTCAGTAACCAGTTAAGAGTGGGGAATGCATGTGGCAGAAGTGGCGGGAGCAGGGCATCATGGTGCATGGAATTCAAGTTGCCCGCTGGGGGATGGGACAGAGGGGCAAAGGCTGGATGGGCGCCTTGACATTCTGACTGGGTCTCAGGCCAATTCCTTGGACTTGTTCATGGTCTTTATTTTGTTTGACTTTTAATTTAAAAATTAATTTTGGGCACACATGGAGGTGTTCAGTGATCACACCTGGCTTGCGGACTTAGGGGACCATATATTTTTTTTAATTTTTAAATTTTTATTAGTGAGATACCATGAGGTACAGCTGTAGACTTACAAATTTTTGTGCTTGGGTTTCAATTATACAATGATCAAATACCCATCCCTCCACCAGTGCCCATTTCCCACCACCACGGATCCCAGCATCCCTCCCACCCCCTTAGGGGACCATATTGGATGTCAGGGATGGAACCTGGGTCAGCTGCGTGCAAGGCAAACGTCCTAGCTGCTGAACTATCACTCCAGCTTCTTGTCATGGTCCTTAAACTTTGCAGTTAACTTCATGACCACTTAGAGTGTGTTGTTCTTCTGAAAAATAATAACGAGCATTATAAACAAAGCTCTTCTGGGAAGACGTCTCCCAAGCAATGCTCATGTATTCTCTTTCTTTCCCCTGTGTTGTGCTTGTTATCATTGGAGGTGGCACAGTTGGTCATTTTGCTTCCACACATTTTTGCATACTCGGTTATGGGGCTGGGATCCTGTACAGCTGAGCTGCTGGGTTCATTCTCGGCATGTGAGCAGCGGGTGGGATGGAACACACAGCCCACTGGCCCAGGCAGGCACTTTCTCCACTGAAGCTATCTTTGGACTCATAATGAATGTTTTGTAGTATTTGTTACACATCACTCTAGCTGTTTGGTGAGGCATTTGAAAAATCATTCAAAATCTTCCCACCTAGAAATAACCATTTTCCACCGGAGGAAAAAGTCATTAAAGTATCTTTCTATGCATATACACAGCTGCAGGGATATACAGCTCGAAGATTGACAGTAATACTTTTAGAATAATAGGATCACAGTCTACACCCTAATTTTAACAAAGAGCATTAACTTATTTTGCTTAACTTTTTAAGAGGAAAATCTGAAGAAAGTGCTGAGTTCTGGATAAATATTTCTTCATTGAAATTGATATTTTCTAAAAGATCTCACTAAGGTTATGAAAAATATTAACAGGTTGGAGTCATTACTTTATACTAAATGAATTTCAATTTTAGACATAAAATTTGGAGTTTCTAGCACTTATATAATTTTCGCCCAGTTGTCTTGTGCCTTATTTTAATATTAGTATTGTTTTACATTGCTGTGGTTGATAATAGTTAATAAGCCCTAGTCAAGGTTTTCCACTCTCAAGCCTTTTTTCCTATGTAGGAATTCAATTTTCACTTGTAGTCTTTCAGTTTCTAATTTACTCAGCAATCTGATATAGTGTTATTTTGGTTTTTAATTGATTTTCTTCGATCAGCAACTAAGCATTGTCTTATTGAATATATGTTTTGAGCAATTTCTTCTGTAGCACTCCTAGGAAATTTCCTCTATTTTGTTGGTTCCCTTTTCTTCTAAATTGGGCTCTTTTCTATGTTCTGTGCTCCTTGTTTCCCCCCCCCCCCCCCCCCCCCCGTAGTGTGTGTGTGGAAGTGCTGTGAGATTTATTATCTTGCTGATGGTGATCTTTGGTCAGTATGTTCATTGTGCTGATAAGGTGGGCAAATGTCGTATAACTCCTTTTGTAATTGATCTAACACCTCTGCCTTGGTTTCTGAGTGGTGGCTGGAGACAATTTCTTATGCCCCTGCCCCCCGCCAACCTTCAGTGGGGAGAATGGGGATGAGGGAGAATAAGAGTTCAGAGCTGTGTGTTTCTTTGGGTCTGTCCACTTGCTGCTGTCTTGAGATGGTGTGAAATGTCCTGCTCCAAGGTTTGTTCTTCTTATGGGAGTGATGCTGCCTTCCAGTTTAAATGATCTCTCCAATAAGCATGGGGACCTGCAGTATTTGCTCCCATGAGAGACAGACAGACAAACGGATGCTTCCAATCACTCACATCTTGACTTTACTGCCCTCTTTTTAGTAGTACAGTTCGTGCCTTCAGCACTCTGTCAAGTCAGGAAAGTGAGGTAAACAGCACCCAGGTCTGCTTCTTCACAAATGTGTAGTGGTTGACGGGGGTGTCAGGATGCCCACCTTAACCCACAGTGCTCTGGAGGGGGGTCAGGGTGGGAAGCTCCAAGGTCTTCCCTTTTAGATGTTGATGGCATTTCTTCATTGGCCCCTGCCTCCTTTCTTCCTCCCCCCCTTTATTTTGCTTATTATTTTTTTTTAAATTTTTATTAATGAAACACCATGAGGTACAGTTGTAGATTTATACATTTTTGTGCTTGGGTTTCAGTTACACAATGATCAAGTACCCGTCTCTCTACCAGTGCCCATTCTCCACCACCACTGATCCCAGTATCCCTCTCATCCCCCATCCTCCCCTCCCACCCTGCCTCTGTGGCAGGGCATTCCCTTTTGTTCTCTCTCTCCTTCTTTTGCAAACCCCTTTGTTTTGATTAATGATAGATACACCAGACAATGTATGATGATGATCTGGTGCCACTCTGCCATTTAGCTCCAAAAAGACTCTTACTATTTTTCTAAAATAATGTTTTTGGGCCTGAGTCAGAAACCTGGAATCAGACTTCTCTAGGAGTGGGATGGCAGAAAGAAATCCTTTTTTGTAAAACAAAAATTTCCAAGGCCGCTCTAACTATCAGCCATGTCTAAGATTCATTTTAAGTTTCCTGTGAGATTCTTTCCACCCCATAAGATTCTGTGATCCAGTCTGTTCTCTTTTAGAAGCAGTAAGGGGTGTTTGTACAGGATTCTCTTAGCCTGTTTCCCAGATATTCCCCAAGTTGGCTTACTCTCAGTGGAGGAGTCACGTATCTCCCCTTACTCCAGTTAAATCTTTTTTGAGGTTGCAGGATAGTCTGATTTATGCCTCCCACAATGACATAAGAGTTCCTGCTCTCTTTTATCAGACTTGCCTTTGTTTTTGTGTCCAGATAACTCTTTCTCAACCTCTGCCTGTCATGCCTCCTGGAGATGCTGTGTTCACAGGTCTGTGGTGGGTACAAGTCACTGGCCCTTCTCAGAGAGCTCTTCGCTGTTGTACACAGTTGCTCCCCAGATTGGAAACCAGTAGATTGTTCTTTCTCATCTTTTTAAATAACTCACTACTATTTCTCCATTTCTGGTAGCCAAAGCCATTCTCTAAGCGAGTGTTAGCATATGGCTTATCAGGATTCTGAAGTATGCGTTGTTATTCACCAAATATTCTCTGTGGTCATGTCAGCATAAGAATCCTGTTGTGGCTGAGAGTTTGGTCTTTGGAATAGTAGAAACCCTAGTGACAATCTTTTTTTTTTTTTTGACTCTGCTGTCCATATTGCCTTGAACAAATAATCTAACAACTATTCCTTAGTCTTTTTTTTTTTGGCTTTTTGGGTCACACCTGGTGATGCACAGGGGTTACTCCTGGCTCATGCACTCAGGAATTGCTCCTGACGGTGCTTGGGGGACCATATGGGATGCTGGGAATCGAACCTGTGTTGGCCATGTTGGCTGTGTGCAAGGCAAACGCCCTACCCACTGTGCTATCACTCCAGCCCCTATTCCTTAGTCTTCTTATGTGAAAAATGGGGAGTTATAAGTCTACCATGCAATGTTTTGAGGACCAAAATTAGTTTTGAATGATGTGAATTACTTACAGCACAAGTTTTTTTTTTTGGTTAATGTTTGTCTGCTATATTCATTTCTGTTTCTTATTTCCTTTAAATAAGGACAACACCGGGTGGTGCTCAGGACTTAACTCCTGGCTCTGTACTCAGAGATCTCTCTTGGATTCGGGGGACCATATGGGATACTTGGGATTGAACCTAGGTTGGCCACGTGTAAGGCATTTGCCCTCCCCACTGCACTATCACTCTCTATCACTCTCTCGTCCCTTACATAAGGTTTTGATTCAGATTCATCTCCTAGAGTCATCCCCTAATAATTTTTTTTTATTTTTTTAAAAACCTAATAAAATTTTATTTAACTTTCCAAATCTGTTTGGTGTTGTATGTCTTTTAGTAAAAAAAATTTTTTTTGCCTTTTAGCAGGAAATTTAATCCACTGGTGTAATTTCTGAGTTTTTCCTTATTTTATTTTACATTTCTATTTGCATATTCCTTTATTTGCCTCTTCTTTCCCTTTTCTTTTATTTTTTTATTTATTTTTGCTTTTTGGGTCACACCGGCTATGCTCAGGGGTTACTCCTGGCTCTGCACTAAGGAATTACTCCTGGCGGTGCTTGGGGGACCATATGGGATGCCAGGGATCGAACCCAGGTCAGCCGTGTGCAAGGCAAATGCCCTACCCACTGTACTATTGCTCCGGCCCCTCTTTTCCCTTTTCTGCTTTATATTAATTCCTTTCTTTTTCTTTGCTGGTTCACAGGCTGTATAGAAGACATTTTATTCTCTTTCATTTTTTAATATAAATACTTTTTGACCAAATTCTGTTAGAAACATTGAAAGTGGGCTGGAGCGATAGCACAGCGGGCAGGGCATTTGCCTTGCATGCGGCCCACCCGGCTTCAATTCCTCTGTCCCTCTGGGAGAGCCTGGCAAGCTACCAAAAGTATCTCGCCCACATGGCAGAGCCTGGCAAGCTCCCTGTGGCATATTTGATATGCCAAAAACAGTAATAAGTCTCACAATGGGGACGTTACTGGTGCCCGCTTGAGCAAATTGATGAACAACGAAATGACAGTGCTACAGTGATACAGTATTATTGAGAACTAGTATATAGTATTATTGAGAAAATATTAGTCCAGCAAAAATTATGTCACTAAATGCACATTGACTTCTGGTTCCTAGAGCTGCTCTTATTACTGGCAACTCCTCAGTGGTTAACATCACCGATTCCCCCCAGGAGCCACTCAACATCATTTTTAGCCATAAGTGCATTATCTTGAAATTGAACATTGTGAGAACTATGCAGAGGAGACTACAGTATTTGTAATGAAAGTTTTCCTAAGGGAGGGGCCATTAGGCAAAGATAGCCCTATGGTTTGGGGGCCACCCTCACTGGCTCTGTGCTGAGGGATCACTCCTAGTGTTGCTTGGGGGACCATATGTGGTGCCGAGGATGGAACCTGGGTTGGCCCCATGTAAGGCAAGTACTCTACCCATGGTACTATCTCTCTCACTATATCTAGTGCTTTTGTCCTTTGCCTCAAGACAGCATTCTTCATATGAGTTCAATTGTAAAATATTACACTGAAATGATGCTTGCAAAGCACTTAGTACATAGTTGGTGTTCAGTATTTCCTAGCCGTTATGTGGAAGCCAAGCCAAACATCTTTCTCACCTTGCCTGGTCACCTTCCCTTGTTCTCCTGAAAGTCAGTTTTCAGACTGTGTCTCCTGACTCTGATCCCTGACCCAGAGCACCTGTGTCCTGACTGTGGTCTCTTAGCTCCTGTGGCCTGGGTACAGATGGGCAGGAGGCAGTCTGGCTCTGAAATCAATCTTGATGGTTCAGGGAGGAATTACTGATAGATTAATGGAATGCTGTGAGGGATGGTCCAGATGGAGGTAGGTGTAAAGTGGAGCTTTGCAGGATGGAGTTGTTTTTGCACAACATATTGATCTCCTTGGGCTAGGAGAATAAAGAAATAGCATTTCCTCGCTGTTCTCCTGGAGGGGCGGGTGGGAGACGACAGGTGGGAGTCCGTGGGCATCTTGATTGGCTTTATTTAGATGTACCATCAGGTACTACAGCTGTATCCCCACAGCTCCTCAACAACGCAAAGGGCAGATTACTAAGTAGGGTGGATCTGGCTGTGTGCTTCGCTTGTTTGTTGTTGTTTTTCTCTGTGGCTGCAGGGTTCTGGGGGGAGGTGATGCAGATCACCCAGGAGAGGGTGATGGTCATGCCAGTGACCAGAGAACATAGAAGAGTGGTTGGGAATCCAACCCGTGGCTTCCTAGCTTCCTAGTGCCTATAGTTACTGCCTCTCATGGGCCCTACAATTAGCTAGAGCAATGAAGAGGGGAGCCTGGATGTCCAGAGACCAGAGACCCTGCCAGAACCAGGTTTTACCCTTGAAGCCGTGCCCAGTTCTGGAATCCTGCTGGCCACAGCTCAGTTATGTCTTTTTCTCCACACATCAGTGGGCAATGAGAGAATATCCATTGCACTGGAGTCCAGAGTTCAAAGATGAGGGTTCCTCGGGGATGGGGATACTGATGTATGGATGGCTGACCTCTCAGAGTCCAGCCCTTTCCTAGGGTCCCCCTGAGCTATACTTCACTGAACTTCGTTCAGCTCCATGCAAAGGGTATAAAGGAGACAGGTCAGGGATCAGTGGCAGCAGAAGTGTACTTTAACATCACGTAGTAGTCTTGGAGATTAACTGTGTTACTAAGCAGAGGCTCTGAGATGGCACTTGCTAACCATACCCCATGCAGTGCCCCACTTCTTCAATGTTGTGGCAGTTGGCACTTCCTAGGTGTGGACACAATGTGATGCTTTCACCCTGTGTGTATGGGGAGGTCCAGGGCAACATGGACGAGGGACCCAAATGGGGAACATTTGGGAGGTTCAAGACTGGGGATTATGATATGCCTACACTGGTTTCCTATTCAGTCTGCATTTGGGATTTGCCACCTCCATGACCCACCAGAGAAAACAGATCAGAGGGGTGTTAAAAAGCTGGGATTTGCACTCACCGCTGACTAACTGCATGTATTGGCGGTGATGATGATACCCACTTGTAAGACCAAGAAAGGTCTCATGGTGCTGCTTCAGTGGCCAAAGGACTTAGTGGGGGATTCTGACTCACAAAACCACAATGTGAGTTCCTGGGTGCTAATGGCCCATGAGATGTCAAGGGAGGGTGGCAGGATTCCAGTGTGGCATATATAAAAGAGTGGGTGTGGGTAGATGGTAGATTGTTGCTTGTGCACAGGATGCATGTGTGGGTGTAGGGTTGGGTTACCTGTGCTTGTGTTGTGTGTGTATGTGTGAAGTTTATGAATGTGGTGAGTAGTACGTACATGAATGTGTCTAGAGCACATATGTCTCTGTGGGGGCTGTGTAGTGCATGTGCATATCTGTGATTATATATAGAAAATGCAGGTGTGTCTGTGTGTATATCTGTCAAGTGTGTGAGTGCATCTGTGTATCTGTGTGTGTGCACATGCACGTGTGAAATGCCTCCGTATAGGTCCGAGCACTTGCCAGCACTTGCCCATCCATCATCATAGCAGCAGTCTGTCTCATTTCCACTGTTCACCCCTTCGCCCCACAACCCAAAACACTTTTTTGAGAAATAGTATTTATTCTTGTTTTTATATCACACATTTTTAAAAAAATTTTTTGTATTGAATCACAGTGAGCTACAGTTACAAAGCTTTCATGTTTGAGTTTCAGTCATATAATGATCGAACACCCATCCCTCTACCAGTGTACGTTTTCCACTACCAATGTCCCCCGTATCCCTCCTACCTCTCTCCCAGCCTCTATGGCAGACAATTTCCCTCTTAATCTCTCTCTCTACTTATGGACATTATAGTTTGCAATACAGATACTGAGAGGCCATCATGTTTGGTCCTTTATCTACTTTCAGCACACATCTCCTATCCCTAGCAATTCCTCCAGTGATCATTGACTTAGTGATCCCTTCTTTCTCCCAGCTGCCTTCTCCCCCAGTTCATAAGGCAGACTTCCAACCCTGGAGCAGTCTTCCTCGCCCTTGTCTCGACTGTCCTTGGGTATTAGTCTCATATTATGATATTGTATATTTCACAAATGAGTACAGTCCTTCTATGTCTGTCCCTCTCTTTCTGACTCATTTTACTTAGGATGATACTCTCCATGACCATCCACTTATAAGCCAATTTCATGACTTCATATTTCCTAACAGCTGCATAGTATTCCATTGTGTGGATGTACCAAAGTTTGTTTAACCAGTCGTCTGTTCTTGCTCAAAACTTAATGTAAGGAAGAGCCCTAACCAGGAGCAGGCCCACAGAGAAGCTGGCGGTGCTGTGTGGCCTGAGGTGGCTTGATGTCATGATTTGGGAGACAGTGGCCAGATTGTTCCTGGGACTCTGAAGGTTTCCTTAGGGAAGCATATTCTTAATAACAGGTTGTGTCCAGTTTCTCAGTGCTAGGTAGATGCTTTTCTTTTAAGCAGGAAAGAAAAAGTGGCGGAGGTGGAGAGAAAGAGGGATGAAAATTATTTTCGAGTATCATTGAGGGAATCCTGAAACTGTGAAGTCGGTAGAAAGAGAATTCTGAGTTTTTATGTTTTAGATTTGCTTCCCTCTAGGAGAGGATCTTAACCTGGAAGACAGGTTTTAAGCATGAATTGACATCAGGCTGAGGGTTTGAGGGCCTGTCTCAGGCCTGTTCTGTGTTTGTCTGTGGTTTGGGGAGGCAGGCCAGGGGACTGCTGAGGAGGACGAGGCATCTCACACACTGGCACTGATGAGGCCACTTGGAAATTGTGTTCCCCGAGCAAACAGGGAGGTGTCTGTTCTGGTTGATTTTGAAAGAGAACTGGGAAGTTGATGGAGAAGCCGAGGTTGGTTTTCGAGGGGCCCAGGTACCTTCCAGCTTTCATCTGTGTTCATTGGAGACTTTAGAGTTGGGGACACCCAACAGTTTGGGGTCATCTCTGAAATAAACATGAGTGTAAAAGAATAAGGAGTACCTTTGAAGACAAGGAACAGGGGCGGAAACACCCTCTGTGGCACAGCTCTGTGGCAGCCTTTACTGACAGGTGTACAGGCAGCTCTGAAATGAAGACAACAGGGCTGGCCCTCAGAGCTCACACTCTAAAGCCGACACTAGGGGTTGTGGTTCCAGGTCTTTGGCTGGGGTGAATCAGACATCCTTCTGTTGCCCTATGAAAACATCCCCTGTGAGGAAGATGCAGTTTGATTCCACTCTGCAAAAATGGGTCCTATTGCTGTTTACTGAGGACCTGTTCTGTGGGTATATGTAGATGGTCTTTTATTTAGTTTGTTTGTTTTGAGACCACACCCACTGATGCTCAGAAGTTACTCTAACTCTGCACTCTGGAATCACTCCTGGCAGTGCTTGGGGGACTCTACGGGATGCTGGAGATCAAACCTGGGTCAGCTACATGCAAGGCAAGTTCCCTGCCCACTGTACTATGGCTCCAGCCCCAAGGTGATTGGTCTTTGAAGTCCATGTGCTGAACCTGTCAAGTGAGCCTCCCTTTCCCCGTGGGCAAATGTATTAAAGCGTAATCAGAAGAGCTCAGGAGGCAGGCTGCCCGCTTCCAGTTTCACCCTACCCCGAGTAGCTGTAGGGCCCAGCATCACTTAATTAGCTTTCTGTGCCTTCATATCTCATCTCTAAAGCAAGCTGATGTAATAATAGTGCCTGCTACTGTTTCTGGAGCAGGCTCATTGCAAGAGAGAGGTGAGTTCTTAGATGGAAGAGGCTTCACTTTAGCACCCAGTACCTTCTAAGTGCCAAACGATGTTGGTCTTAACAGTTATCAAGGTAGGATTCACTCATGGTGAGGAGAGAGCGCTCCTGGGTCACCAATACCTGGTGAATCTGGAATTCAGGTTTAGATTGAGAGGGTGCTAGAGAAGGGGGGGTTGAACCCCTGCCTTGGGCTCAGCCTCTTCTATCTTATAAGCTGTGCGTGTATGTGTTGTGGGGAGGAGTAGGGATCGTGGGGCTTGTGATGGTGTTTCATCTTCGAAGCTGTGAGTATTCCTTTCCTTTGAACCTTGCACTAAGATGAAACACAGCAAACATGTAAGCATTTGGGAAAGCCCAGCTTTGTGACTTTAGCAAGAAGGGATGCTGCTTCCTTTTGAGTCTAGGTGTCAGCTGCCACACTCTCACCTGACAAAACATTCTAAACCATTGTTTCTAGAAAGTGTAGTTGCCAAGCTGAGTAATAATCACAGAGAGAGTGTAGTCACCAAACTGAGTAATGACCACACCAAATATACTTGTCACTGTGTGCTTCCTTGCCTTTCTTTGCCTTTAAACCTTGGTTTAGAATCTGTTTTATTCCCCTGATTTTCAAAAAGAGGGTCTTGGATTAAATCTGGTAGGGTCTGAGAAGTGTTGGGCAGATCAGTTTACTTGTTGACTGTTTCTTGAGCCCTAATAGGAATTTTCTGGAATATTAGCCTTCTCCTTCTGGAATCAAGAGATACTGAAAGAATGGAAGTGTTGTGCTCTCCGTACACAATGGAATGTGCATGTATTTGTTGATCTCAAGAAACAGTAATCATTTTAGGCATTCTCTTCAGACAACTTCTTCATGGAAAGATTGGCAGCTGGGTGAACCCCAATACCTACCTAGCAAATGTGTAGGTTATAGGATACGGTTAGGTTTTAGGTATGGGGGTAGTTGTGGGCATAGGTTGTAGTGTAGATTATAGAAGTGGGTAGAGGAAGTGAGGATAATTTGTAGGTTACAGGTTATAGATGTAGATTCTAAATTGCCAATGCAGATTGTTGATTTAGGTTATATGTTATAGGGAAAGGTTGCATATGTAGATTATAGGTATACTTTATAGATTGTAGATGTAGGTTGTGTATGTAGGTTTATAGATTTAAATTTTGGTTGTAGTTGTAGATTATGGTGTTGGCAAGCTCCCCGTGACGTATTTGATATGCCAAACACAGTAACAACAAAGTCTCCAATGGAGACGTTACTGGGCCCGCTCGAGCATATCGATGATCAATGGGCGGGCCTTTACTTACTTTACTATAGTGTTTAGCTATTGTTTTTAAGTTATAGGTTGTAGATGCCGGTGGTAGGCATAGTTTGTGGGCATAGTTTATAAGTTTTAGATTATAACTATGGGTTATCGGTTGTGAGTGTATGTTTTATGTATAGGTGTATGTTTTAGGTATAAGTTATAGGTTGTGGCTTGTGTATGTGTTCAGCCGTGGATGACAAATAGAAACAAAGAACTTTCAATATTCCCAGGTCACGTGCTTTTGGGAATAGACCTGGACCTGGAACCCAAAGATCCCTGATCTTTCTGAGAATATCATATTTATCTATAAGAAATGAGAGGGATTTCAAGGGTAAGGTTTTTATTTGGCTATTATAAATATATATACATATGGGCAGAGAGCAGACCTTGTCTGTATTTTCTCAACATAGAAACCCTCTTTTATTTTTAACCTTTTGCTGCATTTTCTTAAAGTCTCTTTGTTTTGTAGGAATTCGAAAGTTATTCCAGTTTCCTTAGTCATGATTATGCTCTCAATCAAGTTTTGTAAGCAGACTCTCCACCCTACCCCAGTTGCTACAGCAAACAATTCTGTGCAGTTGTAAGCGTGTGACCATTTTTTTAATAGCTGTATTCCATTTGGCATGGATGTCATCATTTTTTAGCTCTCTTCTAGTCTGGGGGAGATCCAGGGTATTCATCCTTCTTGGCTTTATAATTAACATCACAGACATTGCCTTAGGGCCAAGTGTTTTCTTCATGATGTTATTGTTGGGCCTTGAAGGGAAGTAGGGGCTGGGTACCTGTTGAGGAGAGATTGGTGAAGATGTAGTAGCTTCCCAATAGGAAGCACCTGGCCTGGTGTTTGAAGGCCGCCTGGCCAAGTGTGTCCTTGGCAGGGACTGCCATCCAGATACCAACAGTAGAGCATTGCAGTGGACCGCCCCCCCCCCCCCCCCCCCCGATAGATGGAGCAGTAGAAAAAAGGGTTTTCCTGGATTTACACCCTCACTTCTTAAACTTGGAGTCACAACCCCGTCCGGGATCATGTAACTCAATGTAGAGACCATGAAAAACCAAATGAAAAATTTGTTTTAAATAAATTAGGTAAATCTTTGATTTACATACCTAATTTATATATCTTTATACTTGGGATTGTGTAAAAATTTCTTGGTTGAAAAGGGATGGAGAGTGAAAACATTTTAAGAAGCCTGCCCTAGGAGAAGAAAAACCTTGAAGACAGCAGTAGGATATTCAGACACCGAGCTAAGGAAAATGAACGGTCTTCAGAAGTTTGGATTTATAGAACAAGAACAGTCAGGCAGGGTGGAAGGAGCTTTTAGAACCTTCCACCATTGATCTCCTGATGTTTCTGCCCTGTATTGTAAGCAACAGGCACTTGTCTCCCCAGGCAAAACCTAAGTAGGGACCAGTCCGCCCTCCTTGACCAAGATCACCATCACTGGTGCTCGTAAGAGGAGTCTTTGGAAGTCAGTGGCTGGAGGGCCCCTTTGAAGGCCATTGTCTCTTTCAGCAGGAAGCAGGGGAGGGAAGGGGGGGCAGTGGAGATTGGTACAGAGAGAAGTAGGGTAGGATATAGAGAAAAGACTGGTCCCTATCTTCAAGGTTATGACCCATGAGCTCCTTCTTCCAGTCCTCAGGTTCTTCTCTTCCCCGGTACAGCTTGGTTTTTCCAAACTTAGCAACAATGTCCTGGAGAAGTTAAAGTATTTTTTGCTGAACCACAAGCTGCTGATTGGCCCTGGGCAACGGGACCAGAGTACCCATTTCACAGAGCCCTCTGTACCACATACCCCCTCATATGTGTTTGAGCTGGCTTCTTTATTGTACCTTACCTTGTGGCATCCCTCACAGAGGTGAGAACTGCAGGGGACATCAGCTGTATTTCTGGGGCTGAGAGGGGAGAAGGAAAGGGCCTTCAGTGAACCTGGCTTCTGCCCCTCCACTGTGGGGCGATGTCCGGGGTGCATCTCTCCCTTGATAGGTCAGCCTCTCCTCTGCCTCACCTTCCTCGCTTCGTCCCGTGATCCCGGAGTACTGAGTCTGATGGTGGAGAATGGCCTAACACTTTCCAGCTTGGGGGAGCCAACGGACTTCCATCTTGCATGCACACATGTCGCACTTTGCCGTAGTGCTGGAATGTCAACAGGTCTGCCCCCTTCACTCCCTGCATATGCCAGCCCCACCCCAGCGGCCACTCTTTGTCCGAGCTGGGTTCTGAGGTCCACTTGGGGTGTTACTGAGACACACTCTGTGGACCGACAGGTTGGTGGTTTTCCTTTTAATTTTTCGTTGCTTCTGTGGTTGACTTCATCGCAGGCTCTAGGCCCTGCATTTGGACTTGATTGATTCCTGACTGGAAGAGACAGCTCTGGAACTGACAGTTTCCACTGTGCCATGGGGGATGAGAGAGGTGACGTGCACCTATGGCTGCCAACCCTGCCGGCAGTGGTGGGACTCCAGGACCAAGGTGCATCGCTGATACCGGGTGCTTCCACACAGCCCAGCCTCAGTCTGTGCCCTTGAGCAAGTCCTTCTCTGCCTTGTTCTTGGCTCTGCCTTTCTCTTGCTGTCCTTCAGGGATCAGGCCAGAGGACATGGTCCCAGGCTTCCCAGTTGTCTCCTTCTCTAGACGGGGAATGAGCCCACGCGTGCTCTTGCCCTTGTTTTCCCAGGAAGCTGCTGGGTGAGCACTGACTCACTCGGGCTAGAATGCCTTGTGACTAAGCAGTGCCTAATCGGATGGACTGTGGGGGCCCGAGGTGCAGCCTTGAGGCTGGGGCAGCTAGAAACAGTGATACCTGTTTCCAGGATGGGGAAGCAGTGTGACCATGCCAGCTGGGGTGGAGGGGATCGTGGCCCCCGCTCATGTAGCTCTCTCTCTTTTTCTGCTCATTCCAGCACTCTGGCTGACAGCTCTGCTTATGCATGCACGAATTACTCTTGTTTCAGATTATCATGGAAAATCTTACCCTCAAGTTCTTAGCATGGGATTAATTCGAATAGGTGATAAAGGTCGTCAGCTTTATTTACAATCCTTGACTCCTTGCTGTCCCTTCCCCCCACTTGGCATTTGGAACCCGAGTGCCTGGGCTTGAAAGTCCAGCAGTGTGGCCTTGGTTTTGTCCCCTTAAGCACCAGCCTCAGTTTCTCCCTCCAAATTTGTTTTGAGAGCAGCATTGCTCCGAGAAGAACGCCAGCAGTGGTGGAGGATTTGAATGGGACACAGATGCATTTCTTATTATAGTTGTGTCTTTGAATGCTCTTGTGGGTAAAAAAAATAGAAGTTGCACATCCTGGCTCGTGATTTCACAGATAGTATTTCTCAGGACAATGCTAATTGAAACCAAAGCTAGACAATTTAATGTTGATTGAAAGAAAGATGTGCTGGGAATTTCTAGTGCAGGCAGACGGACATGCCCACATCAGGCAGGAAGGCCGTCACTGGGGCTCTGTTCTGGTCTACTGACATCACTACAGAAATCCAACCAAGAAACAGGCACCAGCACTTGAGAGAGGAGAGGAAGATGTGACTTTAATCACGCATCAGAACTCAACCTGGAGCCTGAACACCATTCACACAAGGCTTAGACGGGTTAGATATGGGACTTGCAGATTCTTACAGGCACAACTCACATACACAGCAGATGCTAACATACGTGATGATGGGTCCAATCCGTGAGGAATGCACCCTGACTTAAGCTCCAGATAGACATTTGCTGATGGATCCTGTGACCCTCTCCTGTTCCTGCCCGGCAGCCAGCTGGGTCTGGCCCTCCTGTTTTGTTCTGGCCAGGCTTTATGGTTCCTTGCTCATCTCCTGAGCATGGGTCATTCAGAAGTCCTGCCTCTAGTTTTCCACTTCTGTTCAACACCTGCAACAACACCCCATGGCCTAGCTCATGGCTTCAGTCCTGGTGTCTGCTTGCCCACCCCACCCCATGCCCTTCTGCTCTGGGCATGCCCCAGGGTCTTGGGTCAGATGCTCTGGGAGCAAAGTTTCCCATAGCATCTCTGGTTCCTTGTGTCAGTCTGATGGATGCGGTGTGCTGACTGCCCTGATTTCCACTGAGTGGTCATGGACCAGATGCCCACTTTCCAGATCCTTCCTGGGCAAGGATCAGTCGTTATTGAAGCAGTGCGCTGGTGTGAGCAGAGGTCGTGGGGACGAGCTCCTCCTTTTGCATTAGACCAAGGGGACCAGCAACTTGTATAGGATTCATGGTCAGCAGAGCTTGGGAGGCCCAGAGTCATAGTGATGGTTGGTCTCAGGTCTGGACTTGACAGCTCAGCACTCATGCCCAGGAGGGCAGTGCTATTGGTCCAGTGGAGCTTGGAGACCACTAGTGTCACACCGGAGTGTGGGGGCAGGGGAACGTGCAGTGCTCAGGATCCAAGTCAGGGCTTCCCACGGGCAGGGCAAGAGCTGAACCACGTGAGCTGTTTTCACTCTCTCTCAAGGATGTAGATTTACTCAAAGACAGGCAAGGAATCAATGGAATGGCCCATGACTAATTTTTTCTTAGATTTCCCTGAGGATCTTTCTTTTCTCTCCCTCTCTCTCTTTTTAAATTTAAATTAATTAAATTTTAATTTAAATTTTAATTTAATAACTTAATTTAAGGTAAAGGTAAAGGCCCTCCCGTTGATCATCGATTTGCTCGAGCGGGCCCAGTAACGTCTCCATTGGAGACTTTGTTGTTACTGTGTCTGGCATATCGAATACTCTCAGTAACTTGCCGGGCTCTCCGAGAGGGGCGGAGGAATCGAACTCGGGTCGGCCATGTTGGCTGCGTGCAAGACAGACGCCCTACCCGCTGTGCTATCGCTCCAGCCTAAATTAAGTTATTTTTTGTTAGTTTCTGGCAGAGCTCAGGGTTGACTCCCAGCTTTGTGCTCAGGGATCACTCTTGGTGGTACTTGGGGATCTTGTTGTAGTGACAAAGATGGAGCCTGTCTGGCAAGCACCTTGAGCTCTGCACTGTCTCCTTGGCCCTCCTTGCTCGTCAAAGGGCTTTAGCACGGGATCCTGGAGCCGTGGCCCTGCTCCTGCACGTCCCTTGGCTCGCTGCCTCTCCTGTCAGTGAGGGGACTGGGAGGGGGCAGGGGGCTCTTGTCTAGATACTGAGTAGAGATGGGGATATGAATGAAAAACCCCAAGTTGTGCCTTTCTGTGTCCATGATGCTTCTAATGTGGTCTACTGTGAACTGGGCCCGCTGCTGACATCCTGGATCTGACGGTGAAGAGGAGAAGAGACCCAGGCCTCGCTCCCTTTGTCAAGATGGTCAGGATTGGGTCTGAGCCAGCTGTCGAGCCTCTGAGAGCCCAGGGCCCCACAGCCACCTGCCATTGACCTTGCCTGTTGATGCTCACTCTGGTCCCTGGAGCAGGCCTGCTTGCTGCCTGCAGGGATGCCTTGTGCTTCTCATTCCCGGGAGATGTCCTGGCATGGAGGCTGGGAAGGAGGCTGGGTAATGTGGGAATTGAATATCCCTTATTTATGCTTATTTCCCATCTCCTGATTCTCATGATTACAGACTAGATAATAGCGTGTAATTTTAACTCATTCATTCATTTATATAATCATTCTCTTCTAGGTTCTAGGGACAGTTAGCTATAGCCCTTTCCTGGAACAGAGTCAGAGAAGGGGTGGGGGACCCCCGTTGGGAAGGCACAGAACAGGTGATGGGGTGGCACAGGGGGACAAGGTGGCAGCTCAGAGGCAGAGGTTACCTAGCCGGGTCAGATGGTGAAAGCTTACAGAGGAGGCAGTACCTGGACTGAGACTGGTAGAATGGTAGACTGGGCCAGCAGTGGTGGCAAGGTGCAGGGGTGAGGGTTCCCTCCTTGGGGGGAAGCACAAGAAAGGCCAGAGGGGCTAGAGCAATAATACAGCAGGGAGGAGGGTATATGGCTGACCCGGGTTCTATCCCTGGCATCCCATATGGTCCTTTGAGCCCGGGCAGGAGTGATCCCTGAGTACAGGGCCAGGAGTCAGCCCTGAGCACAGCTGGATGTGATTTCTCCCCCCACACACACCCTAAAAAAACAGTCTCAGGGGAAGGAGATGGGTTTGAGTGCTCCTCCTTTTGTGGGGTGTGTATGTCTGTGTGTGTGTCTGTGTGTGTGTGTTACAGTATACACACTAAGGGCTGGACCAGAAGGACAGGGGTTGATCTGTGACCCTGGTTTGATCCCTGCCCTACCTGGTCCCCTGAGCACTACCAATACAGCCCTGGAGGGTTTGGAGCACCATTGGGTATGGTCACAGAGGACCCCCATGCGCTGCCTGGGGGTTTGGTATCGCCAAATCCCAGGGCCTGAGCAGCACTGCATTCTTGGGGCTCTGCACGGAGCTGTTGGCTTGGTTGCCTGAGAATTCCCAGGGACTCCCCCTCCCCCAATTATATACACTAAAGCTGGCATTTAAATATATACAATGCCACGAAGACAGTGATCACTTTGTGGCAAATCAACAATTGCCATTCTGAGTACGTCCAATTTCAGAACTTTCTCCATTGCCCCCTGTGGTGATGCATCAGCATTCACTGATTTCCTCCTTCCCTCGTCCCTGAGTCCACGGCTCTCCTTCCTCCCCTGTGGGTTGGCTTATTCTGCATATCTGGAATAGACTTTCTGTAGCCTTTTGTATTCTGCCTTTTCCCCCACAGAATGAGGGTGTTGTGCCGTGGCTTGGTCGGGACTTGTGGGTTAGCCGTTTCCCTTTGTAAGGCAATGCCCCATTTGCTGACTGTTGAGTGACATGTTGGGCCCCTGCGAATGGTACTGCCGTGAGCATCCATGTGCTGATGTTTGAACACCCATTTCTAATGATTTGGGGTACATGCCCATGGCTCCTCATGGCAGTATGGTGCATAATGTATGGAGGAAATTGCTGAATTCTCCCGTGTGTTTGTCCACCCTCCCTGCTACCTGTACCCTCCTGCCCAGGCTCTGCCCTTCACCTGCGCCTGCTGCGCAGGGGAGTGGACTGAGTAGCTGCTGCAGGCTGGCAGTGCTGTGTCTGTCATTGGCAGTGCCAGGAATGTCTACTGAGGAGAACGGAGCCGGAGTGGTTAGACAAGATGCCTCTGGTCATGTAGCCCGTGATTGGTGAATCAGGAATTTGGAGCCAGACAGACTTGAGGGCCTGGCTGGCCTCCCGTATGCCACATACACTCCGAGATAGGAAGGCTACAGTTGCCATTGGTGTGAGGTGGGAGACTTGGGTGCCCCTGGGCCCCTGGGTTGGCAGCTGTTCTGGGCCCCCTCAGCTCTATCCTGGCCTTTTCCTTTTGCTCTTTTGGTTTTGGGGTCTCACCTAGCTGTGCTCAGGACTTACACCTGGAATAGAGCTCAGGAATCAGTCCTGGTGGTGGTTGGGAGACCATTTGGGGTATCGGGGATTGAACCCAGGTCAGCTGTGTTCAAAGCCAGTGTCTTCCCTGTGTGGTTTCCCCTGTAATAATAGCACAGAAAGACTATCTTCTGCTTAACCAGAAAGGAGAGAGAAAGACACACCCATGTGTGGGCACACACATGCACATGTGCACACACACACACACACACACACACACACAGAGAATGGGGTTTGCTGTTGTCTCCAGGCATGGGGCAGGTGTGCACTGACTGCTCATGGGTCCTGGTATCTGAGGGCACCCAGCAGTCAGTGCACGCCTGCCCCATGCCTGGTGACAACAGCAAACCCAATTCTCTCTCTCTCTCTCTCTCTCTCTCTCTCTCTCTCTCTCTCTCTGTGTATGTGTGTGTGCAAACTCGAGTACAGCAGGGAAGACACCTCTGGAGGCTGCTCCGTGTGGGACCTGCTGGTTCACGAGCCTCAAAGCCTCCCCCTGGCTGAGGCTGAAGGAGGGAACCCTGCAGGAGGGGCTGGCCTGGCCTGGCCTGGAGGGGGGGGGGGGAGGGGGAAGGGGGAAGGCCCTCCTGGGAAATGAAGAGGGATCCTCAAACCAATTTGTCCTGTGGGAGCTGGCCCAGATTATGGTTTACAATGCAAACTTGGGAGCCTGCCAGGGTGGTATTAATACTGCAGGAGGCAGTAAGGGGACCTCTGGGCTTGAAACCAGAGCTCTGGCCTAGAACAGAGCTGAGCAGTGGGCTGGTTTAAAGGGACATGCCATGGGCCCGAAACAGGCGCTGGTGTTGTTTCTGTTCCGTTCGCTTTTATACTGGCCCTAGAGGGTCTAAAAGGAAATAGTGCTGTTGGAGATGGATTTTCTTGCTCCTGGTGACACCTTTTGATGCTCATCAACTTAATTATTGTTTCCTTTGTTGTCTTTGGGAAGCAGGAGAATTAGAGAGGGGACAGAGAGGAGAGAGAGGAGGAGACAGGAGAGGGGAGAGGGGAAGAGATAGAGATAGATAGATAGATAGATAGATAGATACAGAGAGAGGAAACCTATTCATTTCTCCAATATTTTGCTGAAATCTAATTCTGCTAGCAAGCTGATTGAGTGAGAAATCTGGACCCATTCACAGGTGGAACAAAATGAATAACACTTTGAAAGCTCGGAACCATCAACACAACATCAAAACATGCCATTTTGAGTTGCATCTGCTCTTGCATTGATTTTGTAATGCACTTTTATCAGTTGTATCCATTGTACCCATTGTTTTGCAGAGGACAAGCCACATTTTTTAAAATTCAGTTTATTTTTTCGGGGGCCACATTCGGCAATGCTCAGGACTTACTCCTGACTTTGCACTCAGGAATTATTCCTGGCAGTGCTGGGAGACCATAAGGGATCAAACCCAGGTTGGCTGCATGACAAGCACCCACTCTCTATCTCTCCAGCCCCAAGCTAGTGTTTTCTTGGGTATATTCAGGGCACTTGTCTTTGTCCAACAAAGTGCAATCAGTAGATACTTGGATGCGCTGGCTTCTGAGGAAGGGATGAGTGAGTGTCAGGGGTTTGTGAAAGTCTCACTTCCATCCAGATGGTGTCTTCCAGCATTTTCCTAGATGTGAGAAGAAGCCCCTGCTATGCAGAGAATAGCGGTAGTAGTCAGAGCGCTTCTGAAAGAAGAACTCTTTCTTCTCTACAGATTGGGGGTCTGCTGGGCCCTTAAGGTGTTTGGAGCAGCAAGCAACAGGAAATAGATTCAAATGCGGTAGGAAACTGGTCTCCTACAACTAGGCAGTGGTCATAGGGGAAGGCAGGGAACCCTCTGGGTGGGGTGGGGAGCCTGGGCCTGGTTTTTTTTGCTCTACAGCTATGAGAGTTGCACTCCAAGGCAGGTCCCTCTCATGCCTGTGAGATGGAGGCAGCTCCCGTGGGCTTCCTGGAGGTGGCGTGAGGACCATGGCTGTAGTGAGAACCTCATAGATGAGGACACTTGTTCTGGAAGCAACCTAAGATGTCTTCTCTCTTTTACTCATCAGAGCTCAGCCAGTTGCCCACCTGAGGGTGTCAGTACCAGGTGAGTGGTAATGTGGTCCTCGAAGGCACATAGACAGGGCTCTGAGGTGGGCGAGGGGGTGACTCTTCTGCTTCTGACTCAGGACGAAGTTTCTCCATGCAGAGATGATGGGCAGCCCAGCCTGCTGGGAAGCTGATGTCTGTGGCAGCTGCTCCCTCTTGCTGTGCTCGTGCCATGGAATGCTAGAGTGGGGAAAGGAAACTGGGGACCATTTACTTCAGCCCCCCTCATCTGGCAGATGAAGACAATGAAGCAGGCTTACCGGCCCACTGTTGAGTGCTCTGCCCTGGAGTCCAGGTAGGGGTGCCACAGATGGCTGGGGCTGACATCACCCCACATAGGGACGAGTGCTGGGGGCCAGGGTGGGAGAGTGCTTCCTTCTAGAACTTGCTTGTAGAACCCACCGTTTTTATCTGTACATTCATTTCTCACCAGCGTCTGGTTCTGCATCTGGGCACCACAGGAAACACGCAGTAAGAGAGCTCTGAGCATTCCCAGGTGAATAGTCTTAGCCATTAAGGTCATCACCAACGCTGGGCTGGTGTCCCCTTCTGCAGAGTCCCCATTTTTCAGACCCTCAGTGTTTAATTCCAAGGACATGCATTCGTGTCTGGAACACAACTGGGACTCCATATAGGAACAATGGTGGCAATTGAAACTTCACTGGTTCCTGGGATCAGTGGTGGTAGAGAATGGGCACTGGTGGAGGGATGGGTACCTGATTATTGTATAATTGAAACCCAAGCACAAAAAATTTGTAAGTCTACAACTATACCTCATGATGTTTCATTAATAACAATTTTAAAAAAAACAAAAAACTTCACTAGTTCCAGAAAATATTAATTTTATCTTCTTTTAAACCTGTGCAAGGTGGCAATAAGATCAAGCTAGAAAAGTTCTCCCAAAGAAAGGCCTGAAGCCTTCTGGAAACCAGCACTGGCCTCCTTGGGGCCGTGAGTGATGGTTGGATATCGCTGGGCTGGACATTAGGGAATCAGTGTGTGAAGGGGGCACAGCTGCCGAAGCTACTGCTGCCCCTGGCCACAGTGTCTCTCAGAACATGTTTTCTGGCCTCTGCTGAAACCCTGAGGCTTCCCACAGTCTTCTCTCATGTTCCGGGGGGCTGGTGCCAAGTGCAGAAGATGTGGGTGTGGAATAGCCATGGAAAACTAGACCCAGACCCCAGCTGCACTCCTAGGAAGCCAAGAAGCACCTTACCAGGGCATTGGTGGGAATTTTTGTTTTTCCCTCTAGCACCAAATCTCCAGCGTGGTAAAGCATGTAGGATGCAGACTCACGAAGAGCCCGGCACTCGGGCTCTGGTTTTCAGCGCCACCAGCAGTGCCAGCGTACTTGGAGACTCCCAGAGCACTCTCCCACCCTGGAAATGAACTCTGAAGTAGAACCACCAGGCATGCGCTCTCCTTCCAAGGGCAGTGTCTTCAGTGTTCTTTACCTTTGTTAGTTTTTTGTTTTTGGGTCACACCCTGTGATGCTCAGGGGTTACTCCTGGCTCTGCACTCAGGAATCACTCCTGGAAGTGCTTTGAGGACCATATGGGAGGCTGGGGATTTGAACCCAGGTTGACTGTGTGCAAGGCAAATTCCCTCCCTGCCGCTCTATTGCTCAGGCCCCTGTCCTTAGTATTCTGAGTGATTGGTGTACTTGGCACGTTTGTGGCTTCCTCAGCCTCTGGGTTCTTGTGTGTGGTTGGTTGGTCAGGGGTGGTGAGCAAGCACCCGTCAAAGCTTTTTCTCATTGTGCTGATGGAACGCTCTTGCCTCTGTTTCATTACTCAGGTATTTCAGGTGTCCTTCCAGCATCTCACATACTGTTACAATCCTTGTGCCTTGGGCGCCTAGTTGGCTGGGGTGGGGAAAGTGGGGGGGGGGGCGGTTGGAGAGGGAAGAGCTGTTTTCTGCTAAGTCTGAAGTTGTAATCCCACTCCTGTTCACAGTCCCTCTTCACCTGGACAGTTCCCATGTGGAAACCTGGTTTAATCCTTTTGATTTTTTAAAAAAAAATTGGATTATAAAATTATTCTCTAAGGTGAACCTGCCATAAGGTCTACACATCTATGCAAACAGGACACACCCACATAACTGAGAGTCCATACAGGAAGCAGAACATTGCTGTAGTGTCTGGAAATGAACCCTGAAGTAGAACCACCAGGCATGCGTTCTCCTTCCAAGGGCAGTGCTGTACTCCTCTCCTTACTACCATCATCTCACTTTACCGACCTGTGGCAGTGCTCTCCCACCTGGGGCTGGTCTGGTGGGTTATTTCTATGCTTTAGCTGTCAGTTTTATTTATTTGTATGAGCATTGACCTTCATGTTAAGCAGACCCCATGAGTACAAACCCATGAACAGTTGGGAGCATCATTCCTTGACATCATCCTGCTTTTTCTTATTTTTTTTTCCAGCAGCCGAGCTCTTCTGTTGCTCACATAAAATGAGTCCACTTCCCCATCCCTGTTTATCCCACACCTCCTATGTACCAGGCACCCTGGAAGCATGTTGACCTGGGCTGTGGGTGAATTGGGGCCAAGATCCAACACTGAGGATCCTGTGGCTTTTCTTCCCAAGTCTGGGCCAGTTGAGAGTACCTCACCTCACTGCATGCTCCAGACATGACGTGGATTGAGCATGACTGTAAAAGTTTGGAAAGGATGGGATCACCCTCTATTGAAATGAGGGAGGTGAGTTGGGGACCATGTGAAGGGAGGGGAAGTTTTACCTGGTCACTTGAAGAGATGAATGTGCTCTTGATGGGCCTTTGCTTTTCTGATGGGAATGTAAGGAAATGGGATCTTATTTGGTTATGAAAGTAGGTTCTGCAACTTAATGCATCAAATTTACTCCTAGGAAATATATATATTTTAAATTTTATTAGTGAAACACCATGAGGTACAGTTGTAGACTTACAGATTTTTGTGCTTGGGTTTCAATTATGCAATGATTGAGTACCCATCCCTCCACCAGTGCCCATTTTCCACCACCACTGATCCCAGTATCCCTCCCTCCCCCATCCCCCCATCCCACCCTGCCTCTGTGGCAGGGCATTCCCTTTTGTTCTCTCTCTCCTTTTGGGTGCTGTGGTTTGTAAAAGAGGCATTCAGTGGCAGTCATGCTCAGTCTATAGTCTACTTTCAGCATGCATCTCCCATCCTGGGAGGATCCTCCCAACACCCTTTACTTGGTGCTCCCTTCTCTATCTGAGCTGCCTTTTCCTCTAGCACGTGCGGCTGGCCTCCAAGCCATGGAGTGAACCTCCTGGTACTTATCTCGGCTATTCTTGGGTGTTAGTCTCCTATTTTGTTACTTTATGTTCCCCAGATGAATGCAATCAGGAAGGATTTTAACTTTTTTTTTTTTAATAGTGCTTGCAGGGCTGGGCAGGGGGAAAATAGTGCTTTCTGTATTCAGAGTTCTGTAAGTTTCAAATGTGATGCAGCAGTTTTTCTTAACCAGTGGGTTTAACCCATTTCACATCATTGGCATCTGTCAGCTTACCTCTCTCTCTCTCTCTCTCTCTCTCTCTCTCTCTCTCTCTCTCTGCTTCTCAGACAGTGCTCAGGGAACATAGAGATACTAGCTAAGAGGGCTGATAGTTGAACATTAGGGCCCAAGGATAGGGTGCTGCTTGAGCCTCATGTTCCAGGACCCAGGAGAACCACCCCATCAGTGCTCAGGCTTGTTGTGATACTTGGGAGGCCGTGTGCTGGGGGTTGGACCCTGATAGGCATTTACCTAACTGGAGAACCTGCGAAGACGGAGGCTGGAGGCAGGCCCTCAGCTTCCCGCACCCCCAGACCCAGCTCTGCTTCCTCCAGGACCTGCTCCCTTCCAGCTTGTTCCTCGCTGGCGATAGCTGTGCGAGGTGGGCGATGCTGTTTCTAGGGAAGTTATTCCTGCTTCCCTTGTCTGACTCATGTGTGTACGTGCTCTTGCTTATTTATTTACTTGTTCACTGCTTATCTCTGGTGTTAGGGATTGAACCCAGGGGCCCCACACATGCAAGGCACATGATCCACTACTGAGCCGCCTTCCCCGGCCCCTACATTGGGTTTGAGGGTAGGTGGGTGTTGCTGAGGGAGAGGCAATTTGCACGCATGACTGTAGAATCCTCTGAGATCGCAAGGTCTCCTGCCCTGCCAGGGCAGCCCCGGGAGTGAGCCAGCTGAGAAGGGATCCTCAGGAATCACTTCAGCAAGTGAGCCTCTGGGATGGGCACATTTGATTGGCAACTTCTCACAAGGTGAGAGGGGTGGCACTTGAATGAGGCGCTGGGTGGGTGTCATTCAGCTACTCCGGCAGCGTCAGTCCCAAGGTGGAGAGGGGGAATCTAATAATAAAAATGACAATGCTTAAAATAGCGAACAATGCTCACATTTATTGGGTGTTTTCTAAGTGTCAGGGACTGAGCTTAGCACGCAGTCTTTTAGCTCGTTTCATCCTTCCAGCAGCTACCAGAATGGATCCTGGTATCTGTGGTTTATAGAGAAGGAAATGGAGGCAGTGGAGGTGTAGACATTGGAAGACAGAAGATAGGGCCCAGAGGAGATGCTGACTTGAAGATGAGGGTAACACGAAGATGTCATTGTGCCCCGGACATGGCTGTCTACCCCCTAGAATCCTATACACAAGGAATGTGCCAGGCTCTTATCTACCCCAGGGCCTTTGCGTGTGTTTCTCTTTGGGTGGAATCATTATTCTACCTGCTTTGGGTGTGCTGGTTCCTCCTTCTGGCTCTCACAAAGCTCATTCTTCAAATATTTTGCATCCATACCTATGTTCCATATGGCTTCTGTTAGTGAACAGACACTAGGCAGTGCCCTCGGGGAGCTTAATTCTGTTGGGAGAGCCAGGAAAAAAGCACAAATAAGCACAACATATAAATGTATGATCTAAACACGGTGTCTCCTGATTCTCTATTTTGGTGTCCCTGTTGCTTCTTTGCAAGCCTTTGTCATGATGTGTGATGACTCTCTGCTTATTCAGCCATTGCTAATCTCCCTAAGAAGCCCGCAGGAGGGCGGCACCCAGGCTGCTTTGTCACCGTGTGTCTCCTGGTCCCTGTGCCCAGGGCAGATGATCACTAATGTGAGCTGAGTCAGGAGTGAGCCTAATGTTAGGGGAGCGATTCTACTGGAAATTTGGGGGAGATTTTCCTGCAGCTGAGCCTTTGGAAACTTTGATGTCTTCCAAAGCTGAGGGTCGTTGGGGAGAAAGGTGCCCATACTGCCCCAGGGGCTGCATCTGTCTGCTGTTCTCTGGTACTGGCCTTGGAAAAGTCCCAGTGTCCTGTGGAAAGGTGGGGTGGCGTAGTGTTGCGACAGAGGAGTAAAGTACAGCAGGGAGGGCACTAGCCTGTGTGCTGCCCACCAGTCTCTACACAGCCATTGCTAATCACCCCCTGAGCCCTGCCAGGAGTGATCCCTGAGCACAGAGCCAGGAGTGAATCCTGAGTCCTGCTGGATGTGGTTCCCCAGCAAAACAAACAAAACAAACAAAAACCGAGGGGGGCCTTCCTCTTTGTTGAGGATGGAAGGGGATTGGGGGCAGGGGTGGGGGCAGCTGGTTTCAGAGACAGAGAAAAGATGGTGTAGGTGACTGGGAGCCAGTTTGGGAGGACCTGAGGGGATCACTGAGGATGCTTCATTCTTGCCTCCTTTTCTGGAGTGTGGGGACCCGAGGGAGCCCCTGTTCAGACTGGAGACTACATTGACAGTAACTGTTGCACCATGTCCCAGGTCACTTGCTTCTTTTCCGTGTCCCCCGCCTTCTGTGTTTGCGTTGCAGAGGATTCCTGATTCGTGCCCAACCCCCTTCCCCCCCCCAAAAAAAATAAAGAAAAAAAAAGGAAAATTTAAGTTCCTTCCTGCCTTACCCATTAGAACCCTGTGGAAGGAGGAGCAGATTGCGTTTGCTTTAAGCACGCCCTTCATTTATTGTTCTGCTGTTACTCAGCCCCGATAACTCAGTCCTTACATCAGGAGCGCTCCAAGTGACCTTGACCTTGATGGCTCATACTCTTTTGCAGTCTCCTCTTGATTGTCCAGGCTAGTGGAATGGGAACCCGTGCCCACGACAGCCATAAAACAAACAAAAAAAATCAATTCTCTGCTCACTGGGGGGTTGGCTGATGAGCAGGGACCCAGCTTTTGATGCGAAGAGCACAACCCTGCGAGTCCCTTCTCGGCTGAGCCTACAGAAGGTCAGAGTGGGGCCCAGTGGTCAGCTTGCAAGGTGGGACGGAGAAGCAGCTCCCTTTTCTTTTCTTTTCTGGCCAGAGCCAGGGCATGGCTCTTAGCAGCCGGTCTTGTGGTGAGGCTGTTTTTTCCTTTCTGAAAACATCTAGGATGATGGAGCAAGTTGTCTTAATCCCACCCCCTCTGAGCTTTGTGCTGGCTGGTGTGGCCACATGGAAAATGTCAGCGCGCGGGCCAAGCCGCGGAGCTGCAGTACTGGCGTGGCCTGCAGCGTGCAGAGGGATGGAAAGGTCAGAGAGGCCGGGACAGGGAGGGGCCGGGGCCAGCGGCACTGTCCGGTAACACTAGATGCAAGATGAAATTGTAGCGTGGAGCTGAGCGATGTGGACTGGGGAAGGAGGTCTCAGCATTTTCCATGATTAACTTTCTAATAGTAACAGTGTGTGTATGGCTGGTGCTTGGCAACAGGGAGGTGACCTTCCCCCAGGGTGCACCGAGAGGGGTACAGCAGCTCCCCCCTGCTGTCAGGCGTCCCCTGGCAGTGTCCTGTGAGGAGCCACGGGGGAGGTCACACCACATCCGTTTTGTTTTTGGCGGGAGTGAGACTCGTTTCTGCACCTGTCACCCCAGTTTCCCCCAGCCAGACTTGACTTTGTTTGGGGGGCTTCGGTGCTCTCTCCGGACTCCTGAGGGAGGAGGGGTGTTCCAGAGTTGGGGACAGAGCAGGGACCAGCCCCCAGGCTCCTTGTCCAGTTCTCTGCGAAGCCCACTCGCACAGGCCTTCTGTCCTGTCTTAGCGCATCGGGGATGGAGGCATGCAGATTTGAGAATATGGGGGTCCCCACACTTCAGATACGGGGATCCCGGCCTGTGGCTGGAGCAGGTCCTCCCCTCATCACCTTGGGGTCCCACGGACTTTGCACTTGTTCTTCAGGTTTCTAATGATCGCGAAAGTAACTGTAGACTCCTCCTGGGCCTAGCTTGCTCGCTGGAGTCTCAGGGATTCAGTCCTACTGATTGATCACTGGGTGCCAAGACTCCTTTTGGGGGTGGGGGTACTTCTCATGGTGCGGTGCTTGGCCCCAGCAGTGGCCAGGGTTACACCTGTGGGTGCAGCTGGAGGCGTGGGAGGGGCTAGGGCTAAGACTCGTGGCCTCACCGTACGGCCTGTGCTCCAGCCCTTTCAGTCACCTTCTCACCCTGTGTTCTAGTGCCTGCTTGCTTAGGTGTCCCAGGCGTGGTTTGCACTGTGCGCTGGAGCTGTGCTCTGGCATCCTGGCCCTTCTAGGAGAAGCCTCTAGGTTCCAGTTACTTGCTTTCTTCTACTAGAGCAGATCGGCAGAGCCTGGCAAGCAAGCTACCTGTGACGTATTCAATATGCCAAACACAGTAACAACAAGTCTCACGATGGAGACGTTACTGGGCCCGCTCGAGCAAATCGATGAACAACGGGAGGACCATGACCGTGACTAGAGCAGATATGGGACAGCCCCTCGAGGGAGGCATTTAGATGGGGAGCCATGGGCGTCCCCACTCTGTCAGCCCCTGAAGTCAAGTTCGGGAGAGTTTGCGCCACACCAGCCATGCCCTGCCCCCACTCTCCCTGCACACACCGTGCAGGGGTGGCACCCCCTGCTTCCATGCTGTGTTGCTGCATGCTCCTACTTCCTACCCTACAGCGCTCCAGGACAGTGCGGTGGGTGGGTTCACTCTGCCCTTCTCCCCTCCTCGAACACTTGCTCCCCACGCAAGGCACCGCTAGACACTCTTATTTTTTTATTTTATTTTTTTTATTTATTTATTGAATCACTGTGGGAAAAGTTACAAAGCTTTCAGGTTTAGGTCTCAGTCATGCAAATATCAAACACCTTTCCCTTTACCAATACTTATTTTTTACCACGAAGAACCCCAATAAAACCCCACCCCCCACCCCTCCCAATGCCTGCGAGGCAGATGAATTCTAGTTGACATTCTATCTGCTTTGGTTAGATTCATTGTTTCAATAAAAGATGCACCACTATTATTGAGAGTTTACCCCCTCCCCCCAAATCAGATATGCTGAGAAAGCATTGTGAAGTGATTCGCTTTCTACAGCTGGGTTCAAGAATTAAATGTTAGTTTTGGATTTCCGCTATTTTGCTAATTAACCCTGGAAGTATTTCTACTGAGAGTCAGATAATTAAGAGATTGGTTTCTGTGCTCTGGAGTCGTGGCCGTGCTGGAGAGCCGCTCGTGGGGGGCTACTGGCGGCCTCGGTAGGGCGTGAAGGACGGACTGGAACGCCCCCCTTCCCATGAGGTTTTAGTCGCCCCCACACCCTCGGCTCACACCTGCTCTCCACAAGGCACCCATATGGCCGCCATCTTCTTTCCAGAGAGGAGAGGGCGAATGGGGCAACACCCTTTCCCCTCCGGGCAGACATGATGGCCTGGATTAACGCATAGTCCGTTCACTTTTCTGCTCCAAGCTGCTGGGTTCTGCATTAAGTCCTTGTGCTTCTGGGGCCGTGGACCGTTAGACACTCTTAAACTCACACACTGAGCTTGGAGCTTTGCAGTACCCCTACCACAGAAGCACTGTTGAGAGTTGGAATGTCTGAAGATGCTATTCTACTCAATGGTGAGGAGAAGAAGAAGAGGAGGAGAGGGAGTTGTAGGGGAAGGAGGGGGAAGGGAGGAGACAGAGGAGGGAAGGAAGAAAAAGAGAAGGAGAAGGAGGGACAGGAGGAGGAGGAAGGAGGAGAAGGGAAGGAGAGGAGAAGGACAAAGAGAAGGAGGCAGAGGAGGAGGAGGAGGAGATGGTGGAGGAAGAGAAAGGGAAGAGAGAAAGAGAATGATGGGGAGAAGGAGGCGGAGGCAGAGGAGAAGGAGGAAGAGGAGGAAGTAAGACCTCAGCAGTCCGCTGCTCCTCAGGCTTCCTCATTGTTTGGGAAGAGAGGAGTTTTGGTGTGAGTGTGCAGGAAGAGTGTGACAGGGGCTCCCCATCCCCAACCCATGGGATTCCCTTTAACCCCAGCTGCACACATGGCCCCTCAGAAGTGAGAAGTCATGGCCTGGAGGAGGCCTGCTTTGGGGTGCACCTCCCAAGTCTTCCCCGAAGCAGGGAGCGTCCTTTCAGCTCCGGCCCATGCTCACAGGAGACCGCACTGTTGCCTTGTGGGCCAGCTGTTCTGACGAGGCCACAGTGGATCAGGGGTCTGATGCGCCCCCCCCCCCCCACTCCCTGGGAAGTGTGCCAGTAGCTTCTGTTGACGAGTTGAAGACTGGCAGACTTCTGGGAGCAGATGTCTGTAAGGGGGGGACCACCAGGTCTTCCTCCGGACCCTGAGCAGGGCCAGGAGCACGGCATTGTCACCACATGTGGCCTGCCTGAGGCTGGTGCCAGGCAGGCCGGTTGATTTTGTAGCCACCGAACTTGTCACGATGGGCGGGGTCATGCGCCACTGCTCCAGGCATGTAGGCCATCTGTGGACCCCAGGTGCTTGCTTGCCACTGCAAACCCTAGCAGCAGGGAGCAGAGCCAGGCCCTGGGCAGGCTTTTAGCCCTACTTGCCAGGCCAGGACCCCCTCGCAGGATGCCCCCAGGAGCACTGCCACTGCCCTTCATTGAGAAGGTTCCCGGGGTTGCAGCAGATGAAGCTGAGAGGAAATAAAGGGATCAACAGCCAGTGTGGTTCAGTGCATTCTCTTTGGCTCCCAATCCCCCAAGAAGATGGGTTGCTTGGTCTATTTCATAAATCACCATTAGCAACCCCTCTAAGTTCATTACGAATTGCTGCCTGTTCCTCTTCTTTCTTTCCTGCCCCCTCCCCACTGTGTCCTTTAAATTACTTGGCTGGTTCTTTCAGAGACTCATGACTTGACACCCCCGTACCTCTATGACACAGCCCGTACTTTTGCAGACCCTTTGGGGCCATGCAGGGTCATCGAGCACTTGCCCAGGAGTAGCAGAGAGCAGACCCTAGGCTTGCCCTTGGCCCATCCCCGTCTTGTCAGCTCGGTCACATCCAGGAAGACAGGGATGGGACACGATACCAAATGTTTGTTTTTGATGGGGAATAACGGTCTCTTGGGTGGGGATCACTAGATTGGAGAAAGAAAAAGGTAGGATTGGGGGGGAAGAACATTCCAGAAATGTGAAAAACCGTGACCAGGAGAAAGCCCTGCTTTGGGTGCGCCCCCCGAGTCTTCCCTGAAGCAGGGAGATGACTTCCTTTCAGCTCTGAGGAAAAATTGTATCAGTAGGAGCCTGAGCAGGTTGCTCAGCTCAGGGGTTCATGTCCTCAGTCCTCGTTTGCTCGTGAGAAAGCTGCCTCCCCCCCCCCCCCCCCGAGTCCCCGAGTCCTCTGGGAGCCACAGGTCTGTCCTTATGTGGCTGGGAGAAGTAGTTAAGCGACCCACAGATTGGAGGAGCCGACTCTCAGGTGGGAGCTGGGAGCTGATGCTGGCTGGGGATGAGGGACAGAGGAGGACTGGAGTGGGGCCAGCAACACAGAGAGATGAGGCAGACAGCATGGCAGCACGTCCAGCGTGAGACTACAAAGCAACAGCTGTTGTTTTTCTGCTTGTGAGGATCACAGGTACTACTGGTGGGAAACGGAAATGAATGGAAGTACAAAATGGTGCGTCCTGTCCAGGTGACTCGGCTGAAGATGTAGGAATAACAAGTGGTGGTGAGGATTAGGCAGGTTGGAACCTTGTTTTTTCTGCTGCTGAGAATGTCAGACGGTGCTAGGAGAGCAGGGTAGATGCGCTCAGGAAAACTCAGAAGCGGTCTGGGTATGATGACGCCATCTTACGAGTGTCAGTAGAGATAAGGCCTCAGACAGAGAGGTGAGGCCGTGTTTATTCAGCATTGCTCATGGCGACCCTAAGGTGGAAGCAGTGCAGAGTCCACTGACAGGTAAATGAGACAAATGTGGGGGATACAAACAATAATTTCCACACATGCTCCAGCATGGATGCACCTGGGAGATTCCTTGCAAACGGAAATAAGCCAGTGGCCAAGGCAGGAATACTGAGGAGTCGACGCAGACAAGTCCCCCAGAGCAGTGCCGGGAAGCTGAGAGATTCAAATGCCCGGTGAGGGCCAGGGAATGAGGGGGCAGCAAGGAAGGGTTCATGGGGACAGTGGCAGATTGCGGACAATGGAAGGTTCTGGAGATGATGGCATAGAGGGGTGTGAGTGTCACACACACAAGTGGGCACTGGAAAAAGAGTTAGGAGGTTTCGTGTTTTGTTTCTTTATCATGCTTTTCACCCAATGTAAAAAAAAAAAAAAAACAAGGGTGGCCTTTACATGGCGAGCGGTGAGCCCGGGGGGCTAATGATTGGAAATGTTTCCTGCCCATCTGTTCTCTGTGCCCTTGGATGCCCATGTAGCTTTGTTTCCCAAGTCACCGAGTCTTTGAAAAATACACATTTTTCCAAGGGGCCCTTGTCTCCCAAGTGGAGGCAGTGCATCTGTGGAACTGTCTCGCCATGGTTGTTGGTCCTGAAACTTGTTTCTCTCTTTCACTGTCTGAGACTGTGCTGCTGTCCAGGTCTCCACGGGTCCAGTTTTAATCACATTCAGCTTGCATCCTCAGTCCCAGGCTTGGGGATGCACTCTGCAGGACCAGCTGTGCCTGCTGTTTGAGAGTCTCCGCACACTCGGCCAAGTTGCTTTCCACAAAGGTCATGCAGCTCTCAGGCTTTCTCCCGGTCGCTCCCTTTCTCTACAGGGAGCGAGGAGGCAGGGAGGGGTTGAGGGAAAGCAGGAAGGCAGCCTGCTCCTGCCGCTGGGGGCTCTGTAAAGTGGGCGGCGAGGGAGATAGCCCCCAAGAAAAGAGCACTTCCACCTCTCTGCGTGGCCCACCTCTGCCACCTGCGCTCTGGGAAATGCCTGGCTTGGGTCAGGACTGGCCAGGTCTGCCGTGAGCATCTCCACAGCACAGACGCTCACGTCCTGCCAGCCCCAAGAGCTGAGCTGCGCCTAGAGTCCACTTGCTGTGGCGTGGGATGGGAGACAACGCCCCGCTTTGGAAGCCAGGGGTTGCTCTTTGCAGGAAGTAGAAGCCAGTCCAACCTCATCACAGGCCCTGTGGGCCCACTGCCTTCCCTCACAAAAAAGAATTTCAGGAGGTGAAGCAGGGATGCAAGGTCGTTTTTACTTGACTAAGCTTTACTTAGATGTGAGGGGAGAGAAAGAGAGGAAGTCCATGTTGAAGGGAGAACATGGGCTTCTCCAGAGTGGAAAAAGCAGGAAGAGAGAGAGATAGGTGCTCCAGGGACCAGGCTCCAGGGCGGGATCGACACCCAAAAGTCTTGCTAGCTGCATGGAACACCTCCTAGAGCTGGAACCTACACAGCTACAATCCCCAGGAGGACTCCATACGACCCTACAAACACTCTTGGTTGGAGTTCTCAGCATACATCAAGGCTAATCTGGGCTCTGTTGCAGGGAAGCCTTGACTGTGGATGGTCTTTCCATGATCTCGGATTTATAGCTTCTCCTTTCCTGAAGGGTAGGGCCTTGGATTTCTTGGATTTCTTCTCCTCTTCCTCATCCTCCTCTTCTTCCTCCTCCTCTTTCTCCTCTTCTTTTCCTTCTTCTGTGAGATAAACAGTTACAAAGTTGTTCATGATTGGGCTTTTAGTCATATAATATTCTAAAACCCGTCCCTTCACCATTGCAACCACCCATCCTGTTTCTATAGCAGGCACTCTCTCTCTCTCTCTCTCTCTCTCTCTCTCTCTCTCTCTCTCTCTCCTCTCTTTCTCTCTCTCCCCACGCTTGGCCTTTGGGGCATTATGGCTTGCAGTATAGGCACTGAGAGGTTATCATGTTTATCCTTTACTTCTTTCAGCACTCAGTTCTTGTCCAGAGTGATCCTTTCCAACTATCGTTCATTGTCATAATGTTCCTTCTTCTATCCTAAGCAGGCCATCTCTTCTTAAGTTTAATTTCCCAAAAGCATATTACCAATCCCCCTGCCTCCCCCCCACCCCCATGCCCCACTCCATCTGCCTGCAACGCTTCCTTCATACCACAGAGCTCGGTCTGCTGGTGCCCTTTCCTCCTGGGCAGTGAGTGGGCAGCTGGTTAGCCAGCCAGGACAGGACTGAGGAGTGCTGGTGCAGCTGGGGGGGCGGAACAGACAGTCCTTCCACACTGTGTCTTTCCGTCTTGAGATTTTTATCAGGGCACATGGCTGGGTGCTGGCTAAGCTGCTGCAGATGCAGTTCACCTGCCCTCTCTGTTGGGCTTTCAGACCTCCCCTCTTGGGGGCATTATGAGGGACATTTGAAAGCTTTCTCCGTGTTGCTTTCCCCCAGTATACCTTGTCACACTTGATGGAGAGGAAGAGTGCCTGCCTTCCCACGGGCGCTCAGAGGAACTGCAAGAATATTTGTTTTCCTATGGGCTGGAGCAATAGCACAACGGTAGGGCGTTTGCCTTGGACGCAGTCAGCTCGACTGAGCCGGGATCTATTCCTCCGCCCCTCTCGGAGAACCACACAAGCTACCGAGAGGATCTCGCCTGCACGGCAAAGCCTGGCAAGCTACTCATGATGTATTCGATATGCCAAAAACAGTAACAAGAAGTCTCAAAATGGAGACGTTACTGGGCCCGCTCGAGCAAATCAATGAACAAACAACGGGAGGACAGTGACAGTGACAGTGATGGTGCTTGTAGAGCTGATTTCCATTTGAATAAAAAAAATTAAGAGACCATATATTAATTTTTTTTTCTTTTTGGGTCACACCAGCGGTGGTCAGGAGTTACTCCTGGCTTTGCACTCAGGAATTACTCCTGGCGGTGCTCAGGGGACCATATGGGATGCTGAGATTCAAACCCGGGTTGGCCGCGTGCAAAGCAAATGCCCTACCCGCTGTGCTATCACTCCAGCCCCAGACCATATATTAATTTTATTTTGGGTCATTATTAATTTTGATGCAGAGTAGAAATGAATATGTATTTGCCCAGGCTATTGGGGGTAACAGGGCTTGGCTCTTGGATGGCACAAACATAAGTTGGGAATGAATGAGCTGCTCTTCCTTGGGAATTAAGCCCAGTGGGGGGCAGTGGGAGGAGTTTATGCTCTGCCCAGAGAAAACTCTTCATTACCATCTTTCCTCTCCTGCTCCCCTGATTTCCTTCTTCATTCTCTCTCTCTCTCTCTCTCTCTCTCTCTCTCTCTCTCTCTCTCTCTTTCTCTTTCTCTCTCTGTCTCTTTCTCACACACACACACAAACACGTTTGGTATTATGAGCGAGTGCTAATTCTGACTGTGTCCTGGTTTCTGTCTGGATGCAGGAAACCACATCAGCTTGGCTTCCTGAAGTTTCCTGTGGGTTTCGAATCCCGATGCAGGACCCAGGAACGTTCCCTGTCCAGTTTGCAAACAGCAGTGACACCCCAGGCCCCTGAGAACCCTCAGCACAGATTTCCCTTTGGGTTCACACAATTAATCTCTCACGTGAGACCCCAAATCAGGTTCCCTGTTTAGTTACCCGTCACCAGCCTCAATTGTTGACATTCCTTAAATGAAACTTGTTTCAATGAGACAGTCAAAGGAATCCCAGGCTAGACTGGAAACATGCACCCCTCGCCTATCTGCCATGTCCCTCTCAGACCCGCGTACCCTTTTGTGAACTTGCTTTGCTCTTGCCTAAATGCCCCAATAAAGGTCCAGTTCTTTTACCAACCCTGTGCAGGATCCGACACGAGGACTCCCCCTTCATTTGTCTTTCCAGCCAGCATAAATTTTCAGGGCCTGAGCTTCCCTCTCACCTTTTCTGCCTATTACTAAGTCCTAGAGATGGTCCCCATGTGTCCCTCCTGCGCCCCTCACTGCTGACCCAGCTCGTGCCAGCTGCTCCAGCCCCACCTCCTTCCTGACCCCGCCCTCCCCGCTTCCTCCGGTTCTCCCTTTCTTCATCCCCCATCCCTGGGTCTGGCCAGTCAACTTTGTCTAGTGAGCAGATTAATTTGGCTCCCCTCAACCATAGCCCTTTCATGACTCCTCCCTCACTACAGGAAATCAGGTCTTCTCTTGGGGTTCAAAGATTGTCCTCATTGTTTGCTGCTTTCCTCCCTTCCCCATTGGTCCCTGGGTACCAGCCCATGCATTTACATCTATTTTCTGCCTCATGTGGGTGTCCTTGCCACCTTTTTGGTTTCCTTGTCTGCACACCCCCAAATCCTACTAATTCTGTCTAGTCTGAGGCCAAACTCGGCGCCTCCGAGATGCTTCTGTTTTGAGGTACTGCGAGCGAGAAGTGGGCTCCCCCTCGTCTACCCGCTCTGGCTGCCTTCCTTGCTGAAGTGCTGCTTCCTTCTGCGGGTTTCCTGGATAGTAGTCTGTACGCTGAGAGGGCTGTCAGGCTCCTTTCCTCAGCAAGTACCCTGTTGCCAGGGGTACAGTGACGAATGTGCAGGAACGTTCGCTGCCTGGGTGTCCGGGTGGATCGACGTTTCTTCTCCCTCTGCGCTATGGTTTGCTCTGCCTTCACTTCAGCATCAGTTCCTGCTGGGAAGCAACTTGCTGCCCAGGTCCCGGCCCCCTTCAGCTCAAGCGCATCTGTGGGTGTATTTCCAGGCACACAGAAATAAAGGGGCAGGGGGGTGGTGATTCATAAGCCGATGGGAAGGTGAGCATCTTGAGAGGGGCTGACTCATTCAGCAGCTGCTAAAAGAGGACCCCCCCCCCCCAACCAGCTATGAATCAATGAGCTGAACAGAGGGCGTGGATGAACAGATGGCCATGGGTTCTCTGGGATAGGGGTCTATTGGTTCTGTACCTCCCAGCTTTGGAGGACCAGCCCCAATGCCTCATGGGAAAGGCTAGTAGCCTTGGTGCCAACAGGACACAATTTCCTGGAGAACTGGTTCTTCTGAAGATGTGGCAATATTTGTCTTTAGTATGTCCACAGAATGCCAGTATGCACACATGTGCTCAGTGTGAGCTTTCCAAGATGCATCCTAGCTGCTTGCTGGAGGTTCCCTCTCAAGACAGCCTTGGGTGGTAGCAGGTGGAGATCATTCTTCTCACCTTCAGGAACCAGGATGGAAAAGTTTGCCAGTCCCTAGGCTCTGGGTCCAGCCTACCCCGGATGCTTGCTTTCCTTCTCCCCTAAGCCCTGCTGTGGTGCTTTTCCAGCAGACTGTGGATTGGACAGAGGTAGATTGGATGAGGTGCAGGTGATCGAGTCTGGGTTGGCTTACTACAAGGCAAGCCCTTTTCCTGCTGTACTATCACTCTGGCCTGACGGAGATAGATTTGAATCCTCCAGCTGATGTCCAGGGCCCCTCACCAGATATTTTTCAACCATGCTTTGCTAATGGGTAACGTGCAGAATGAAACCTTTCTTCTTAACTTCTTGCTATGTCAGGTAAATAATATTCCACTTCTTTTTTTTATTATTCTAACTCTGTCATATTATATTCATGTATTTATTATGTCATTCTCATATTTAAAATCTTGACTATCAATATTTTATTTTAATTTATATATTTTTATATTTAATTTTCGTTTTTTTTTTTTGAGGCCACACCTAGCAGTGCTCTGGGTTGATTCTTGGTGGGGTTCAGGGAACATATATGATACCAGGGATCAAGGTAGGGTCAGCTGTATGCAAGGCAAGTACCATAACACCTTATTTTATCTTTCTGGACTCAGTATTTTATGTTTTGTGCTGTTGGAAGAAGTTTTTTTAAAGAACATTCAATTTGGTTTGCAATGTATCATAGTTAAAACAATTATTGAGATATAATGAATCTTAATGGTTAATGCCAGATCTTTATCACTGTGAATAACCCTTATTATTGAATTCCTTATTTTGATTAATGTCTTTGTCAGAAATGTGGAAAGTTTAACATTTATATAATTTTTCTAAAACTTTATTCTGATGATCATGCTGAGTTTCTTCCAGTATGAGTAACAACGTGTCCCTGTTGTGGGGTTTTGCAGGGAGAAGCCAGAGACAAGCCTGAATTTTATTTCTTCTTCTAGAATCTCCCAACTCCTGCTGTGCTGCTGATACTTCATTGAGGGCCGCGTACACAGAGGCCGTTCTGAGCAGAACTGTGATTAGTGGCCCTTTTGACCCTCATACCTAGGTCTGTCTTCAGAGTTGGCATTTTTTCCTGTATTCTTATAATTTTCAGTTCAGTGTATTTGGCATTGGCTGCCTGTCCTCTGTATCTGCCATCTCTTTGTACAATCTGTAGTCTCGGACCTCACGGCATTTACTATTTGTACTTTTCTTCCCTCATTTTGGGAGTCTGTTGGGCATGATTTTGAAGTGCATCTTCTGTAATACATCTGGTTTCACAGATGAAGCCTCCTATTTTTAGTTCTTTTTTTTTCAGTCTTGGGGCCTCATCCGGTGGTACTCAGAACTTATTCCTGACTCAGTGCTCAGGGATCACTCTTGGTGGGCTTGGAGACCATACGGGTTGCTGGGGATCAAACCTGGTTGGCCACATTCAAGCAAATTCCCTGCCTGCTGTACTATCGCACTAGCTCTGCCTGCTGTTTTTTACTGCAGGCTTAGACTGACTGGTTTCTGGGGCCTCCAATTAACTTATCATTCACTTAACTCTTAAGATGCTTTGGGCACTGTACAAAGCGGTTGGATTACCTCTGCTCACGAAGTGCTCCATGGTTGACCTTGGGGGTGAAGCGCATGTGTTTTGAGTGTCTGAGCTGTGTAGGTTGGGGAAAGGTACTCAGCAGGGTTGACGCCCCTCAGCCCTCCCTCACAGTGAGATGTCTCACCATGCCTGTGTTGTCATGATTGAATGTTCTTCTGGTCAGGAGCTCTGTTTCCCAGCTCCTTCATTTATACACCATCTCCTCTGCCTTGGTGCACTCACAAGTGCTGCCCTGTAACCAGGAAGGACCAATTCTCCTGGTCCACCTCCCTGGCGTTGAATGACCCTCTGGACTGTCACACCAGGGCATTGGTTGATGAAATGAACTCTTGCACGAGCCAGTGAACTGTAAGGCAGGGAGAGTGAACTTGAGCAGTGAGTGGTTCCAGAAGGGAAACTTAATCCCTGTGATCTTTCTTCCCTACATTTGATGAACCCACGGTGTGCAAGCCAACTGCTCGCATCTGGCTTACTGTTTGACCTGACCATGGTGCCAGGGACAGGCTGTACTTGGACTTCTCCTCCTTCCTGGAGCCACCACCTGCTGCGTCGGGGACAAGACCCCCGCCAGCTTTCTTCTCTGCTCACCTACCTCGTGCTTTCTGGGGCTTTCCAGGGCTGTGTGGGACATTCGCAGCAGCGCATCTCTGCTGTCCTGCCCAGCTTCTCTGCCCCTCCCTTGGTGTTTCCAGGCCCCTTCCTGCCTCCCCAGCCACCTTCCTACCTGTGTGTTCCATCACATTCCCCCATGGGATTCTTGAAGGTCCTTGGCATGCAGTGGTACCCATGGCTGAGTTGTTACAGGCTTTCTAGACTCATGTCCTCCTTCGGTTAAGGCCAAGAGCAATCTGGCCAGGAAGGTGTTGCCAGCCTGTGCTCATGCCACCCAGAGGATTCTAAAGTGGACAGCTCTGTCCGAAGCCAGTGGGTGGGCCTTTGTCCAGCCATCGTCTCTGCTTGAGTGTGGGCTGGGTGTGAGGCATGACTTGTGCTCCCTTCCCTTTAGACCTCAGGGCACTGCCCCACCTGCGTTCTCCTGCATTCCATCTTAAGTCTTAGCAGGAGATGGTGGGGGCTTGGGGATTTGACACAGAATTGGATGAGTCCCTGGCTTCTGCAGACGCGATGGCTCTGGGGCAGCATCGGTCCTGGTGGCCTAAGTCTGGCTCAGCTATGCTTTCTTTTAGAGACTTGATGGAAAGGGAGGGCATCTGCCACCTCTCCTTATCCTTGCCAGTCTCTGACACTGGAATTAGTATCTGAAGCCTGTCTGGAGATTACCAGGAACTCAAGGGTGGAGGAAGTGGGGTGCTGGGAGGGGAGGGCAGCAAGCACAGAAGTTGACGTTATGTGCACTGAGGGGTGGGCACCCGTGGGGCCCATTCACAAGCCCATCTGTGGCACCAAGCACAGTCACATCCCAAGGGTTAGTCGATACAGTTGGTCCTACCAAGGTCCCCAAGACCTCAGTTGGATCTTTTGCTCTCAGACTAAGAAAGGATGAAAGGAGATGATCTTGGTCATTGGGCTTGGATTTCTTATAAGTGACAGTTGGTCATAAAACACTGGCTGCTGCAGATTATGGTTGAAATAGGGGGCCAGAGAGGTAGTAGAGTGGGGAAGGTGCTTGCCCTGCACCCCATCCTACTGTTTCTTTCCTATTCCACTGTATTTTATTGGATATTCACTCTACTGTTTCATTGAGCTCATTAAGCATCCTCACTGTTTTGTCTCTGAATTCTTTATCAGAGAGATTATGTATGTGGACATTTCTTATTGAGTTTCAGCACTCCTATCTTCATCTACTCCTTGTGGTGGGCTTCTGCACTGTTTCTCCATGGTGCCTATGGTGGTCTGGAGGTGGTTCTTTCTAATACACTATCAACACCCCCCAGATCCCACTGCCAGGGAGGAATCTGAGGGAAATTGGTGGCTGGTGGTATTTTCTTTCCCTGTATAGGATAGAATAGGGGGGAAATTAACTGGAAGCTGCCTGCTCACCTATGGGAATAGCCAGGCATTAGGGTGGCACAGCCTCCATCACAGTAAAGTCTGTTCAAAACTGCCTATAGCTGGTGGCCCCCAGGAAAATCACCTTGACCCCATGTAGTTCCTCCTTCCCAGGTTTTAGAGATGATCAGAATTAGCAATAAGAAAACAACCTCTTGTTTTGAGGATGCCTAGTTTTCTACATTCTATCCTCCCCAAGAGAGGGATGCCTTAGCCCCTCAACACAGAATGGTGAGTGTGACCTTGTTTGCAACTTGGGCCTCTGGAGGTGATAAGGATATGATGCGGGTCATTGGGAGATACTGATCCTGTGTGACTGGTGTCCTTGAATGAAGGAAGGAAGTCTGGTGTCCTTGAATTAAATGAAGGAAGGAAGTCTTAGAAACTAGCACAAAAATCAAAACTACAGAAATCAGGAAAACAACAGAAAAGGGTTCATGAAACCAGGAGCTGGTTATTTGAATGCAAAAACAAGAGAAACAAACCCTTGACTCATGAGGGGAAATAATAGAAAAAAAAACCCAAGCTGGATCAGAGATGAAAGGGAGGAATTACAACAGTCAAAAATGCAAAGATCTCAGGAGGTGGTTATGAACAGCTCCGTGCTGTCAGGCTGCAGAACCCTGAGGAAAGGCACTGGTTTCTAGAAGCTTTATAGCCCCCCCAAACTAAGTAGGGATGGAATAGGAGGCAGAGGTGGCCCATCTATAAGCTTGGGAGCCCCAACAGTTGTCAGCAGCCTCTAGAAGGATCTAGAGGTAGAAGTATCTAGAATCTGTCCAGGGCCGATTCTTTCTCATGGCCCCAGTAGAACCCAAGCCTGTTGATGCTTCGCTCTCAGACTTATGGTGCCCAGAATCGGAGACACAGGTAGCTCCTGAGAGCAAAACTGTCAGTTTGTGACTTCCTGCTGGGGTTTCTCCCTCCCCACTGCCCCCTGCCACTCCACCCCAACATTTTCCCTTCCATGAGAACCCTCTGTCCTAGCCCCAGCTCGGCCCCTTTGGCATAAGGCAGAGCTGGCCCTGCATGGCAAGGATGTGTGTGCAGAGACCAGGCCGGGCCCTGGCCTTACCTCTTGTGTACCCTCCTTTACATGGTCCTGCCCTTGGCGCTCAACTCTGGAGGGGCTGGGGAACAAAGCCTGGGAGATACAACTGGGAGTGCTTTTGTTGTTGGGGATCTTGTGTTATAGTTAGGGGAGCACTCAGACTGAACAGAGGTCACCTTTCAACGTCAAGTGCAACATACTGAGTTTCTTTGGCACTGCAGGTCCCCCACCATGCTTATCCCATTGGACCAGTACCCTGGTCAGTTTGTCTTCATCCACACTGCATTTGCTTCCAAACTTGCGCTCGTCAACTAGCTCCCAGAGAGCAAAGGCATCTGTCCCATCCACCCTAACACAGGAGAGCCCATGTGTCCAGACTTTGTTCACCTGAATTTTTCATCAGTATCACTGTCTTGAGCAAGAGATGGACTCAGGACTCCAGGCTGGAGTTATCCGCTCACTGTTCTGGCTGCAGAGCCTGAGAGAAGGGTCCAAGACAGCTTTCAGGGTCTCGGAATAGGGGAGCTTGACTGGCACCATGTCAGAGTTTCCTGTTTGAGGAGGTCTGCCCTCTTCCTCCCTTAGTACCAGTCTCATGTGCCAGGCATGGACCAGGAACCCTCAGGGACAGGGAGATCTTGGTGGCAGCCCCCGGGCTCCCAGCCCTAGCTGGGGCACTCCCTCTGCCCTGGTGCTGATTGATGGGTCTGGTCTGAGCCCTGTGGCTTCTGCAGGCAACTCTAGGAGGGTGATGAGCATTCCAAATCTGCCCGGTGCCGAAAATTGAACCACGCACATAATTCACCCACACGGGCTCGCGCAGTCAGCCCTGCATTCCCGCTGCCACCCTGCCTCCAGCTCACGCTCCACACCTTACAGTCTGGATTTCCTGAGTGTGCTGTGGCACAGCTGGCCTTCCCAAATGCCTGCCCTTTGGGCCATGCATGCCTTGGGGCAGCTCACTGCCACTTGAACTCTGGGCCCAGCTCTCAGACTTCTCTAAGGACTCTGTGCACCCTCTGCAGCAGAGGGATATTGTCAGGGGCACTCCGAGAGGGGGCAGGGCCCCTTATTGCAGTCAGAGCCCCCCACCCCCAGTTAGAAAGCCTTGCCAGAAACTAGAGTCATTCTTGAGTCTGTTGAAAGGGCCCAACCCAATGCCAGGAACTGCAGGGAACTTGAAGACCAGTCACAGTTCCCAGGGAGACAAGACAGCCAATGGCACATTCTAGTTCAAACCAAGACCATCTTGTCCAATCCTCAATTACCAGCTTTAGCCTCAGGTGAATGATTCCATTTCTTTTCCTTTAATTTCTCTATAGATTTTTTTTTTGGGCGAGGGGCAGGTTCCCAAGTGGTCCTCAGGAGGCCCAGGGGATTCTTCTTGGCAGTTCTCAATCAACATGATCAGTGGCTCAGTGCGTGAGCTTGCTGATGTGATGCAGCTTGGCCCTGCAGGGCGAGAGAGCCCTGAGTACCCACCCCACCCTGTTTGGGGGCCCCCAGCACTGTGCCCAGCAATGCTTTAGGGAGACATGTGGTGCTGGGGAGATACTGGAGACAATTGGGATCAGTCACATGCCAGACATGTGCTTTTACCCAGGTCCTATCTGTGCCCTCTGGGGGTTAGCAGGGCACGTGGCTGCTGTAAGTGCCCAGGACATTTTGGCGGAAGCACTACCCCATCCACTCAGAATGGAAGGGCAGAGTGCGCAGGGCCAGCTGGGTAACACCTGCACTCATTCCATTCGAGTCCAGGGGACACTGGGACACATGTGGCCAGAAACTATCCAGAGTTCCTGGGGACTGAGCTGGGGGTTGGCCCCTGATCAGGGCCACCAGCACACCAGCACACCAAGCCTTGGGAAGCTTCTCTGCTTCCATGCCCTCCCCTGAAATGTGGGGACAGTGAGAGGAGCAGTGGGGCCCGTAGGAGTCAGTATTGCTCCCCCATGGAGGGGTGCAGACACGCCGGCAGAGTGCAGATCCTTCTAGAAGGAATCTGGGTGCGTGATGGCCCAGAACACAATGGGTGGCAATCTCTGCCTTACCGGGGTCTGGGCTCAGGTAGGCTGTGTTGGGAGCTGGGATAGGTGCTCCCTGCGGCAAGGGGAGGAGCAGGAGTCGGTAAGCGAGGGAGGTGGCCAGGTTGGCAGGTGCAGAGCCAGAGTGGGGTGTGTCACTTGGGTGTGAATTTTGACCTGTGGGACCTGGGGAGGCTTTGGGGGTGTCTCTCACATGAGGAGCTTTTCAGGGTCTTTGTCTTGTTAGCGAGGTGGCTGCCATGGGGGGCCAGGACTTGTCACTTGTCAGGTCCTGCCTCCCACCCTGGGAGCCGAGAGGTCACTGCACAGGTGGGGACCAGGGCGCTCGCTCTTCCTCCAGCTGCTGCCCTGGGGGCTGGGCCCTTGACCTTGGACACATCTGAGGCTGCGAATTTGCTGCCTCTCAGCTGCTGTTTGTGCCACACATGCCTGTCACACAAGGGGCATTAAAAATAACTCAGTGGTTAAAGGCATTTCTCAAAATAACTGCTTGCTAACTGCCGAGCTGAGGCGAACGGCCACTAAAATTAGACTCTGGAGAAAGATTGTATGTATGCAAGGAGAAAGCGTGTGTGGTGTGTGGGAGGTGTGTGTGTGTGTGTGGTATGTGATGTATGCATGTGTGCTGTGTAGATTTGTGTGCTTTGGTGGCGTATGTGTATGTAGTGTGTGTGTGTGTAGTGTGTAGGCTGTGTGATGTGTGTATATGGTGTATGTATATGTGGATGTGGTATGGGATTTGTATGTGTGTATGTGTGTGTGGTGTGTATGATGTGTGACGTCTTGTGTGCATGTTGTATGTGGTCTGTGTGGTCTGTGTATGTGTGTGATTTATATGGTGGGTTTGTGTTGTATGTATGGAGTTTGTGTGGTGTGTGTATACATGTGTATGATTTATATGGTGTGTATGTGTTGTGTGTTTGGTGTGTGTATATGTGTAGTGTATGATTTGTATGTGTTGTGTGTATGATGTGTGATTTGGATGGTGTGCCTGTGGTGTGTGTGGTGTATGTGTGGGTCCTATTCATTCCCCAGGACAGGGCAGGAAGTCAGTCTGTGTTTTCTGGGGGCCCCAGAGCCCTGTTTCCCTGCTCACCCCCACACTCCCCCCTCCACCCTGTCACTGTCACTGTCACTGTCCTCCCATTGTTCATCGATTTGCTCGAGCGGGCACAGTTACATCTCCATTGTGAGACTTGTTACTGTGTTTGGCATTTCGAATATACCATGGGTAGCTTGCCAGCCTTTGCCATGCGGGCGAGATACTCTAGTTACCATGTAGCTTGCTGGGCTTTCTGAGAGGGGTGGAGGAATCGAACTTGGATCCACTGGGTTGGCCGCGTGCAAAGCAAATGCCTTCCCCGCTGTGCTATCGCTCCAGCCCCCCTCCACCTAGTCCTGGGCAAACTGGAACGGCTGCTGCCCTACATTGCCTCTTGTCTTGCCCCAGGAGCAGAGTTTTGAAGAATTTCGGGGGGGCGGGGTGGCCTCGTTGTAGCGGTGGCCTCATTCCTCGGCGTGCCAGGTAATAATAGCGCACTGTGGGGGGATCTTGCTCAGTGGCTGTCCAGGGGAAACTGGGCCACAGGACAGGGAGGTGCCCACTCAAATGCCCTTGTCCCTGAGGGCATGACCTGACATTTCAGGCTCTGTGCCCAAGCTGAGGCAAGGTCCAGTGATGCCCTGGGGTTGGGGTCAGCGAGTCCAGACTCAAGCAGCTCTCCATTCACTTAGAGGAAACAGAGGAAACAGGATGAGGAGACCCTTGAGACAGGTCACAGAAGCAAAGTTCGTCAGCACTGGAGCATTTTGGATGCAGAATCTGAGGGCAAGAGACTGGTGATCCCTTGGAGAGTGACTTGCATGGAGAGAGGTAGGCCACAGTGTCCCCATCTTTCAGACAGAGGGACAGCCCGTGATCCATTGAATGCCTGTGCTGGTACGAGTTGGAGAGAGCGGCCACGGGCACGTGGGGCTTGTCTGGCCATCATGCCCCACGGGGCCTGGGGTCTGGTGGCCCAGTGACATACGTGGAGAACCTGGTTTGGGCCTGACTCTGCGCTGGCCCCATGTGCTGCCTGGGAATGTGGAGCCCAGCATGGAGGCTTGTGAGTGCTTTGTTGGGGTGGAGACCCCGGGAGAGGTGTGGTGGAGCATCTCCAGTAGGGAAGAAACCCCTGGTTGGACTGGGGACCCGTCACTTAGACCTTTGCACTCACAAGTTCTGCTGCTGCATCCGGATGATGTGTGGGGAGGAGTGTATGTAAAGTGATGCAGAGATCCCAGGTGTCCTGTGTGGTTTGACTTGGTCTAGGCCTGCTTCCACTCACGCATGGGCATAGATGGATGAGGATGGACGCCCTCGGGAAGCTGGGGTCACTTCCAGGAGCCCAACGAGTCCCACTCCTCAGTGCTTGAGTTGGCGTGAGTTGGGGGTGGCACCCTGAGAACACTGGGACCATCAGATCGTGGTCATTGGCATCCTTCATCACAGCACTAAACAGGGATTGTCACACACGCTGCCATGTGAGACCAACATGTCCCTGTAACCCAGGTGTCCATCTTCCCAAACTTCCTTGGCTGACTGTCCCCTTTGCAGAAAAGCAGTTGCTCAGTGACTCCCTTTCCCGGCACCCCCTGAAATCTATCTTCTTGAAGAGAACACACAGAAAGACCCCCCCCGCCCAGCCCCCCATTGCCCACTCTGGGAAACACTGCTGTAACTCATTGATTCTCACACAGAGGTGATTTTGCACCCCTTCTCCTCCAGGGACATGAGGCACAGCTGGGGTGTGGGATGCTATTGGTATCAGAGGGTAGAGGCAGGCTGCTGTTGAACATTGTCCAATGCACAGGGCTGTCTCTATGGCAAGAACGCTTTGTACCAAAGATTGCCAAGGAACTGGGTTCTTGCCTGCAGTTTTGTGTCCAGAGTGCAGGAGGGGTGTGGGGGAGGGACAGTGGGGGCAGGGGGCAATATTTTGAAGGCTGGGGTGTCATGGTGTCTCTTTCTTTGTTTTTCACTTTGGCAGAGTGTTGTGTGTTGTAGTGTACCATTTGTCCTTTGACATCCCGAGGAAAAAAAGGTCAAGTTGAATCTTCTGCCTTAGTGTTTTCTAAGTTCTGGGGCCATGGGAGGCAACCAAAACATGCATTACCCCAAACAAAGATACCATTGCCAAAGAAGTGCATGGCGAAAGTTGGGATTTCAGGCTTTTGAGGCTTACTGGCTTGGATTCTGCTGATATAGCTGCGGAACAGGCTCAGCAGGGGGGCTGGCAGGGTGAGGGGAGGAGTCACTGCAGGAGCTTATAGGGCGGAAATGTGCCTCCTAGAGAGCTCCTTCCCAAGGCCCGAGCATCTCAGGGCTCCTGGGGACCCCTACCCCCAATACACACACACACACACACACACACACACATACACACACACACACACACACACACCTTCCTCTGGGACATGGAGAACTGAGGGAGGGAGGGAGGCCTCCATGATGCCTGCCCATGGCTATGTGCTCTACTGGAAATGGAGGAAGAAAAAGCCTCTCTTGTTCTGAACAGATTGGGCGCCCTCAGGCTTCACCTGGATGCAGGGCTGTCTTTAGTGGCTCTCTCAGGGGCCATCAAAACATCCCGGAAATGCCTCCTTTTTCTCGTTAAGATCCTGTTTGTTTATTGTGTATTTATTCCCCTTCCCTTTACTGCTGTTGCATGGCTGAGGATCACATACTTCTTTTGTTTGTTTTTTGCTTTGGGGCCACACTTGCTGGTGCTCAGGGGTTACTCCTGGTTCTATACTCAGAAATTACTCCCGGTGGCGCTCGGGATCGGATGCCAGGGATCGAACCAGGCTTGGTTGGGTGTGAGGCCAGGCCCTCCCTGCTGTCCTTGCTTAGGTCCCATGTACACTTTGCACACCTGGTTGTGAGCAGGGATTTCACTTTTATTGCATTGCGTGCATATGTGCCTGCAGAGCCCCCAGGACTGCAGTCATGGCATATGGGAGCAGGGATCCAAATCATACTCTGTCTTAGGTTTGCAAAATGGGCACAGCCGGTCATCTCATGCCCATAGGACATAGTGCGTCCTGGAAGCTGCTATTGTTGACTTGATCGCCCTGTGCTTCTCATTCTCTCGGAGAAATGACCCCCACACTGGAGAGGCTATGTCAGCTGTGCAAGGCAAATGCCCTCCCCACTGTACTATCACTCCAGCCCAATTAGAAATTTCTTTTCATTTAAATAAAGAACTGTGGGGTTGGGAGGGGGGTTTATTGGGGTTCCTGGTGGTGAAAAATAAGTACTCGTGAAGGGAAATGTGTTTGATGATTGCATGACTGAGACTTAAACCTGAAAGCTTTGTAACCTTTCCCACAGTGATTCAATAAATAAAATAAAAATAAATAAAAAATAAAGAACTGTGATTAGCAAAGTTATTGGGCTGGAGCGATAGCACAGCGGGTAGGGCGTTCGCCTTACAAGTGGCCAACATGGCCGACCCGAGTTCGATTCCTCCGCCCCTCTCGGAGAGCCCGGCAAGCTACCGAGAGTATTCGATATGCCAGACACAGTAACAACAAAGTCTCCAATGGAGACGTTACTGGGCCCGCTCGAGCAAATCGACGATCAACGGGAGGGCCTTTACCTTTACCTTTTTATTGATAAACAAGTTTTAGGCATATAATATTCTAGCACCAGTCCCTCCACCAGTGTTCCTGTGCTCTTGCCTGCCTGCCACCTTGACAGGTACGTTTTCAAGTTTGTTGTTTGAAGTTTGGATCTTGTGTTCAGTGTTGTTGAGACTGTGCTTTGGATATATAGCTAGACCACTCTCCCGCACCCATGGTATCCCCGAGGGCCCTACACCCTCTTCTCTCATTCCATCCCTTTTGGTGTATTTGTGCGGGGCTGGGGGCTGTGGAGTGAGTGTGGCGAGAGCGTAGTGAAGAGGATTGCTCATCTCCAGGACCCATAAAGCACAGCGCAGGGCCGGGCCGGGGCATCCTGGGAAAGGTCCTGGAGGAGGGCCTGGTTTCCGCTCTGGTGGAACACTGAATTCTAGCCCAGCAGAATCCAAAGGGGAAGTCGCAAAACTGTCCCTTGCCTTCTGGAATAAGAAGTAAAGCATATGTTGCTGTTTATTTTTAGCATCTATTTAGATACCTCTTTCTCTGTTTCTTTTAACATGTAGGTCATGTCATTGGTCAGTCACCTGACCAGGAGGAATATACCTACTCCCATGTGCAGGGGTGTGGCTGCTATCCCAGCATGCCAGACTCTGGGGTCCTGAAGTGCTGTTTGCAGGGTGATGAGGCATCTGGGCTGGAGGATTGCTGTGAGCCTCATCAGCAGGGGGAGGTGCAGATGAGTATAGCGAGTGTCCATTGGCCCCGGTGGTTCCTTGGTTGATGTTTAACTCACGCAGATGGTGCCGAGTGTCTCTCTGGAGGATGTGTATTCTATTTATGGTAGCCAGCGTCCAGAGCGTTCTGTACCCAGGGAGGGGACTTTCCCCCAGTCACGTTTGCACACCTGGTTTGGTTACATGAAGGTGAATGTGTTGGCTGAGTTGGACAGGAAGGAGTGTTTGATGGTTCTCAGAGTGGGGCTTGGGAACCAGCAGCATCAGCATCCCCTAGGGATTGGGTGGAAATACAGTTCTTAGGCTTTGCCTCCAAACCCCAGGATCATGGCATGGAAGCCCTGAGTTCCTGGCTTTTAACAAACTTTCCAGTGGTTCTGGGATTTAGGACTGGCTGGGGAACCACCAGTTAGTGTGGCAAGCTTGGGGATTCCATGCTGATTCTGCCTCTGCTAGTTCTGTGGCCTGGGCAGGGTGAGGCCTCAGGACACTGCTTTGCCCATCAGAGGATCCAGAGAACTGCTTGCCTCCCTTTAGGAGAGACTAACAATAGGGGCTAGTGGATGTCAAATGCTTGGCATAGACAAAGGCATCAGGGGCATTGGGAATGACTGTGTTTTTTCCTTCATTGGCTTGCAGCCTTTCTAAGAATGAAGTTGGACACCCAGTTCCTTCTTCTGAGCTTCAGCACAACTTTCTCTTTGTCTATCAAATGTGGATTATTGCTACTATCTAATAATAGGGCCCAGTGACCTCAGGTGCCTTCAACTGTTTGCAATCGATAACATAGCAATCAAGTACGAGAATGTTCTAGACACTTATTGACTTAGGCGACTGGTACATTATCTTCTTGGGCCTGCATCCCGTTCTCCTGAATAATAAAAGGAAGATAGAGGCAGGGGAAGTAAGTCAGAATCCAGTGGACTCTGTTGCAGGTGGCTTGCATGGGGGCTAAATCTTTTCCCCTGAGAAACACTTTCTTTTCTCTCTGGTCTTTTATGTTTCTCCTGCCCTGATCCCAGCTATTGGGTCCTACCTTCAACTTGTTTCCCCTGTGTTCTGATGTGACTCCTCCTCAAAATGTCAGCTGCACACCATAGAAACTGTCTGGCTTCCGAGGTGTGCGTGCCTATGGTGGTGGTGGGTGTGTGTAACCGCCCAGCTGTCCTTCGGTCATTAAGATAGTCGTGTGGCGAGGCCAGGGCACCAAATGAATTGCCTCTTCTCCTGAGTGTCTGAGGGCTGGTTTTGTAACATGAATGGTCCCAGTGCAGAGATAAGCTTTGCTCATAATTTCTCCAGCTTCTTCAATTAAGGAAATGGGCAGACTGCTTTCTATATCCACTCCCACCTTTTCTGTAACAATGCCCAGAGTGGACACATTCATCACTAGAAAGCTCCCCACTGCCCACCCCGTGATGTGGTCAGCAAGACTATTTCCCCAGAGAATCTGGGGTGCACCAGCAGCGTAGAGAGGGCTGGGAGGCCCTAGGAGGACAAAGGCTTCCCCCTGCCCTGCATTTCCCATTAGGAAGCAAGAGCTCTTCTCTCTGGAAGGGGGGCTCACTGCGTTTTCCTCCTTGTTATGTGCCTCAATAAGCCACACGTTGATGAGGCGGGCATACTTCCCCTTGCGAGACTGATGAATAGAGACCTCAGGAAGAATGAGCTGGGTCTTCTGTGGTGTTTCTCTACTTGTCAACAAACTGCTAGGCTCTCCCTTCCTTGTAATAGAACGTGGGGGGTGGGCAGGCAGAGAGAAAAGGGTGAGTGCAGAGATTCCTGAAACGCTGCTATGGCACAGTCAATTAAAAAGAAATTAAAACAGAAATCTCTGCTGGCTGCTGGAATGGAAAAGTCTCCTCTCTCAACCCTTTAAACCCTTGAAGAAATTAATTGGATGAATGTTGACCGGGTATCAGCCAAATGCTTAAACACTAATTCTTATTTCTTGTGGTAGGCAGCAGGAACCTGGATGTGTGCACAGAGGTCTGAGTACATATATGCATGTGTGTCTGCATATATGTATGTGCATGCATGTGTGCAGATAGGACCCAGTGAGATCAGGTGCCTTCAACTGTTTGCAATCAGTAACATAGCAATCAAGTACGAAAACGTTCTAGACAGATGTGTAAGTGAGAGAGATGGAGGGAGGGCCGACCTTGAGTAGCCTGGGAGGTTGGTTCAGGAATTCTGGAGTTGTGGAATTGTAAGCATGCTTCATGGAATTTTAACATCTGGGGCTGAGGGGGGGGAGGCCACACCCACACCCACTGTACTTTCATTTTGAAGATAATCAAGGGGTTTGGAGAGAGACCTTGGGAGAACCGTTGGAGGCTGCAGAGCAGGCTTGGCTCCAAATTCTTTGCTCTGTCTGTAGAGTCAGGAGCCTCTCATGGCTCTAAGTGGCTGCAAGTGGAGGCCTCGGTGGCTGCAAATGTTGCTGGAGTGGCCAGTGGAAGGTCAAGTGCACGCCCTGGTGCTGTTCCTTGGCAGGAGATGGATGAAATGACTTTAGCCAGACACTGTGTCACACATTTCCCCCCCCCCCCCCCCCAGCTTTTATGCTGTGCTGTCAGGAGCTCTGCTAGGTGGCCTCCCCTTCCTGGCACTGGGACACTCTCGGTCACCTGCGTCTCTATGACCTTGTGATGTCCTCAACTTGCCTGCCCCGTCTCCTTCCTTTCCTTTGCACAACTTCTACTTACGAACTAAGACAGTGGCCTCGGGGACCCTTTGGCCCAGGGGTCCGAGATAGCATCTTGCCAGGGTGTGGGCAGAGGTGCGGGCACAGAGCAGAGGCCCCCGCCTCTCTGGGCTCGGTCAGAGACAGTGGCGTCTCCCTGGAAACCATGCCTGCCCTACACTGAGCCATAAAAAATTAAACTGTGGGGTTATCAAATATTTAATCTGCCTGATGAATGAACACTTGCAGATTCTTATGAATTCTTTGCTTTGATTAAATAAACTTGATGGATGGGAACTGTCTTCTCAGCACTTTAGCAAAAGGCGTGTTGGGCACTTGTCTCTGCCTGGGTTCCGGTGGCTGGGACGACCGGATCTCAAGCCGCCTCTCTGGTGTCTGTCAGGCAGACTCTGTGTTCCAGAGCTTTGAACGTGGCTCTGTTAGGACAGGGCAGGCCCAGAAGGCCACTCCTCATCCCGCTGCCCTTTCCAGCTACAGAGCCCAAGTCCAGGATTGTCGGGAACCTTTGGATGTTGCCTTTCCCTCAGTGAAATGCAGACTGGTAACAGGACAGCCTTTTAGGATGATGGTGTGAGAGAGCTAAGAACTCATCATACCTAGCACCCCGAACATTTTAGCATGGCTATTGAACACTAATCTCTTCCCAAAGGATTACTATGGTCATTGTTTCTATCATTTTGTGATGGATTTGAGTCTCGCCTTGGATTTGCAGAGATATGATTTGGAGTTTTTCCCCTTTGGGGTCAGAGATGGGTTCCATGTGCATGTAATGCATGTACTTCTCTAGCACTGAGCTACATCCCAGCTCCCAACCCCCAAAGCATCACTTTCAGGAGAGGATGAACCTATGTGGATGAATTGTCAACAGCCCCCCCCCCCCAGCCCTGTTTATTTTATTTATGAATTCAAGGCTACTTGTTCTATTTCTCTCAAGGTGGGAAGTAGATGACTCAAACCTCTACCTCTGCCCTTAAACAAAATGTTACCATTGGGAAATCTATGCTCTTTTTTTGTTTTTTGGACCACACCAGCAGGGAACTTGGGCCGGAGGGATGAGATTGACTGCCAAGGGGTTACTCCTGGATCTGCACTCAGGGATCACTCCTGTAGACTTGGGGGACCATATCTGGTACCAGGGATAGAGCCCAGACTGGCGACATGCAAGGCAAGTGCCTTCCCCACTGTAGTATATTTCTGATTTTTTTTTTAAATCCACACTTGGTGGTACTCAGGGCTTACTCCCAGCTCTATGCTCAGGGATCACTCCTTGTGGTGCTCAGGGGAGTCATATGAAGTGCTGGAGATCAAACCTGGGTTTACTTGCTATACTAATATCTCCAGCTCCTGATTTTGAAGATTTTTTTAGGGGTGCAATTCTGAGGGCTTACTTCTGGCTCTGTGCTCAGAAATCACTCCTGGTGGGGCTCAGGAGACCATATGGGGTGCTGGGGATCGAACCAGGTTGTCATGTGCAAGGAAAGTGCCCTCTCTGCAGTGATATTGCCCTGACACCTCACCCCTATTTTCTTATGTACTTGCATCACACAAGGAGAGAAGCTGTTTATAGAAGTTGGGGTTCCTCTGAGCAGGTGTTCAGGGAGGGTTTTCCCGGGGGGGGGGGGTGGCGGGGAAGCCAGTACAGGACTGGGTCCTGTGGGTCCTTGGAGATTCCCAGCATAGCAGTCTCTCTTGTTTCAAAAGAATTCGAAGCACAGTGCCAGCATCCAGGTTCTGAGCTTTGTGGGAACTTGGGCCGGAGGGATGAGATTGACTCTAAGTGTGCTTTTGGTCAGCCTGTGTTGTCAGCTCTCCCTGCTTCCCTCTTTGCTGGGGAGTTCATTACCTTATGGAGTGCATGGCAGTGCCTTCACTAGGAGACATGCATCACAGCCCTTTCCAAGGTGACATTGGGGAATGGATCCCATCAGACCAGAGTTGTATCCCTGGGGTCTGCCTGCTGGAAGCTCTGGGCCACGTGGCCTGGTCCAATCAGGGATTAGAGACTAGAATTGGGTCCCTGTGACTAGGACCAGTCAGTCCCTCTTTGTCACTGGCCTGTAGCCACCCAGGTCTGGTGGGAAGTGGGGGACATGGTCTTGTCTGAGTGCCCTGTGTCATTTTGGCTGGTAACTCCATTGTGCAAGGAGCACGTAGCAGCTTCACACTTGCTGTGCAGAGGGGCCTGAGGAGGGTCTCTGTCTCAGGTGATGGCCAAGGTGCCTCTGGGGACTGTTTTCCTTAGCCGAGGCAGCCGGTCAGGTGCCTTGCTGGGAACACCCGTAGTCCTGGCTCTACAGTCTGGCAGCTCTTTCTCTACCCAAGGAGCTCACCGTCCAGCAGAAGAAAGCCACAGAGATGGGTTGAAGGTTGGGAAACTGGTACTTGCCTCAAAGACATGACCCCGATCCAACAGTGGCGACTTGGAAAGCAGCCCCTGCCCGGTGAGAACAGCATGCAGGCTGGGTAGGATGAGCTGGTGCCGGATGGAGGGGCATGTGCATACTCTGTCTCATCCGCCTCTACCTGAAAAGAAAACCCCCTTTGTCACTTTATGAATCCCTGCGGGGGCGGGGCAGTAGTACAGTGGGTAGGGCACTTGTCTTCCATGCTGCCAACCTGGATTGCATCCCTGCACTCTATATAGTCCCCAAGTTCCACCAGGAATGATCCATGAGCACACAGCTAGGAGTAAGTCCTGAGCACTGATGCGTGTGGACTCCTCCCAAAAGTCCTGCAAGGACAGGATGTATGGGGGATATTATTCCTTATGTCTTTGTCCCCTCATATGGCTCCTTGTAAAATATTTTCAAAGACCCCAAGAGAGAAAAGGAGCAGAAATAAAACCACTTACAATCACAGAATTATCTGCTATTCTCATTCTGTTCTATTTTCTTCCAACATTGTTACTCTGCGCTTTTATTTCTAATGTCCAGATCAGAGAGTACATCCAATTTTCATGTTCTGCTTTTCCCCATAAGCATCATCATCTTATCAACATTGTCACATATCATTGAGACTATAAATATCTTTTTAAATGACTTATCTTCCAGGATAAGGATAGTCTTCCTTTATGTTTCACTGTTGGTTTTTCTTTTTCTCTTTTCTTTGCTACCCTAAATAGAATTTCTTTGAATATTGTCTTGTATAAGTTTATATGCGATTTTATATCTTCATCTTTTTAAAAATCATTGGATATTTGCTCTATGCTTTTAATGCAGTAATGCAATACACCTTTATTGCTGAGAGAGGACAGGTTTTTTTTTCTTTTGCTTTTTTGGTCATACCCGGCGATGCACAGAGGTTACTCCCCGTTCTGTATTCAGGAATCACTCCTGGCGGTGCTCAGGGGACCACATGGGATGCTGGGAATCGAACCCGGGTTGGCCACGTGCAAGGCAAACACCCTACCCACTGTGCTATTGCTCCAGCCCCGAGAAGACAGGTTCTAAGCCACACTGTTGATTATTGGGGTGCTACAGAAAGACCGAGGGGGAAATCATGAGCTAGCAAATATATTCTGAAAAACCTCAGAAACCTGGTTGCTGTCTGCAGTGGGAATTTACAGTCGGCCAAGGGTTCTTCTCTCAGATGATTCCTGGAAGCTGTGTATTTTGTTTATTGCTTTTTGGGGGTCACCCTAATTTGCTGGGGCTTTTGTGTTTGAAGTGTTCAGAGGCAGGGTCTGGACACAGCCAGCTCTGGTCTGCCTTGCTCACGGTCATTGAGCTCATTTGCTCAGTTTCTGTTTTGCTGAAGTAGTTCAGTGCTTGAATGCCACCCAGCTCTGTTTGAAATGAGCACAGACATAATTGAGTTTTATAAAATTGTGAGCAGGCCAACCAAAGAAGTAAGACTCTTTACCAAATACTGACATGCCACGCAGGATGGCTTTTTCAGCACCTGAGCTGAAATCTCGGGCCAATCGGAGGAATACCGGTCAGCCCACTGTAAACTCAGAGATGATTGTCTTGAGCAGTGTTGAAGGCAGAGGTTGTAGACGTCTAAAAAGATGCTGTGGCATTAAAGGCTGGAGGGCATCTGGTAACCAAAGGATGTTTCAGCTGGATAATTTGGGCAGACCCTAGAAAATGGCACCTGAGCTTAAGAATTATTGTTTCCAGTCTATAAGTACTATAATTGACACAAGAGACATGTAAATAGGGACTGAATGATATCATATTTCTGAAGTATAGTGTTTTCATACTGAGGTTATGTCTTTATTAGCTTTACTGGCTCAAAGAATTTAATTTTATCAACTCAGACAGAAGGAATCAGCTCCCCGACTGACAGATACTCAGCTGACTTCGGAATGATTGGGGGAATCCGAATCTAAAAGGATACAACAAGCAGTGTGGTCAAAGGGGAACCTCTTCACGCTAAATCACATGAGAAAGGACCTTCTCGTCTCACTTAGCCAGCCGAGTTCAGATGCAGGCCCAGAGCGCTTCTTAGGGCAGTGTTTTGGGCACTTAGTACCAAAGAAATTGAATTCCCTTGCTCCTGGAGGAAAATTTCCCGAGGGCCTAGAGGTGCTCTTTCCCCTTTAGACAATACCACACGGGACAGGAAGTCACCATTTGGGAAGGTTCTTGAAATGTACAGACACAAACTGACCCCGACACTGGCTTTCTCTCTGCTGGGAATGTTTGCTCAGGGAAATGGGTGCTATCTCGAATGAGTCCTAGGGATGCAGAAAAACACAGATGCTCGTTTATTCGTTGCCAGAACTGATGTCACCTATAAGGATTATGCTATATTTTGGGCACACGTTACATCGTGGGCACCTCTCAGCAGCTTTTCTCTGCTTCCCATGTTCTCCATCCATTATGGGAAAAGGCAGAGCTGCTATCTCCCTAGGGCTCATGGAGGATAAGTGACCTGCATGGAGCTTCTCCTGGAAACCAGGAACTGTTCCTGGTTACTCTCTTATTGTTCTTAAAAACAGCTTTTTTAATATAAGATTTTTTTTTCTCTATTGGGAATTAGTGTGAAAAAAATGTGAATTCTTCAAGGGCTGGATCTTGTCTTACTATGTTCTGTATCTTTGACTATTATTTCTTTTCAATTTATTTTTTTATTGAGTCATTGTGAGATACACGGGCTGGAACGATAGCACAGCGGGTAGGGCATTTGCCTTGCACGCAGCCGACCCGGGTTCGATTCCTCCTCCCCTCTTGGAGAGCCCAGCAAGCTATTGAGGGTAGCTCGACAGGCTTGCCAGAGTATCTCGCCTGCACGGCAAAGCCTGGCAAGCTACCTGTGATGTATTCGATATGCCAAACACACTAACAGTAACAAGTTTCACAATGTTACTGAGCCCGCTGGAGCAAATAGATGAACAACAGGAGGATAATGAGTGATAATAGTGAGATACACAGTTACAGAGTTGTTTGTCATTGAGTTTCAGTCATACAAGGTTCCAGCCCCCATCTCTTCGCCAGAGCACATTTCCCACCACCAATGTCCCCAGTTTCCCTCCCGCCTCCCCCTCCACCCCCCATCTCCCCTCTGTCACCTGCCTCTATGACACTCACGCCCCCTGCCCCTTTTGGACATTATGGTTTGCAGTACAGGTATTGAAAGGCTATCATGTATATCCCTTTACCTCCTTTCAGTGCTCAGTTCTTGTCCAGAGTGATCATTTCCAACTATTATTGCCATAGTGGTCCCTTCTCTGTCCAACTGCCCTCACCCCTCTGTGGCCAGCTTCCCACCATGGACCAGTCCTGGCCCTCCTTTCTACTGGCCTATGAGTATTTGTCCCATACTATATTTTTTTGCTTTTTTTTGATCACACCTGGCAATGCACAGGGGTTAATCCTGGCTCTGCGCTCAGGAATCACCCCTGGCAGTGCTCAGGGGACCATATGGGATGCTGGGAATTGAACCCGGGTTGGCCACTTGCAAGGCAAACGCCCTACCCGCTGTGCTATTGGTCAGGCCCGCATACTATTTTCTTTTAATATCCCACAAATGAGTGCAATTATTTTGACTACTCCCCCCCAAAACCGTTCCCCCCCACCCCCCGCCCCATTTTAAGTACTGCGAAAATATGGTGCAGAAGTCAGCAGAGGATTCCTTCTTCACTTATTCCTTCCTAACAGCGGCAAGAAGAGAGTCGCCCCCTTCCTTCCACTCTGGCCTTTCTCAGTCCACTTGGGGCAGGGAATGATGCCCCGAACTTCAATCACGGGAGCCGCGCTGGCCGCGAGGCTGCCCTGGCAGCACCTGAGCGGCCGTTAATGACATTATCTGTCCGCTGGAGGCTTCCTTCCCCACCTCCAGGCTGCCCATTAAATCTTTATTTGCAGCGCCTGACAGCTGGCGCCCCTAGCATTTAACCAGCTCATGCCCTGGGGTGAGAAGTGCTGGGTCCTGCAGGCTGGGTCCCTGTGCCCAGGCTTTCTGGGAGAGGGCCCACCGGTAGCTGCTCGGGCTGAGAACTGGAGCGGCTGGGGTCTGCTCCAGCTGGGCACAGCCACGAGAGGGAGTTGAGTTTAGCAACAGCAGAGGGAGAGAGAGGGACGTGGAGGTGTGGGAAGTAGATTGGATTTGGGTCTGGAGGGAGGTGCGGAAAAACAAATAACTTAGCTCCCTAATCCCTCTCAAGATTATCTTTGTTTTCTGATTTATAATGTGTCTCCTATGGGGATGGCCTTTTGACATGTGCTAATTATAACTTGTCCTTCCGTGCATTCTGAGAGTTCTAATAATTAGAATTTCTAATTGCAGCCTTCGGAGCGGCTCCCAGCAGCCTTAGCCCGTGAGAGGAGCACTTGACACATTTGCTGTCCTGTTCAAAGTCAGCGCAGGGGACCCGCAGCCACACGAAGGATGGATCCAGCTTTGGGGAGTAGGGATGGAAACTTACTCGTCAAAGCTGAAGATAGCCCTGGAGACCATCTCTTTCTAGTTCGTCCGGTTTCTTCTCGTGTGGGGGATGGGGCTGGGGGCACCTGTCGACCTGTCGAAGTGGTACGGGCCTGACTCTTTGGTGCTTGGCCCAGTAATGTGGGGCTTATTGTCCCCCACCCTGTCCCCCAAATAGCGATGGGCCATGCAGTGCCAGGGATTGAACCTGGGGTCTCGGGGCATGCACGGTACCTCTTCGAGCTACTTTCCCATCCCAGATGGTCCATTTCTAAAGAGGGATGTTCTCGACAGCAGGGAACCAGTCCAGGGCACAGCTTGCCATGTGATCCAGGGCAAGACACCCTTTGGGGCTCCACTTCCTCAACTGTTACGGAAGGGTGTCAGAGCTGTGATGGCTCAGAACCTTTTGGTTCTGAGGTCGGGTGACTCTATGGAGCTCATCCTGAGTTGAGACCCTCGTTTCAGAAAGTGGCACAAGCAGGTATGGGTAGCTCTGGGGCTTCATTTGCTGGTAATTTATCAATAAGACACAAGACACCTTTAGTCATAACTAAGAGTTCAAGGTGTGTGTGTATGAATGTGTGAGTGTGTGTGTGGCATTAAAGGCTGGAGGGCATCTGGTAACCAAAGGATGTTTCAGCTGGATAATTTGGGCAGACCCAAATGAAAATGGCACCTGAGCTTAAGAATTATTGTTTCCAGTCTATAAGTACTATAATTGACACAAGAGACATGTAAATAGGGACTGAATGATACCATATTTCTGAAGTATAGTGTTTTCATACTGAGGTTATGTCTTTATTAGCTTTACTGGCTCAAAGAATTTAATTTTATCAACTCAGACAGAAGGAATCAGCTCCCCGACTGACAGATACTCAGCTGACTTCGGAATGATTGGGGGAATCCGAATCTAAAAGTGTGTGTGTGTGTGTGTGTGTGTGTGTGTGTGTGTGTGTGTGTCCCCACTTTACCAAATTGTCATGCTTCACTTCCCTAAGCCCGCTCTCCATCTCTAGCACCGGGAGGTGATGTTTGGCAATGGTATTGATAAACTGTTTAGCAATGCAGAGAACACTTAGTTTGCCCAGGGAGTCCTCATCTCTCCCTGTGGCTTGCACAGAGCCACTGGAAGAAACACATGGGCTGGAGACATGGTACAGTGGGGAGGGAGTCTGCCTTGTAAGTCGCCAACTGAGTTCAATCCCTGGCATCCTCCATGGTCCCACGAGCAAGGCAGGAGTAATTTATAAGTGCAGAGCAGGAATAACCCCTGAGTACCATTGAATGTGCCCCCCAAAACCAAACAAACAAAAGAAAAGAGAAATGCTGTACAGATCTTCATGGCTTCCTCCTGAAGGAGGCCATGCTCTGAAGGCCCTTGCCACAGTTGCTGCCCTGATTGTGTGGCCAAGATGTGCCGTCCAGTTCCATTCCTGACCAAGGACCTCTGCTGGCCCTCTCGGTGGTAGGGGGGGCTCTATGGGAGCATAGCAGAGAGGTTTCTGGGTTCTTATTTCTAGATGCAGGGACTGAGTGGCAGGGCCAATGCTATGCAGCCGGAAACAGAGTCAGAATTGATGCAGAAGCTTCTCACTCCAGAAAAGGTCCCACATGTGCGTCACTCCCCCTCTGTCTGCTTCCGTGGACACCCCACTCTCCCCTTAAGGGGCCTTTAGCTGCCCCTAGCGCCAGTGCTCTTCCTTTAGCTGCCCCTAGCGCCAGTGCTCTTCCTTCAGCCTTGGAATCTAGTCCTGAGGGCCTTCAGGTGCTGTTTGGCCCAATTGCAGCTGCTGTCTGAAGAACTGTGGGAAGCTTGTGGCGTCGTGTTGACCTTGTGTAGCTCCTCAGACCAAATTGCCTTAGAGATGCGGTGGGTGGTTTGGCGATCTGGGTGGTGGGTTCTCCTGATGGGGACACTGTCCACTCTCCTGCACCATTCCCTCTGCTCTCTGGGCCTCTGCCAGGATTGGACACGGTGTAAGTGAGCTCCCAAGGTCTGTTCTGTTTGTTTTCTGTTTGTGGTTTCGTTTTTGGGCCACACCTGACCAGGGATCACTCTTGGCAGGGCTTGCGGGACCAGATGGGGTACTGGGGATTGAACCTGGGTGGGGTGCATGCAAGGCAGGCGCTCCGCCCACTGCCCACTGTATCCCTTCAGTCCCAAGAGAGGACTGGGGGAAAGAACTGGAAGCTTCAGGCGTGACCTCCACCCCACTGCCTGTATCTACCAGCCCCAGGTGGAGGCGCAGAGCTTCATGGGCCTTTATTTCCTCCCAGATAATGGCCAAGTGTGAGGCGGGGGAGCTGCTAGGGTGACTTGTAAGTGACCCCCCGGGTCTGGCCCAGTTTTGTCTCCTATAGTGGTTGGCTTAGGCTTCTCCCTAGTGTCTGTGTCTTCGCCATGTGCCACCTTCAAGGTCTCCAGCTGCACACTTTTTCATCTTGTGGCTTTTTTTAGCCCGTGGATTTGGGGAGGGCGTGTCCCCCCACCCTGGGGTCTGATGACCTCTTCTGCCCATTGTTTTCTGGGAACACTGACTTGCCTGACTCCTTCTCCTGTGAGTTCTGGGGGGTGCACAGACAGCAGGGGTGGGTGGGCGTCCCAGGGACGGTGGGAGGAAGCGACTGGAGGAGCCCGTGGTCACCCTGGTCCACTGTCCTCCCTTGAGGCCTGCCTGTCCGGACACCAGAGGTCAGCGGGATGGAGCTTGCTGAGAAAGCAGTCGGGGGCCACGGGTGGAGCTGGGAGTAGAGCTTATTAAAATAATCATCTTAAGCGGCCTTCAAAAAGGCATATTTATAGTTATGGTGGTACATTATTAAGGATCTAATTTGGACCACGACTTGGGGAATCTTATTTTTAGGCCCAGAGGAGAGTCCTGCAGGCCCAGTGGTGCTCAGCCTGAGAGGCTCAAGGTTAGGAGACTTCCAGACGGTTCCAGGCAGCAGAGCCCTTCTGCATCCCCGCCGAGGGGTCAGGCCCTCCTGTCCCAGCACCTGGCCCTGGCCGCACCTAGAAAAGCCAGAGGCTGCATCTTGCTTCTAGTCTCCCGCCTCCGAGCCCTGTAGCCCTGTGGCCTGGTGGGTTACCCACTCTGTGGCACGGCGGGCAGCTGAGCGAGCCCACAGCTGACGCTTCAGCATGTCCCTGGGGCTGGGCGCTGCACTTTGTGGCTGCTGTGATTATGCCCGGGCCGCACACATGCTTGGCAGTGCTCACTCAACAAGCCCTGGCCATGGGGTGCTGGGAAGTGCCCCCGAGGGGGACCAGGGGGTCAGGAGCAGTGTTGGCACACATGGGCAGTGCCAAGGTTCTGACTCATGCTTCCAGGGCAGGTGCTTTCTGCCGTGGAGCCCTCCTGGCACGCCACCGTTCCGCTTTGTATGGGGCGTGTGAATGTTCCATTCTGAGCCCCCCTGTAAGTCCTGCTTCCTGGTGCTAGCTTTGGCCCCTTGGCGTTAGCTGGGCTCTGAGGGAGAGTCTGGGGGGAGACGGGGGCTCGTGTTCCGGGCTGGTGAGGAGAGAGGGAGGTGGGGGAGGTTTGCCCTGGGTGAGGCACCCAACAAAGGGCATGTGAGCCACGGGAGTCTGCGGGGGACACGTTGGCCACGAGGCGTTGCCAGCCTGAGAACGGATCCTGTGGGCGGGCTCCCTGGTGGGGCGTGGCTACGGTGTCCTGTGCTGGTCTGTGTCCCCGGCTCACAACAGATGCTCCATCAGTTCACCTGAGTGGACCCGTCATGTCACCCTGCCCTGTGGCTGCCTCGGCCCTTGGGAGACCCCGAGAGAGTGTGCGCTATGGAGGCTCCCTGCTTCTTTGTTCTCCTGTTTTACATTTGGGGGCCACACCCAGCAGTGCTGGGGATTGAACCCAGCTTGGTCACGTGTAAGGCAAGTGTCCTTCCCTCTGTACTGACTCTCCAGCTCCTTTTTTTTTTCTCTTAGAGTAGAATCTAGGTATTTATTTATTTAATTTTTATTAGTGAAACACCATGAGGTACAGTTGTAGACTTACAAATGTTTATGCTTGGGTTTCAGTTATACAATGATCAAATACCCATCCCTCCACCAGTGCCCACCTCCCACCCCCCTCCTTTATTGTTTTACAGATGGAAGGAAGGGTAGTGCCTATGAATAGACACAGGCTTCAGTGCTCCCCACAAGTGTCACTGAGAGAAACTAGGAGCTCTGTACATGTGCATGCGTGTTTATATTTTAATAGCCAGCCACAGCAGAACAAACAGCAGTTAGTCCTCTGATGTGGGGAAATCAGACTATAGAAGATACTTCATAGACTTCACAGCATCTGTGAGATCTGTGAGTTGGGCTGATGTCCTTATGCCAGTTTTTTAAAAAACTGTTCCCTGTTCCTTTTAAAATAAATGCTCTATTTTCTATCCAAGGTGAGGAAGCATGTGAATGTGTGTGTGTGTGTGTGTGTGTGTGTGTATGTGCGTGCATGTGCACGCATACATGTGTGGATGGTAGATTTATTTTTTGCACACATGAGAACTATTCATGGAGAACAGATGGTCTGCCCACTCCCTGCCCTGGGGCTCCCTACCTTGGTTTCTTTCTTCTCTTCATGCTAAGGTCACTGCAAAGGACCCAACAGGCAGCTCTAAGCTGCAGGCCCAGTCAGTGCCTGGAAACGGCGCCTCTCTGGGAAGCGGCTACTGGTGGCTTTTCTGGAGAGACCCTTGTGGCTTGACATGAAATGGAAGTTTCCCACGTGAGCCCCAGCGTGGAGGCCAGCCCTGCGCGCTGGCTTTGAGATGATTAAACGGCTTGTTCAGGGCAGTCAGGATCAGAGTCAAGTGGCTTGTTTCTGCTCTTCTGCCTGACTGGCAGTTAAAAATAAGTTTCGGGAATTAGTTTTCCTTTGGGTCTTCACCTCAGAGTTGCCGGGATGGGAGCCCCGCTCTCAGATGCTCCGGAGAAAATGTGTGCTCTGTGGGTTACTTTCTGGGGTGATGCTCTTGCACCCCAAGTGCAGGCTTCAGCAGGAGGCCACCCACATCTTTCCTAGCAGCCTTCAGGGAGGCTTGAAGGACACTGCACTGTGGTGTCCCCTCTTTGGTGGTATAAGCCGGGGAGGGCTCCTGGGGGCCTCCCAGCAGCCCTGATGCCACGTGGAACCCCAGAGTCATTGGCGGGGAAGGCATTTCTGTGTCGGCTCAGACACCAGGGAATCCCGTGGCTTCTTTCTCCACCCACCTGACCAGTGGGGGACACCACCAGTCTTTCTTTCTGCCCCGGTCCCCCAGCCCCGCTGTCCCCTCCTCAAGGGGCTCCAAGCTCAGGGCCCCAGCAGTGCTGAACTTCCCCTCTGTGCTCCCCGTGACGACACAACGTACTTGGCAGCCTTGCCAGCTTCTTCATCTGCAATTAGCTGACTAGAATGAAAAACCCACATCGGGCAAACCTGTTCTTGCTGCGGCTGGAGGAAGACTCAGGTGCCACCAGCGCTTCTTGGCTGGGGCGGGCTCTGAGTTGTGAATGGCGCTTTCGGCCGCTGCCCCGGCCATCTGCAGGGAAACCCATTAACAAATTGCATTTCCCTCCAGAGAAGGCCAGGTTTTCATTTCTGGTTGTGAAGTGACCTTCATTTTAATCACCCCGGCCACTGAGATCTGGAAGTAGCCCTCCTCAGATGCTACAGCTCCCTGCTGAGGCAGCAAAACTGGGGAATTCTCCCAGCCCTACCCAGCTTCTGGGCCCCGGGCCGATCCATACTGGTTTCCAAATGTCTCTGTGCCCTTCCTGCGGGGACCTGTTGGGCAATGCCGGATGCCCATGGAAATTCCCCCTCTTCTGGCCACCTTGTCTGGGGACCTGAGGTGCCCCCTCTGGCTCCATTTGGGAGCCCTTTGCGGGCTGGATTGCTGCCGCCTGCGGGCTGTCCACTCTGGGTTTCTGGCCGTGTCAGCTCTCCAGCTCCTCTTGGGGAAGCTCTCTGGGCAGGCCCTGGCCAGGGAACAGCAGTGACCTTGAGAATGGGAGCATGACCTTCGCGCTCTGCAAGAGGAGGCATCACAGGGGAAGGTGACTTTCATGGGCTCCCGTAGCCCCAAATGTTCTCAGGACTCTGATGCTGGGACAGAAAGCTCTGTCACCTGATTCTGGGGCTGAATGTGACACCAGACTGAGTGGCAAGGGCTGGAGCCTGGGGGCGGCCCTGATGGCAACCAGAATCTCTCAGCCCCTGCCAGCCGCTCTGCCAGTATCGTCGTTGATGACTGCCTGTAGGGCGGGCTCTCTGTCAGGGACAGTGGTGGTCCACAAAGGGCATAGAGTGCAGCTGCTGGGGGAGTCCTGCCCTGTCCAAGCCCCCTGCATTGCAGGGACCTCTGTGATAGGAGATGTTCTTTGCCACATGGGATCAGAGGGACGAGGACTACAGAAGGCGATGGGGGAGGCCCATCCAGCAGAGGTGGCTTCCAACCCCGTGTCCTTCACATCTGCCTGGAGGTCACGCTCTGGGTTTGGGACATGCTCCATGTTCTTCTGGTCGTTTTATTGTTTATTATCTGGGCACAGACCTTATCTCTTATACTGTATCTTTCTCTAACTTCCTCCCTCTCTTCCTCTCCCTCCATCCCATCCCCTTCCCTCCCTCCCTCCCTCCCTCCCTCCCTCCCTTCCTCCCTCCCTCCCTCCCTCCCTTCCTTCCTTCCCTCCCTCAATTCTTTCCTTCCTTCCTCCCTCCCTTCCTTCCTCTCTTTCTTCCTCCCTCCCTCCCTTCCTTCCTCCCTTTCTTCCTCCCTCCCTTCCTTCCTCCCTTTCTTCCTCCCTCCCTCCCTCCCTCCCTCCCTCCCTCCCTCCCTCCCTCCTTCCCTCCCTCCCTCCTTTCCTTCCTTCCTCGTTTTTTTTGTTCATTTTGGAGGCATAGGGAGGTTTATTCTATTTACTCCAGATTCTTCTTAGAGATCTGGTTACATTTTAATAGTTCAATCCTCATTGTCACACTGTCAAACAGATGCGTCCAGCCTTCTCTCCACCTAACATGTTTGCACTCAGGTCTGTGTGAATGCGCAAAGCCTACTTTCCATCTGTAACTGGAACCACCAAGGTGATGCTTTCGAAATACCCTGCCTTCTCCTCCTCCCCACCTCCTTCTCCTCAAGGATCCTTCGTTCTGTTATCTACGTCCACTGCTTCGTTTATCAGTTTTATATCTTTATGCCGCACCCTTAGGTGAAACCATCCAAATACTTTTCATTTTCCTTTTCATTTATTATACCTTGTATAATTCCTTGTTCTACTGAGGAGACACACACAATGGGGCACAGGATTTACTCCTGACTCTGTGCTCAGGGGCCGCTTCTGGTAGTGCTCAGGGACCCTCTGTGGTGCTGGGGATTGCAGTTGAGTTGGTCTCGTTCAAGACCTTGCCTCTATTCTGTCTCTCCAGTTCCTAATTCTTTTGAGCTCCATTTATTTTGCAGCACACGATAATACTTCATTTTCCTTCCTTCCTTCTTTCTTTCTTTCTTTCTTTCTTTCTTTCTTTCTTTCTTTCTTCCTTTCTACACTTTTGCTTACAAAGTTGTTCACAGTACAGTTGCAACAGGTATTCAATATTCCAACACCAGTCCCACCACCGGTGTGGCCTTCCCCCCACTGTTGTCCTCATTCCCCCCCCCCAAACTGTGCCCTTTGCAGGCACGAAATAATTTTTTTCATATTGCTTGCTACAAAAATACTTCAGTAAAAGAAAATTTGTGAAAACTGTGAAAATTGTTATATCTCACCATGGGGTCCTTGTTTTCTGGGCACGGGCCTTCTGAGGTCCTCCTGAAGTCCTTGTCTGAGGGCTCACTAAAGGGCCCGTTGCTAGTTGAGCCTTCTGTGGTGTTGTTTACCAGGCACAGTTGGCTTCTGTGGTACTTTCCCATCTCATTTGGTCTGCTCCTACTGGGATGTCAGTATGACAGGTTTTGGAGGTGTTGTTTGACCACCTTGCATGGCAGAAAATCCAGGATATGTAACTGGGTGGTGAGTTTACAAGGCAGAGGTTGTGGGCTGTGGGCTTGGCTGCCCACGCCCACTCTGAGAAGACCCCAGAGTTCTCGGTCGGAAATCATGGACCTGGAATTTCTGGCAGTTTGGCATCTCTGCAGAGATTAGTTGTAAAGCAGTGGGGTTGGGGCCTGGGTATGGCGGAATCTGTGGGGTGTGGGTGTGGCTTCCAGAGTTTCAGCAGGGTGGGGACTCAGTCTGCCCCCACCCAAGGGCCCCAGAGTTTTTATCCTGGAGACCCGTAGGCCTGTGAAGTTTTGTGGCTCGACTTGCATCTCTTCTGAGATTTAATCGAGTCTGTGAAACTGGTCTGATGGACGAGCTTGCGTGGTGTCAGCTGTGGAGACAGTTCCTCCATGTGGCTGGAGGTACTCCCTTAACCCTACGACTTCTCTTTCAGCCAGTAGCTGGGGCACTTTGGTTGCTTTCATATGAAACTTTGTCACTAGTTGCCTTCTTTTTTTTTTAATTTTTATTAGTGAGACACCATGAGGTACAGTTGTAGACTTACAAATTTTTGTGCTTGGGTTTCAGTTATACAATGATCAAGTACCTATCCCTCCACCTGTGCCCATTTCCCACCACCACGGATCCCAGTATCCCTCCCACCCCCATCCCCCCCATCCCACCCTGCCTCTGTGCAGGCAGGGCATTCCTCTTTGTTCTCTCTCTCCTTTTGGGTGTTGTGGCTTGCAAAAGAGGCATTGAGTGGCAATCGTGTTTGGTCAGTAGTCTACCAGTTGCCTTCTTTCCCCTTTAACTCCTCTCCTCTTCCTTCCCTTTCTGCGCCTTCCCCACGCGTCTTGCTCCTTCTGCCCCACTGACTTTTCAGTGTTGTTCATGTGGATGGGGCCACGCCTGTCCCCCTGCTTCTCCTGTCTGCCCAGACCTGCGTGCCAGAGCTCCTCTTCCTGAGGTTGTGTCCATCATCAGCCGTTGCTTACAGCTCCCCTCTGAAGATGACGGCCACTGCCCGGCACCCTGCCTGTGAGCACGTGCTGTGTGCGGAGCCCGAGCACCGGCCTCTTGCGCTGTCTCTCAGGACCCAGATCTGCTGTGTCCTGCACCTTGTGTGTCCTGAGTTCCACGTGGTGGGGGGCAGATGGCAGGCCTGTGGCTGTGTGCCTGGGTGAGCTTTTTCTCTCTGACCAGCAGGTGACCCACACCTGGAATTTTCTTTTTCTTTTTTTTTGGGGGGGGTGGGATGGGGTGGAGGCACACCTGTAATTCCTCAAGGCTTCCCTCCTGGCTCTTGAACTCGAGGATCTTTCATGGTGGGCTTGGAAGATCATATAGAGTGCAGGGGGTCAAACCCAGGTCAGCCACATGCAAGGTGCCTTAACCCTGTTGCTAATACTCTGGCCCCAGACCTGGACTTTCTCACTGCAGTCTGTGCTAGGGAAACAGTATCTCCAGTCTCTCTCCTCTCTGGGTGGCTTACTGTGTGGTTGGAGGGCCCACCAAGGGAGCAGGCAGCAGGCCCAGGGCAACCAGCTCCCAGAGGACAGAGTGTGGCCCGTGGCCTCATGGGCATGACCCACACCCATGCCTGCCTGCATCTGCCTCTCCTTATACTGCCTGGAGGGACCCTGGCTCTTACCTAGGGGGCACTTTTTCTGGACTCCCCTCTTCCAGCGCACCAGTGCCTGGAGCACATTGTAGGCTGGTCCGGCCCCTGACCAGGCAGAATGCACAGCATCCCTGGACACCTGCCCTGGACACCTGCATGCCTTGGGACTGTGTGTCAGCTCCCTATTCCAAGAGTTTTAAGCGGGGAGCACCCCCTGTGGCTGTGCCACGGGATGCCCTTGGGCAGAGGATAGACCCAAGCATTTTCATGAGGGTAGAGAACATCTGAAGGAGGGGCCTACCCCTCAGCGGGTTTTGCTTCTTTGGGCTTTGTTTGATGTTAGAGCAGGGACCCAACTCCCATTCAAGGCCTGCTCTTTGCTCGGTGCCAACATAGTGTTTTGTATATCTTACCTGTCACTGTCATTGTCCTCCCATTGTTCATTGATTTGCTCGAGCAGGCCCAGTAACGTCTCCATTGTGACAATTGTTACTGTGTTTGGCATATTGAATGCGTCACAGGCAGCTTGCCAGGCTTTGCTGTGGGGGCAAGATAGTCTCGGTAGCTTGCCAGGCTCTCCGAGACGGGCGGAGGAATCAAACTTGGGTTGGCCATGTTGGCCGTTTGCAAGGCAATTGCCCTACCCGCTGTGCTATTGCTCCAGCCATGTATCTTACCTAATCCTCCCAAAGCTCTTAGAAGTGGGCACCAGTATAGTCCCCATGTTCCTGCAGAGAGAGCAAAGGTTTGGTGTGTGAGAGTGGGTCAGCCAAGGTGGGCACAGTTAGTACGTAGCAGAATCCAGATCCAAACAGACTCCTCAAACCCATTCCCTTTCTGGGCCTTCCCATGCCACTGTCATGTCCCCTCACCTCTGGTGGAAGGCCAAGGCCACCAGGGGCAGGAGGAGCTTCTGGAGCAAGCAGGGAGGATGCAGCCAATGAGCCTTTTCTTTCCACTTGCGCTAAAATGCCCTTGGAGCCTGCAGACTGCCTGGTGCCCCCTGGGTCCTGTCAGCTTGGCACTTAGCTGAATCTCCAGGCTTAAGAGCCCTTCTCAGATCCTGGAAAGGCCAAGGCGTTTGCTCTCAGCGTTCTTGGAAACCAGCGGTGGGCACATTGCCCAGCTTCTGCGGAGGTCTCCTTGCTGCTGTGGTCATCGTAAGAGCCCGTGTTTGCTCTCAGAACAGGCCAGCAGGACCCAGGCCTCAGAGCGGGAAGCCTGTGTGTGCTTGTGCGGGGCCCGCCGGGTGTTCTGCCTGTTTGGGGCTGAGAATGCATGCCGGTTCCCTCTGCTTGTACCCCATTCTGGCAGGCTCAGGCAAGTACAGTCCTGTTGGAAGACAGGTGCGTGGGTGCCTCAGCCGCCAGAGCTGGTTGTGGAAGGAAGTGATGAATTGGATGAGACCGAGACCAGCCATGATTCCAGACCTCTCCGCGTAAGCCTCCTGGTGTCATTTGCGCCAGTGGTAGATCTGTCTCCTCAGACCACGGTCCAAGCGATTTTCCCTTCCTGTCTGTGCACCAGTCTGGGCTAGCTGCCAAGAACACTCTTCTCTAAGTCCCAAAGAGTGTAGCTTAGAGGACGGAACAGGCACCGGCTCATCTCCCTGGCCTTCTTACTGACTGTGTGACTTTGCCCACTCACTCAACCTCTCTGGGCCTGGAAAGCCTCATTTCAGCAGTTGCCCATGAATTGCCAGGCCTGGGCTCTCTCGATGTCACTCTGGCTCCTGGTGACTCAGATTTGCTGTGTCTCCATCAGCAAGGGCTGTGTCTTGCTTCTTCTCAGAATGGAGAGCCGTTAGGTTCAGAGTGAGTCAGGTGGCTGTCCTCCCAGCCTCTGCAGTCTGTCCTTCATGGGTCAGCTCCCTACCTTCTGCTCTGTATCACAGGGATGCTCAGAGGGAGCAGCAGCCTGGCAGGAAGGAATCATTTCTGTACAAATGTTGTCTAAGGGCTTGTAGGCAGGGGAGCTGACCAGAACCCGCAGCAGTCCAGGTCAAGGATGGCTCAGATGAGGAAACTTCCATGTCCAGAGAAGTCAAGTCACTTCCAAAAAATCACACAGCAATCTGATGACCACAGCTGTGCCCATTTTCAGGGGTTTGATGCCCAATCTGATGCTTCTTGAGCGTTAAAGTGCACCGACATCTCCTAAGGACCTCAGGAGCCTGCAGCTTGAGGCATATGATGCGTTTTTGACAATGGCCTGAGGTTGACAATTGTCAAACACAATTGCAGGTTTGAGAACCTCACCTGAGTAGCAGGGGACTGCCAAAGCGTTGGTGTGTTTGTGTGCACGTGTGTTTGAGAGTGCATGTGTGTGTGCTTATGTGCCTACAAGTGCATGCATGTGTGCGTTTGTGTGTGTGCATGTGCATGTGTGAGTGTGTGTGCGTGCGTGTGGCATGCATTTGTGTGAATGTATGTGTGCATGTATGTGCATGAGTGTGCCTGCATGTGTACATGTGCATGTGTGTTTCCCTGGCCTTCTCTTCTGTGCATGTCTGTGCCTGTGTGAGTGAGCATGTGTGTGCGTGTGTGTGCATGTGTGTGCATGTGTGTGCATGTGCGTGTGTGTGTGCACTCTCCTACCTCCTCACGGAGCTGTGGCCTCCGCCCTTTCCCAGGCTCTCTCTCCCTCATGTTGTGCGGGGCTGGTGGGCCTCCCCAGAGCCTCCCAGGACCCTTCTCCCTGGCTGCATCTGGCTCCGTGCTGAAGCCCCCGGCAGGCCCTGCTGTGTTCTGTGAGACCCCGTGGTTTACAATCCTGCTGCTCCGAGCTGACAGTCTGGGGTCCACAGAGATTCGGATGCTGGAATTAACTCTCTCTCGGAGCAATAAACCACCCTGAGTGCTAACCCAGTTTGTATTTTTAGCGCGTGCTCCATCAGTTACTGAAGTTTGGGAGCGTGCCGCTGAGGCGTGCTCTCCACCAGGCTCTGCTGAGTCCCCCTGTCCCCGGCTACCCTGAGGTCAGTCTCTCCCCAGGATGCTGATGCTGGGCTTCAGAAGGGGAGACTCTGCCCCTCGGTTGGGTGACGTGGCTAGGTGTGTCTGCTCAGGCAGTGCTGTCCCCTCATCTCCCGCAAGGTGAGGGGTCATAGGTGGGGTCCAGCCCCCCTCAGCCTCTGTTGCAGGGTGGTGGGGTGCAGGGAAGCCAGGTGGAGCCATCCTGCATGCAAGGCCTGGGCCATCCATCCCTCTTGGTGTGTTGTCAAGAAACAGAGGCTCCTCATCAGTGCTCTGGGGCCACTGTCCTCTGGGGAAGGTGCTGTCAGATGCTGGTTGCAGTCAGATGAGCTCGTCAGCTGCTGTGTGTGGAGGGCATGCACGGTTATCACAGAGGCTGTTGCGCCCTACCCTGTCCCTGTCCTCTCCATTTTTGCCACCCCCCACACTCTGGCTTCCTGGAGCCCCGTGGCCAGAACAACCGGAGGTGCCCATGGTCTCAGCCCCAGCCCCCTAGGAAGTATAAGCACCCCAGATCCTGGCCCCTCTGACAGCCTACTGGGAAGCACGTCTGTCTCGGGACTTTCCGTGATAATGGAAATATGCTACCTACATCGGTGTCATCCCAAGTGGCTGCCACTGGTCACTTGTGGCAAAAGCTCTGGAATATGACTAGTGACATCAAATTTGGATTTTTTGTTTGTTTGGGGGCTATCTCTGGTGGTGCTCAGGGGTACTCCTGGCTCAGTGCTTGGAAGTCATTCCTGGAGGGTCTGGGGAGGGAGCAGCCCCCAGACCTGGGCCTTCTGCCTGCCGAGCATACCAGCCTGCTGAGCTGTCTCCCGGATGGATGGCATTTGAAGTCATGTGTGTGTGCAGTGGCAGATGGGGCTGGTGGCCCTGTGCAGCCGGCCAGTTCTGCCCTGCCTCTTGGGTCTGTTGTCCTGACTGTTAACTCATCGGGCTGTGAAGCCTTCCCTGCTCCCTCACTGGTTCTCTCCGGAACTGCCACTCACTTCTTCATTCAAGGCCCTCTGCAGTCGCCGCGTTTCAGGTTAAAACTGTAGTCTGTGTGTCCACGTGACTCAATTTGTGCTGAAGTCCCCATCTCGGCCCGCATCAGGGGGAACCTGGCCAGGGGTGCAGGCCAGAGTTGGGGCTCAACCTGCATCCCACACCAGCCGCTCTAGTCCTGACTCTGCCTCCTTCAGCTGGGCAGCTCCAGTTGCACTGGCACTGACAGGGGTCACTTGGAAAATCCACCTCTTGCCCATGAGAAGAGGAAGGCCTTTCTCAGGGTGCAAGCTGTCGCAAGGCAGGCAGGAGACGGGAAGGTCACTGCGAATTTGAAGGAACAGCCACATTTCTGGTGTCGGAGCCCCAGTGAAGGCCAGTGCCCAGCAGGCACCTGGACCTCTGGAAGCCAGAACAGCCCTCCTCAGAGAGTGGTGGCAGAACCCCCCTGGGGGTGCTGCTCCAGGCTGTGGTGGACAGTCTTTCCCCTCCTCCCTCTGCCAGTCTCCTTCCTGGGTTCCTGCGGGGGCGGGGGGTGCGTGGCTGAGGACAGGCGGGCAGATGGGCAGAGAGCTTTGGGGGAAGTTGTTCTTATGCTGGGGCTAAGGGAAAATGAGCGCTTCTTGCCTCTGCTTCTCCGAGGAAGAATAGTTGATCTATCTTTATTGACTGATTCGTGGGTGGAGGGCTGAGTCACTGGCTCTGGGCTCATGGGTCACTAGCAGTGCTCAGGGCACGCTGTGTACTGTGCTGGGGATTGACCTGCGCTGGGCTGTGTACAAGGCTAGTGCCATAACGCTGATGTGCCTGGAATCCTCGCTCGCCCTTTTCCAAGTCGCTCTGTGCTCACCGAAAGATCTGTAATATCAATAATAGCTCTCTCTCTCTCTCTCTCTCTCTCTCTCTCTCTCTCTCTCTCTCTCTCTCTCTCTCTCCTGGTCGGCCTGGGTCATCTGAGGGCACAGCGAAGCACTCACAGACGCAGAGAATCTTGATTTCAGCTTCTTTCTGCTCAGAGACTGCTGTCCTTGGCGTTGGGGAGAGAGCACGGTGGGGAGGGCTCTCAGCTGGCATGAGGCTGACCTGGGTTCAATCCCCAGGATCCCATCATGTACTTTGAGCCCCACCACAAATAATTCCTGAGATCAGAGCCAGGAGTAACCCCGGGCACTGCTTGATGTGGTTCCCCAAACTGAAAAAAAAATAGAGTACTTCCTATTTGAGTGAACCTGTTCAGACAGTGCTCTCTCTGCTCGCTGCCCCTGAAACCACGCTGGGTGCCAACCCGGGCAGCTTTCCAGACCCAACAGACCCTCCGGCATGTCTCTGCAGACCCGCAGCCATGCCACGCATCCTGTTCCCGGCCTAGGCACCTACCCGGTACCTCGCGCTGGCAGTGCTGGTGCTGGACACAGAGCCCGGCCCTTGTTCTACCGTCTCCTTCGTTAAGCCAGTCCTTCACGGCCACTGGACACATGGTCTGACCAAGATGGTCCAGAGGCCAGGAGAGTGAAGCAACAGTAGAGCAGATACACAAACATGTTTCTGATGGTGATGAGGAGCAGTGCGGTGCCATGGGATGGTGAGGGTTGAGTCTGATGCAGAGGTCCATTGGCGATGTGAAGGGTGAGCCTACCAAATTCTAGGGCGAAAGCATTTCTCAGAAGGATGTTTGGAAATAAGGAACCAGACACACCGACCTGGCCCCTTTGGCCAAAGCAGATGAGACCGTCCACTTTACAGTCCTGCTTTCCCCCAGCTGACCCTGCCACACTGGCCAGCACGTTCTGCCATAGTGGGTGTTCATGTGTCCAGTTCCCCCTGGGCCATGCTCTGTGAGGGGTGTGTGTGGTGTGTGGTGTGTGGTGTGTGGTGTGTGTGTGTGTGTGTGTGTGTGTGTGTGTGTGAGTGATGGTAGGAGGGCAGAAGCTTGTCTCTGTTCAGCCCATCAGTCGCTCAAAAGCCCCGAGATCAAAAAGCACAGGCGTAATTTATTTTGTTTGTTTTGTGGAGGAAATAGCACGTCCTCGGCTGAGAGCTCTGAAGTCTAAAAGCTGAATGAGAGGGGGAGTTCGGATTAAATGAATGGCTGCCCAGCGCTGACCCAGTTTTCACCAGGCACAGCCGCCCTGAGGGAGAGAGTCTGCTCTCTGGCTCTGTCAGCACTGGTCACTTCTGTGGTGGCCTTTCCTGGGGCCAAGGCTTCTGTGCAAGGGGGTTGGGTGGAGTGTCCTTCAAGGAGGTGTGTGAGCCGGGTGGAGGGGGTAGTGTGCCGTGGCCTAATGCCCTGTCCCTTCAGCCCCCTCTGACTGTCCCAGTGTCCCCTTAGACACGACTGCAGGCAGCGGTCCAGAAAGGTCAGCTTTATTTTTTTGCTAAGTCTGTTACGTGTGGATGCACAGGGAGGAGGAAGAAATTCCTGCTCCAAGGCCTGGCACTAGAGCCTGTGAAGGGGGCGGATTCTGGGGTGACCTGGAATGTGGGTGAGGCAGGGAGTAGAGTAGCTGGGGCAGCTGGAGGTTGGGGCGTCTGATTGCTGTTCGATGGCCAGCCCCGTGCAGTGAGTGCCATGAGCAGTACTTATTCCCGAGAGACTTGGTCCTCGAGCACCCTGGCTTCTCATTCCTGGTGTCATCTTTCTTTAGCTGTCTGACCTTGAGCAGGCAATTTAGTCTCTTTAAATTGGAGATGAGGGGCCAGAGTGATGGTACAGCAAGCAGGGTGTTTGCCTTGCACGTGGTGGACCCAGGTTTGATCTCCGGCATTCCACATGGTCCCCCAACACTGCCAGGAGTGATTCCTGCGTGCAGAGCCAGGAGTAACCACCAGGTGTGGACCCAAAACCAAAATGAATAAATAGATAAATTGGAAGTGATGATGTCCATCTGTTCTGCCACTGGCAGCCAGGTTGGTGTGTTTCCAAGGGCATGCAGGGCTCGAAAGAGCGACCAGGGGCTGGGTGGTACTGGTACCTGCCTGCTGAAGGAGAGGCTGCTTGAATAATGGCAGGAGACCAAAGTCTGATTGTTCTACAGTTTTCTGATGATAAGGAGCAAAGATGAATGTGGCAGTGATGAGGAGGAAGTTCAGGTGTTCTGTTGTCAGGTACCCACTGTCACAAGAACCTGGCAAACTATGCTGCCCTCAAGGCAGAAAGATGAGATTCTAGAACAGCCCTGACCAAGTGGAGGACGCTGCCCCCAGGGTGCTGATATTAACCTTGGGGTGCATTCAGGATGTACTTTCTTTTTCGTTCTCTAAAAAGAGTAGGGTTCCATGGGGTGAATTTTTTCTTTTTTTTATGAAATGAGGGAGGGTAGACCAAGTACGTTTGATGGCCTAGGTTGTAAACAAATTGCAGATGATCCTACTCATATTGAATGAATAGCTGTGAGAAGTAACCTGGCATGCCTGGGTGGTGATGGATCTCTTGTTCTGAATTGCGCTGCACAGTTGTCCAGAGGAGGGACTCAGGAGGGAATCAGACTGAGTGCTGGAAGGTTCTGATCATGGCCTTGTGAGTATGTGCCCTAGTCAACTCAGCATTAATCCCAGTGGGGCAGGGAGACGAGAGGGGTGAGAGAGGGGAAAACGCTTATGGCCAGCAATTGCCTAAACCCTGACTGTCAGCCCTGAGTGAGGAATGAAGAGTCACCTCAGCTAGGGCCCCTGAGAAGTTCTGGAAACTGAAGCATAGGATGGACTGGGGGAAAGGTGGGACTAGAGACAATCCCACGCCTTTGCAAAGTCATAAGCTCAGAGTCAAAAGGTGACTGAAGCAGGATATCATTTCTCAGGAAAGGTGACATTGTTAACGGACAGAGAAACAAACTAGAAAATGAGCATTTCTGGTTTTCTTCTTCCCACCTGGAGTGATCTTCTTTAGCATGGAGACGGTAGAGTAAGTCTCACGGGACCTTGGAACGGCATTTGACAATTCATTTCTAGGGTTGGAGAGGTTGTAAAGTGGTAAGGTGCTTGCCTTGCGTGAGGCCAACCAAGGTTCGATTCCTGGGACTCCCTGTGATTCCCCAAGCTTTGCCAGGAGTGATCCTTTCTTTGGGTGCAGAGTTAGGAGTAAGCCTTGAGCATCATCAGGAATGGCCCCCAGCCAAAACCGAACCAAAATACAAGTTCAAAAACCATGTCTACGGGCTGGAGAGACAGTTCAGGAGTGAAGGCACTTGCATGTGATTGGCCAGGTTCGATCTCCAGCACCTCCTCTGAGTGACCCTCAAGCACAGAGCCAGGAGTAGGCCCTGAGCACTGCAGGTGTGGCCCCAAACAAAAACAAATAGCAAAACAACAAACAAAAGAGCCCAAGCACCTTAGAACATCCCATGCCAAGGAAGGCTTTTTCTTTGTCCCTGCTCGGAGATGGGAAAACATGCCTAGACTTTTGTTTTTCTGAGAGCTGCCTCATCCTCAGAGGGAACTGTGGTGGACTCATCCTCAATTCCAGCCACGTTGGGGTGTCCAGTGGCAGTAGCTGGGGGTTCCGGAGAGCAGACAGGCTCTTCCAGGCAGAACTTGCCCCGGTGGCCCTGTGTTCTCTACGGAGGGGCATTTCTTATTTATTTTAAAAGGGTATAATTATCTCAGGAGCTGGATACCACCCTGTCGATTATAAATAAATCACCACCTCGCCTCCTCATCACCATCAAAATGTCTTTCACGCTCCAATTAAACAAGCCCACTTCATTCTCTAATAAACTTTTCTGAAGTTAATTCTCCTGGCTCCACCCAGAGCCGGACCTTCCCTGTTCGGCATCAGCTGGGCTTTGTGCCCAGACCCTCTTGCCCTCTTCCTCAATCGCCTGACCATAACTCTTGACTCGGGGTCCCTGTCTGTGCCTCGGTGGCCACACAAGGCATGTGTCTCTTCATTGTGGACTGAGTGGGTGGCTGGAGAGCCTGATGGTTTTCTCCTCCCAGAGTCAGAGAGGAGAGGCATTTGTTGGATTCTATAAAAATCCACATTGCTCTCGTGGAATGTCACTCAGATCATGTTCAGAGCTGTCAGGAATGTTGAAGCAGAATCACAAATCCCAGATCTGTGCTTTTATTTTCACTGCTGTAAGCAGAGTGTTGGGGGGTGGGGTGGGGAGGAGGCTTTGAATGAGGAGTTTGGTTGAAGCCAGGGGTGGCCTCCAGGAAAAATATTTGTTAGAGAAGTTACCTGTGTAAAAAGAGGGGAATTAGAGTTTTGAGTTAATATCTTTGTTTACTGTGGGTTTGTCATTGAGCTATTTGTCTTGGGTTTTAAGGGGAAAAAAGTGAAAAGCCCATTTGCCTTGCATGTGGCCGACCTGGGTTCTATTTCCAGCATCCCACAGGGTCCCCGAGCATTGCCAGGTGTAATTCCTGAGTGTATGAGCCAGGAATAACCCCTGTGTATTGCTGGGTGTGACCCAAAAATGAAAAAAAAATTGGGGGCTGAAGAGATAGTACAGCGGGTAGGGTGTTTGCCTTGCACGCAGCCAACCTGGGTTCGATTCCCAGCATCTCATATAGTCCCCTGAGCACTGCCAGGAATAATCCCTGAGTGCAGAGCCAGGAGTAACCCCTGTGCATCTCCAGGTGTGACCCAAAAAGAAAAAAAAAGCAAAAAACCTCGAAAGCTCTAGAAATCTCAGCACCCAGGAAGTGTTTCTGGTCTGCAGCCTGACCCTCAGTAGGAAATATGTTCCATTGGCTTAAAGGCTGCCCTCCCTGGACAGGGGTGCCCCTACCCTCTCTGAATTCAGTCCCATCCATGTGCCCCTTCTTTTGGAAGCCATTCCAGTACCTCAGGCTGGGAGTGAGAGACCCGCTGAGCCTCAGCTGTGCTCCCTGTCTCTCTTTTTGGACTCGCTCACTTCCTTTCTGGGCTGCTTCCCCCTTCTTGCCTGCTGTAGGGACTGGGCTAGGTCAACTCATGGGGGGGGTCCCTGGCAATCTCTGTAGAGTAGATGCCACTTCCTTCTGTGGACCAAACACTGTCAGGCTTGGGAGGGTCCTTCAGCCTCTTGATTGCTTAGTGTGAAATGAGGAAAGTTCTTCCCTGTTGATTCTGGAGAGGTGAAGCCATTAAACAGTTGGTTCTCCTGTGTTAGATGGACTCCTGGGATGCTTTTTCTGAGCCCTCCTCTCCTGGACACAACTGAGGAAGCCCCTGATATTTAGGGTCTGGTGTGTCCTCTTACTAGTAGCATGTCTTAAAGTTTGTAAGTGAGGTTTTTTTTTTTTTAATGTAGGAGTATTGCCCTTTATTCAGCCATTGATTAAGCTCATTGAATTGGGCATGAATTCCACGTTACTTTTTAAAAAAATTACTTTAATTGAATATCCATGAGATAGACCATCACAAAGCTGTTTATAATTGGGTTTCAGTCATACAATAATCCAGCACCCATCCCTCCACCAGTGTACGTTTCCCACCACCAATGTCCCTTGTTTCCCTATGACCATCCCCCAACACCTCTATGCCCCCCAGCCTCCCTCTATTGGAGGCACTTTCCTTCTTGCTTTCTCTCTCTTCTTTTCCTTTTGTGCATTATGGTTTGCAATACAGGTGCTAAGAGGTCATGGTGTTTGTTCAGGGCATTTGGTATTTTTATCAGGATGATAAGGTTGGAGTACCTTTTTTCAGTTGGGTGGCAGCTTTGGGGTGGGGATGTGACTGCTGAGGCTTCTGGAAGTTACAGGTAGGTGGGGGGAGGTAGCCCATCCTGACCCCTGAAAAAGCCTGGAGATTTCAGTCACAAAACCCGCATACCAGAATTTTCAGCAGATTATGTCTCTGTGAGATCCGTCCTGAGACAGTGGAGTCAGGCCAGGGGCATGGAGGCAGTTTTGAATTGTAGGAGCAAGCAGCTGCCAGGGTCTCTGCTTGGGTGGCACCAGGCCAACCTGACGCCCTCTGATTTACCCCTCTCTTCAGCTTTGTGACGGTCCAGGATTAATTGTGGCTTTTGAGCTCTTTTGAGAATTATTTATGGGTCTCTGAGCAAGGCCGGTAGTAGAACTTACATGGTGGCTCAGGAGTTGGTTTGTGGGGGTGACTGCCAGTGCTTCCAGGAGTATTGGGAAGTGGGGGAAGTAGCCCTTCCCAACTCTAAGAAAGCCTGGAAATTTCAGTCACAAAACCTGCACACCTGTGTAAGATAACATTGGTTTGTCCTTTCTCCCTTGCCACAGGGAGTTTAGGTTTATCAGGTTACACCCATCACAGTGCTCCTGAGTCACTCCCATTCCTCTGTTTATCTGTAAACTCTGCTCTGTGCTCTCCTCCCTAGCCAGTTAATCACCTTTTCTCCCTAATCAGATTCTGTTAGCTTGTAAGATCAGATCCTTCTAAGAACACTGAACTTGTATTGTAAGTTATATCTTAAAGCAGTGTCCATTCTGTATGGACACAGGAAGACAGTTAATATTAACTTGGGAGTTGATTGACTCCGAATAATATTTACTCCTGGGCATCTGCTTTCTCAACTCAGTTGCCCTTAGTTCCTAGCACCCCCAAATCAGGGTCCCGACAAGGAACTGAATGAACCCAGGGCAAACTGTGAGCTACCCTGGCATCGAAATGGGCCAGACCACAGTGCCATGATACTCAATTATAAGTTGAGGGCATGATCATGGACAAATGCTGTCATGATCCAAAAGTAATAACGAGACAAGGACCCTGCTGGGATTAGTAAGACTAACCTGGCCTGAGGACTGTGGTCTACATATATATATTGCAGGATGTAATGTTGTATAGTGAGATGTCCTCAGGAAGAACCAAATCTTAAGTTTATATCTCTTATATTCGTATGTGCTCATACGAATGACATTGCTAGAAATATTAGAAGTAGATTTACTACAGTATTTAAGTGGATTACTAGCTGAGGAGAGAAGTGATACACCCTCATTGGGATCCCACCCTTGAGCAGATCTCCTAGTAATCTGGAGTAATCTCTTTAGATGAGATTTTATCTTTGAGTTAATCTCCTGGACATCTCATTCCTACTTTGACAAACTGGCAGGCTACCGAATGTAGCCTGCCCACACGGCAGAGTCTGGCAAACTCCCCGTGGCGTACCCAATATGCCAAATACCAGTAACAATGATGGGTCTCATTCTCCTAAAGAGCCTTGAATATAACCTCAGGGCTAGGATGAAGGAGACGTTACTGGGGCCTGCTCGAGGCAATCGACGAATAACAGGATGATCTGTGATCTGTGATCTGTGAATCTCCTGGAGGAGTGGTCTTACCTCTCTTTGTTGATTTGTTAGTGTTCAACCCACCTCTGTGTCCCACCCTATGTGATAGCTATATAAACTAAGACTGTAAGAGCGGAGGGGCAGAGTCAGATCCAGAGGCCAGAAGGAGAATGAGGGGAGAGCAAGGAGAATGAAAGGTGGGGGGAGAGGGGGAGAGAGAGAGAAGAGAGAGAGAGAGAGAGAGAGAGAGAGAGAGAGAGAGAGAGAGAGGAGATTGGAATAAACTACAATTGATACCAACCAGCCTGACCCTCATTTCTTCCTTCGCCTACCTGTCACTGTCGGCCTCCCCGGGGTGGGGAAAGCGGGCTGAGACCACTGAAAGCGGGTGGCAAGAGAGATAGAGCACTACCGGCCTTTTGAAAACACACATGCCTGAATTTTCAGCGTATTTTATCTTGGTGAGGTCTGCCCTGAGACAGTAGAGTCAGGCCTGGAGTATGGCAGTGATTTTGGACTGTAGGAGCAAGCGGCTGCTGGGGGCTGTGCTTGGGCAGGCACCAGACTAACTCGTTCTCCTCTGATTTATCTCCATCTGTTTAGCCATGCATGGGTCCGAGCTTAACTGTGACTTTTGATCTCTTTCGAGATTGATTTATGGGTCTCTGAAATAAGGCCAATAAGTAGGCTTGTGTAGCTGAGCCAGAGGTGGTTTGTGGGCATGGCTCCTAACTTTTGGCTATTTGATTTCTTGGTAAACTTGGCTCCAAGTTGTTGGGGTCTAGCCAAAGGCACAGCGGCAATTTGGGGGTATCAGGAAGCATGAAGGCACTATCAGGTTGCTGATGCACTCACCCCAAGGATACAGGTTGACCTGCTGGTGGCACTATACCCCAAGCAAGTAAGTTTTTTTTAATGAAAAATTTTGTGATTTGAAAACTTGGGTGGAAAAAACTAAAGAAAGCACTGTTATCTACATTTTATTTTTCTAGTTTTGGGCCATACCATGCTATGTTTAGGGCTTACTCCTGGTTCTGCTCAGAATCACTCTTGGTAGGGTTCGGCTAACCATATTGTTCAATTGACCGAGGTTCGATCCTGGGCTAAGGCCAATCCCCTACCCACTGTTCAGCTTTTCAGCTCTGGTATCTGTCATTCTGCAATGCGATGGTCATATTTTGCTGTATTTTATTACAATGAAATGTTCTGGAGAGAGAATTTAATTATAATGTGTGAAGCTTTAAGACATACCCAGTTTTTAAAATGGAGGGAGTGTTATCTTTGAACATATAAAGCAGTAAATAAAGACATATGATAAAAAGGAAACACATCCCACATCCCACCCCAGTTGGTCCCTAAAGCCTCTTTACAGAGGTGTGCTCTCTGCACATCCCTTTGTGTTCCTCCAGGAAGGGACATCTGCATATACCAGCTTTTATATGTTTGATGCATTATTTAGAAATAATAAGCATCTCCTCTTGTTGCTACTGGTATTTCAAAAATATTTTCTACTTTCCTCATCTCTTCACCTTAAGGAATGTCCAAGGATGTAATGACTTTCCATTGTTGTTATTAAAAGCAATGCTGCTTGAGCCCTGAAGATGGCTCAATGGTTTCAGGCATTTGTCAGGGAAGCAGAGTGGGTTGAGGTCAAATCTGATGTCTCCTGCCCTTGCCTAGGCCCTCCAGACAGGTCTGTGGGGAAGAATCCCCAGCGAGAAAGAACTCAGAAGGTGACTCAGTGGCTTAGGAAGTGGCTGAGGCCCTGAGCTTACTCCCTGGCATACCACGGTGATTCTGACATTCTGCTTGGGGGAGGAAAGAGGAAAATAGAAAGAACATCTCCTAAGAAATACATCTTTGGGAGACAGAATGATAGTATAGTGGGTAAGGTGCTTGACTGCATGTAGTAGACCTGGGTTCAATCCCCAGCGCCCCATATGGCCCTCCCCCCGCCAAGCACCATCAGTAGTAATTCCTGAGTGCAGAGCCAGGAGTAAGCCCCGAGCATTTCTGGGTGGTGCCCCCAAATAAAAACAGCAAATAAATAAAGAAAAACATTTTTACATAGAGCTATGTCCACCTCTGTTTCATTTTTTTCAGGAGAGATTTCTAGCAATGGAATTATTGGAAACCCAGGACACATCTTATCAGTAGATAGAGTCAGCCTGTGATGTTTCTCTTTAGAACTTAGGGCCGATTCTTCTGCACATAAATTCTTTTGATGTTTTGAAGAGTCAGGAAGTCATGCAACGAGATCTGCTCTTTATAAAAGATTCAAACTCGATCGAATGGAATCAAAGGCACAGACTTTCCTCCGCCTCTGTCTCTCCTCCGTTTCAGCCGTTTAGCAGCAGCCAGACATCCATGAGTGTTGGACCCTGCCCGGTGGGGTTGTGTGGTGTCAGAAGGCCTGGTCCGTGGCAGGTGCTGCCCATTCTGGAGTTGAGGGAGCGGTTGCTGCTCTCCCTGGGGCACACGAATGTGCTGTGGTTGTGCCGGGAGACGTTTGCATGATGACCGGCCCTTTGCTGCGAGGCTATTTCAGCCTGGACTGAGAATCACAGTGCTTGGAGCCTCCCTGGCCGGAGGGAGCTTGGGGAGCTACAGCTGGTCCAGTGAGCTGTGGCTTGTGTCCTGGTGTGGCTGACCAGGCCCTTAGGAATAGCCACATATCATCACCCCTTTATTCGGATGGACACGCCCTGATTTACTGGCCCAGAGAATTCTGCCCCGAGCAGGAGAGAGAAGGCCCAGCTGGGATGGGCATTCCCTGAATGTCTCCTTGGAATGTCAATCTGCTTGGAGTTGTCGGTGTGATACCCTAAACCCCGCTATTTATATTGCACGAAACTCCACAGCATCTTGAGTAACACTAAGCCCGAGCTGTTTGAGTGGAGTCTCTAATTATAACCTTTTTAACGTTTCCCGCGCTGTCACTGCCTGGACGGAAGGGCTGGCGTGAGACTCTTTGCACCCAGAGGCAGTGACACAGAGTAGAAGGTGTCGCTAGAGCTGACCATCCAGGGCAACAGGCTGAGCTATTCCGGGGACCCAGTGAGCACTGTTCTGGATCCCAGGGGCCATCCTCGCAGCAGCACCTTTCGGTGGGCTTCTGCTCCCCCAAGCGAGATGGAAAGAGTGGAGGTTGGCGACCCTGCTGGTGTTCCATTCCGTCCACTCAGCACTCTTGAGTCTGACAGATCAACAGCTCCTCCGAGTGGACCCGCAGGAAGGGCTGGCTTGGGGACAGCATGGCCGGTAGCTGGAAACCTGGATCGATGCTTCCCCCTGCTTGTCAGACAGTTCTCGCGCCTCTTCCGCAGTCGACCCTCCGGTTCTCATACTGCTAAGAGGGATGGCTGCAGGTACATTAGAAAATGCTGCATTTTAGGTGTAAGATGCTCACTGGGAATCAACCCAGGAGAGGCCAGAGGAGCAAGAACACGGCAGATGCAGGCGCCACAGAGCCTCAGCTGCAGGGAGCTTGGAGGAAAGAAGGTCCAAGAGTCCATTTCTTCTTTTCTTGTTTGTTCTGGGGCCGCTTCTGTTTTTATTCAGAGATCATTCCTGGCGGGGCTCATGGCACTCTGGGGGGTACGAGAATTGAGCTGGGATTCTCTGATTGCAGCCCCTGTCCCCTGAAGCTGGGCAATCCTTGGAGGGTCTGGGGCCAGTTTGATGACAGAGTGTGTGGTCGACTGGGGAGCAGAGCAGCCGGAACAGAGGCGGGAAGTAGGGAAAGGGCACCAGCTCCCATTTCCAGCCAGAGACCAGGTATGGGGCCACCTTATGTTTCGCATCCTGGTTTCTGGTTTTCTGGTTGTATCCTGAAGCCTGCTCTCCTGTTCCCAGAGACCGGGGGAGCCCTGGAGGTGTCTTCCCAGTGCCCTCAAGTGGCCTTGCTCCCTGTTCCCCAGCCAGGTTGCCTTGGGCAACGGGGAGATTATCTGCTCCTTTGTACCCAGCTGGGTTTCCAAGGCTCTCGCCCTTGGCGAAGGTGGGGGTGAGTGGAAGAGCAGCTGCCAGGACCTGGATAACCTTCTGGAGCCTGTCACCCAGTGCAGGTCACAGGCTGAAGGGCATAGGGTCTGCTGGAGAGCCCCTTCCTCAGGTGCCAGCCAGCGCTGATCCTTGAGACCTCAGGCTGGGACGGGCTGGAGACTGTCCACTTGTGCCGTTGGATTCCTGAGACAGCCCCGGTTGAGGGCATCTTCTGGCAGTAACTTCATCCTTTTTTTTTTTAAGGTATTTTATTTTTATAAAGTTGTTCACAATATTTGATTACAATTCGTATTCAAAAACCAATCCCACCACCATTATATCTTTCCAACCCCGTATTTCAGATGTTTCCATCCTGAACCTCAAACCCTGCCCCAAAGCAGAACTGAAATAATTTATTTTGTATTGCTTATTATGAATAACCTGCTAAAAATGATCCAAAAAAGGTTTCTTAGAGGGAAGTGTGTGAATATTGTTGTATTTCACCCAAGAGCCATTAAGCCCTTCTATAAGAAATTAGAAACATGTTGTTAAAGGTTGAGCCTTGTGTGCTTATATATCTATATCTGTATAAATATATTTCCCCTTAAGATTGGTGGCTTCTACTTTAAACCCCCTCAAATGTGGTGTGCTACTCTTGGTATATCAGCGGTATAAAGTATGAGCTGTCTTGCGACCGCGAATGCAGATTCTGTTGAACCTGGAGTTTTTAGTCATCAGTCCCGAATACCTGGGTTTTTCTGCAGATTCACTCAGGGGTGAGGACCACCTGAGCATGTGGAGAGCGGCCATGAGCATGGCGGCGGTTGAGTTCTGGAGGTTTTTGACTGCTGGGCCTGGCTCTGTTGGGGAAGGCAGAGGACCTCACCTGCCCCCCTCTGGGTTGTCCCGATTGAAACAGCCTGCTGTGGGGTCTGGAGGCGTGGCTATGGCGTATTGTTCAGTGTTCTCTTCTGAGAGACTTGTTGTTGAGTGACTCCATCCTTGGGCGTGGGGGTCTCCTTAGCCAGGCGGTGAAGGCCGTGGCCTCTAAGAGTGACCTATAGTGAGTTCCATGCCTCTGGTGGGCACTCCCCCAGTGCCCTGCTTGGCCCAGAGTCTCCACCTCCCCTTTTCCAGCCTCAGGCCCTGCTGGCCTGGGTGACAGGGCCCCACCCCAAGTCTCTGCTGTGAGCAGTTGGTTTCCTCGCCTGTGTCCTCAGAGGCCCTGGCTTGGGTGTCATCATGGTATTTTGGGATTTGACGAAGGAGGACAGAGTAGCCTGTGGCAGGCCTGTGGCTCGCTCCCTGGGTCTTGATGGATGACTGTGGTGACCTCTGTGGACAGTAAGTGGGAGTGGCTTCCCAGGTGGGTCCCTGTCCACAGCCCAGAGGTTGGGTGCTGGCGCCATGGACTGTGTTGGCTTATGTCAGAGGCAGAGTTGGATCCCTTTGTCCCCCGCCACCAGCCACCCTCCCACTCAGTGCTGGGTTCTGCTCAACAGCTGAATGAGTTTCTCTGCCAGTGAAGTAATGGATATTTTCAAGTTAATATTCATTAGACATTTTCCTGAAAGGATCTTATTGAAATCAGTCACTCTTTGGTGTTTTCCTGATTCATGAGGCCACCAAACTATAAATATATATATATAGAGAGAGATAGTGTGGGAGAGGGAGGGCAAGAGGAATAAGAGAGAGGAAGAGTGGACAGAGGTGTTCTTAAGGAGGTTTCCCGCTCAGGGTCGAGTCAGTGCAGGGAAAGCATCAGGCATCTCCCAGACTCGCCTGCAGCCACTGAGGGTTGCTATGGAAAGTGAACCACGCAGTGACATGGAGGCCTGTTTAGATCTTGTGCTGGGATACCATGGTATATAGTGGCAACCCCTTTGGTCTCAGGTCAGAGTCAGGAATCCCCGTGCCACCTTGCAGGGCCATTCATGGTGACCACGCTGGCAGCCAGTGGCTCTTGGAGGTGACTTTCCTCTATCCAGGGGCAGTCTTTGCTGTTAGGCTCCTGTGCAACATCTCCTTCCTCCTGGCAGGACCGTGGCGAATGGCTGAAGGCCCCAGGATAAGCTCCACCCTGGGTGGGGTACCCCAGCATCGGCCTTCGGTTCTTATGGGGCCCAGAGGCTCATTGCAAAGCATCTCTGAGTCAGGGACCAGCTGGTGGGGTCAGCATCTCATGGTTACATAGCCCATCACGAGGCTCCAGGCGGCTCCAGGTGTTGTTTCATTATTAATTCCAATCAAAGCCATTAGCTGCTATTTAGGGATCTTCACAGTTTGGCCACCTACATGGTGCCTCATGTGCGTGGCAGCCTCGGGAGAAGCGTGCGCCGCCTTCTCTCCCTCTTACTCATTCCTAGAGAATTTACAGGGGTGAAACTTGGTGATTCTCAGGACTGAATCTTTCCTGAGCAGGGGTCTGAGACAGGCCCCCCAACACTGTTCCACGTGGCGCCAAGTCTCGGCTCCACCAAGCCAGCTCTGGTGGCAAGCGCACCCCTTCCCAACATCCAGCCTTGAGTTGTCTACCCTCACAGCAGTCTCAACTGGCTGCTTCTCCAGCAAGGACCAGGAGCTGCCTTGGTGCATCTGTGCTCTCCCAGCCTTGCATTTGGTAACCTAGTCATCACGTTCCACCTGTATCAGTATGAATGGGCAGGGGACCACCAGGACTGGCATCCCTTCCCCAGGGTGGGCTTCTCCCCTTCCAGCCCCGCCCCCACCACTGAGCTCTCCTAAGATGCCCCTGAGACTGCTTTGGAGATGGATTTGCGGGGGTGCAGTATTTCTGGGTGACCCTGTGAGCTCCAAGGTTCCAAGATCAGGATAAGCTGAGACCTTGCTGTAGGAGGGTCCTGGAATCATGCTGGACTGACTTTTCCTGGAAGGCCTTCTTGGGACAGCATGGTGGGAGGTAGCCAGTTGACCTCCCCCAAGGAATGGCTGTGTGTGTGTGTGTGTGTGTGTAAGAGTGTGTGTATGAGTATGTGTGTGAGTATGCATGTGTGTATGGGTGTGAGTGTGTATATGTGTGTGAGTATACATGTGTGTATGTGTATGCATGTACATGTGAGTAGGTGTGCATGTATGTGAGTATGTATATGTTTGATCCTGCATGCATGTATGTGTATATGTGAGTGTACATATGTTTGTGAGTATATATATGTGTGAGTATGCGTGGTATGAGTGTGAGTGTGTATATGTGTGTGAGTATACATGTGTGTATGTGTATGTATATATGTGTGACTGTGTGTATGTGTGTGTGTGTGTGCGCACGCGCGTGCGTGTGTTCCCACCCTCGTGATTCTGGGTGACCTTCTGGCTGTCAACTGCACCACAGCTCTGTCCTCACTAGGCAAACACACCCGCCGAGAGCAGACACGTGCCAGGAGGAAGAGGCCCCAACCTGTGTGAACAGCAGTGCCCGACACTTGGGACAGCCTGTTCAGCTTGGTGCTGGGCGAGGTCAGCAGTGTAGGTCAGCCATCTGGCTGTGGGCTGGCTCCAGGGGTGGGCAGGGCACACACTGAAGAGATGGGCAGTGCATGGGGTGGGCCATGTCGGGAGAAACCTTCAGTACCTCCGTTAATCATCCCTGGCAGTGCTCGAGGACCCAGGGTCACTCCCTGCCGTCCTCAGCCCAGCAGCATGGGCCTGGTGCTCTGGTGCTTGGACTGTGCTGGGGTGACCCTGCACGTGCAGTGCCTATGCTCATTCCTCTGGGCTCTCCCCGCATGGCCCGCTCCAGCAGTGCAGCTCTGGGAGCTCTTGCTACATGCCAGGCTCTAGGAGACCCCCCCGCACTCCCCCCATGCTTCCCTCCTCCGGTCCTCACAGCTGTCCAGTGAGGTCAGCCCACGGGGAGGCCCATGGTCCAGTGCAGAAAGATGAGGCTTTGGGAGTAGCCCTGCTGAGGGGAGGCAGAGCTGGGCCTCTCTGCCCTCACAGCTGTGCCCTGACTGTGACTGCTGGGATGGACACTAGTGAGGCGGGGAGGAGGAGAACTGGCCTGCAGGGAGCTGGAGCAGGGCTGAAGACTCCGGTGGTGAGGGCAGGGGGTGCCAGGCTTCCCCGCGGGCCCCAAGAACCAGGGAGGGCTGTTTCGATCACCCCGTTGTGGACTGCAGAACTTTTCTGCCTGGGGCAGCTGCTCCTTGGGGTGGCAGGTCGGGGTGGAGGGGTTGCTTGGACATGTCAGAGTGGGGGATCAGGTGGGAAAGGTCTTGACTGACAGAGTCTATCTGGGCCCCATGTTCCGGGGAGGCATGATGCCGGTGTAGAAGGACCTTGGGATGTCCTGGCTGATATATTTCCTGACCTCTGAGCCCCACTGACCCCGCCCCCCCAAGAACAGTGAGTTGTCCCACCCTCCTCCCTTCTACTCAGCGGGAAGAGGGGTGGCTCCCCAGACCTGGAGAGGTTCTGAAGCTGTTGCTTAGGCCGTGGCTTCTCACCTGCAGTGGGGATGGCTGGCTCAAGAGCAAAACCCCCCACACACCTAATTTTGCTGACAGGGGACCCTGATTTGATTTGCAAGATGGAAGGAAAGAGAAGTCAGCCTGTGTATCTGCCTTCTATTTCTAGTCCCCCAGCAATAAGTTGGTTGAGCTGGAGTTGGGAGTGGCAGTCTGACTGGTAGACCTTGCACTGAGGCTTCAGGGGGCCGTGCGGCCCATCAGACGAGCATTGGGAAACCTACCTGTGGATGTTCACACCTTGTTGCTTCCCCGAGTGACTTTTGGTCAACAGAGAAAAATTTTCTTCCCGGACATAACCCTGGGAGCTGTGATGGCCACAGCTGGGAACGAGCTGCCCTCAGGAGCTGTGTGCAGTGTCCAGCTGCAGGCCCATGCCCCTGGCCTGGGCTAGTCAGGCTCCTGGGCTAGTACCTATGACAGTACTAAGGGTCTGATGTCCTGGGGCACCATGTATGCCACCAGCAGACATGTTGGTCCCGTCTCTCCAACTCCTGCTGCTCTGTGGTTCTCTGCGGCTTAGAGGGTGAGTGTAGACCCCTTAGCCTGGCATCGGAGTCCCTGTGACTCACTCGGCCTCCCTTTCCAGCTACCTCCCACCTGCTCTTCTCAGCCTCTTTCTATCACTCCGGGATCCCTCTGCATTTTTGGGGGGTGTGTGTGTGGAGATACCCAGCAGTGCTCAGGAATAATTCCTGGCTGTGCTCAGGGGACATTGGGGAGCTGGGGATTGAACCCAGGTTGGCTGCGTACAAAGCAAGTGCCGTCCCATTGTGCCGTGGCTCCAGCTTTCTGCGTTTCCACTCCAGCTCTTGCCCTACTCCTGAACTTTCTTCATCTTCAATGATCTCATGATCGCTTTTATTTTTTTCCCCTGGACCTTTCGAGACATTCTGTCTGAATATTTTCCTTTGGCAATTAATCTTGTTCTGCCTGGCAGTATCTTCCGCACTGTTATCTCAAAGCGTTATCTAAATCTTTTATCAGTATTCAGATCTTCATATTTGCACTTGGGTTGGGCTGTGGTCTTGACAGGCTGGGAGAGGACCTCAGTCTCCCTGTGGAATGAGCCCCTGCTGCTGCGTGTCCTTCTGGCCTGGCCTCTTCCTTGTCATGTGACCCAAGGAAAGGTTTAACTTCTTCCTCGCCCACCTGTCACCTGCAGATGATTTTGGAAAGATTTCTGTGTGGTGCTGCAAATGGATGAAATGAGATTCTGTGTAGTTTGGAACTGGGCCTCCCCCCTCATACACACACACACACACACACACACACGCGCGCGCGCGCTCCTCCACACCCCCGCCTGTGGCCTTAGAGTTAGCACAATAGGCCACATTTGCTTTGTCTTTCCCACTTTTGGGGGACACCCAGGAGTGCTCACGGCTTACTCCTGGCCCTGCACTCAGGGGTCACTCCTGGTGGGCTCGGGTTGGCCATGGCAAGGTCCTACCCACTGTACTATCTCTCCTTTGGGATCGTGTCATTTGTACCAGTGGCAAGGCCACAGTTGGAATTGACAGGAGCATTTCCTAAGGCCCCATAGTTAGGAAGAGTGAAAATTTTGTAGCTGGCAGGTGGAAATAGGAGGATCTGGTGCTTCTGGCGCCCAGCTGCTGATCTTGCTTTTCACATGCTGCCTGTGGCCCTCCATGAACAAGAGACATCGAGACAATGTTGCTTTCTTTAGGGGGGGCCCCCCTCTGGTCCCAAGCAGGTGGGCTGGGGGTGGGCAGGGAGCTGTGGCCTGGCACGGTTCCAGGGGGGCTGTTCATGTTGTGTTCTGTGCTTCCCTCTAAGGTACGGAGAAGTTCTAGAGTGAGAAGTTTCCCTGCCAGCCCCCACTGACTCCTGGGCCCCGGTGACAGGGCTGGACTGCAGGTCCTTTCCAGAGGCATCTGGACAAAGTACATTTTTTCGGGGCGCCTTTCCAGGGTGGAAGTGGGGTTTTAGGAAGCACTGCCCTTCTTTGCTGCCTCTCGCTTCTTTGTGAAGCCTCTCAGGGCCGGGGAAGTACTCCTTCCAGATGCTCATCCAAAATATCGTTCCTCCTGCTTTGTGCTTGGGGAGAGTCTGGCTGGCTAGGATTCGGGGTGTGAGACTCATATTGGAGATCCCATTCTCTGCCCCAGCCTTGGCCCTAGTCATAGGGGATAGAGGGTGTTTGTGTCACATGATGTGTTCTTCTGGAAGGGGCGGCAACTCAGCCTGGAACTTTCTAGGCTGCTTTACTGAAGGAAGTTGAGGCAGTGATCTGCCTGTAGGTTTGCTGTAATAATGACGTGGGGTCCTGCTCACGGCCGACTCTGGGTGGTGTGTGTTGAACTCTGAGGTTCTGTCCTTGCTGTATGTTTGAAATCTTCCCTACTAAAACACTGAGAGGAGAGAAAGGCAGACTGGGGAATCCATCTCAGCGTTGCTGCTTTCAAGCTGTGTCACCTTGAATAAGTTACTTAACCTCTCTGACTTCCCTCATTTGTGGAAATGGGGCTAATCGTGGCCCGTCCCCAGGATGGGCTACGTGGCCCATATCCCCGGCTGTGCTTGTGAAGTAGACAAATGCTTGGGGCAGAATCCGGTGCACTCACGTCCAGCTGATGAGTGTCAGTGGACACTACTGGGTCAGATGGAGAATTTTGTTCAGTTGGAGATGCATCTTTAAAGGAGGCTGCTGAAGCTTGAGGTGGGGGATTGTTCTAGGATGGAGAATTGTTCTAAGGTGGGGCAGGGGTCAGGGCAGATGTGGGAGGTTGCAGAGAGGGATGGAAGGAAAAGTCACAAAGGCTTGGTGGAAAGGAGGGATGAGTGCTTGAAAGGAAGGAGAATTTTGGGCGGAGGGGCTGCTTCTGGGTCAGGGGAGGCAGAGGAAAGGAGGGCGAGTCAGCAGGTAGGACTGCAGCTACACATGAAAGGGTCGCTGTCGAGAGACATGAAGGCCACATGAAGGCTCAGGCTGCTCGTTGCTTTGGGGAGAAAGGCCTGCCCGTGGGGTTTCGGCACTTCCGGCGTCAGCATAAAGTACCATCATGGCCTGGGCATGCAACTTAGGTCTCCTAATGGCCCTGGATGCCCATTTGTTCCTGTGTCCCCAACTGAATTCTTTGGAGCTTTCGATTTTGTCACTCTGGATAAAGGCTTCATGTCACCTCTTCTTTAAGAACATTTTGGCATGGCCAGTCAGCTTAAGGGACTTGCCTGAGGTCATCAGCTTTGGCCACAGCGGGATCCTGCCTCTAGGAATAGATGCCCCCCTCTGTGCTGAGTCCCGACCCCAGGCACAGAAATCTGACCTCCTAGGGCCTGTGTCCCTGCCTCCCCCCCCCCCACACACACACACTCCCCAAGTTCTGTGAAAGCCATAAGCTTGGCCCAGTGGGTCTGGTTCCAATCTGGGCCCACCCATTGCCTGGCGATTAGGGTACAAGACATTGTGACACTGTTGCACAGATGCTCCCCTCGCTGGATGGTTCTGACTTCTCGCTCCTTGGACATTCTTACTCCTTTACGCTCTGAACCTTTACCCATTGTACAAATGACGCTGTACAAAATAGGAGAGACGTGTTAAAACACTGGCCCAAGCCTCCCGCCACCACCCACTACCGCCTCTTTGGTTTTTAAAAGTGCTTTAAACTACAGACAGAACTTATTTTTATCTGGTGCTACTGACAGTTTTTTCAGCCAAACATCCTGCCTCCTGCCGGCCACTGTGCTCTTGGCTTCTCTGGCTTCTCTGGCGGGCATGTCCAGCCCAGCTCTCCCCAGCCTGCTCTCCTTGCTCGCCTACAACCTGCTGAGCCAGTCACAGCATCCCAGGCCAGCCTGGGGGACAGAGCACTGGGCTCTGCTTTGCCAGAGCTGGGGAGGAGGGGCGGGAGTGTCGTGGGGGTGGGAAACAGCATAGGGGGGGGTGAGCTCTGGGGAGGGGATATGCTGGAACCCTTCTAACCCTGCCTTTGAAGTGGGATATTTTGATGGAAATAGTGTGTGTGTATGTCTGTGTTTGTTTGTGAGTGTGTAAGAGTGTGAATGTGTGTGTATGAATGTGTGAGTATGTGTATGAGTATGAGTATGTGTGAATGTGTATGTGAGTGTGTGAGTGTGTGTGAAGTGTGTGTCTGAGTGTGCATGAGCATGTATAGTGTGTGTTGTGTAGAAATGGCATCGGAGTGGTCCGGCCTTTAGACTCCCTGTCTAGCCTGGTATATCTGGAAATATTTTGTCGTTGTTCTTCGTTTGCGGGTCACACTCAGTGCTGTTCAGGGCTGACTCCTGGCTCTGTGCTCAGAGATCACTTCTGGCAGGGCTCAGGGAACCATGTGATATGGGATGTCACAGGTCGAACCTAGGTTGGCCTCGTGTCAGACAAGCATCCTACTCACTGTACCAGTCCCCAGTAATTTTCTTTTGGTGCTGCTCTGCCCCATCTTAAGTATGCTGGAGCACATCTCTGGGTTCATTTCCATCAAACCATGTTTGAGCCCTGTGCCAGTGGAGCCCATTTCAGTGCCTGGGAACAAGCAAATCCAAACAGTTATTCTGGGGAGAATTCGGGAGAACTGTGCTGTATGCCACTGCGCACAGCCTTGGCTGCACCTCTGTAGACTCCGTCCCTGGCCCCCCAGTGCAGTGAGTGACATGTGTCTTCTGTGTCTGGTTCACTGCTGGATGGAGGCCGGACCTCCAGGCTGGTGGGAGCCTGAGAGTTTGTCTAGGCTGTGGGTCTCCATGTACGGGTGGCCTGGAGTCAGGCCCTTCCTAGGATACATGGAGAAGGCCTTGGACCCAGGTGCAAGTGAGCCCTGTTCAGTTTTCCTCCAGTGATCCGGGTGATCTTGGGGACAGAGTCTCAGACTGGAGTTGGATCACTGCTTGGTGCTTGTCCTTATGTCTCCCTTTGGGACAAGGACGCCCCCAAGCCTTCTGCTTTTGGCCTTAGCCAGCAGTGGTGTCAGGCTGGGTGGCATTGGGTTTGTTTTATTTTTGTTTTGGGGCTTCACCAGCTGTGTTTGTGGTTTACTCATAGCTCTGTGCTCAGGGACCACTCCTGACAGGGTTCCGCGGAACCATGTACGGTGCTGGGAACCAAACCTGGTTCTGCCTCATACAACACAAACCTGCTGGATTATTTTAGTCCGTTTTTACATTTACCACAGGTGGTTATTGCAGATTGGCATTAAAATATAGTTTCTTAACAAAAACTTATAGACACACTCTGACCTCCAGCTCCATCCCACACTGCCCCTCAGCTCCACCCCACACTGTCCCTCAGCTCCATGACTGTCCTGTGCCTTCTCTTCCGCACTGCCCCTTCCCTATGTCAAAAGATGAAAAGATTAAGCAGAGAAACACAGAGATTATGATCATTGTCTGTTCTAGGGTGTGACTTTCCTCATTTCTGGTGTGGGGGCTGCCGAGCAGTGCTCAGGGAGCCCAGAACCTTCTGAAGGAGCAGATGGAAGTGTGTATTTGAGTTGAGGGGTGGCGGGCGGTTGTGGTGGCAATGAGTGCTCAGGATGTCATGGGACTAAGATGGGTTTTAAAGAAGTTGTTCTGTTACTGGTGCTGGGTGTAGCCACAGAGCATGAAGGCGAGCCTACCTTGTGGACACAGGACCTGAGGTCTGAGAAGACGCTAGCTGGTGACTGCACCGGCCCAGAGAAGGCAGCCCCCTCTGGGGAGGAGACGCTTCAGCAGGGACAAAGGGCTGAGAGCATAGGGTGGACACCAAGCATTCCACGCTCTCCTCCTTGACAGTATCCTAGCCATGGACTCTCATCTGCACAGGAAGCCCACGTGGGAGCAGTCTGGAAAAACACCTCTCAGCCCGACTCTGTGGAAGACAGTGGGGAGCTTCCCATTCCAGAGTGTGCCCCACACCTGCACCTGGGATGTACATTCCTGGCTCTCCGTGTTCTTTCTTGGACAACTTTCTCTCTTTCTTGCCCCATAACCTTTCAATAAAACTGCTTGACTTCACTGTTCCTCTCCTCAAGGAAATCTTTTCTGCTAAGGAAAGTGGCAGACCTATAGAGAAACTGGGCAGAAATTAGGGTGGACTTTCCTTTCCTGCAAAGAGCAGTTCCTCACTGCAGCCTGAGTTCGTGATTCCCCGAGAAGCTGGGCGCAGGGATCTTTTTCCATACCGGGCAGATCAGGTGGGAATCAGAAGCAGTTGGATGGCTGCCTCGTGAGGCTGGTGAGGCGTCAGGTCTGTACCGTGCAGGGGCACGTCACAGCCCAGACTTCTCCAGGGGTCCCCAGGCGGGAGAGGGAAGCAGCAGACTCCCTTTTCGAGGCTCCCACTTCTCTCTTTCCCACTTCACAAAAGTCACTGACAGCACCGGGTGACACTCAGCTAACCACCAGTTGGTTGGTCTTCTGACAACACAGCTGCCCAGGGACCACTGGGGCTACACTCAGTGAGGCTCAGGGAGGCATGCAGTGCTCCGACTTGGGGTCCTGCCACACGCCAGCCCTAGCTCCTGACCCTGGAGCTCTCTCCCGAGCTCCTCCTCACTGTTCTGAGACAGGAAACCATCACTGCTTTCTGTCTCTGACCAGATTTCCCTTATCTTCCCTTCCCCAGAGCTTTACTCTTGCTCGTGGCCCTTACACATCACTTCTCAGAGCATCTGTGGTCCTTTCCCTAAGTCACCTCATCTCTGCCCCTCCACATGGGATAGCACAATCTGTTTTGCATCTTGTTTGATGATAACAGAATATTGAAAGCTGGACCATTGTTTGAAAATGGCACCAGAATATTTTAGCGTTAGGACAAACACTGAGGTCCTTGAATCCTGTGCTTTCTCAGCCTGATTCTGCCAGCCCTTTTCCCAAGCTGATCAATGGAGTCTTTTTTCTTCCCCCAGATTCAGTTTTTTTCTGGGGCCACAGAAGAGAGCTGAGTTGGATGAGGGAGTCTCTTCTCTGTTGAGTGTAGGTCGCTCCTCGGTGTGGCACTGATGCCAAAGCCTCTGTTCCTTCCAGATTTAAGGCTCCATGAGTCTAATGCTCACTTGGGGGGCTATTTTGGAGTCCTGCAGTTGTGCAATGAGGAAGTAAAATCAGGGACAGGTCATTTTAGATAGGCTCGCCAAGTGCTTGTCTTCATGATAATACCATCAAAGGAAAGCGGGGCGTTTGTCTTGTTCAAGTATCTAGCACCTAGAAGAGTGCCAATAAAAGCAGGTGGCCAGCTGGAAGAACAGTAGGTGATTGTGTGTCTTTCATATAGAGCCCTAAATGAGTCTCAAGGAAGCAAAGTCCCCTTGGCCTCTGGTAAGCATTACCTTACCTGAGTGTCTCAAAGTTGCTGGCCAAGAGAAAGGGGAGGACCGGGGGTGGCCAAGATGAGGCACTCCGCATCAGGAGCCCTGAGACAGGCCTGCTAGATCCTTCCATGATCCCAAGGGCCTTTCCCTCCTTTGTTCTGGGTTTCCTGACAGCACAGGCTCTGGGGGAAGCTGCACATCTCCAGAAGATGCTATTGAGGTGCTTGGCTGGCTGAGCCTTCAGCCTCCCCTCTCTGGCCTCCCCTTGTTCCCCAGACTGGCTGGAGCTGAGGTAGACTAGCGGAGGGGCCTGTGCTTGTTCTCAAGCTCTCCACCACATCTTCATTCTGTTGTACAAAGTCATAAAGAGGCAGAACAATCCCCCTGGACTCTCTGATGTTCTCCCCACCAGAAACTCAGAATGTCACATCACCAACAGTTTCCCTCCCTCTTTTTTTCTGGGTGGAGACCCTACACACGTGGGTGCTCAGAGTTTATTCCTGTGCTCAGGGATCCTTCCTGGCTGGCTCAGGGGGCCATATGTGGTGCTGGGGATTGAATCCGGGTCAACTGGGTACAAGGCAAACATGCTATCCACTGTACTATCATTCCAGCCCCCAACGGTTTCCCTCTAGGTCTTTATTTTCTTATCCAATCTGTGCCTAGAGCCAGTTTATGGCTCGGTCGTGACAGCTGGCACACTGTTCACCGTTGAGCCAGTGACAAGAGACTGGTACCTTCATGGGGGTACCTGCAGGAGGAAGACTTGACTCCGCTGCTCCGAGCTGGAAATTGATTTCCGATCAATTGATATCCTAAAACTGGTGTGGAGGCAGAGGAGGACAGTGGACCTTTCCAGGGACAGAAACAGCTGTCCTCACTCAAATGATTAGTTTTCTGCAGTGGGAAAGGGTCAGGATGGAAGGTGACTGGGGATCAGGAATGGGACAGAGGGGAGCAGGAGACTCCTTTTGTTCTCTTTCTGGCCTGTGACTTGTCCACAAGCCACGTTGGTGATCAGAACTTCGGCTTTTGTCGGCTGACATTATTCTTCCAGACTGAGTTGGGGCCCACTCTGCCAGCTAGAAAGATTCACTGTCTCCATGCACATGAGGAGGTTGTGTGGCTCGGATGGGAATTGCATTCAGATGGGCTGGAGGTGTGAATGGATGTGACCTTGAGTGTGGGGTGCCTCCTGTTCCTCCCTGTGTTCCTGGGGAGCAAGACTGGGGCTCCGTTTCTGCTGTGTCTGCAGGAATTACCTGCTCTGTCTGCTCTCCTGGGGATTATTCTCACTATCTAAAAGGTTTTGTGTGCAATTGGGGGATCCCTACAGTGCTACCCCCATGAGGGGCTGGACATCTGCCTAGTGGGAAGCTTCAGAATCTTTTGTGCAGGAGGAGGTAGCATGGGAATTGGGTTTCCAGCTATGGTTCTGCTACTTAGCTGTCACCAGTCTTCTTCTTACTGATGAAGTTTTCAGGCTCTTTAGACACGAATATGAGGGACCTCTGAAAGTGTGCAGGGCCTAGGGTACTGCCTACAGTGATTCCCAAGTGTAGTTGACCATGAAACACTCGTGATATAGAGACACTTATTGAACAAATGTTCCTTGGACTCTCTTCGGGAACCACTTGTCTAGATTAGTGCTTCTCAATTGATGACAATCCCCCCACCACGACCCCCCCCCCGCCATCCCTGGACATGTGTAGTGACTGGAGATATCTGGAGAGAGGTTTGTGCTGCCAACGCCCAGTGGTGATGGGCTGGCAGACATTGCCTACATCCTACACCAAGGTAACAGTTGTCCCTGATAAAAGTTTAGCTCATCAGTTGTGCTGAGACTGAGAAACTGGCTATGATGATCCCTCACCCCCATTCCTCAGGCTTGACTCTCACATTGGAGGGGCCTGGGTGCCACACTCTGTTGCAGCACACAGTGGATGCCGAGGGATCACTGGACCTTGAACTTCTTTGCTCTGTTGAGGGCAGGCAGGGGGAGGCCTTCTGCTGGTCCCTGTGGATTGCTACACTCTGGGCTAAAGCCCAGGGCACCGCCACGTACCTATGTTATCAATAATGAGGGTCTGCCAACTCCTGTCTGGAGTCCAGGTGAGAGAACACAGACTCTGCCCTTCCCAGGTCTTATTTCCACCACCAGTGACCAAGCTGAGGGTGTTTGCCTTGCTCCAAGGTTCAAGAAATTTGGATCTATAAGCCCACTGTCTGCCAGGAGCCATTCCTGCAGGCAGCACTGGGATTCCAAGAATCTCCAGCTCACAGAGATCCATCATCTTTATGAAATTTTAAGATTACAGATGGTTTTTAGTGCAGACTCAATATTCCAGTTCTTTATGGCTGCTCTTCATCTCATTCCTTCTTCAAACACACATTTTTCTCTTTTTCTTCCAACACACAAGAGGTCATGGAAATTTCTTCCCAGGCTGACCACAGAGGAGACCTGAATGGGACTTAGGGCAATTATATTTGAAACAAGGCTCTGCCAGGACTAATTAGCCTCCGGTGGAAATGAGTTTTCTTGTGGACGGCTTCGGGGAAATTAGCCTGTGTGTCTTGAGGCCCCTCTACGTGCTTCCTTTCCTGCTGCCACTTCTCTGTGCATGGTCTTTCCCATCTGGAGTAGTCCAGACCGAGGTGGGATTCACTTCCTGTCTGTACTCCACCGCTAGCTTTGTGCTTATTCTCCTCTATTTGCTGTAGGGGAAACCCACTTCTCTTAGAAGCAGAGTGGGCCATGGTCATGGGCCTCAGCATCCCAGCCCACCATAGTGGGAACTCCAGAGGCCTTGGGGGCCCCGATCTGGTCTTTGCCATCTATGTTGTTCCCCTTTGCATGTGTGTTTTGGGGAACAGGGAGCATAGAAAGGGTCATTATGCTAGGTTCAAGAATTTCATATATATCAAATGAGTAGAATTTATGTAATGAACTTTATTGGCCACTAGCCCTGGAAGGATTTACACAAAGCACTTTATTTTTTTCCCTGAAAGCACACAGTGATGGATGATTTATTGGGCAGGATCTTAGGCCCTTGCTTAATTGGCGTAAACATTTTGAGGTTAACCATAGGGGGATTCTTGCTCTTCCTTCGGAGGGTTGAAGAATCTATATGCAAGGAGATGAGACACAGAGAAGGACAGGAATTCTGACTCTTTTAAGATTTGGGGTCAGACTAAAGAGGGGGCAGCAAGGAGCCAGAGAGATATGATGGCAGGTAGGGTGCTTGCCTTGCATGCTGTCCAACCAGATTTGATCCCCAGCATCCCATATGGTAACTGAGCCTTCCAGGAGTGATTTTTGAGTGTAGAGCTCAAGAGTAACCACCCTGCACTGCTGGGTGTGCCCCCCTCGCCCCCAAGAAACAACCCCAGACAAACAAAAAAAGAGGAGGCAGCAAAAATATCTGCCCACTCCCACCAGGCCAGTGGGCGCCAGTTCACTCTTGAGACCTGACACCTTGCTGTGTGCTTTTGGTAGCAAAGCTTCAGTCTCCCTTCAAGTGGGAGGTTGTGAGGTCTAATCACTTCCATGTCTGAGTGTCGAACCAAGACTGAGGAGCAGGAAAACACGATCTATTGCACCTAAGTCAGGGTGTAGCTCGGCTCTGGGCTCATTTTCCTTGGACTCTAAAGCTTTACTCATTTTCTGCCTCTCCTGGGACACTGAATCTGTGTTGCAACTGGCCCCCACCTCAGGGGCTGCAGTCAGACTCCCCAAGATGCTCACACACAGTGGTCAGGAGAATGTCGAAGGAGCTACCCAGCTCTTCTCTGGGGGAAAGGTCTTGCACTGCCTCGGCATTTCTGCTTGTGCTGCATATTCAGAAGGAGCTCCCTTAAGAGAAAAGCATTCACATTGCGATGAAACTCATACATGGATTATAAAATCAATTTAGCCAGTTGCAACCAATTCTCAAAGAGAGAAAAAAGATAGGGAAGCACTTTTCCTGTAGTCAGGCTAGTTTTATTTCCTGAGTGCTGTGTTGTGATGCCTTACTTTGTGTGCAGGGTTTCAGTGTAAGACGTGTTTCTCTCTTCAGGGGCAGCCCTGTGGGAAGCTGGGTGTGAATGGGTGCTCCTGACAGTGTCTCTGCAGGCAGATTGGCTGAAGAAGGCAGAGGGGCACAGCAGAGCGGGTAGGGGGCTGACTGGGCCCTCCTGAGCTGGCCTCTTAGGACTTTGGGAACTTCAGATGTCTTCGAGAGGATGCCTCTGTGGTTCCTTAAGGCTCATGACTTCCTGTTCAGAGATCCTGGCCCTGCCCAGCAAGACTAAAGGAGGCTAGAGCAGTGTGGGCAGCAGTAACAGCCTGGCAGTGCCTGTCGCCAGGACTCCAAGCAGACCCCTGGGCCTGTAGAGTTCCAGAGGAAAAGCCCTTACCCTTTGTGCCTCAGTCTCCGTGTCAGTCCAGTGGGCGCAATAATAGTAATACTATGTAAGGTTGTCATGAGGACTGAGACTGTGCAGAATAATGCCAGACACAGCCGACATGGATTCACACATGTTGGATGACGTCCAGCATGCATGTCAGATGTCAGGTAGCTTTCCCAGAGCGAGACAGGAAATGGCCTTGAAAGTCCCCCTTCATAGTTTGTATCACCATCATCATCACGACTCTTGGTTCATCATTCATATATCCCCACACTGCCCCATTGCCACAGATGTGCCTCGTGCATGAGAGCTGCATCCTGATGCCTATTATGAACAGGAGGGAGAGGAGGGCTTCAGAAGGTGCCAGCCAGTTCCAGGCACACATTTGTTGGGCTCTGACATTTGTGCTCTTGAACCTGAGGTATCCTTCCTGTCCTTGGCCCACTACTGTCTTTCCTTTGAAGATGTGGTCACTTAGGTCCTCTCCTGGTCCCCGGGGGGAGGGCAGTCCTCTCCACATGTCGAGGAAAGTTCTGAAAGCATGCCGGCTCTGTGCTGAAGACCAAAGTCAGTCTCAGGGTGACTCAGTTTGCTGGTGGTCCAGCAGCTGATGGCCACGTAGGGAGCTCATGACAGGCTCAAGCCCCTGTTTGAAGTGCTGTGGTTAAAGTGGGTTCTTAACAGGACGTGTAGCCCCGCAGAGAGCCATGCATTTTTAAACGCCCTCCTGCCTTTGGCGGAAGGATCTCAAAAGATGCTGGAATCATTAAGGCTCTTAGTCATCCGGTCCAATACCCGGCAACTAAGGGTCTCAGCTGGGTGCTCAGCAGAAGCCCTGCCACGTGGGCACGGCTGGGGGCGCCGCTCACTCATCCCCGTCACAGGGACCCACTGGAGGCCAGGATTCCAGAGGGCAAAAAGATGGTGCTCTGATGGGAAAAAGAGGAGAGTGAAGCAGGTGGTTCCTTGGCCATGTGCCTTATGCAGGCTTTGACTTGGCTCCCTGGTCTCCTACGAGCTCTGTGGACAAAATAAAGGTGCTGCCCTCCATAAAGTGGGGTCTAACTGGGGAGACCCCAAGCCTGAGTTCTGGAGAAATCTGGGGGTAGGATTTGAGGTTGTGAAAAGATGTCACAGGTGAGTGGAACTAAGCAAATTATTCTGGGGATAGACCTGGAAGGTGTCTTGGTGTCTTGACACAGAATTTTCTCTCCTTTCAGAAGCACCCATGGGCTCTGCAGCCTTCCTGCTTATTTATTGCATCTTTGAGCAGATCTCTCCCATGTGGTGGTTGACACAGTTGCTCATGGTCTTGCCTCCTGGCATCAGCGTCCATGGAGGAAGAACAACATCAGACAAATAAATCCATAAATAGCTGTTGAGTGAAAGCTGCAGAGTCCGATAAAGGAAATGGAATGGGTTGTGAGAAAGAACAAGGGGCCCTGATTCAGACTGAGCCAAGATGGGCACATCTGTCAAGTCTCGACCTAACTTTCAAGCTCAGCAACAATCCTTCAATTCCCTGAAGTCCGCCTGTCTCACAAAGGTTGTCTTTTGCCACTTAAGCAGGCCTCTGCCACCCTGTGCCTTCCTCTCTGATCTTTTTCTGGGGGGTGAGGAGCATAGCCTGTGGTGCCCAGGGATCACTCCTGACTCAAGGGACTATATGTAGTGTAGGTAATCAAACCTGGATCAGCCACATACAAGGCAAGCACCTTGCCTACTGTATTATCACTCAGGCTGTAGTCTCCTCTTCCTCCTCCTTCTCCTCCTCCTCCTCCTCTTCCTTCTGCTCCTCCTCTTACATCTCCCCCTCCTCCACTTCCTCCTCTTTTTGGTTTTTGGGTCATACCTGACAGTGTTTAGGGCTTACTCTTGGCTCTGTGCTCTGGGATCACTCCTGAAGGTGCAGGGTACCATAAGGAGTGCCAGGAATTAAAGCCAGGTTGGCCATTTACAAGACAAATGCTCTCCCTGCTGTACTATCTCCTCATCTTATCTTTTACCGTTATTTAATTTGGTCACTTGTCTTAGTGTCCTTGAGAGATCTTCAGCTCCTGAAAGAGAGATGGGATTGTGGTGCCGGACACCCTCCTAGAGTGGCTCTCTGAGCAGTGCAGACTGTTGCTGGATGGTTCAATAAGCAAGTGAATGTGAACCTTCATTCCCAGCCCCAGAGGTGACCTGGGGAAGCACAGACTCTGCAGCCAGCTGGGCTGTGGGAACTTGCACCCTGATCACTCTGTACCGCTGGACCCTCATCTCAGAGGGGGAGATTTAGAATTAGTTGCTATGAGGGTGAGAAGGAATTAGAGCCTCACAGGGCTAAGGTTTGTACATGGCACATAGTGAGCTAGTAGGAATGGACGGGGTAGATTTTGCATCTTGCAGGGTCCTGACAAAATCCCATGTAAAGCAACATGGCCGACCCGAGTTCTATTCCTCCGCCCCTCTCGGAGAGCCCGACAAGCTACCGAGAGTATCTCGCCCGCACGGCAGGGCCTGGCAAGCTCCCTGTATTCGATATGCCAAACACAGTAACAACAAAGTCTCCAATGGAGACGTTACTGGGCCCGCTCGAGCAAATCGATGATCAACAGGAGGGCCTTTTATTTTAATCTCAGAGCTCAGGATCCTGAAACATCTAAGGGCTTCCAGACCTGCTGTAGTCTGTATGGGAAATTAAGTCCCAACACACAGCTAATCAACCAAACGTTTAAACAAAAAGACCGAAATCCCAAAATGAGACATCTGTACACTTAATTTTTTTTTTTTTTGCTTTGTTTTTGTTTTGGGGCCATATCTGGTGGTTCAGGGCTTAATCCTGGCTCTGTGCTCAGAAATCACTTCTGGTGGGGTTCAGGGGATCATATGTGGTGCTGGGGATCAAATCTGGCTTGGTTACATGCAAGGCAAGTGTCCCCCCTGCTGTGCTCAGCCCCCATCCAGGCATTCTTATAATGACATGCCGTTTGTCTGGCACACTGAGTTCTTAGCACCAGTGTGGAGGTCTCAGAGTTTCACTCCTCTGCTTGAAGACTAAAGTGGTCTTCGTGTATCCACAGAACATGGCCCCAGATATGGCCCCAAAACAAACACTAAGCAAAAATAAAAAAAATCTTGCATGTACAGATGTCTCATGTTGGGGTTTGGTATTTTTTTTTTTTGATTAGCTGTGTGTTGGGATTTGATTTCCCATACAGACTACAGAGGGTCTGGAAGCCCTTAGACATCTCAGGATCCTGAGCTCTGAGATGGGCAGTTGACCTTGCAAGGAGGGAGAGAGGGAGTTCTAACTTAGGGCCAGGGGCCTGCTCTTTCTTTCTCAAAAACTCAGGCAGAAAGCAGAGTCCCCCTGCCCCCCATCCCCTAGACCTGAATCATTCCACAGTGATTCCAGTCCATACTGACTGCTGTGAGCAGTTACGTTTGTGGAGAGGGCAGGGATCCGGGAGAACAGGGAGATGTTTGGTTGCTGCAGGTTTGTATTCCGTGGCCTCTGCTCTTGAGAATAGCGCCCCCACCCCCTGCTGTTTCTTTCTGTCCATCAATGGTGACAAGCTGGGTTCGCATTCTCTTCTTGGCTCCTTCCAAAGATATTGGGCACATAACTCTGTCTGCCTCTTTGGAGAACAAAAATTATACCCCTTATTTTTCCAAAAGGAAAGGGCTATAATTTATGACTAAAACCAGGGTGCTCAGACTGTGAAAATTTCTACTGCTTAGCCGTTTCCATGTTGATGAGAGATGGCTTCTCTAGTTCAGAACCAGAGGGGAAGAAATTCCATTTGGCAACCAGGAGCCCCTTATGAGTATCTCCCCATGAGAAATGGGGGAGACTAACCGGGCGTGGTGGAGGGAGAGTTGAAACGCTTCCATTTATTCATTGACTTCTTGTTTAGACAAAAACAAAAGTCACATGCTTTTGCCAAAACCAGCCTCAGGGATCAGAGAGATACTACAATGGGTAGGACACTTTTCTTGCATGCAGCTGACTTGATTTGATCCCTGGCACTACATATAGTCCCTTGAACCCCTCTGGGGTGATTTCTGAGCACAGAGGCAGGAGTAGTCTCTGAGCATCACTAGGTGTGGTCCAAACAACAATAGTAACCCAGCCTCGGGGCAGAAATCCAACAAGACGAGGCCTGACTTAGATGGGTTAGCTTCCCCAGAGTGACTCCAGGTCAGATATCCGCCCCACCAGACCATGCTGTAGGGGTCATGGGAGGGCGCTGAGGCTACCTGGCCAGTGGAAAGCCCTGGTGAAGGCTGGTCACTTTGGTCTTATCTCCGAAATGCTGATGAGGGCAATGGGCATGACAACTCAGGTCTGTGATGACAGAAAATACCCAGGGGAAAAGGGAGCTGCCCCTCAAACAGACTCAGATCGGAGGCCCCGAGGTCCCCCTTGAGGAAGTCCACACAGCCATGTTCCTTGGAAGTGCTCGAGGAGCATCTGCCTTGCCTCCTAGCTGCTGTGTCTCTGGTGTCCTTAACTCACGGCCACATTGATGCGACACACTCTTATCCTCTGGCTCTTTGCCTTCTTGGCTCACTCATCCCTATGTGCCTCCCTCCTCTCTTTTGTGAGGACTCCAGTCTTTAAACATTTTTTTTTTAATTTTTATTAGTGAAACACCATGAGGTACAGTTGTAGGTTTACAAATTTTTGGGCTTGGGTTTCAGTTCTACAGTGATCCAGTACCCATCCCTCCACCAGTGCCCACTCTCCATCATTTAAATTTTTTAAAAAAATTTTTGTTAGTGAAACACCATGAGGTACAGTTGTAGATTTACAAATTTTTGTGCTTGGGTTTCAATTGTACAATGATCAAACACCCATCCCTCCACCAGTGCCCATTTTCCACCATCACGGGTCCCAGTATCCCTCCCACCCTCCATCCCCCCATCCCACCCTGCCTCTGTGGCAGGGTATTCCCTCTTGTTCCCTTTTGTACTCTCTCTCCTTTTGTGGAATCACCTGAGATACACATTTACAAAGATGTTCCTGGTTGGGTTTCAGTCATACAATGTTCCAACAGCCTTCCCTTCACCAGTGTGCATTTTCCACCACCAACGCCCCCAGTTTCCCTCCTGCCTCCTTCACTTCCTTTCAGCACTTAGTTCTTGTCCATAGTGATCATTTCCAACTGTCATTGTCATAGCGGTCCCTTTATCCTAAATTGCCCTCCCCCACACCACTTGTGGCAACCTCTCTCTGTGGAACAGTCCTCCTGGTCCCTTTCTTGTTGAATGAAGAACTTGTGTCATGATATCAGCTAAGACTCTACTTCCAAGGGAAAGCACATTTGCATGTATTGGTGCTTCAGGAGAGGCAGGGGGGTGGCCTAGAGGAAGGGAGGGAATGGGGTCTGGGGTTCTTCCCATGTGTAGTCCTGGAAGCAGATCCTTGAGAGGAGGAGGACTGTGGCCTTGAAGTTTCTTTATTTTGTTTACGTCAGTGTTTCTAGGGTGTTTGCCTTGCACACGGCCGACCTGGGCAGCCCAGGTTTGATTCCTCTGCCCCTCTTGGAGAGCCCGGTAAGCTACTGAGAGTATCTCACCCGCACCGCAAAGCCTGGCAAACTCCCCGTGATGTATTGGATATGGCAAACACAGTAACAAGTCTCACAATGGAGAGTTACTGGGAGGACAGTGCTACAAGTGCTACAGTGTTTCTCAGAGGGGGGTTCCTCAGACAAGCCGCATTAGGTAGAACTGGGGTGAGGTTCTCACATACAGTGCCCTGAAGTCTCTTTTGCGTCATCTTGTAGGCGAGTCTGTGGCAGATGAATTCTGAAAACGGTTCCTTTCAGGTCTTGCCTTTGTTCCTTACCCCACCACTTTCCCTCAGGTTGTCTGTGAGTGCTGGTAGAAATTTTGGGTGAAAGCAGATACCTTTTAGGATTCATTGAGTTTTTTTTTTGGGGGGGGTAACATCTTAGACTAAGTTCAACAAGTTTCTTGACTAAATGTGTCCCAAACTTTGATGATGCCCTGTGTGCTGAAGGTTGAAAATTTCCAGGAATGGAAATACTTCTAGATTTCACTGAAAAAAAGAAAAAAAAAGTGTGTGGAGGAGCATTTTGGGCAGGCGTTCTATATGGGAAGTGTGGGTCCCATGCACACATTGATGCGTTCAACATGATTTCACAATCACCTCCTAAGAACCAGTCAGGCCAGGTGCTAGGAAGATGCATCCGTGAGCAAGCCTTTGTGTCTCTCTCTGTGCAACTTAGAGTTTTGTGCAGAAGTTGGCAAGCCATAGACCACAAACCCAGTCTGGTTTGCCATCTGGTTTTCTACAGCCTGCAAGCAAAGTGTGGTCTCTGCATTTTTCAAACAGCTGAAAAAAAAACCAAAGCAAAAGATCATGAAAGGGATCACCCGGAGTGTGAAAATGATATGAAATTCCAGTTTTAGTGCCCATGAATAAACTGTCAGTGAAACACAGCCACTCTCACTTGTGTACTTATTGCTTTGGCCACTTGGGCTCCAAGATGACCAAGTTGAGTAGTTGCCATAGAAACCATACAACCAACTGAACCTGCAATATTTACTAGCTGACCCTTTAGAGTTGCTGTAGAGCCCCGTCTCATGAAGTGGAGAGCTGCAGATCAAGTATTTGCAGGTGCCTCGAGTGGGACAGAGGAAATGCATGAGGACCACATGACAGGTGGTGGTGATGACGGAGATGAAAGCACAAGGACTGGAGCTGGGGAAGGCTTTCTGCAGACTCTAAGGACCAGCAGAAAGTCTAGAGAGTGACAGGGGAGAGAAGAGTATTACCGGTGCAGGAAATAATATGTGAAAATTGTGAATTGGGGAAGATGATCGTTGGTTGAAAGAATGGCAAGAAGCTCAGTCTAGCTGGACCATAAGAAAGAGCCTCATTAGTGACCACAGCCCAGACAAGGCCGAGCATGAAAAAAGAGTTTGAGGATTTTGAACCTGACTCCAGGAACGAATGGCAGAGAGTCATGGAAGAGTTTAGGCATGCAGGAAGGGTGTGTGCTTTGTGATGTGTCTCTGGCTTCAGTGTGGAGGGTGGGAGGGGGGACTGTGGCAGGCATGTACCCTACACTGATGATTATGAAGCTAACATTCAGCAGGGTGGAAATGGAAAGAAGTGAGTGGGTCTGAGATATGCAGGCGTGCTCAGATGCCGTGCTCCCGCCTGCTGGCTCCCAGCCAACCTAGAGAACCTGCTTTTCTAGGTGCTGGACTCTGATTTAGTTGTGAAGATTGATTGCTCACTGCTTACCTACTGCATATCCATTAGACTCAATGCTTGATTTTGACAGAAGAATAGATATTCGTTTTTCTGTAGAATAAGATATTATTGGTTTTTCCTCATATAAAATGGGAATAAAGGAGAATTTGGTAAGGTATCATTACTGACCTAAAGACTCTTAGGGCATGATTATGTGGTATGTATAGGACTTGAATGTGGGAAGAGGTCATAAGGGCCCTTCCCAGAGGAGTAAGTCATATTCTAAGGGAACAGAGGAAAGTGTCCAGCAAACACCTCAAAACTAATACATGAGATCTGGAGAGACTTCCTGGCAGAGGTGACTCTCAGATTCTGTCTTGTAAAGAAGGTAGGAGCAGTGGCTGATTCAAGCATGGGGGTGGGCTTGTGTGGCATGGTGTGAAGGTGTGCGGAGAAGGGCGGGGTGGGCAGCAGAGCTGTGCTCTTGTGGCCTTAATCCAGGCTGTGCTGGACACATGAGTGGCTCTCAGGAACAGATCTCTGGGCCAGAGGAGGGTTACACATACTCTGATGGCCTGATCCCGGCTGCCTCACTCACAACACCCTAGGGAGGTACGAGCCAGAAGCACCTGCCCTTCCCCCCTGCTTTCTGAAAGGCCTGGTCCTGAACCAGGACCAACTGCCAACCCTTGGGACCTGTCCCCATTGTTCTGTGATCATCTCTAATCACCGTTGCCTTTAGCTTCCCGTTTTTTTCCTTCCAGCTGCTGTTTGATCTGTGGCTGTGCCCCAAGACTATTAAATTATAAGGAGGCGTGTGGGTTCTTGGTCCTGGGCCCAGGGTTATTAGTACCCTGAGTTTTTCATTTGTTTTCATTTGTTTTGGGTCACACTCGGGCAGTGCTTAGGGCTTACTCCTGGCTCTGTGCTCAGAGATCACTCCTGGTGGTGCTCGGAGGACAATATGGGGTGCCGGGGATTAAACCCAGGTGCAAGGGAAGAGCCTTACCTGCTCTACTGTCTCTCCAGCCCCAGTTCCCTGAGTTTTACATCCTGTGCCAGAACATAATAAAAGTGGGTCTTGATGATGGGTCCCTTAAGAACTGTTTGGCTGGTTTATTTTTAAAGCCCTTTTTAAAAATAGCAAAATGAAACAAACTCAAGAAAGTATATAAAACGTAAAAGTAAACAAAGACGATGCATCCTGAGAAAATTTGTGTCACCACCCACTGGGCCGAGAAAAGAGAAGATGGTGCGGGTCTGGAGTGGCTTCTCCGTGAGTCCTTGGCTGGCCTCTGGCTTCAGTGTGTCGGTGCCAAGCTGCAGGACTGGCAACGCCTTCGCCTAACTTCGGCAGAGGGAGAAGGCGAATAGACCACCCACCTGACCTCTTCCCAGCTGCTCACATGGGAAGCCGCATCTGCACTTACCTAGCATGGGACAAGCAGTTGATGTGGAAAATGGGAGCAGGCGGGACCCAGGCTCAGGCCATGACCCAGGGCTCTGTCCTGACGTGCAGACCTGTCTCTCTTCGCTACATTTTTGTGTGTGGTCGGGGGTGGTGATGGAGGTGGGGCTATGCCCAGCTGTGCTAAGGCCTTTCTCCTGGCTCTGTGCCCAGGAATAGCTCCTGGTGGTGCTGGGAATCAAACTGAGGGCAGCCTCTTGTAAGGAAAGCATCTGACCTCTCACCCCCACTTCTTGGCATGTTTGTTAGAGGTTCATCGTGAAACTTGTGAGATTGCAAAGAAGCTTCTTCATCCAGGTGCTCACCTGGTACCCTGGCGGTGCTCCCCTGCCCTGTAGTGTGGTAGACTGAACATGAATGGTGAAAGAAAGTGTGTGTGTGTGTGTGTGTGTGTGTGTGTGTGTGTGTGTGTGTGTGTGTGTGCGCATGTGCGTGCATGCACGCTCATGCTTGCACACTCATGGGCAAGTATTATGTAGAGGAAATAAAGGGTCCTTAGATGAGAATGTGGTAGAAGTAACAGTAGGTAAACAGTAGATGTGGAGTTCGGGTTTTAGACATTTTTTGTGAACTGCATACTGTTGTTTTGGGTCCTCTTCTGTGTTTGTAGAAGGAGACACGCCCAAGCGGATGCCTGGGGAAAGCGTGAACATCCGAGAGGCCTGGCAAGGCTCTCTCCATCTTTCTGGGAGAAGGATGATGTGCCTTTTCAGATTCCTCCTGTGACACTGCCCCAGTAGCTCTTCCATATTTATACTAGAAGTACTGAAGTCCGCCTGCAAGTTCAGAGAACTGGGGAGGGAGGAGGCGTGCTGCAGACAGGGCGCCCTGGGAAATGTGAGTGCACGTGCAAGACCTTTTAGCTCACTGTTATTGTCGCTACTCTAGACGGGCCTTCCTCTCTGTGGGGAATGTCCTCTCCATGGAGACCTGTGGCCTGGGGAGAGGGAATGAATGTGGGGACATTTGGAGGGAGCGAGCTGCTGCTGCAGACACTCGCTGCGCTGTGTCTGGGTGGAAAACTTCGTCTCAGGCCAGATTGAATCACACCAGTTTCTAAGACATTCCTCAACCATGTTAGGCAAAAGAGTCCCCCGCTCACAGGCTGGGGTAGAAGGAAACCTGATATAGTTTTGGAAGAACCTTCCTGGAGAAGGAAGGTTCTCAAAGCCACGGAGCCTCTCCTGACAGCCAAGATAGGAGGGGTCCCAGCAAGGGGTGGAGATTGATGGGGACCAGGGGGCCAGGCCGAGTACTGAGGCTTTGCAGGCTGGGACACTTGCCCTTCCTCATGCTCAACCAGGGTTCCCAAGGGAAAAGAGTCACCCTCTGGAACCCCAGAGAAACGAAGTCTCCTCGCCTTTCTCTCGCTGCTGGATCATTGCTTCACATTAACAGCTGGTCTGACCCTCTTGTACATGTCAGCTGTGCTGGAAATCTAGATCCAAGCTAGGTTTGGGGGAACCCCATGGTGTTGGAGCCTGAGATCTGCAGCTTGAAGCACAGCCAAGGAGACTGCAGCTCTCTGGAGCCAGGAGGACTGAACTGGGTCCTCAGACTACTTGGGTCATGCAGTGTTGGGGGCTACGTACTCCTGGCCATCTTTTCTCATTTCCCAGACCAGGCTTGCAAAGGCATTGGTTTGCTGAGTGAGGCTCAGCCTACCCACTGGGCGAGGAGAGGGCAGACTTCGTTGCAATAACTCTTCTGACTAGAAGCCAGACCTCATCCAAGTGTGGCCAGGGGAAGAGATAGGAAATTGCTCATTGGGTGAGGCCCATAGGTGTAGACTGGCTGGTTCCTGACTCACGGTGGCAACTTTCTTGGAGCAGGACGGGTCCTTTCGTAAACAGTAGAATTCATCTTCTGTGACTGATGGGCTCGGAAAGGCCTGTGCCTCTCAAGGATCCCAGGTCATTTGATCCGGTCTGGGATTTGGGGCTTGTATTTGAAGACAGAGCAGTGGGAGGAAGAGTACCGGCACTGCAGAAGCTCGTGCCCACTGTAAGTCATGGAAACTGGCCTGGTCCAGCCAGAGAGTGGGGGTTCCCGGGAAAGGCTGGCTTGGCAGTGCCATCAGCCTGTCCCTGCTTCTCCCTTGCCATCTAGCCCATGCTGGAGAGGGACACAAAAGCCGTGAATGCCAGAAGCTTTCAGGCTAAGGTGGCAGTTGGACATGTCTGTATGTGCAGATAGCCCAGACCCCATTACTGTCTGTTCAGTATGGAGTAAGAGGAGCAGACTGAGGGCCCCAGGGGTAAGGACCACGAGGCCTGTGAGGGTGAGGGGTGCCGTTGCCAGGAAGAGAGCGTCACTGAACCCTTGGAGCATGACCAAGGAGGCTGGCAATGGCAGAGAGCAATGGAGAGAACAGCCCAGGAGTGGGGGGCGGGGAGAAAGGGGGGGAATGGGGGTTGCCAGAGGCCATGTTGTAGCAGAGAAACCAAAGGGGAACCAGCTTCACGAGGAACGGGAGCCACACCCTAGACCCTGAGAAAGAAGAGTCTGTCTATTAGTGGGGGGTGGCTTGGGCCATCTCTCCACCACATGGACACTGCAGCGTGAGGCTGCTTTTTCCTTTCCCCAAGTCTTCCTGGAGCAGTGTGGCTCTGGGCCAAGTCCATGGGGGTCTAGAGCCCTAGAGGGCATGAGATCCAACCTCTCAGTACCCTTTGTGGCCGAGCCAAGCCCACGCAGGTCACACAGGCCTGAGCTTGTGAGCCAAGATCAGGATGGACTCTTCCTTCTCTGTGCTCCTCCACTGCCTCTTGGTCCTTTTCCTCTGGAAGTGGGGGTGTTCTGAACCATCCTGGGGTGCTTCTCAGGAGCCTGGAGAGGGGGGCAGGCAGGTTAATGTCAGCTCTCAGCTCCATGTGGGGATTCTCCACTGACAACAGGCGGGGTCTTTGTCTGCCTGTGACCTGGAGTCCCCCATTCCCGAAGGGAGGCAAGCAGTGCTCACTTCTGTGACTCAGCTTCTTTGCTGCTTTTAAATGAAACCATTCTTTTTTCCCCCGTGGTGTCTGAGTGCTCGCCTGGGACTAAGAATTGAGCTGTCTTGCTTTGGTGTGAAACCCAGCTTCTTCATCCTTCAGAGGGGCCTTTGAGCACGTGGGACACTGGAGCACCCTCAATGCTACCCCTCGACCTACAGAGATACTTGGCTGATTGTCTTTTAAATGGGGTGATGGTGTTCTGAGCAGCATTGGAGGAGATACTGGAAGTCACAGCACCCCTGTTCTCGCAAACCTTCTAACTCTTTCTCGGACTTGCCAGCTGTCATTGCCTACTAGTATTCAACTGGGAAAGTGTTTTGGTGCACCCCAGAGATGGTTTTCCTTTCTGGGCGGTTCCAGGAAGAGCTCAGTGGCCATGCCATTGCAGGTGAGTGGGCCAGGCTGGACACTTCCCAGACTGCTCTGGCAGACACATAGGCATTGAGGTCTCTGCCAGTTGGTTCCAAGTCCCTGTGTTGGCCTCGAAAGTGAACTTAGGAACATAATTTCTGCTTTCTCATTTTGCTAATAAGCTCGTTGAAGGAGAAGGAGATTACTGTTTGGAAAATGCAGAGTCTTGCCTCAGATGCACCAGTAGTGAAGGTTGGGGAGGAGGCACAAATATGGCCATTTGTGAACCCATTCAGTAGGGGACACCATCTAATGTCATTCTCTTCCCCACATTGGACCCTCCCAATCCACACTTGGCAATTACGGCCAGATTTAGATGTCTTGTTACAAAACATTCGTGAGAAGTTATGGGGCATAGGTAATTATTTCAGTAGTAATGAACAGTGTTTTATAAGGAGGTCTCATTGCCTCCTTTACGTTTTGCCTATCCCAAGACACCAAGGAGTAGAATAAAAATGTTCTTTAGTCTCAAAATAGACTGGATTTAAATTTCAGCCCAGCCACTTAGGAGATGAGTGATCTTGGAAATTACCCAATCTCTTTGAGCCTTGTAACATTCCGACCTTGCTTGCAGGCTTGTTGGGAGGATTAAATAAGATGGTGTAAAACCGCCAAGTAGAGAACATGGCTTGTGGGTACACAGGGCATCAAGAGTTTCCGGAGGCCTGCACACCCCCTGTCTGCAGTAGCTGAGGGAGCCACTTTGAGTGTGGCCCCTGGAGGAGCTGGGAAGGACCTGGTCAGGCTCCCAGACCAGCACCTGGTTCGGGAGGGACAGCCAGCTCAGGTCACTCAGCTTCAGAGTGAGACAAGCCTGCATGTGGCCACCAGCCCCAGAACCTTTAGGACAGGGACACGAGAAGGATGGATGGATACCCCTTGGCAAATGTCACTGACAACATTTTTTCTTTTTGTCGCCTTTTCTCCTGGAAAACTCTCTTTAAGAGTTGTCAGCCACTCACACAATGGGGACTCTGGGGGACCAAGAAGGGAGGATCTGGGGTTTATGCCAGCCACGAAATAGCAGAAGTGCTCAGGGTCCTGATGAGGCCTACTGAGTTTTGTGCTTCCCCTGTAACCCCGAGCAACTAGCCTATGTTCTGTTTAGGGGCCTCGCCTGACTCAGTGCTGACTCCTGGTTCTACACTCAGGGATCCTGGCAGGCTTGGGGGACCATATGTGGTGTTGGGGATCGAACCTGGGTCAGCCGCATGAAAGGCAAAACCTCTTCCCTGTACTGTCACTCCAGCCCTGCTCAACTGCCTCTGTCTGGATTCTTTGTAAGCAGTCCTTCGGGTCTGAGTTGTCTACACGGAGCCCCGTCCCAGACGCTGTCAGCCCCCCACCCCACCCCGATTAGCAGAGAGCTGCTGCTGGGTGAGTTGATGTGGTGCCTTCTGATTTAGAGTCTCCAGGGATGGATGGTGCTGGGGGGTCTGACCTCCTGTGGAGCCAAAGTTCCCCCCTAAAAATACCAGCTGGGGGTGCTCAGTTATGCTTTGCCTGAGCTGCTTTAGGTAGTGGCCTGATCCCTCCTGTTGAAGATTACAGTATGTGGGAGAATCCACGGCGCGCCACTGTGCAGGGTGTGACAGCAGTGGGCGTGGTGGGGTGACCCTCCTCAGCTCCACAGCAGGGCAGCCTGCACAGAGCTGCAGCAGAGGGAGTACAGGTTTCTAAAGACTCACGTTCAGACTTGCTGGGTCACAGGAAGCAGGCCACAGAGTGTCATAGTCCCTGCCATGAAACAGCTTCTTTGCAAAGCCAAAATGGAACCAGGAGTTTTACCCTGTTGCTTTAAATAATCAGCCTCTCACTCCAATGTCACTTAGAGCCTGAGAAGATGCCGTCTGCTCTGTGCAGTGGAGAGATGGTTTGATTCCAGGGGCCTGCTTGACTAGTCCCTGAGGGACAGAACACACAGCCCTTGGCTTTGAAACAGAGTGCCCAGAGCCCCCCACTGCCCCTCTTGTGCCCCAAGGAGGCCCTTCTCATAGAGTGGTAGTTTGTGTTATCAGTAGCATTAATTGCAGATAGTGTGTCTGTCTCCCCTTCCCTTCCCTTCCCTTCCCTTCCCTTCCCTTCCCTTCCCTTCCCTTCCCTTCCCTTCCCTTCCCTTCCCTTCCCTTCCCTTCCCTTCCCTTCCCTTCCCTTCCTTCCCCTCTCCTCCCTCCCTCTCCTCCCTCCCTCTCCTCCCTCCCTCCCTCCCTCCCTCCCTCCCTCCCTCCCTCCCTCCCTCCCTCCCTCCCTCATTTCCTTCCTTCCTTCCTTCCTTCCTTCCTTCCTTCCTTCCTTCTTTCTTCCTTCCTTCCTTCTCTCCTCCTGTGAGAGGTATACCCTGTGCTTCCTCTGAACTCACACTCAGTGTTAGGGGGACATAGCTTGAAGAGTTGGTTTTGCATCTCCCTGAGGGTAGACGTTGAGGCAGTGCTCAGGGTGTGTGTCCTTTTCCATGGTTGAGCAATTTTTCAGGTGACAAAGGCCTTGTGCCTATGGTGGGCAGGTGGAAGGGGCAGCCAGCTTGGAGAGACAGGGCCTAGGAGGGACTCTGGAATGTTCTGTCAGCACAGATTCTCAGGTTGGTCACGAGGAGCTGGTGTCACTATGGATGTGATATTTCTCTGATGGATTCGGAGCTGTGGGGAGCACTAGAATCCCCCCCGTGTCCCCACAGTGTCAGGGCAGAGCAGCAGTGCCGGTCACCTGGAGGACGCAGCCGTCTACACATCTGGGGGGGACACAGGGTGTTGCCCTGCACGAGCTGCAGTGTGGGAACCTGGGTGTTGAAGCCCAGGCCCGGGGCCCTTCCGTAGGCAGTCCCCCTCTGCTGGTTCTGAGGTGGGCTCATCCATCTGAGGAGAAGAGGTTTTGGATGATTAGAACATCTCATCCAAGACGGGGAAAGCTGAATCTGAACTTCGGTAGTTCTCTGTCTTCAGAAAGTCCCCCCACTGGTCCTGGACTCACGTTGTCTTTGTTCAATATTGTTTCATGATGGCATTGATGAGAGAAAGATGGATCCCAGAGACTGGGACCACTCCCTGTCCTGCCTCCCACACGCGGTAATTAAGCTCCCAACATCCAGTGTAAGCAAATAATAACAAGGGCATTATCTCCCGTTAGTCTGTTTTTCCTTGCCGATCATAAAGTAATTAGAATAATGAATGCCTTGTAAAACAATAGGTAAGAGGGCTGGCAAGAGCATTATCTGCCTTATACCTCTTGTGCTGTGAATTATTGATGCATTAAAGCCATGGGGCCTCCCTTCCTCTGGTTCTTTCCATGCAGATTGCTCTGCCAGGCCCTGCGGTGGTGGTTGTGAAGCCTGGCAGCCCAGGACCAGAGCGCTGGGCCCCCACCCCCCAGGCTGCAGTTAAGAAAACACCCTTCTGTGCCCAGATCTCTTCCTTGCCAAGCCACACCCCACGTTCTCCACTTTGGAGCCAAGTGGGCGGGGTGTCCATGGTGAGCCGAGGGCAGGGAGAGTGGAGACTTTGACACGGGACTTTGATGCAGCGTCATTTCCCAGCAGGGCGGGATTGGTCAAGTGCTCCATTGGAGCGGGAGATGGAGACTCAGTGTCAGTTGTTGGAGCTCAGAGGAGGCTGTTAGACGTGGTGGGGCCCTGACCCTGGTGTGTATCCCTGCAGGTCGTCCCAATGATCCCAAGTTTGAGAACCACTGCAGGTGTGTCCAAGGCTCTGGGGTAGCAGAGGGCGCTGGGGCTCATCGGGTGATGAGTGGGAGTGTGTGCTATGGGGCAGTTTAACAACAGCCTGGTGGACTGTTGGCCCCTGTCACCGGGGAAGTCCCACTAGGGGTGCAGAGCTGAGTCTCCAGCTTCCAAATGGCCATAGCCCCCCCCCCCCCCAAGGCTTCTGGTCCTTTGGCTGTGACACTGAGCCTTGGATCCTCACAGACTAATGATCAGCCTAAGGCTGCAGTGGGACATGGAGGCGTTCTCCATGGATGTCAGCAGGCAACCCCCAAAGATCCCCACCCTCCCTGGGCTCTCCTTGAGCTGACATAAGCCCAGCAGATCTGGGGCACTTGGAAATCAAACAGGAGCTAGTTCTGACATGGCTGGTGTGTCCAGAGGAGCAGACTGGAGTGAGAACTGGGCCTGAGAGCAGTTTCCAGTGAGCCTAGAGGCTCCCAAGAGAATTACTGACTCAGTGTCCCCTTCCTGCCCCACCCCACTCCCTGCAGACAAAGAAGTCACCTCCCTCCTGCTTTGTCTGTTCTTCATGTTTCCAGTCATGACTATTCCCCATGTCTACTTGCTTGGGACATTAATTCTAGAACTTGAAGCAAAGACCATAATTTGCTGGCATCATTGAAAACATCTGTATTTGCACACACAATCTCACTGGGAATTTGAGGAGGGGTCCGGTAACAGGAAATGTTGAGGTTGTTCACGAATACATTTTTAGTATTAAGTATGCCCTGTGCATTATTCAGGATTTAATTACATCCTCCCCATCCCCAATGTTGTTTATCTGAAATTCAGGGTTCTCTGTTCTGTGATTTATATGGCCACATCTGGTCCAGATTCTGTCATCACTGTGGGCACAGTCCCTCCTGATGAATGTCTTCTTATTTATTGACTCACCTCTACCCTGGGTACTCTGTGAGGCACTTGGGATACAGCATGAGGAGAAGTAGACTGTCAATGAAGTAAGTAAGTGAATTACAGAGTGTTTTAGAGTTTTCAAGCATAGAGGAGAAAAAATAAGATGCAAAGGCGATGCTGTTGGAAGGCAGAGTTGCTGTTTAGGCGTAGAGGGGGAAGTCTTCATTGAAAAGGTAGATTTGGGCAAAGTCTTAATGGTGGTGAGGAAGCTGTGATCCTCTGTGGGGGAAAATTATTCCAGTCGGAAGTACATTGTGTGCAAAAATGTACATTTTAGGACCCCATGTGGTTGTCTTATGAGGTCAGCCTTGTTCCCGGTAGCATATTTCAAGCCACCAAGGTGGATTGATCATTAATTATAACTGCAAAGGTCTGGTGTGGGTTTCAGGCACAGCTGGATCCAGGCATTCAAATGATGCCACCAGTGCCCTGTCACTCCCACTTCCCCCTGTGATGGTTTCATTCTCAGGGCTGGGCTCGATTTTCTGTGCTTCCTAGGAAAAGGCCCTGCTGGAATCGTGTCAGATTGCCACTGATCACATGACCATCCCTGGCCCCTTTGCTATTTTTACGTGGGAGCGAATGATCTGGTTGACAAGTCCCCTTTCTGCAGCCAGGACCCACCAGGCCCTTTTGAATCATATATACTGGGGAGATGGAGGGTTCCTTGAAGGAAGCAGGGGGGAAACTATTTGTCTTTCTCCATCAGACATATTTAATTGAGTCTCCAGAATAGGGAGGGTATTCCCGAGCAGTGCTCAAGGAGGTCTGGAGCCCAATGCAGGTGAGGCTTGGCTTGCAGGACTGGTGATTCAATGAGGGGGCGGAGGGCGGAGGGCTCAGGCTGCTTGGGCCCTCTGGTCCTGGGAGCACCAGGGCTGCACCTGGCCATGTGTGGAGTTTGAATCGTAAAGTTATTGGATTGAATTTGGGCCCCGCATCTGTGGAGCATGCACCCCTGATCTCCGTACTACTCCCAGCACTACATCACTTCTTCATTCACTCACCAAGAACGCTGGGATTATGCAACTCTTGGCTTTTGTGAGTGATGCAGCAAAGAACATAAATAAATGCATCTCTTCAAATCACTGTTTTTGTGGTCTTTAGAACTATCAGCAGTGAGAAGTGGGATACCTGGGTCATATAGTATTTTATGTATTATCATTACTATTATTGTCAGTATAGTTCAGTTCGGGGACCACATCTGGCAGTCCTCAGGACTTCCTCTTGGCTCTGGGTTTAGGGATCCCTCCTGTCAGGGCTTGGTGGATCCTGTGTGGTTCTGGGAATCAAACCAGGAGTCAGCCACATTCAGTGCAAATGCTTTACTCTGTTTCATCACTGCAGCTCAAGACGGGAGTTGGGGGGGTGTGGGAATTCAAATACTCAAAGAGGCAACATCAGCAAAGCCAACCCTCCCCCACCCTTTTCCCTGTAACCCCCAGTGGGACGTTTTTGAGTCTGGGATTTTTTAGGGGTAGATTGTGGGATGTGTTTATTTGTTTTGGGCCGTACCTGGCAATGTTCAGGGGTCATTCCTGGCTCTGAACTCAGGAATTACTCCTGATGGTGCTTGGGGGACCATGTGGGATGCTGGGGATTGATCCTGGGTAGTCGCATGCAGAGCAAGCACACTCCTAGCTGTACTGTCTCTCCGGCCCCATGGGGTAGATTGTGCTTTTAAGTGCTATTGATCCCCATGTCCAACCCTTGCTCTCTCTCTCTGTTGCCAGGAGGCCCAGAAGATCAACAACGGCTCAAGCCAGGCGGATGGCACGCTCAAGCCAGCAGATGAGAAAGAGGAGGCAGTAGCAGCCGAGGTCGGCTGGATGACCTCGGTGAAGGACTGGGCGGGCGTGATGATATCTGCCCAGACGCTGACCGGCAGAGTCCTGGTGAGTCCCCAGCTACATCCTCCCCTGGGGAGGTCAGTGTCTGTCCACAGCTGTGCTGCTTTTGGGGACGTGGGGTGTTGGCTCCTCTGCCCGGCTGTTGGGAGGCGCTCACGCCACGTGGTTCCATCTGGTCATGGATAAGAGGCGGGTTCCTTGGGGCATCTCAGCCCGGAGGTGTGGCTCAGTGTGCAGGCAGAGAGTGTCTGCTGGGCAAGATGCAGAGCACTTTTCTCTGTTTACAGAACAGTTGTGAGTGCAAGTACACGCACGCACACACACACACACACACACACACACACATGCACATGCACACGACTCAGTTATCTTGGAGGGGAGAGGAAGAAAAGGCAACGTGTGCTTATCAAATCTGTGGAGACCCATTCCCACCAGGATATTAGGGGGTGTGTGTGTGTGTGTGTGTGTGTGTGTGTGTGTGTGTGTGTGTGTAGTTTTCTGACCTCCTGGCTTGTGTGATCTCACCCCTGTTATGAATCCTCAGCCATGCCATATTCTGGCACCTTCTTTTCGTCGAGGCTGTTTCTGAGACCCGTCATACCCAGAGCTCACCCTCCCCCTGTCCACCTCCCACATGCTCTCTGGGTTTCATTGACGTGCCCGCAGAGCTCCCATGTCTCTGGCGAGGACTGTGTGTGGGATCTGCTGTTTCTGCCTGAGGGGACCAAGAAACCTGGCCTCTCCATGCACAGTCTGGCAGAGCTCTGGGCAGACAGCCGCGAGACTCTCACATTGGCCAGGCTGTCATCCTTGAGGTGGGTGCTTTTTCCAGGATAACCCTGCCCTGGTTTTCCTGGGTCTGCTCTGGGTTAGAATTTTTTTTTCTTGAAAAAAAGTTGCCTCCCACATAATTTATGATGATTTTGGAAACTGCTCTGATATGGCCGGTCAAAATGAACATGAAGTGGATGGGGATATACTGACAGCTGAGAGGCCCTGAATGATTCAGGAATACTGTCAAGTACTATTCTGTTGGTTTTTCTTCTTCGCAAAAACTCAGTGAAGAGATAACATAGGGAGGTGGTGATGATATCACTCACGATTCCATTTTTTTAGGGACAGCTTTTTAAAAAATTTATTTTTTATTGAATCACCATGAGATACACAGTTACAAAGTTGTTCATGATTGGGTTTCAGTCATGCAATGTTCAAACACCTGTTCCTTCACTAGTGTACATTTCCCGCCACTAATGTCCCCAATTTTCCTCCTGCTAATCCCTGCCCCAGCCTGACTCTATGGCAAACACCTCTCTCTCTCTCTCTCTCTCTCTCTCTCTCTCTCTATCTCCTTGTTTCTCTCTCTCTTTCCTTTTGGGCATTACAGTTTGAAGTACAGATACTGAAGGGTTATCACGCATGTTCCTTTATCTCCTTTAAGCACCCAGTTCTTGGCCAGAGTGGTAATTTTCAACTATCATTGTCATGATGGGGGAACAGCTTTTGGGGACAAATATCTCACCATGACAATAGCAAGCCTCCTGGACATCAGGATTGAGGCACAGGTGATGCCCTCTAAACTTTTCAGGAGGACAGGGTTCTGGTAACCATCAGTGGAGGCTTCTTAAGACATGGGCAGCAGGCCACAGTTGATATCCACAGGTGGCCAGATGGATATTTAGATTTGGAATTTTGCAGAGGGGTGAGAAGCTCATGAGACATGGACAGAAAGACACTGGTGGGACCAGAGCATCACTGGCAGTGCTGAGTGTCCAGTGAGGAGGCTAGATGACTTGCACCCACCATCCTGGCCCCCCTCCCGACCTTTCAGCCAAGTTGCCACTGCTCATTTGTGCATGGTTGTTAGTTGAACCTGCCGGGGAAGCTTACAGGGCTTGGGTCCTGGGTTTGGATCTCCCACAGAGTGAAACGGAGGCTGGATACTCTGACAGCAGCTGGTGAGCATACAGTGTGGTTGCAAAAAGCAACAGACGTGGCCCTTGCTGGGAGTTAAAATTCTCTTCAGCAGCATCAGCCAGGTGTGACTGAGCTTGCCTCTGGCTCCAGGTCTCTTTCCAGGCCCCGAAGGCAAGGGGTGGTCCTGGTTCCATTGCTCCATGGGTGCGAATCTCTGGAAGAATGTCTTGTTAGGAAGTGGTCTGAGGCTCAGCATTGTGTGGTATGTGAGTGGGACGGCAACATCTGGGGGTGGTCATTGGAGCCAACACAGGGAGACAGGTGCTGCACTTGTGGTTTCAGCATGAGCCAAACACACTCTTGGTGAAAGAGAAGACATAAAAAATCAGGATCCATGTGAAGGTCAAGCCAAGAATATCTAAAAATGAAAAATCCTACGAGTTGAGTTTCAAACAGCAATTTCAGAACTTGAAAGCCAAAGCAAGAGGATTATTCCATGGGGATGGAGAAGCAGGGGTAGAGAAGGGATGTAGCACGGCATGGGCATCAGAATCAGAGGCACCCAGAAAGGTGGAAAGTGGCTGGAGGTGGCCTGTAACCTTCATGTGTCGAGCTAAAGGGTTTGAAATGCCTTTGTGGGTGAAGGAGATTTGAGGGTAGAATAGCCGAGAGAAACAAAGGTGGACGAGCAAAGACCAAAGGTGCTGGTTGCCAGGAATGGTGCCTTGGCTCTGGAAGGTGTGGCTGGAAATAACTCCAGGTATTGGCAGCAAACTGTAGATATGGGTTGTGATACTGTGGAATTAGAACCTCACGGGCATGTGCACCAAGCTGTACCTGGCTGTGACTCTACAACTTTTCACTAATAAAAATTAAAAATAATTGCCACCTGAAGTGATAGGACCATGCTGATCCCTATACATCTCTAAACCCACCCCCGATCCCCATCGATTCCTTGTGACTCTAAGTAAGGTCCTGGAGGCATCTTGTGCCTTGTGCACCATAATCCATTCAAAGGCAAGGCCAGCTCTGTATTGACTGTTTTCTGTCTTGGCTATTGAGTGGCAAGATTTCGTGCCAAGCTAGAGTGGACATGGAGCTTATCAAGGAGTTCATTGCCATCTTGCAGTTATGGAAGCTCAGTCACAGTGATTAGGGCAGTGGTTGTTAAAAACAAATTTACCTATGTCTATCCCTTTCCGACTCATTTAGCTTAGCATAATACTTTTCATGTAGTACCACTTGTATATAAATTTCATGGCTTCATCTTTTCTAACAGCTACATAGTACTCCATTGTGTAGATGTACCAAAGTTTCTCCATGGCTTGGAGGCCAGCTGCACACGCTAGGGGAAAAGGCAGCTCCGATTGAGAATGGAGCACCAAATAAAAGGTGTTGGGAGGATCTTCCCAGGATCGGAGATGCATGCTGAAAGTAGACTATAGACCGAACATGATTGCCACTCATTGCCTCTTTTGCAAACCACAGAGAGAACAAAAGGGAATGACCTGCCACAGAGGCAGGATGGGATGGGGGAATGGGGGGTGGGAGGGTTACTGGGATCAGTGGTGGTGGAGAATGGGCACTGGTGGAGGGATGGGTACTCGATCATTGTGTAATTGAAACCCAAGCACAAAAATTTGTAAATCTACAACTGTACCTCATGGTGTTTCACGAATAAAAATTAAAAATAATTGCCACCTGAAGTGATAGGACCATGCTGATCCCTATACATCTCTAAACCCACCCCCGATCCCCATCGATTCTTTGTCCCTGTCATTACTTCCCAGTTACAGATAATGCTGCTTCTTTTCCATGTCACAGCCAACTGTCGCCTGGGTGATGACATTTTTGACTTTACCATCTCTGAACCAATGAGTTTTGGAGGCTTCTTGGCCTGACTCTTTTAACATTTGAATGCACTAGCAAGTCTGTTAGGCCTGGGACTTGCCTCACACCAGGCTGAGTTCGGAAGGTCTCAGGATGTCCTTCCTAAATGGCTCCTGACTCCTCAGGGCCAAACCAGCCTCAGGGAGTTCCTGCAGAGCACATCCTCCTCCAAGGAGAAGCCTGACTTTTGTTCTGAGCAAGAAACAGATTTCCCATTACAACCCCAATGTGCAGGAGGAAAAAGCCTCCTGCCCCTCCTGAACTGAAGCGGTGTTTGTCTTGAGCTGTCCAAACGTTTATCCTTGCCACAATGGAGCAAGACTAGGCTCCGGCTGTTGAATTTCCCTTTTCAATTTTTAATGTGTTTTCCTTTCCATGTGACTTAGGTGCTTAGCTTCTGCCTCTGGGCCTCTGCTCCTTAGTCTCATAGTCACAGGGGAGCACCTCAAAGCTGAGGGTCAGGCCCAGCTGTGGCAGGATTGGCCCAGAGAGTTTTAGCCTGTCTGGTGGCTAAAGCCCCAATTGAACCTCAACTTCTGTGGGGGATTCTCCGTCTCTCTGCCCATCCTCCGGTCAGTGCTTCTTTCCTTGTGTATTAGCCACATCTTGAGGCTCCAGGAAGGAGGATGCGAGCATGGGGCGTGAATTATTTATATGACCAACTAGATAGAACATTGTTGGGTTTTCTGTAAAATACGACAGATGGGCTCACTTTCCACCCGGGCCTTATAGAACCAACGCCCCGAGTTTCCACCTCAGAGTGACAGGTGAACTTTGAGGCCTGTCCCTCACCTCAGCCCTCAGGCTTAGCTCCACCACAGCAACACGACAGTGCAGAACCTTTGCTCAAAGCACCTAGCTCAGAGATCTAGATTGAAGGAAGCCAGTGAGGGTTACTACTTCCCTCACCCTTGGTGTGTGTGTGGGATGGGGAGGGGGTGTGAGAGGGGTTGTTAAAATAACTTGTTTTCTGATTCTGAAAGTGGCACATGCCTATTTATGGGTTTTGGAACATTCTAGAAGTATTGGGAGTTGGAGTTGGCCCACATTGGGGGGGGGGGGCGGCATTTTCTGGGTAGCAGTCAATGCCCCAGGATACCTCCTAGCATTTGGCTGTTTGGAGACTTTATTTACCTCAGCTTATATTAGTTGCTTTCAGCACATTAAGATGAATAGTTCTTTGTGTGGGGGGTGGCAGTGTCCTTCTGGTGAACCAGCAGCAAACACTAAATCGGGAAAGGGTTTGTGGCTCTTGTTTTGTCCAACTGCTGGGAGCCAAGTTTGCAGTCCATGGAAAACACTATCTCAGAGTTTCCGTTCCACCGATTCCCATCCCCACCTGTGTCTGCGTGTCTCTCTTCTCCTTCGCCATTCGTGCTGATGACCTACCTCACTCCCCCATGTGAATTTCACATGTGTGTGGATATCTGGTACAATGTAGTTTTGAGACCCCAGTGAAATCTTTCCGAATCAATCGCTGAATATAAACTAAGGCGGCAAGAAACACCCTGGAGGCTTCCGAGTGTTCTATTGTATTTTGTAGTCATAAGCCAAACTCAGCATTGGCAGTAGTCTAGCTCAGGGTTGAGACATTTTAAAGGGTAAGATAGTAAATCTTTTAAGCATCGCCAGTTACAGGGACTTTATCCCAACTATATGCCACCACTATAGTTTAAAAGTGGTCACTGACCGTACACGAATGTCACTGTGTTTCAGTAAAACTTTCTTGACAAAATCAGGCATGGACCAGATTTGCTCCCTGCCATACCGTTTGCTGACTCCTGGTCGAATTCATCTCCTTGTTTCACCAGTAATGAGATGGACAGGCAGAGAAGCAATGGGAAGACATTTTCCCAGATGGAAATACAGAAGAGCACAGTCCAGGAGCCTGTTCGTGACAGGCAGTTGTGTTGCAGTTACATGCACAGAAATGTGTGTTCTCCACTCACAAAGCCACACAAGCTACACCTCATTTCTGAGTGCTCAGACTCACTTCCCTCTCGGTCTCAGAGTGCTTAAGCTCCTCAGCCAACAGTGTCCCGGGGCCTCACTTTAGGGTGTGATCTATGTGAGCTGGGGCCGTCTACAGCGCATGCCCCCGATTCCGCCTACTCTTCAAAGACTGAGCGTGCCAAGTCACCTCTCAGATACTCTGCCAAAGAGACAGTCTGAGGGTCAGTAATCCCTGTATCCTCATGCCATTCTATCTGAACATCACTCCAGGAGACGTACACTTCACATCCCAGATCGGAGAATCCTCATGACTCGCTTTCATGTCTGGGGTCGATGAACTGCACCTGGCTTTTCCTCTGGGAAAAGCCTGGGTGATCTTCTACTTGAGCATTATGGACATAGGCTGGACCATCTCATCGTTATCTCCCAGGGTTCCAAAGAAAATATGTATCGACTATACATTTTGGGTAGAAATAATTGGATTTGTTTAATAGAGTTAAGTCAGCATGCTTGCAGCTGTGCTGTTTGCATCCGCGATAGCACCAGTTCCCTGCGCTGGGCGCCCGCCTAATCAAATATGTGCCATTCTTTGCCTTCTTTTCGCCCTTTGGATGGCTCCTGGTGCCAGTGATATTTCTCACCAGCCTCCTCCTCTCCATTTCCTTTTCAGTGATGCCTGGTGGCAGATTGACATACAGCTCACATTTCCATCTTTCTCTTATCTGCGCCCACTTTTTTTTTTACATGTGAGTTATGTCTACATAATATTCTTATATCACCTACAAATGCCCTAGATATCAGGGGAAAGAAAACAGGTTTCACAAGCTGTATTTTTAGTCAAAATTCCCCCACAGTGTAAGGGTATATCCTGTTCTTGGTGCTTGCGGGCGTCAATGGAGATTTTGCGAGAGTTGTTTTCATTCCCCTAAGTAAGACTTCTTTTCAAGGGCCTGCCTGCAATGCCTTTCAGAACTTAACAATGACTCTTTATTTTGTCCCTTGCATAAATAAGAGTTTGTGCTTTGAACAGAATAAAGAATCAATGAAGACACACTTGCCTTATCTTGGGAAACATACAGAGTGGTCTGAGAAAGTTACCTTGGATGTTTTAGTCTTCTTTGGGACCCAGTGTCTTTGGGTGGGAAACCAGGGGTCAGGGAAGAGGTTGAATCTGTCAGGTACTCAGGATCCACCGTAAACTGCTTGTCATTGTAGATTTTCCAAGACGCAGGCTTGTTTGGTGACACCATTGCTGATGGTTGAAAAGGCTTACTAGGTTATGCAGGAAGCTCATCTGTAATATTCTCCAGGATAAAATACGGTTCTCTGGGAACTTGGGTTGACTTCATTCCTGATCCTCTTTGCAAGATTGTTGATGTAGACCAGCAGCTGAATGTCTGAGGGAATCCTGCAGTAAAAGAACAGAAAGGCTTTGTCTCCCGAAAAGGACCCTCTTTGGGACATGTCCAGAGACCTGCAAACTAGCACCCCCTGGGCCAAACCTGCCTCCTTGCCTTTTTTGTTTGACTCTTAAGCTGAGGATGGTGTTTAAGTTTTAAAAATGTTTCCTTAAAAAGAAACATATGAAGGATATTTTATGACATGTGATATGAAATCTTGTGACACGAAATTCAAATTTCACCGTTTGTCAACCAAATTGGGATTCAGCCAGACACTCCTTTGCATATTGGCTGGAGCTTCTTTTGCAGTGTGCTACAAAGGCAGCATTGAGTAGGACCCCCCCTCCCCTCCCACCCCCCCACCGCCCCCCGCCCCAGTCTGAGGTGCTCGCCAGCTTCTCTGGGCCTGGAAAGGAGATGTTTGCTGATTCCTCTTCTGCTGGGTGACTGTCACTATTCCCCTAAGTGACGAATGGCCCTTCTCTTCCAGTCACCATGGCACAGGGTAGTGAGGTACACTCTGCCATCTCCTTTTCGTAGAGAACTTCCTGCATCTGTGTCCACGGGTATAATTGAATCCTGCAGTAGAACTAAGCTTCCCAACTGCTCTCACTACATGGATTTCCATTTCCTAAGGCTGTGCCTGCGAATGTGGTTCAAAAGTCATCCCCTCTGTCTTCCTCTCCCGCTTCTGTATTCCCTCCATCACCCCAACTGCAGCCACGACTCAAGTCCCCACTCTGTTCTGTCTGGCTCAGGTGCCTCAGCCTTCCTGGCTGTGGGGCTGTGCTGGGAGCCGCAGGCCACCTGCCTGGTGTGCCGCCTCTTCAGTGCCTCCCTTGAAGAGTAACTGCTCATTTTAGCTGAGAGGGCATTGGCTTCTTTGGAATCCCCTGGGGAAATGAAGGAGAGCTTTGGAAATTAATCTGGAAGTCAGCTCTAGAGAGATGAGCCATGTAGCCTGGTCAGCCTGCTCATCTCCGTATTTTATCTTGGAGCCCTAGAGCTTCTGGGCTCTCTCGTAACAAGTACTTGTGCTGCTGTGGCCACTCGCCTTTGAGGTTTATATTTTGGGGTATGTGTGAGAAATTGGGTGTCCTTTTTGTCTGTGATAGATTATCTGTCCCTTTATCCCCTATTCTATCAATCCTTCTATTTCTGTCCACCTATATCCGTTCATCCATCTATAGTCATCCATCCATTTATAGCCATCTGTCTGTATCTGTAGACCTATCTATATTCATCTATCTCTATTGTTCATCATCTATCGTTGTACATCATCTGTAATCTGTCTATCCATCTATATCCATCTCTCTATATCTGTTCATTTATCATGTCAGTCCATCCATCTGTATCTATACATACCCATATCTGTCCATCCCTCTATTTATCCATCCATCTATATCTGTCCATCATCTGTATCCATCTATATTTACACATCATCTAGATATGATTGTCCCTCTGTATCATCCATCCTTTTATGTGTCCATTCATCATATCAGTCTATAATTTATATATATATCCATCTTCAGTCCATATCCTCTCATCCATCTCGTCTCTGTCTGTTCATTTGTCTATATCTGTTTATGCACCTCTCCAGTCCATGCAGTTATTTTGTCTTTCCTGGTAAACTTAAGGGAACAGAGTCTCAGTCCACAGGTGCCTCGTAAGTCAGCCTGGGTCCTTCTTTGCCAGTCATCTGACCTCTGTCCTTTGTTTCAAAGAGGAGGAGCTTCTCCTCCCTTTGGCTAATCCCACATCATGTAAACTTGTCTCCCATGCCCTCTAGATCTCTGCCTGGCTCCTTACGTCTTTTTTGTATTTTCTTGGCACCCACAAAAATGGTAGAGCACTCATCATGCCTCCGTCTCTAACTCTTGCATCCCCAGTTCTCTGCAGACCATGCACCCTGAGGAGGGATATGGCTTTGGCTTGGGGAGCTGCCCCACATGATGTATGTCTTGGCAGGTGGGAACCAGCCTGTTCACTCATTCTGTGTCACAGCCCCACTGATCACTCAGGTGTTAACCTCCAGGAGTGGCTTTTTTTGGTGCCTCAGTTTCGTCCTCTGTTCAGATGGGGATAGTCTTAGTTCCTGACTGTTAATGCTGCACTGACTTACAGCTTGTGTAGTTAGTGCTTGCTAAGCATTAACTGATGTTATTTTTGTTCTTGTCCTATTATCCTACTTACCTGGCCATAGAAAGAGTGAGGTGGGGATTGTGTAGGGTAATAAGTTGGAGAATAAATCCTTTTCCTGAAGCAAAGCTGAAGGAGCATTGCCTTCACCAAACCTTGGAGTTTGAGCTAGCACTGACCATGTGCCATAGAAGGGTGTCTGGGCAGGCCCTGACTTGGATTAGCCAGCCAGAGACATTTGCTGCATGGACATAAATTCAGTCTCAGTTGTTTCTGAAGCTGCTTCATCCCAGCCTACTCACCACTGTGAAGTCGTCCAGGAAATGTTCATTTCATAGAGCCTTCTAGAGCTGTCTGGGGGCCAGAGGATAGGCTGTGTCCTCCCTTGAAGCTGTGCATTGTAGACATATATGTCACAGGAAGTGCCGTAGAAGGGTGACAAGGAAAGAGGGTCAGGTGCATGTGCCCATATTTTCTTCTCCCAGGATGGAGAAGAGGGTGTCAGAGACAGGGCTGGTCTCAAGGCCTCATCAGCAGTGTTTGGTGGACAGCAAGCACCCAGCACTTGGGAGGGTACGGGAAAGTGGCCCAGTGGCAAAGATCAAGACTGTTTCACAAGCCAAATGCTCCTCTGACCTTTTCATCTGCTCCTTTAACCATTGTTCCAGCACCTGCTAAGTGTCAGGTACTATTCAAGGCCAGGGATACCTGTTAGTTCTTTCAGCAAAATCTGCCAAGTGAAATCATCCATTGTTGAAAACAAAGTGTTTGGAGTGCATTTTGCCAGAATGCTTTTGAGTAGTCTGGTTTCTTTTCTTCCTTTGGCAGGGAGAGGTTTGGATCTTACCCCGTGGTGCTCTGGAGCCTACTCCTGTGTTCAGGGGTTGCTCCCTGAAATGGGGTCAGCAGCATGCAATGCTACATTTTAATGCCTCTATTATTTCTCTGACTGTTGAGTGGCCAGAACTTGGGGAGTAGAGTTGGGTGGTAAATTGGAGCCTGTGACTCCAGGAGGCCAACTTGAGTCCTGATTTCACATCCAGTGGCTATCTCATGCTGAACTCCAAGGCCAGGAGCAAATGTGTGTATGTGTGTGTATGTGATTCCTTCCTTCCTTCCTTCCTTCCTTCCTTCCTTCCTTCCTTCCTTCCTTCCTTCCTCCCTCCCTCCCTCCCTCCCTCCCTTCCTTCCTTCCTTCCTTCCCAACAAAAGCTGGAACCCTTGAAAGCTTTGCAGGAAATGGAGTGTGTGTTTAAGTGAATGTGTGTATGTGTGTGTTTGACCTCCCAAGCAGTGCTCGTGGGACCTGGGGGCGGTCTGATGATACTGCTGATGATACTGTTTAGCCGGGCCAAACGGCTCAGTGCTTGTGCCCAGTAACACCGCTCAGGAGGCTCCAGGGTGGTGGTGGAATTCCAGTATATGGCTTACCATGTCTGGGCATCATACATACATATGCCATAACTTGGGCAGGTACAATTTTCCCCCAAGCTCTTCTGATGGTTTATGGTCCCTCTTGGCCCGGTGGACTGAGGTTCTTCTTGGAGCATCCATTTCAGCTGCAAGGAAATCTGCTTAAGAGGGAGACTGAGAAATAGAGATGATGACAACGTCAGTGCCCAGCATTGTCATTGCCGGGGAGCATGTGCTTGGAGAATCACACGGAACGCTGTGCAAGCTGATGCTTCCGAGTTTAATTTACTAGGCTATGTTTAGGAGCAGGCAGACTGGCGCGTGCCTACTGGTCCCAAACATCTCAATTTGGTGCACTAGAAGCCCCATTTTTAGGATGTGGGTCCAGAACGAGGCTTTTTGCAGAAAAGCAACCGCTTTGGGGAGCTAGCAACAATAGACATCCAGCATTTGGCCTGAAAATTTCATTGCAGAAAAGAAACCTGTTCTCCAGTGTTTGAGTAGAGAAGAAGTAGGGCAGGAGAGCTGTTTCCTTGCCCAGAGGAATTAGAACACTCAAAAACTCAATTAAATGTACCCAACTTCTTAAGTACCCAGCGCCCTTTCTGTTCATGAACTTGGCCAGGTACTGCCATGGAAGGTGTAGGAAAGCTGGGAGGCTGGGGGCCTGGCTGAGCATAAGCTGGGTTCCTGGTTCAGTTTCTGGGGGACAAGGCTCTTTCCTTAGGACAGTGAGGGCCCCTTTAAGCTCTGCGCCTTTTCCTGGACAGGAGACCTCTGGGACTTCCTCTCTGTTCATTCACCCAGAAGTAAATGGAGCAGCAGACAGCTTCCTCCCACTTGTCGAGAATCCAGGAGTCACTAATGAACCTAGGCCTTCCTCTAGGTGGCTTTAGCAAAGAGGTTAAAACTGACCTTATTCCCATTTTTTCTTCTTTCCCGTTTTTTTTTTTTTAGCTTCTCTTTATGGTAGTTCATAGAGCAACTGTCCTAAGGGAGACAGCGACCAGCTCATTGAGTAGGAAGACTCCCGTCCCACACCAACACTCACCTTCCATTCCTGTTTTGCTTACTAAACATAGCTTGAAACAGCAGCCAGCTTGCAAACCCCAGCTTCTTAGAAGGCCAAGTCCTCCTGGGCCTGTTAGGTGTGTCAGCCTTAGGGCCTTGATTCTGACCCCAGGAAAGGATGAGGGTGGGAATCCCCCAACCAAAGGTCCAGGCCACTCTTCTTGTCCACATCTGTCCAAGCTAAGGGCAGGTAGGGCCTGGGGTGTCCTTCCTCCCTCCCCCGGGTGTTAAGCCCCAGGGTGGGGAAGAGCTTCCTGCAAAGCAAATCTGTTGTTTCCAGGAGACACCTTGTGCAAGGAGGACCACTTGAGCTCTTGAGACCTGTGGGAGGTGACTGTCTCCAGGTGGAGCCCTGGGCTGGGTGGTTGGATTTCTCGGCCTCCTAATACCTGTACAGGAAGAGTGTCAGTCAGCCTTGGGGAGCACTGTGCACCCTCCTCGCTTGAAGTGTGGGTCTCTGGGGGCTCCCAGAGCATGGGGTAGGCGAGGGTGTTGGAGATCAGGGAGGAGCATCATTCGCCTGACTTTGAGTTGTGGTCTGCAGAAAAGGCTGCTCAAATTCAGCTCTGCCTGGTCTGTCACCTTTCAGGGTCTCTATGGACCAAAGGAGCAGGGAGCAGTATCTGTTGGCAGTTTGCTGCCTTGCAGCCCCCTCATTTCTCTATCATGTTTTCCTTCCCTCTGCTGCCCGAGTAGCAGCGGAGACAAGGCGTCCCTGGGTGCCTGGGCTCTGCTAGACACCTGTGCAGCTGCTCCTGCCTCTCCTCCCTGTCTGAGCAGGGGAAGGAGCACAGGGCATCTCCATGTGGCCCTGTGCTGCTTTGCAGTCATTTAAAATCAAAGCTAAAGTGCTCTTGCGATTTCCTAATCTCTTGTGATTTCCCTCTCCTTCTTTCTCACGTCCTAGGAATATTTCCTTTCCTGGTGGATACAGAGATGACATATCCCTTTAGCGAACAGAGCAGGACCAGTAACCCTGGAGTTGGGGGAACAGAGACTCCTTGGGGGGGGTTGGGGGGACCCGCAGAGGCTGGGTCCCTCTGGGGTGCTGCTCACTTGCACGCCATTTCAGCCTTACCTTCCCCCCTCTCTGAGCAGACTTTCCATACATTCATGTTCTGATTTGGTGATTTCCCCCTAGCACCAAAATGGACCTTGTGAGCCTTTTTCTTGGCCAGGCTGAGCAGCCCCTGCTCTGGGAAGGCCTGGAGTGGGCTACAGCTGCGGCATTGTTCTCAGGTCTCTACTTGGTCACAAAGGCTGCTGAAGCCAGCCACCTGCTCCCCCGCTCTCCTACCTGTGACCATTTCCTAAGAGGCACAGCTGTTTCTCTAATAATTTGTGAGGAGGGTTGGCTCATGCACGGCAGTGCTCTGATCCTGAGCTCTGACATGACTCTTGGTAGTGCTCAGGGCATCCTCTGGGGTGCTAGGGATTGACCTGGTGTCTGGCAGTGAGCAAGGCAGTGAGCTATACTGTCTGTACTGTTACACTGTCTCTCTAGCCCCAACAGCACATTTGTTTCAGTAATGACCTGCAGCGGCTCTCAGAAGGGCTGAGAAGGGAGGAAACATTATTGTAATAAAGGCCATTTTTATTTTTAGAACAAGATCGCTTACCCAGGGGGCTTCTGGGAATTTTGCTGCTAATCCTAAAAATTTATAGCAAGGGTATGGGTACTATGATTAGTGGACTTGCTACTGCAGAAGTTTCCCAAATGCAGCTTTGTTTTATGTGAACTTCTTGCACTTATGAAAGAGTTGCATGAGGCTGGAGAGATAGTACAGGAGAGAAGGCACTTGGTTTTTGCATGCAGTGCTGGCAGCCATGACCCTGGTTCAAATCCCTGGCAACACATATGGTCTCCTGAGCACTGAACCAGGCAGAGTCCCTGAGGACCACTGGGTGTGGCTACCAACACACAAAACAAATTAAATCAAAATAACTAGAAAAACTAAAATCAGATTTTTTTCTACCCTGTTTTCTCTCTTGAGTGTGTGTGTCTCTTTCCCTGCACATTTCTCTAAGTAAACTTCTCTGAATAAACTTATTTTAATGCAGATCAAGAAGAAATTGCAACCAAAATAACCACAACAGTAAAAAAAATCTCAGTAGGCTAACTTAATCTGAACAAACACTGGAAATTCTTGGGGGCAAACCGTATGCTGTTCTCTGGGTGATAGTTTAGCAAATACAGCTGTTCCTCTAACTGCCCTTTTGCAGGCCAGTGGATTTATCTCGGGTGTTCTCAGACAGTTTCACATTGGAGCTGGTTTCCATGGGGTTTTGACCCAGAGGGAATTGCTATGCTGGGCACTCAGTTATCTCCAGCAAACAAACTTGGTAGAGGCAATTCACCAAACTACCCTTCCAGTCCCCCAAATTCAGATTTCTCTTCCCCAGGTCATGATGGAGAGATCTAGCTGGAACAGAAATAAATCAGTCACCAGATTCTCTTCCATTTAACTCTATCCCAGACAGCCTCTGGTGTTAATTAGTTCTGCTATAGATTCTATCAGACTTCGATTCCCAATCCTTTTGCCATAGGAGGCATATTTGAGAGATGCAAAATGACGTGAAAAACAATCCCCTTTCCTGAGAGATAATTTTGTGTCACATTAAACAGACACATCTAGCCATTTGCAAGTGAGCTGTTTCTTCTAGGTATCTGGAGGCAATCTGAATTTCTAATTGTGGGTTCTTTAATAATTTTCAAAAGACTTGAGAACAATAATTAAATGTATTTGCACTTCCCGAGGCTGTCTTCTCTTTCATGATTTCAAAACATTTGAAAAGGAATAGAATTCTCTACCTGGATAAAGTCCTCAAGAGGGTTGTGGAGACATGAACTTCTTAAGAGGTTGGTAGAGGAGTGGGGGAGTGTGAAGGGAAAAGGCACGAGATGGTTTCTAGAGCTTTAGATGTCAAGGTAAAGGCCCCTGTAGCCTTTATAGCCTTGGCTGCTTAGATAAAAGACCAAGGAGTAAAGAAAAGAGAACTAGAACTTCAGGCTTTCTGTAATGAGAATATGCCTAAGTGCAGGAGAATAGAAGTGAAGAGTTAGAAGAGATCTAATCCAGGCACTGTCATCCTTGATTTCCTCTCCTGGATCCAATTGGACCTCAGTAGTATCGAATGAGAGTGCTTTGCTCAAGCATTAAGACTCAGCCTTTACTAGAGTGATAGCATAGTGGGTAGTGTACGTGCCTGACCTGGGTTCGATTCCCAGCATCCCGTATGGTCTCCTGAGCACCGCCAGGAGTAATTCCTGAGTGCAGAGCAAGGAATTAACCCCCGTGCATTGCCGGGTGTGACCCAAAAAGAAAAAAAAAAGACTCAGCCTTTAACAAACGTTGTGATTGATTAGTGATCTCTGCCCGGGTGCTGACTTGGACAGTGGCCGTTCGTCTCAGTGCCGTCTGTGCCTTACGATACCCTGACTGCTTCTCTTCTAGGTCATGTCCCCTAAAGTTTTTTTTTTATATTCAGTCACACTGAGTTCATGCGGTACTGAACAATATCCTGATAAGAAGTCCGTGTCCTCTCACCGTCAGATCTCGGACGCACAGAAAGCTCCATATCTGAGCCCTTTAACTTCCTTCATTTCTGTGCTTTTACCATATTGCAGTATGACTTCAGCTTTTTCCATCTGGAGACTTTGCTCTGTGGGGAAGTGGTGGGGGTAGTGTTCAGAGTCACGGTGCCCCTACCAGTAGAGTTGCAAGCACAATTTTCCCATTTGTTAAGTCCACTTTGGAAATTCTCTGAGTCCAGAGCACATACCGATCAGATCACAGCCCTTCCACTACAAAGCTCTCCCGTTGGCCCCTGCCCAGGGTTCCATTCTCTCAGTCTCTGCAGATGCCTTTCCCTGCTCCCAACCGCCCCAGCTTAGTAAAAAGCTTTCGATGGGCGCTGATGCGTCATCATCGTTTCCTCTTGCTTCAGAAGAGCCTCACCTTCTGTTTCTTCCTGTTTTCTCCCTCAATGGTTTTTGTCTTCAGGTATTCATGCTCACATCTTAATGCTGTGCTTACAAAGATGAATGCGTCTTGCCTCTGTCCGAAAGCAGTTCCCTGGCCTGACTAGAATTGAAAAGGCGAGGGGAGTTGCAGGTGGGGGCTGCTGGCGTCTTCAGCTGCACCCTGGGAGTCATAAAAGTTTGCTGGGATTTTTATTGTCTCCGTCCAAATGAAAATGGGATTCCAAAGCTTCACATATGATGGATAAAAAGTAAGGAAAACCTGATCTTTTGTGAAAGCAGAGATCTCCGGGCCAGTTTTATGGGTCTGACTCTTGTGCCCACAGCCTGGCAACAGTTTCATCCTGAGGACAGACAGACCTTCCATAATCTGTGCAGAATTGGGGAGCTGGAAAGAGGATTTCAGATAATTGCTAGATCTTGGAAGAAGGCTGACAAATTGTGTTCTTGGGCTATAAATCACTCCCCAACACGCCGGGCATCTCTCATTTCTTTTTCCTCCCTTCCAGAGTTAATGGGAATTGAAAAGGAAGCTCCTGAGCCTCCAGACCCAGGCTGGGCTTAGATTCTGGGGTTGTGATTTATAGGGTAATGGAACAGACAGGATTTCGGCTGGAGGTGCCAGGCTATCTCTCATGACTGGGATTCTTTGTGGGGATTGAATTTGCTATCTTGACTGCATTAACGAGCCACACACAACTGGGAAACGTTTAACTGCATTTCCAAGCTGTGTCCAGAGAGCCCCATGATTCACCTTCTCTGGAAACCAGTGCTCCTGGGTGCCCGTGTGCTCATCTGGGTGGCCAAGAAAGTGCCTGGTAAATGCTGCCAGTCCTTGGTCCTCTTGCCTTCCAGCAGGAACCAAATCCCATTGCAGAGCCCTCCAGTCTCTCCCCTGTTGTCCTGGTTTAGGTGTCGCAACGCTCTCTTCCACCCACTGTAACAATTGCTGTGTTACTCTCCCTGTGTCTCCCAGCTTTCTGGCCTTGAATGTGATTGCTGGATAAATTTTACCCCAAACCTTCATCGTTTTGGTCATCCTTTGGTTCAAAGAGCTTTGGTCCAGAGCCTCAAGCCCAAACTCCTGATGCAGATGGTTGGGACTCAGCCAGCCTCTCTGCTTCTCCATGAACTGTCTCCAAACCTTCCTCATGTTTAGGAGGCACTGAGGAGTCTGTCCTCCTCAGAACCCACCAGACTCTTCACAGACATGCGTACCAGCTCTGTACGTGCTTGTCAAAGACAGCGACTAGTTAAGAGCACTGGCTGGGGAGCCAGCACAGCAGAGTGTGAGTTTGTCTCTGTCAGGTGCTAGGGTGACCGGGGGCAGTAACTGGGACAGCGAGGGCACCTGCCTCAGATGGTTGTTATGAAGATTATATGAGCTGATCTTTATCAGGGGCTTAGAATGGTGGCTGGCACAACTAAAGAGCTTAACATGGTACCAGTTATTAAATATAGTAAAGTAGAGAGATAGAGAGACAGAGACAGAGAGTCAGAGACACAGAGAGAATGAAAATGTGTGACCACTTTGTTATTTCTTTATTCCACTGGTATTAGTTTCAGGAACTGTGAGTTTGTGAGTTCTCTGCTCATGCTTGTTCAGCAAAATGGACATAGACTGATCTTGAGCCATGAAAGGCTGTCAACGTAGGGGAGAGATGGAAGTCAATACCAGGCATGCTGACTGTCTGCATAAGACAAGTGTTAAACATTATTTTGTTCCTGCCTCTGTATAACAAATGAGAAAGCCAAGGCACAGAGAGTTTGCTGTCATTGTTTGGCTTCCTGTTGTGGTGCTGGGGATCACAGCCGGGGCCTCGTTACCGTGAGGCACGTGTGCTTACCACTGAACCCCCAGCTGCGCAGAGAGTTTTCAAGAGGACACACATCCGGTCAGCATCAGAATTGAGATAGAAACTTGGGGTCCTCCACCTTGTTGGTCTGGTCTCTTTTCATCAACATCCTTGGTATTTCTCATTCAGGAATAAAGGAAGGGATGAAGGAGTGTGTGAAAGAATGAGTCAGAAGCTCCCGAAGGAAGAAAAGCTTAAACCAAGAATTTGCCCTTGAGCAGCATTTTTCAACCGGGGAACAAAGTGACACCCTGTGAGCACTCCCCCCTACCCCCTTGATATTAAAAGGTGGTCTCAGATGGAAATTTTGTCATGGGGGGACATGAGGCTGGGAAGCCAGCAGGTAGGGCCGGGGAAGGGGTCACAGTGAGAAAAAGATGGAGAAACACGGGCCTCCTTGAGGAGGCATCTTCGAGTCTCAGCCAGCTGCCGTCAGACCCTCCCGACTGGTCCAAATAGCTTTCCTGCTCGCCTTCCTGGGAATTCTGCTCACCCGGATTTTCATACCTCCCTGCCCACGAGTCATTTCTTCTGCGGCAAAGGAGAATCAATTTTCTTCTCCTTTGGGTAATAGGACAAGCGGGTGGATGTGACGCTAGATGGCCAAGGGACGTAATCACTCCCTCTCTGGTGTGGCATCATAGCAGGCCCATTTGGACTGTTTCCTCTGGAACAGGAACAATGCCTCTCTGCTGGGCTTCCTCCGCCCCTGAACAATCAAGGCGTCAGGGAAGAGTCTGGAGCGAGGCTGACTGGTTTCTATGGCAACGCCTGCTTGCCTCAGCCTCTCTCTCCTTACGTAGGCCTGTGTTTATTTATTGTGGGCTCCAGCGGGAGTGCCCGAGTGGATACGTCAGGAGCTGTCTCCCTGTGGCTGAGGTCACTGTCTTAGTCTGGAGTTGTACCTGCAGGTACTTAACCAGAGGTGCTAGATTTACCTGACCAGGAAAAAGATATATATATATTTTTTTGCCCAGACCTAACTCTGTTGCAGGATGGCCCTGCGGGGAGGTGGGTGCTGAAGACGCCATTGTGGAACCAGTGGACGCAGTACACTGGGTGGCATCCTGCAGTGCATAGCAGGCTGCCCGGGAGAGAACCTGATGACCACTGCTGGGGATGCATGTACCTTTCAGAAACACACAGCTGCCTGCTCTCCTCCAGGGATGGCCATGATCTGGCCATGTGTGCATGGGTGGAAAAGTGGGCTAGCCCTGCTGAGTCCAGGTGGCTACAGTGATTTGACCTGCGGCCAGTACAAATTGTTCTGTGAGTGCAGAACTAACACAAAAATTGAGTACAAGAAAGAAGCCTGCAGAACGAATCCTTCGTGCTCTTTCTATTGATGGCATCTTAATGGGATAGATGGCAGACTATCTCCCCAAACCCAATCTTGGATCAATAAACTAACTTTTCAAAATGAGTTTTGCCTGGTTTTTAAAATAGCTTCACCCCCAAGCAGTGCTGGGATTTGGGAGACGTGGTGGGTGGTGGTGTGGGCCTGACAGTCTGCTATTTAGACCGGGGATGCTTGGGGAGGCCTGAGGGGCTGGGGATGAGACTTGGCCTCAGTCCAGACTCTTCCCAGAGATGCCAGTGATGTGTTTTCTGCCTCCCTCTCTGCCCAGCCTCTCACATGGCTTTTTAATTAATAAGGATGGGCTTCCTAGATGGACAGCAATGAATGTTCTCCATGCCACTGAGCTGTTACTTAAACATGGTTAAACTGTTTAACTCTTACATTATGTATGTTTTGGATGTTTTGTTTTGATTTGGTTTTCGGACCACACCCTGCTATGCTCAGGGCTTACTCCTGGCTCTATGCTCAGGGATCATCCTGGCGGGGCTCCAGGGATCACATGGAGTCCTGGAGATTGGACCTGAATCAGCTGCATGCAAGGCAAGTAGAGATTATTACAGTGGTAATACCTGCTGTATTATCTCTTTAGCTCCATGCCAGTTTTTTGTTTATTTTTAAAGTCCCAATGACCAGGAAACTTCCATTCTGGAATCTTTTCTTAGTCCCTTTCTGACTTTCCCCAAAGTCCATTTCTCCCCCCCCCCCCACTTTTTTTTTTTTTTTGCTTTTGTGGGTAAATCCTGGAAATGCTCAGAGGTTACTCCTGGATTTGCACTCAAGAATCATTCCTGGCGGTGCTCGGGGGACCATATGGGATGCTGGGAATTGAGCCTGGGTTGACCACGTGCAAGGCACAACACCCTACCCACTGTGCTATTGCTCCAGCCCCCAAAATCCATTTCTGTCCTGAGTCAGGACCCCCTACCCAGAGCTGACAAAGGAATAGAGCACCACAGACGAGCTAAGTTCCCAAGAGTGAGGCCAGAGTCTCTTGCAGTGACCTAGCTGCTTCTCTGAACAAGAAGAGGGTTTCTCTGAGTAAGGAAGGGGACTCAGGCAGCCTGCTCTGTGAGCTTCAGGGGAAAGTGATTTGCTCACTTCCTCTCCCAACGTGGAATTATTACTTGCCTGTAATCAGCCTTTGGTTGTTAGTCAGCTCAGACGTGCACCTCCTAGCAACTAGAACATTTCGTCTGTGGCTTATGTTGTGTCCTTGGACAGTGTTAGTTGTTAGTCATGTCTGTGAGCTCCTCTGTCCCACTTACTAGCTCTGTGATGGTGGGCATGGTGCTTGCTGGATCTTTAGCTGCATCTGTAAAATGGGAAAGACAGTAACACACTTTTCATTGAGCTGTGGGCTGAGTCTCCAGGTAAAGCACTTCAAAGTGTGCCTGGCACCTGGGCAGGCCCGACTCATGTCTTCCTGGGGACTGCATGAGGGCCAGCGTGTGTTTCAGCGCCTCGAGTCGCACCCCCCAGTCCCCAACCCACTGCAGCCTCTCTAGCGGAGGACCCCTGACTCCTAAAAGCAGAGGAAATTATGACCAAGGTAGCTGCCGTTCATCAGATATGCTGTTGATGCTTCATGGATGAGTCTCCTTCTCTGGATAGTCTCAAGTTGGCTTCCCACAAGGAAGAAGCTTCTCCCAAATCTCATAGCCATTCTGTGGACAATAAGAAGGGGAAAACAGATCCACAAATAGGGATCCCTGTGCTGGGTGCTACCTTCTCTGGGCAGGTCTGAATTAATTGAGCCAAAAGCTGATACACTCACTTGCATGGCCCCGAACCTGTTGGGGCATTTGAGGCCAGATTGCCCATGTGTTTGCTCTCTGAGTTTCATTCTTCTGGGGCTGGCACCCTTCAGGGGTTTCTTGAACACATTACAAGGGAAGAAAAGCCTGGATTGTGAAGTTAGCCCCTGAGGAAAATAAAACACAGGTGAATTTGTGATTGCCTCACAATTTTTGGGCACCAAGGGCATACATGGAAGATTTATCAGGATCTCCAGGGAATGTGGGCATGTTCTCTCAGTCATTGAACCTTAGACCCTAGTCAACAGATTCTAGTCTCATGCGAGTTAGTCTCTGTTGGTCAGAGAAACAGAATTTAGTATTAGAAGGTACCATGAAGAGGAACATCTAGGAGGAAATAGATATGGAGGGAGTAGCAATGAGCACCTGTTTTGTTTTTAACATTTTAGTTACTGATATATGGGCAGAGCCTGGCAAGCTCCCCATGGCATATTCAATATGCCAAATTACAGTAGTGACAATAGGTCTCATTCCCCTGACCCTGAAAGAGCCTCCAATCACTGGGAAAAGACGATTAAGAAGAGGCTGCTAAAATCTCAGGGCTGGGAGGAATAGAGATGTTACTGGAACCCGCTCAAGTAAAACGCAGATCAATGGGATGACAGTGATACAGTGACGTAATATAGTTTACAGTAGTGTTATGTTGATACCTTTTGTATATAAAGTTTCTCGCACCACTCCCCATCCCCTCCCCCCCAAAAAGATGCCCAAACAACCCAAATGTCCAAGAACAGATGGTGACTGGATATAGAAACTGTGGTACATATACAGGATGGAATTATTACTCTGACCATAAGGGAAGATAAAGTGATGCCGTTTGTTGCTACGTGGCTGGATCTGGAGAGTATCATGTTGAGTGATGTCAGCGGGAGAGGAGCAGACTCAGAACGATTTCTCTCATAGGTGAGCTATAAAGAGGAGCATCAAGTGCCCAAAGGCAATAGAAACAAAGAGTAGGAAAACCCACCTTCATAGGAAGCTTGCCACTGGGATGAAAGATCAAGTGGGTAGGGATAAGGTAGGGAAGGGAACACTAGGACAATGTGGTTGGGGGGCGGTGTGCCCACCTCAGAGGCAGGTTAGGAGATGGGAGGAAAACTGGGAACATCGATGCAGGGTGGTGAACACTGGTGAAGGAATTGCTGTTGGAACACTGTAAGCCTAAAATTCAGTCACAGATATCTTTGTCAATTTGTAATTCATGGTGATTTTTAAATTCTTTTTTTAAAAAGCAAAAAGAAAACTTTGAAAAAATAATTTTAAAATGCTTTATTATACAGAAAAAAAATAACTCCGAACCCTTTACCACTGTCATTACGTTGCTTCTCAGTTCCCCCATTCCTCCCTCCTCCACCTCTGCTTGGAAACAGTTCTCTCGTCAGAGTCTAAGGGTTTGTTTCTGCTGGACACCCTCCAGTCCTTGCTTTATTTCCTTATGCACTGCTTATGCTTAAGATCATCCAGCGTTTTCCTTCTGCCTCAGACTTATGTCTCTGTAAGAGAGGTCTCTTGAACACAACACCCTCTGGTTCCATCCAAGTTGTAGCATGAGGCAAGATTTCATCTTTTCCTACATACACTGCAGTAGTATTCCTGTGTGTGTGTATGCACCATTTCTTTTTGAGGGGTGGAGAGAGGGTGAGGGGATCTCCCAAGTGATGACTCCTCCTGTTGGTCTCTGCTGGTTGGGCTGGGGTGTAATGTGAGGTTCCGAGGATGGGGTGCTGCCTGGGCACTGTGGTGTCAGGGATTAGCAGAGCTGGAGGAGCTCAGGAACCTCCGGTACAGTACCCTGTCATTCTCAGTGCTGTACATGGTCATTCTCAGGTGGTGTCAGGGATCAACCCGGGTTGACTCCATGCCAGGCATGTGCCTAACCCTCTGCCTCAGGTCTCTGGCCCCTACCACGGTTTCCTTATCCACTCATTTCTCCTTAGCACTTGGTTTGTTTCCAGGTCTTGGCTATTGTAAATTGTGCTACAGAGAACATTGGTGTGCATATACCTTTTCAAATCATGTTTTTGTGTGGTTAGGATAGAGGCCAACGAGAGGAATTGCTGGATCATATGGCAGTTTTAATTTTTTTGGAGAAATCTCCATACCGTTTTCCATACAGGCTGAACCAGATGACAGTTCCACTAACGGTTTGACATGTTGCCAGATGGGTTCCTTTTTCACTACTTCCTGCCAGCACTGTTTGTTTCTGTACTTGGGAAATCGGCTGTTCTCACTGTTATGGGGGGGCACAACGGATTGTGGTTTTGATTCACATTTCCCTGGTAATCTGCGATGGTGGACACTTTTTCATACGTCTGCTAACATTGCTTATGTCTCCTTTGGGGAAGTTCCTGCTCCTCCTCTCCCCACTTTTGAATGAGTTTATAGGTTTATTGTTGGGTTCCATGCTTGCTTTAGATATCTTGGATATCTGTTCTTTGCCAGCTATCTGGTGAGCGAATATTTTTGCATTTCAGTAACAACTTTTCCCAATTTGACTGTTTTTCTTTTGGTTCTGGGGACTAGCCCTAGGTCTCATACACTCAAGGCATGTGCTTTGCTGTTCATTATATCCCCAGCCCCCAATATCATTTAAAAGATATTCCTTGCTCCACTTCATAGGCCTTGCTTTATTGAAAATTAACTGTCTGTACATCTGAGGGTTTATTTTTGGGCTCTTAATTCTATTGCATTGGAGATGCTGCATTTGTTCTAGTGTCACACATTTTGCTCACTGCAGCTTTGTAATGCAGTTTAAAATTTGGAAATTAAATGTCCTCTTCCTTTTCGTCTCAGAATTGCAGTGGCTATTTGAGTAAGTCTCAAATAGATTGCATACAAATTTGAGTAGTATTTATCCTATATTCTTGAAAAATTCCCCTGGAATTTTGGTAGAGATTGCATCAAACCTATATTTTTAGGTATAATGGTCATTTTAGCAACATTAATTCTTACAATCAATGATCATGTATTTTTTTCATTTCCTTGTGTCTTACTTTATTTCTTTTGATAGTGACTTATAGTTTTTGATATGTAAGTCTATTACCTCCTTTAAGTTGATTCCTATGTATCTGATTTTTTTGACACAACTCTAAATGGGAGTTTAAAATTTCTTTTTCTTCTAGCTCATATTTTTAATGTATAAATACATGGATTTTTGTGTGCTGATTTTGTAGCCACCTACTCCACTCTAATGGTTTATTATTTCTTTATTATTTCTAAAAGTTCTTTTGTGTCATCCTTAGGTTTTTATGTGGATTGTCATATTATCTGTAACTGGTAATAACTTAACTACTTCTTTTCCAATTTAGATCACTTTAATTTCTTTTTCTTTGCTCATTGCTACTAATAGTACATTGCTACTAATAGTGTGTTGAGTAATAGCTATGAAAGTGAACATCTTCGCCTCGTGCCTGATATTAGAGTAAAGGCTTTCAGGGTTTTGCCAATGAATATGATATTACCTGTGTGTGTTTTTTATGGCCTTTACTTTTGTACCATATAATTATCTTAAGATTAGAACGAATTAATTTTACCCCCGTTTTATTTTGTGTTTTCATTATAAGTAGAAGTTAAATCTTGTCAAAAGCCTTATCTACCACTGTTGATATGATCATAGAATTTTAAAATCTCCTTTTGCTGATGTGGTATATTGCTTTAATTGAGTTACATATATTGACCCATCCTTGCATCCCTAGAATCATGGCATGTGATTCTTTTAATATAGTGTTGAGTCTACTTCAAATTGGGACTCTGGAGAACAGGGCTGATTCCAGGGCATAGATAGCACTTATATAGCTGTGGCTTAGGGTTTTTTTGGTGGGGGACAGTGGGGGTGGCTAAGAAATATATATATGTTGACTGATTTGAACTCAATAAAAGTGAAAGAGAGATCCTCTGCCTTCTTTATCTCTAAATTTGGAAGTTCTTTCCCTCTAGACACTGAACAGGGCAAAATCTCACTTTAAATAACTAGCAGTGGGCAGAGTGATACTTTGCATAAAATCAACTGGGTTTGATCCTAGATACCCTACAGTGTTCCCTACACACAGAGCCAGGAGTAAGCCCTGAGTTTTTCTGGGTGTGGCTAAAACCCCCAAACAAGTAAATATTGTATACCAGTGGTGAGTGCCCACATTTACTCAGGGCTTGTATGGAGCTAGTCATGGAGGGGAGAGTTAGTGAACCTCACTAAAGCGAAACTCACACCCAGCCAGAAGGTAAACCCCATTGCCGTTGTCCTATTTTTTTTATTTTGTTTTTGTTTTGTCTTGGTTTGGGGCCACACCTGGCAATGCTCAGGAGTAATTCTACCTCTGTGCCCAGGAATTACTCCTGTATAAGAATTATTCCCATGCAGTGCTCAGGGGACCATATGGAATGCTCGGGATTCAACCTGGTCAGCCATATGCAAGGCAACCTGCTCTTCTGTCTCGCTGGGCCCTGCAATGATCCTCTGATACATAAGGGCTTGTGTGCTCAGAGTGGTTGAGTAGTGCGCTCCAAGTCAGCACAGCTAAGTCAGGGTCTGTCATGCTGCCCTTTGCTTCCCAGGTCTCCAACAGGGGAATCTTCTAATGCTTGTAAGGAGCCAGACAGAAGCCTCGCTTCTTTGGTTAGAGGGTTGAGGTGGCAGAACCTGGAGTTCCTCACATACCTGTCTTGGGCCCTGGTATTCTGTGAAGCCCCAGTTCCCCTGTGGGGGTGCCAGTTGTCTCTGAACCTCTTCCTTTGGAGGGAAGGTCTTTTCTACCACGCCCAAAGGGACCTGCCCTCTGGTAGGGTCGCCTTCCTACCACTGGACCAGGGATGCAGGTACAATGGAACCATTCATTGACCTAGGCCAGTGGCTTCTGAGCTTGTTATACCCAAGCACTGACCTGCAGAGGAGCCCTAGAGAACCAATCCCTGGCCAGGGAAGGCCCAGCCCCCATTCTCCCTGGCAGACCTTTTTCTTTTGGGAACCAGCCAGAGGGGTCCTGTTTGCCTCTCCCTCTGGGAGAGGGAGCAGCTGATACTGGAAACTTCCCAGCTAGGAGAAGCTCAAGGAGAAGACAGGGGTCAGGAGGAAGGGTGAGAAAATGCCCTTCTCTGAATTTCTGTGGGTTTGAAAAAAGAGAATTGGGGCTTCTAGAGAGACTTCACTGGAGAGCACTGTGAACAGAGCCACTGAAGACCCATGGCATCTCTTTCTCTCCCAGCTGCCCCTGCTGTGGCCATGTTCTGCTCAGGTCTAGTGGTGGGAGGGCTCAGCCCACAGATGGCCCCGCTCTTTCTCAGCTCTCTGCCAACAAAGAACTTAATGGCGTTTAAAATCAAAATGTTCCCACTCGTCATATAAATGTGGAGCATTTCATGTTTTCCTGAATTATCTTTAAAAAAAAAACCCTTATGTGGCAGTTGATAAAATAATTATTTTGGAATCAGCCATTTATCTTCTAGAAAGAAAACGATTCTGGTTCTTCTGATATTGTTCAGAGCTCCTTCCGCCCCCAGGGTGACGTTCCAAATCCTTCTCTGCAGTGACCATCCTTCTTCATTTATTTTTATCGGAGCCTTTCAGGGCCCTCAGTGGCTCCCAAGATAAAGAACTGGGTGCTTTCCAGTGCAGAGTTTCCTGTGGGGTTTGTGGCTTTATTTTCTCCCTTTTCTTGCCCAACTACATGGACACTCAACCTGGCAACGTTTGTGGTGATGGAAGTCTACCAAGTCCGACTTGTTATTGCAAGATGCCAAGTGTCCATGCAGTTTTCTTGGGGGAGAGCTGCCCTGTGGCTGTGTGGCCTTCTGTGTTGTCACATGCCGCCTGTGCTGCTTAGGTTTCTCTGGCTTCTTGGTTCAGGCCAGCAGCAAGAGCTCCTAGGACCTAGAAGGCCAGGACCAGGGCCTGGCTGGACACATGGGCTATGGGTAATTCTCTGGGTTTAGTAGATTGGGACTCTTGTTTCAAAAGTTGTTTAATCAACAGATGCTGGCGAGATTGGTTGCAGGTAGGATTCTTGGAAAAGGGAGTTTGAGGTAGAGTTGAGTGTGTTGGATGCTAATTACAGTGTCCTTGAAACCAGTGCCCAGGGGAAAAGAGGGGAAAGATAGGAATGAATAGGTTGGAACTGGGCTGTAGGCAGGTGGCAGCCAGCTAACCCCATAGAACAGAGTGCTGGGCTAAGTGAGGTTCCACGATGGTGGGCCTGTTCTCTCACCTCCATCAGTCTAAGGTCTTCTGTTTACCTTTGTTTTCTTGCCAGATTTGGTTGTAGTAAGGGGTTACTCCTGTCTCTGTGCTCAAGGATGACTCCTGGTGGGGTTTGGGGAATAGGGTACCATATGTGATGCTGGGGATCAAAGCTGGACTGGCTACAGGCAAGGCAACAACCTTACCCGCTGTACTACCTCCAGCCCACCAAAGGTTTTGATCTTGGGTCAGGGAGATTTCTGTAGCTGAGTGATTGGTCCCTGAAGAGGCTGCACCAGTCCTCCCAGGAACTGGGGAGGCAAACGTTCCTACAGGAGGGCACTGTTTTCTCATGTCCAGCCACCACATTGAGGCTCTGCAGAGTCTAAATATTTGGTCTCTGTTTTCAAAGACCTCTTGCAGTCCCAGTGTCACACTCCAGTGTGGTGAGTGTCATCAGGAAGTCTGCATAGGACACTTCTCAGGAACCCAAGACACATCCCTGGGTCTCCATGACCTCCATACTTTGTCTTAATACTCCCCTGTTGGTCAGCCAGCTTACCGTTTTGCTGACAAGGAAAGCAAAGCTCTAAGCTAGTCAAGTAACTTACAGGGGCCCTACTACCATAGGAGAAGGTAAATGGATTTAAGTACAGGTTTGGCTTTGAGTTTGTTCAGGATTGACTTGTTCACATATAAAACACTGATAGAACTTCCAAAGTAAAAAAACAAACAACTCCATAAAAAATTGGGAAAGAGATGAAACTAGATGAAACTTCCTCTAGAAAGACATATGGGTGACTGATATGTATATGAAAAATGCTCTGCATCACTTATAATTAGGGAAATGCAGATCAAAACAACAAAATCATTTTCTTTGAGCCAGGCATACATCATAAAGAACAAAACAACCAATGCTGGCGTAGTTATGGGGAAAAGGAATCCTCATTCACTGCTAGTGAGAATGTTGACTGGTCTAGTCTTTTTGGAAAACAATATGGACAGTTCTAAAAAAAAAAAACCTAGAAACGGGAGTTCCCCTATGATCCAGCAATTCCACTTCTTGGCATCTACCCCAGTTTCCCAAAACCTACAGAAAAAAATTTGTACTTCTGTGCTCACTGCAACATTAATCACATGTCAAAATCTAGAAACAACCCACATGTTCAAGGACTGGTGACTGAATAAAGAAACTGTGGTACATATACACAGTGAAATACTGTTAGACTATTGACTATTAGAAAAGATGAAATCATGTGACTTGCTACTACATGTGTGGTTCTGGAGAGTATCATGCCTAGTGAAACTAGTCAGAAGGATAGAGACAGACACAAAATAATCTCTCATATGTGTGATATAAAGAAACATTGTAGTGGAATTACAAAGGCTCAGAACTGGTCTCAAGTAGGGAAGCTTGGCATGGGGAATAGAAGGGGGATTGAGGGAACACTGGGACAAAGGTGGAGGGAAGCAGACACTCTCATGGAGAGATGGAAATCTCATGGAGAGATTTCCTACATGGTGGTTGGAAACTTTTATCATCTAAGAGTGTAGGAGTCTGATAACCAGAGTGCCTGGCTTTGGCCAGAACATAGCCCTGGGGTAATAAATTCGTGTATCTTTCTTAAATTACCACCACACATGGAACTCTGGGCCTGGCCGATGAAGGGCATAGCATCAGATGAAGAGGACATTCAATGATTCTCACCCAATCGTTTGAGATCATTGATTCTTTCCATCCCCATCTGCCCATCATCCACCATCTATGTCAGGCACTTGGAATGATTTAGACAAGAAAACCTACCATAACCGTACTGTAAACCATGAGCCTAAAATAAAATAAATTGCCTACAGAAGCAGCCTACAACTGTAACACCCCAAATGTACCTCGTCACTCTTAATTAGAAGCAGGATCAACAGGAAAGATATCATTGTGAGAGTTCAGTGTCATTTCTTCAGTGTGGCCCATTTGCTCTCACCTCTGCCTTGGCCTTTCTCCCACACTTCACACACTGTATCCATGCTCCCCTGCTGCAGCCTTCTTAAAGGGGACCCACTCTCTGTCAGGCACTTGGTGTGTCTGCCGATTCACTTGCTCTTCTAGAAATGTTTCAGCTGGTGTTCTCTAGTCACTGCACAGGACTAACCTTTCCAGTCCTAAGAGACTGTCTACCACCCCAAAGCAAAGGTATTGTATGCACACTGACTGGGTCAGCCTCCTTTGAGCTCCCGATGCTCAGAGGGCAGGAAGTGGCAGATTCTTCTTTTCCTCAGTCAGTAGAGACACTTCTCTGCTCTTGTGCTGGAATCAAAATGTTTTGAAATTCTGACTCAGCCCAAACGGTCAGGAGGAAATCCACAGACCTGCCCACTGAGTAAATGACCTCACATCTTAACTCCCTCTACTTCATGTGCCCGCGAAAGGAGCTGCAGAACAGGCCAAGGCATCAGGAAATCTGAAGTTTTATGATCTTAGTGTCTACTAAAGGGGGAGGTCGATGTTGAAACCTGTGTAGAAGCATATTTGGACAAAACCCAAGGATTCTGTGGACTCAACATCCAGCACCTGTGGCCTACCATTTAATCAAATGGTCATGGAGGGCAGAAGGAGCAAGCAGTGTGTTAATGTTTAGAGAGCAGTGAGTTGGGAGCTGTAAATGGCTGTGGTGTGTTTATGAGAAATGAACAGGCCAGAAAAAATAATCCTGTATGCTTTTTTTTTGTGGATAGAATTACAAAACTGATGGACAGAGGGAGTGTTCTAGTTGTTAAATATTTGGGCCTCTGGAGTCTTTTGATGTTGTGCCTTGTGACAACTGTTTGCAAAGTGAGCTCAGACTCGCTTAAATTAGCTCAGGGCCATGTGCTCAGTAGGGGCTGGATTAGATTCCCTCCATGGTGGTTAGCAACTTGGACCATTCAAGAGTGTAGGACTCTGAAACCAGAGTTCCCAGCTTTGGCCTGAGCAGGACCCTGGGGGTAGTGAATTAGTATATCTTTCCTATGTTCCCACCACACATAGAACTCCAGGTTTGTCTGATGAAGGGGGCAGCATCAGATGAAGGAGACATACCATGATTCTCATCCAAGTTGACAGACATTGACTATCGATTCTTTCCATCCACATGTGCCATCTCCCACCCTTCCCACAGGTGTCTTAGCAACCTGCCACAATTGCTCACTGACCCTGCATATGTCCTTTTCCTCTTGGTGCCAGGTCTTTCTGTGACCCCCAGTTCCCTAGCCAGGTACGCTCATGTGATCTCTGTAAATAGTCCTGCTTGAGCCTTTGGGGCAAGCTCAAAATAGCATCACCACAAAGTCTTCCTGGCCCCACCAGCTGGAAGCAACTGCTCTGTGTGTCTTCTCAATGCCATTTCAGTTAATTAGATCAAAGTGAAAGTGAAGACCATCTTTGTTTTTATTAGCTGGCTGGCTGGGTGGAAAAATGGGGGGGTGCAGGCAGGAGAAGAGGCGAACTAAGGAAAAAGGAATGGAAGGTTGCATGTCGTTTCTCCTGCATATTTTTTATGTGTCTCAGCCTTTACCCCATATTATGCCTCTTTCTAAAGTAAACGAGACTTTAACAATAGCACCTACCTCATTGTATGAGAATTAACTGGGCTAGCACTTGTTCCCTTGGACTGGGTAAGTGTTATCTATTGTTATAGTTGTTGTTATTTTTGGAAATAACTCCGTAAGATGCTCAACTCTAAGAGGAAAGCATTTTGTTAAAGATTATATACTAAACTAAAAGATTCCCAGGTTTTTCCATCTAAACCCACACTTCATTTTCCTGATGAGTAAACTAAGACCAAAAATTGGGAAAGGAAAGAGTTACCCACACGTTCAGGGTTGGTAGCAGGGTTGGTAGCAGGGTACACGGTACCCAAAAGAAGAGAGAGAGAACAAGGGGGAATACCCTGCCACAGAGGCAGGATGGGACGGGGGGGGGGGATGAGGGTGGGGAGGGGATGCTGGGACCCATGGGGATGGATGAGGGGCACTGGTGGAGGGATGGGCACTTGATCATTGTATAACTGAAACCGAAGCACAAAATTTGTAAGCCTATAACTGTACCTCATGGTTTTTCACTAATAAAAAAAGAAAAAAATATATAATTTCAAAGAGTTAAAAATGTGACACAGACAAATATAGAATATGCCCATGTCAGAAATTGCATTTAGCTCTTAATGAGGGAATCAGCAGAAAAGCAAAGTGGAATTATGTAGGCACTAGAACAAGAAGGTCAGAATAGAATTATCATTGTAGATATGAAGTTAGTTAATATCTTACAGGGAAATCAAATAATAAAGTTTTGTTGGCATAGGATTGCTAGATTAGATAAGAAACTAGTTAATATCTTACAGGGAGATAAGATCATGAAGTTTGGAATCATTCTTTAGACCAAGCAGAAATCATTTTGTGTTTCTATGAAGCAAGGAATCTGAACATCGTTTTTTGTGATGGTAAATCACAGGTCCAGCAAAAGCATTTTCAGCATGACCATTAAATATTCCCTGTTTTCACAGGGTGGTCTGTGAAACCACACTCCATATATGACATTGGGAGGACTTATTTCCTTCCTGTGCCTTGATCCAGAGAGCAGAACCACATCTTGTCAAAACAGACAGACAGACAGACAGACAAAGCCCCACCTATTTTCTTTTCTCTTTCTGCTCTCCCCACAAAGATTGGGTGCTGCCTTCTGCTTTTTCATTGGCAAAATGAGGCTCATATATCTTTCTCATGGATTGGTCACATTTATTAGGGCTTGACACCAGGGAAGCTTGATATAACATTCTGAGGAGAAGCACACTTCTAAAAAATATGGCAATATATTTCTTGTACTGATTGTGGCAGACCAGAGGGGAGTCTGTAGGATCCTGAAGGCAGGGTAACTGGCAGAGTAAGAGAAAAGGGGGGTTGAGTTGGAAACAGAACTCATGGGGTTTCCAAGCCTCATGGTCCTGGTTGGGAGAGTGAAAGGAAGAAGGGCCTGAATGACTGGAAAATGGCTTGTACAGTGGTTTGGGGACGAGGAAGGATGGGCTTTCCATTTAGTGTGTATTTGGTGAGTGTCTTCTAGGTGCCAAGTCCTATGTCTAACTTAAGGTATGCAAGAGAGTGGAGGAAATGAGGACACCTCTGAGTGAATTGGAAAAGAAGTCCTACACCTTTTTGACTACTTCCAGGAGATGGGGGGTCCTGGGAGCATGGTAGAGGAGGGAAGGGAGTGGCATGAAGACAAATAGACAGGGGAAGGGGAGAGTGTGAGCTGGTGCTGACTGATAATATGAATGATACCCGTTCACCAAACCGTTCATCTTTGTTCAGAGCCTCTGGTTACCCCCTAGGAAAGACAAACAAGTGTGAGCACTCTGTGTACTCCTCAAGAAGTTTACAGTTTAACTGGGGAACCAGGACTCATATGCGGAAAAAGCTAACAATGTCGGCTGGCAGATTTGCTCACTGTTTGTTCAAGGTGGTGGGGGAAGGTGAGTCTTCGTAGCTTGAATGATCCTGGTGAAATATCTGGAGAGTCTCTTTACTGGGTTAGGTAAAGGAAAGAACAGGTAAGCCAAAGGGCAGGGGCTTTGTTCTCAGCAGAATCCGGAAGCAGGGGCTCGTGTCGTGGCTTCTGGGAGAAGAGTTTGAATAAGGTGCATTGGGGTGGATGGTAAGATCTCTTGAGTGTCCGCTGAGAAACTGGAGTCCATGGTGTGATGGGTCTTGGCAGTTGTGATGCAGATAGGTCAGGCACTGAGGGAAGAGGGCCTGAGAGGGGCCTTTGACCAGTGGTATAGAATCTTCTAGCAGAGAGAGCAGCTGCTCCAGAGCTTTGACTGACCGTTTGGCCAGGGAGTAATGGTGTCAAGCAGAGTAAGAAATCTGCATCATGGTAAAGTCTGTTGACATTTTGGAAGTTGTCAACTAAGTAAAAAAAAAAAAAAACAAATGAAATCACTCACATTGCCATTCCAGCGGACAGAAAATGGACATATGAGCAGCCTGTGACATATCTGTGGGCATTGTGGGCTGTAGTCTGATAGACATATGGCAAAGAAAAGAGGGGGTGCTGATCTGGAGAACCAGGTGAAGGGCAGGCAGAAGTAGACTCAGGGCGATGGGATGTTTGTTGTGGCCAGGACTCAAAATTAGTCAGGAACAGGGCTCACCCCAAGTGCCACAGCCCTGGATGGGGTGACAGTACAGGAAAGAGAACCAAGGTGTTGGTGAAGGGTTGGCAAACAGCAGACTGTTTCCTCTCCAAACTGTTTTGAAGAAGTCTGGGAAATGCTGGACATAACATGTGAGAGGCTCAAGGAACGTAACCCATAGCCCAAGTTGAAGCTTCATGACTCAGGGTTTTCCTTATGCTGAATGGTGGTGAGAATCCTGTACTGAAAGGCAGGAGATTATAGGGCTGGGAGGCCCTGATGTTTACTGAATTCCCACTCTGTGGTAGGCACATGAATTAATTCTCATGAATCCTCCTACTTCTTCAGCTTTCCCTGTGAAGCAGAGATTACTGTGTGATTCTTGTGTTCAAGGTCAATGACAGAATTGCTCCATGGTAAATTGGTAGGGAATTCAAGCCACTTGGATTCCAAACATGAGGTCCTTCTCTCTCGGACCACAGCACAACACTGCATGTACTGTGCTGCTTTAGTGACCTGTGTCTGACCCACTGTGTGACCTTGTATAGGTCACTCCTTCTCACAGAAGCACCAGAGAGAAGTGTCAGGACTCGCCTGGTCCACCCCCAACCTGCGTGGTTCTTTTGTATTTTTGAATCTTCTCATTCTAAAGGTCTTTAAAATGTTTAGCTTCCAGCAAAGAGCAAGGAAACAGAGATGTGTCATTATCTGCTAGGTGGTGGCGGTAGTGTTGAGATTGAACTTGGCAACCCCGTGGGAGAAAGGATGTGTCCTCATCATTCTTGAAAGGGCTTTTTATAGGAAATGGGACCTCCCAGAGCAAGGAGCAGCATATGTATGGTACTCATTCAGGTCCCAACCTGGAGGTAGGGTGAGATTTTCCTATTTTCATCTCTTTCTGCCTTTCTATTCTTTGTGAATTTTATTAATTCTCCACCCCCAGACTTCAGAGAAACATATCATTGATAAATTGAGACTATTTTTGGCTGACTGAGGTTGGTACACATCCAGAAAGAAGGCATTAAGGTTTACATGTATCTTGTCTATATCACCTCTTTCTTTCTCACTATATATGAAAATATAATAAAAGCAGAGCTGTCTTAAAATAACATCCACTGGTTCATATGTTGAGAGCCAATATGTCATGTCCTGCCTTGTTGTAGCCGAGACATTTATTTAACATTTTCAAAGAGCCACAGAAAAGCTTTCAGTTGCCCTTAAGAGATTAAAGGAAGGTTTTACTCTTAAATATGGAGCTGTTTCTCTGACTCAGAATGGGAAGGAGGTGGATATGGAATAAAAAGATGTTCTCTTGTCATGAAACAAGAATTTTGGGTCATGGATCTTCTTGGTCAGATTTATATAATTGTATTTTTTTTTTCTTGTGTGCACATATATTCTTTCTCTCTTCTGTCTCCTGCTTCGGTCATTTCAGAGAGACTTCTGAAGACAGGAAACAGCCAGCAATCTTCCTTTTGGAATCTTGCTCCATTTTCTGAGCTATGAAGGGAGCAACAAGCAGAGGAGATGATTTGAACTGGGAGAGGAGAGGGTGTTTGGGAGATCTGCCGACTAGACTTACACCCTGAAAATTCTCAGTGAGATAACTTCTGTCCTGGTGATTACAATGTGCTATAAGGGTTGGAAACAATGAGCTGGGAACCTTAGCAAGACTTAAGGTACATGGAGCCAAATAATAGTATTCCCAGTTCCATAATCTCATATAGTAGGGGTTAAGCTGACTGCCACTTAGAATCACCTAGAGAATTTCAATAAGTTCTAGTGCCTAACCCATCTTTAGAATTCTTCTGCAGTTTATCTAGGTGTGGTCAGTATCTGTATTCAAATCATCACACAAAAAAAAGGATTAAATATTTTCACATGACTTCACTGTGATTTCTATTCAAGAGTTGTGTGTCTCAAACTCTGATATGCAGAGAACTTAACCGAGTATCTTGTTAAAATTCAGATTCTAAGTATTATGGCATGGCATACCATGTTCATGAACTGGAGCACTTCAGCAGTAAAGATGTCAGTTCTTTCCAAATTTCTCTATAGACTTAACACAGTTTCAATCAAATTCTAAACAGGAATTTTTCTGTATATATAAATGAACTATTTTAGAAGGTATAAGTTGGAAAGCAAAGCAACCAGAATAACTACAACAATTTTGAAAAAGAATATATTGAGAAGAATCACACTATCTAATCTTAGTACTTCCTCTAAAGATATGTACATTAGAACAATTTGGTTTTGACCTAGAAACAGGCACATGGTCAGTAGAATATAGAATATAGAGCCTAGAAAATAACCAGCAACAAATATGGCCAGATGGTTTTTTGGATGGAGGTACAAAAGCAATTTAACAAAAAAAAGGATCATCTCTTCTACAGATGAAATTCAAACATCCTGAGTCTAGAATAGCAAACCTCGGCCTAAAGTTCACACACATACGAAACTTTTTTCAAAATGGAGAGCAGACATGAATGTAAAACTGCAAAAATCAAACAACACATAGACTGAAATATAAGGGAAAATATTTCTGAGTGTGATTAGACATGATGCTACAAAGATGATTCATGAGAGAAAAAAGCATCAATGGGATTTCATCAAATATAAAAATGTTTGTGCGGCTGGGGCAATAGTACAGCAGGGGGGCACTTACCTTTCATTAAAAGCTGACCCATGTTCCATTCCTGGTACCCCATATGGTTTCCTGAGCCTAACCAGAAGTGATCCCTGAGCACAGAGCCAGTGGTAACTCCTGAGTATTGCTGGGTATGGCCCAAAACCCAGGACAAAAAAAAATTTTTTTTAAAAGTTTGCTCTGTGGTAGATACTTGCAAATGGAAAGACAACTTTATCCTAGGAGACAATGCTTGAACATCACATATCTGACAGTGAACTTTACAAAGCCTGTATATGTAGAGAACTCAAAGTTCAGCAGCAAGAAAACAACCCAGGTGAAAAATGGGCAACAGACATGAACAGACACTTCATCAATTGTCGGTGCCTTACACTGCGAAGAACGCTTCCATGCACCCACAGGGGCCCTACAGGAGAGAAGGGGAATTCACTACACAGTCTGTCTGGTTTTAGTCTTTTCTCAAAGCGCTCATGTTAAGTTATCTTGGGATACTCTACTTCTATGTGGGGTCCTAGGCAGGGTTTTTCTCTCCCTGCCACATATATTTTTGAGACCCCGAGAGGCTAATCTTACAGAAGCTATTAGTGAAAAAGCAGAGAGGAATCCACTACCTTGCTGCTGACCGCCAGCGTGGCCAGAATTCTCCTGGGATAGACCTGTCCTTGGGCACAGGATCCAGGGAATAGTGGACTGGAGGCTCATGCATGGTGAGGCGGCTGTGTTCAAGCTGACTGGAGGACAGGAGCAGGGATACGGACAGGTGAGAGGAAGCAGTGTGGCAGTTGTGTGGGTGCCCAGCCCATGGTGAAGGATTGAAAATACAGTTTGTGCAGGGATGGATCTGCAGGAAGTCGAATGTGCCCCTCCTCCTCCTCTGTTTCTCTCGCCCCGCTCAGAAAAGGGAATACGAGAATGTTTACTTTTGGAATAAGAGATTCTAAGAGTTGTCAGTTGGGCCTCAGTTCTGCTTACGCTGACTGCTACCTTGCAGGTGGATCTTGAGCTGGTCCACTAGCACCTTATTGGCCACTAGAAGTTTGCTAGAAAGGGCATCTATGTTATTCCAGGCTTGGGGGTGGGAAGTGGCCATGAATGACCATTGCCTACTAATGGTCAGTGGGTTGTGGTATAGGGGAAGCAGTGAATGAGAGGAGCTAGGAAACCTCCAGGAAAAGATCCGTTGACTTCCTAGATTGGGATGTTGGAGTCTGATGTCCTGATGCCTCTATCATTTGCTCCAAATGCCACTGACTTCACTTTTTCTGCAGTTGATGCTTCTGTATGGATGACTCTTAATCCATTTTCCTGGCATTGATTCCTGACCAGTACACTCCTTGCTACAGAACAACCTCAATTAATCCTTGTTTAAAATGCTTTCCCCCTGGTTTCTCTCTCTTTTTTGCCCCCTGAGCAGATCAGACTTTGTGCAGCTCCATTGAAAAAGGAGTCAGCTGTGAAAGCAGGTTCAGATTTTAGCCCAGTTCCTATTTATTTATAGCAAAGTTATTTCAGCAACCGCTGTCAAGTAAAAACTGTTTAATCAGAAGCAGGTAAACATGCCAATTCCGTTTTGTTGCCTAAGCAGCCCTCTCTGGCGAGGTGGAAGAAGGATGCTACAATAGTTCTGATCTGGCTTCCGGGGCTATGGGACCAACACTGTTAATTAAGTCTTGCTACCACTTAGGCAGGCAACCAGGTGAGAGTCTTTTATGTCAGTTAACCTTTGGACAACACCCGGCGATGCTCAGGGATTACTCCTGGCTCTGCACCCAGGAATCACTCCTGGAGGTGCACAGGGATACATGGGATGCTGGGACCCCAGGTCGCTAGTGTGCAAGGCGAGCTCCTTACCCACTGTATGTCACTCTGACCCCTTTTTATGTCAGCTGGTGGAAAAAAACAAGAAGTGACAAATGCGAAGTCCCAATTCTAGTTTGGCCACTGATTTAATGGTTTATAAACGTCACCTACCTTCTGAAGTCAGAATTTTATTCTATTATTTATTTCATCTTGGTTTTGGCTTTTGGTCCTCTCCTGGCACTTCTCAGGGCTCACTCCTGGCTCTACACTCAGGCATCACCCCTGAACGGCTCTGGTGACCATTTGGGGTGTTTGCAAGCCTGTGGAGAAATTCAGATACGGTGCGTGGCCCAAAGAGATATACAGAAGGTAAGGTGCTTGCCTTATATGCCGCCAACCCAGGTTTGCTTCCCAGCACCCTTTAGGGTTCCCAGAACTCTTCCAGAAGTGATCCCTGAGTGCAGAGCCCTGAGCACCACTAGATGTGGCCCCCAAAGCAAAACAAGATATGAAACGAAATACTGTGCCTGACTTCGTACTGCTGTGCAGTGGGGTGGGAAAGCACAATGAAACAGAAGCATACCATCAAGGGCATTGGTAAATTTGTTTTAAAAGACTTGGAAGGGAGAAGGGGTGGAAACAGCTTGTGCTGGCCTGGTGAGAGGGTTTATCTGGGAGGAGGCAGTCTCAGAGCTGAGACCAGATGAGGGCCCGCAGTTCACTGGGGAAAAAGGCGTCTAATTCTGAGGTCAGAGCAGTTTGCCTCTTCCAAGAAGGGAAAGCAAGGTCAGAGAGCCAAAGGATGGTGATCTAGGGCAGGGCCTGGGGGTCCCAAGGGAAGGAGCTCCCCTGCCCTCCGGAACTAATGGACTTCTCCTGGATGCCATAGAGAGCCACTGAAGGATTTTCAGCAAGGAAATAGTGTCATTCTGATCATTCGTGCTGGATGAAGTTGAGTTGAATAAAAGGTCACTAATGCTGATTTTGAGGGAAAAACTTGTGCTTTCGGGCCTGAGGGCAGCCACAGGTGATCCATTCTGGTTCTTCAGGATCTGGCTCTGAAGGTGGAGCTGGGAGTAAGGTATGTCCCTCTGCAGCTGGAGCGTCAGCTGCCTGGGTTCTGCAAGCCATGGCCCTTCCCATGCCCCGGACGTATTACACCTTTAGGTCTTCCAGAGCCTGTCCCAGTTTATCTGCTATTGATAAGCAGCAGGGCAAGGGCAAGGAAGCCCTGACGTTAGCTGGGACTCATTGGGTAAAGAAGTGCCCCATGTGTTTTGCCGAAACAAAAATCCTTAAGGAACTCAAAACTCCTTCAATATTTTGTGCGTCACCATGACAACACGGAGATTAGCCTGGTCTGCCTCTCTGGCTCCAGAGCTCCGTGTTCCTGCCTCTGCCCACTGGGAACTCATTCTCAGTCACCAGTCGTGGCAGTGAGAACCGGGGCTGCTGCCCCGACGGGCACCTCAGCCCGATGGCGTGGACTCCCCAGAGAGCAGGCTGTCTTTATATTGTTCCCCCTCTTGGCAGAAGCAGCTCATCTGGGGAGCTTTCTCAGAGACCTGAAAGACTGAATGTTGCCTTCCTATGAGCTGCTGTCCAGGAGAGCATCTCTTCTCCCTGAGAGGGACCCGGCAACCAGAGGCTCCGAGGCTGTCCCGAACCAGTCACTGGGTGGTCAGGTCTGAGGCGTGATATCTGGCAAGGTCCTTCTGAAGAGAGGATCACATTTATTCAGTGTCCAGGGCCTGGGAATGCCCCTCCCTCAGGTGCTCCCATTCTTTTTTCCCAGTAGTCAATTCTGCATTTGGTAGAATCAACCCCAGAGACTCACAATGGTCATATTATGCACCTAAAGCACGTGGGCAAGACAAGGGTGATAGTGACCATGTACGCTCCCCTTCTGTCCATCAATAGCTTTCATATGTTAAAAGCTAATCTATAATCTAATGGTCTTTGGCACATGATCGGTTCACCTATTTAGAACCCAGATGGGATTAAAGAAGTCATAGAAGGTTCCAGATAGCTCCCTCACTCCCTTCCCCCTGGGAGAGTGTGAATAGGGGACACTTTTCTGAGCAACAGGGTATTTGCTAAGAGCTTCCTCTTGGGCTTAGAGGCCCGAGGAGGTGGGGAGTAAGTGTGCAGTGTAAGGCATGCTATCTGTGGGCTTTTTTGTTTGTTTCTTTGTTTTTTCTCTTTTGGGTGGTCACACCTGGCAATGCATAGGGGTTACTCCTGGCTCTGCACTCAGGAATCACTCCTGGTAGTGCTCAGGGGACCATATGGGATGCTGGGAATTGAACCTGGGTCAGCCGCGTGCAAGGCAAATGCCCTACCCGCTGTGCTATCGCTCCAGCCCTAATCTGTGGGCTTTGTGACAGCAGCTGGAAAGGACTAAGGCGTGGGGAAGGCTGGATGCGAAATTCTGACTTTCCACCTTGGCACAAAGCCTAGGCCACCTCTGTGTGTGCGTGCATGCATGCATGTGCACACTCTTGTATGTGTGTGTGTGTGTGTGTGTGTGTGTGTGTGTGTGCCTGTGCCTGTGCCTGTGTGTGTTGGGAAGAGGGTCAATTCTGTCTCCTGCTGGGTGTGTATCCTGGTGCCAAGTCATTGACTTTGGAGGTGCAGTGGAGGGGCAGGTGATTGGGAGAGCCTTTGACCCCCTCTCCCGAGGACCTCAGGAAATTGGGTCAGTGTTTCCATCTGGACAGGCTACCCTCAGCAGGTCAGACGCGAGCCTGTGTGAGGGAATGGTCAAGAAAGGTCCTCAGAGAGGAGAGGACTCAGAACAGGAGGTGGAGGTGCTCCAGGTGGCCTTGCTGAGGAGCCTCTGGCTGGCCTCAGTTCCCGGTGGATGGACAGTGGAGCTCAGACTGGGTGTGGACAGTGGCATCTCCTAACCCACATCACTGCTTCCAGTGCATGGTTGGGAAGGTTCCTGGGGTTCTTCCTCCTTGCCCACATTAGTCAGAGATAGCTCTTGGACCCTGAGACTACACAGGCCGCCATGGGCAATGGCCCTGCCTGGCCACAGAACTCCATGGACCACTCTGTGGTGAGGATCCCCCCGCTCCCCCCCCCATTTCTGGCACCCACCTTCTACTCCTCCCTGCAGTGTCTCTGCACTTGCAGCAGGAGCTGTTGGAGCATGAGTGATACCCGCCCCATTGACTCAAGCCTTCTGGCCCTCAGCATCCCTTTAGTTCTCGTGCTTCTGCTCTTCACGCCAGCATCTTTGACTAGAGGAAGACATGCCTGCCACCTTGCTGTTGAGGGGAAGATGGCACCCCGGGCAAGGAGCACAGCGGCTCCCCAAGGGAAGGTGGTGCCTGATCCACCCCAGCACGCCCTTCTCATTCCTGCCAGCTGGGGCATGGGGCTCCCGATTTAGAGGGGGAAACTGAGTTGTGGTCTCAGAGCCTTTCAACCTTGCTGAGGGTAGTGCTTGGGAGAGTGGTCCAAGCCAGGGATAAAGTCGTTCTCATTTACCTGCCGCCTACTTTGTATCAGAAGCAATTTTGACTCCTTACATTCAACCTCTGACCTGTGCCTGAAAGACAGACAGTGCATCTTTTCACAGAGGAGTGCTTCGGTGCTCAGAGAAGTTGAGCGGCTCGCTCAGGGTCACACAGCTGCTGGCTCTACAGTTTCGAGGAGTGTTTATCTTTGGACTGACCTGAGGGCTGCATGCTCTGGCAGTGCAGAGGCCAAGGCAGAAGGGGTCCCTGCGAGCCTGGCTTTACCTTGCTTCTCTGCTGAGACCTGCTGGAGGAGGAAGTAGTCTCATACTCCCCCGGGGGAACTCTGCAGCCCCTGGGGTGACCCAGTCTCCAGCCCTGGGCCCACACAGGGGACAGTTCTTGGGAGTTGCCCTTGGTGAGGCATCCGGCACCCCCCCACACCCCCGGTCTTTGCCCTTCCTCTAAGGTCTGAGCACTGTCACCTCCTTTGGGAGGCCTTCCCTGTCTGCCTGAATCCCAGCCCAGACTTCATTCTAGAACACGTCCCATTGTGTCTGCGTCCTTTTCTCTACGATGAGATCATGGCCAGTTTGAAACAGTGGTGGGTGTCCCCGCATGCATCACCAGTTTATGAAGTATTGAAGTGGCCACTGGCAGGGTTCAGCGGATACAATGAGCTCATACGCGGTTGTATTTCAGGAATAGGCCCCTCTGTAGATTTCACTAATTATTCACGTCATATTTTGCCTTGCTGGCCTCTTTTGGACAGCCAGGGCTTCCCACTGCCTCCTTGCCTTTGCGTTTCTTTTCGTTAATCTCACAAACAGCTTACTGAGAATCTGCTGCCAGCTGGGGCACGGGACTGGGTAACGTTATGCCAGATAACGTTCTAGGGGCTGGAGATGCGGGGTGAACGGACCATAGTCTGGCTCCTTGCAACTGGAAGGCCCAAAGCTGGAGCCAGCATGGCTGAGGCCCAGGCTAGGAGCTGGAGGGTGGGAGCTCTGTGCCGGTGCGGCCGAGGGATGAAGGAGGCCTTTCTCGTGTCTCTCTTGAATGAGTTTCCTCTGGAGATGAATGAGGCTGGGTGAGACACGTGTGCTCCTCCTGGGCTTGGCGCCACCTTCTGAGGGTTCGTGACGAGAAGGTGCTTTTGTCTCAGGGAGCGGGCATGTGGTTCTACAAGGCCGGCTTCTGATTCTTTCCAGAGAACCGCGCCTCTCAGATCTCGCTTGGCTGTTGGTGTCACCCCCACCCCACTCCCCCACTCCTCGGCGGGGCTGTGTTGTTTGTTCCTGGAGTAGAGAGACATCTGTCACCTTCTCTGAGCCTTGACAGTTGCCACGTTTAAAGAGGCAGCACCCGCTTAAACACGCGCTCCAGCGCTCTGGCTCAAAGACCTGCTGTGGGAAACTGTGTGTGGGGCGGGGTGGGGGTGGGGTGTAGTAGCTGCCCTCTCACATTATCAGAGAAGGCTGGGCAGCACAACCTCTGACAAGACGGAGAAGAGGAGGGGATGGGGGACAGTGAGGGGACAGTTCAGGGCATTGCACACAGATCGGGGCTGGTGTTTGTGGAGACACCCTGTGTGGAACACCGTCAAGTCCTCCTCACTCTCGCTATTTCGAAGTTTCTCCCTCTCGGGGCTTTGCTGTGATGGTTGTGCTCGGGAGAAGGTGGGTGGGTTCAGGGGATCTCCATGGCTGAAGGGAAAAGGCTGTGTCCAGAGAAAGGCCCAGGAGGACTGGATCCTGAGGCCTGTGAGTGACAGAGGAAGAGGGAAACCAGCAGTGTCCTTGGGAGGGCACCCAGTAATTGTTAGGTTTCCGACAGTGGCCGAGCGTGGGTCCCAGATAGGTGCATGCAGGAGATCTGTGGGCCTGTAGACACTGGTCCTCTGGTGGCCGACTGTGCAAGAGTGAAGAAGGAGAATACTAAGTGCATTTAACTAATGAACGAGTCTGCCTCATACCAGCTGTGCCTCTGGAAGGTCACTGATGGGAAAGATAGTTTCAGGCTGAAAGCTTCCTGGGAGAAAATCTGATTGGTGTGGCCGCAGCTAAACTGGAGTCTTGCAACTCGGGCGGTCGGGAGCGGTGAGGAACAGAGTGAAGAAGAGGCCTGTGCCCCCACTGACCTGCAGGGCATCCCTTGGGAGGCACCAAGACCCTCACTGCTCCTCCAACCAGCACCACCCTCTCCCCAACTTCATCCTTCCACTTCCAGGTTTTTCTGAAGTTACATTTGGGCTTAAATGTTGCATTTGGAAAAAGCCACCAGGAACAAAAGCATTTCTTATATTCTGAATCAGATTATCTGCAAATTCCCTCCAGCCATAAACTGGCTTTTGTGGCGTGGTGTGTCAGAGACCCCAGTGGGCTTAAACTCCTCTTGCTTTAAATTACCTTTAATTTTTTTTTCTTTAACTGACATTTGAATTCTTAGATTGTTCTTTGGGTGGGTGACTAATCTCCCTGGCAGAGTCTTAAGTAATGAAGAAAATCTGAACGCAGAGGGATAACTGAGGGCCTTCTTTATAACTGTAGAAATTTCTGGAATCTGTAAAACATCCACTTGCATACAGGAAACTGAGGCTTAAGAAGTACTCGCTTTTTCCTTAATTTCTGCATCTCATGGGAAGTTTTATTTTTTGAAATCAGTCGTGCAGTCCAGTAAAGATGAAAGCTCTGCTAGATAAACAATGAAGATGTTTGCTCAAAAACTGATTCTTTATTCAACTAGAGAACCAGGGGAATAGAGGAAAATTACAAATAAAAGTGCTGAATGGAATCTATAAGACCAGAGTTTGAAATCAAGGTTAAATTTGTCATTTTTCCTCATGGGTTTTGTCTAAGCCAAGCTAAGCTCACCCTTCCTTGACCCTTCAGTACCTGTTTTAGCGCCCCCCAGAGGATTCTACTGGAATGACCGTCCTCGGCCCAGGTGTTCCAGAGTACCGAGCCAGGATCTGTTGATGGCTGGAAACCCCACAGGGACACTGTGTGTGTCATCTGGGGTTTTTGTTGTTGTAGGATCACACCCGGTGGTTCTCAGGTCTTACTCCCGGCTCTACACTCAGGGATCACTCCTGGTTCTGCTCTGGGGACCGTAAATGGTGCCGGGGATCAAACCTGGGTCAGCTTGCAAGACAAGCTCCTTATGCATACTTTCGTACTGCTCTGGTGCCCCGGGATATTTTTTGAAAGCGTTAGAGAAATAGCTTAAAGTGCAGAAGCACAAACAAAACAAAACAGAAATTTGAAAAAGAAAAAAGGAAAAGGAAGAGAATTCCATGTCCCTGTATATGAAAAGCTTAGGGCCAGTTTCACTTCTGAGTTAGCTCCCTCCAGGCTGATACTTCTAGGATGGTTCCCTTAAGTCTTTTTCTTTCTCTGCCTTCCTCAGTTTCTCCTTTCAGTTCACACTTCTGTTTTCTGCAGTATTGGTTCTGTATTGGAAAAGTTCTTCCCTACGGAGTGCCATGGCAGAACCAAATGCATAGCACAATTTGCTATTGATTTTAATTTGCTTGTTGTTTTAAAAGATTTATTTCCCTTTATTTCCTGCTCTTCATTGCCACTGTGTGTGCCGGGGTCTCCATCACATACCTGGCTGTGCTGCTTAGGACCATCCGGGTCCCACTGTTCATTGCAGGTGGCACTGGTGCTGGCCATACTTGAGCCAGAGCTCATCATGGTGCCCGGTTCCCAACAGCAGAACTTTGGAGACCTCACTCGATGCATGCAGGCAGCTCTGGGGATTGAATTCATAGTCTCATACTTGTAAGACAAGCAATTTATGCCACTGAGCCATCCTCTGAACCACATAATACTATAAAACTTTTAAAAATTATTTTTAAGTTCAATTGTCCTTTTGTTGAACAAAGCTGTCCATGGTTGGGTTTCAGCCATATAGTGTTCCCAAACCCATCCATTCACCAGTGTGTATTTCCCACCACCATTGTCTTCAGTTTTCTTCCCTTCCACCTCTGTGGCAGGCATCTCTCTCTCTCTCTCTCTCTCTCTCTCTCTCTCTCTCTCTCTCTCTCTCTCTCTCTCCCTACCCCCTTGGGACATTATGGTTTGCAGTGATTGGAAAAGATCACTCTGCATAAGATCTGAGTGCTGAAAGAATGTAAAGGGATATACATGATAACCTTTCAGTACCTGTACTGCAAACCTTAATTTTTATTCTAAAATCATAAAAACAAAATATTTGGGGCACTGTGATTTAAAGCAGCGTCAACGGCAGCATTTCATGCATGTTCCATACCCTTCCCCAAAGTGTCTATTTCCCTCTACCATCATCTCTGTGTGTCTCCGCTCCCCCAAACTCCCTGTCTCTCCGCCATGGTGAGCTCAGCTTTGTAGACCAGTTCTTAGGTTCAGTTGTCTTTGAACATTTGTTATTCGTTTACTGATTCTTTATATCCCACATAAGAGAGATCATTCTATATCTGCCCTTCTCCTTCTGGCTGACTTCACTCAGCATGATCTCCTCTGGTTCCATCCGTGGAGCAGCAAATTGCTTGATTTCATCTCTCCTTCGAGCCAAGTAGCATTCTATTACATATATATATCTTTGGAAACTTGGGTTATTTACCCACTCATATGTTTTTGGAAACTTGGGTTGTTTCCAGAGTTTGGCTATTTTGAAAAGTGTTGCACTGAGCATAGACATGTAAATATGTTTTCTGAATAGAGTTTTGCGGTCCTTGGGGCAGATGTCTAGAAGTGGAATTGCTGGTTGTAAGGGAACTCAATTCTTTTTTTTTTTTTTTGCAAGTGTTCATATTGTTCTCCAAAGAAGTTGAGTTGGTGGACATTCCCACCAGCAGTAGACGAGGGTTCCTTTCCCATACATCCACACTTGGACCACATATTTCTTACCCTTTCTTCTCAGTGGAAAGACAGTGTCTATTTTGCTTTCGTGCACAAGTCTTTGAAATGACTCCCAGTAAAATAGGCTGGTTCACACCCTCATTTCTGAACCTGTCGCCATGGCCAGGACACCTTTTCTCGGGGGTAGGGAGGTGGGGGTCTCTCCTCTGCTCCATGACTGAGAGTGAGGAATAGTTTTCTGAGAAGTGGTAATCTGGATGTTGGGAAGTCAAAACTATAGCTAGCACAGAGATGTGGGGTGGTAAGGTGGATTGGTGGCAACTCTCTGTTGCCCTGTGTTTTCCAGCTCATTCTATAAGATAATTTCCTCCTGTTAACTATATGCTTTGGTAGTACAAAATGAAATGGAAGAAAGTGACTATATTGCCTGTCTAGTAGAATGAAGGGACATTTGAGCTAGGCTTTGGTGAATAAGTAGAAGTTACAACTTGGATAAGATACAGAATAAATTTGTTCTTTAAGTGAGTTATGAACATCTTTTGTATGAGATGGACTCCCCAGTTTCAAGGCAGAGTAGTATCACCTCCTTGTCATTTTACTGAATAGCCAAAGAGATCTGCATTCGTATTAGATTAATGCAGTTTGTGTTACTTTCACTTGCAATACAAACTGGCTTAACCGATAAAGGGGTTTTATTGTCTCACTTACTGAAAAGCACAGAATTAGGGTAGGGTGAGGGTGACTTGACCCATTAGCCCAACAGTATCATTACAGTCTGGTTTATTTCCATCTGTTCTGCCTTATCCTACAATAGGTATCTTCTTCTTTCACCTGGGTTCCTTTTATGACCCTAAGATGACTGGCAAGGACCCTGGGACTCTGTGCCCCTTTGCTTCCCCATCAGGCAGGGACGGTCCCTCTATCCCAGCATTCCCAACTAAAGACCTGAGAGTCACTCTGATTGGACTTAGGTCACATGCCCAACCCTGAGCCAATTGTTGTTGCAGGAGGCAGGGCACATTGATGGCATAATGACTCCTAGATGGAATTTTAGGGACTTATGGAAGGAGGAAGTGAACAATGGATGCTGGAAAGACATTAAAGAAATGTTTGCTACAGCCTCCTAGTTAGAATGTTCTCTCTTCATTGAGGAGTATAGGAAGTGTATTACCTGTAGTTGGAAAATTAGAGGTAAAAGTGTGAAACTGGAAGCGAGGTCTCTAAGTGACCCATATTAGGGTCTGGGCAAGGATGAATAGGTCATAAATCATAGTGTTATAACCAGAACAGAGTAGAATCATCCAACCAATCAGGCTTGATTAAACAGGAAGGGGATCACAGAAACAATTAGTAAATATCTGTATGGAACTTAGAATATATTCATCACTGTTTGTACCAGTCATCATGTATGTTAGCATCCATTGTATATGTTAGATGAGAAAAATGTTCCCATTGGTGTACCCTATATCTAACCAAAGTCCTGTGTGAACTGTGTTTGGGGCCTGGTCCATCTTGGCATTAGCCGGTTGAACGGTTGAAGTCGCATGCCAGTATTGAAAGCTAGCCTCTCCATCTAATCTCTGAAGTGCCTGTATCTGATTCTTGGTCAGATTTCTGTAACAAACTTACCTCACATAACCTTTGATGTTTTGTCGTGCCACATCAAACACTAGACTTGATCTTGGTCAATCAACCCATAACATGTCCCTTTAAATTTTTTTAAAATGTATTGTCTTTTTCTAGTTCTTCATATGAACAAGTTTGCTCTGACATTGTAAGGGCTTACCTGCTCTCTCTTAGTCTATGTTGGATTTTGTGGACAGGACATACAAGGCTGCTCAGAGCACAAAGGTGTAAGGACCACACAGAATGGACTAGGTAGGACTTTATAGAACTAATCTCTTAGGCCTTTGACAGCTGTTTGCTTCAATCTGACTCAGCCTTTCAAACTCTTCCCTCTTCCAGAATCACCCTTCTCCCCTTCCAACTGAAATTGATACATGTATTCTCAGGCATGGATTGGCAACATTGGGGACTTCCCAGGAAATATGGCTCTTATGAGAGAAAGGACTGTTCAAAGTCATTAGCCAGAGGTAGCAAATCATGAGTATGTTGTAACTATGGTAGCGTGACTAGAGGAGAGGCTGGTTACTTCCAGGCAGCAGGCCTTTTTTAGAGGCAGGATGCGGGGGCTGGAGAGATAGCACAGCGGGTATGGCGTTTGCCTTGCACACGGCCGACCCGGGTTCGATTCCCAGCATCCCATAGGGTCCCCTGAGCACCGCCAGGAGTAACTCCTGAGTGCAGAGCCAGGAGCTATCCCTGTGCATTGCCAGGTGTGACCCCCCAAAAAACAAACAAACAAAAAAACAAGAGGCAGGATGCTCTGAGGGTGAAGAATGCCCACCTTGACCAGACAGCTGAGGGTAGATCCTGGCAGTGCTGCTTATGAGCTGTAGTTTGGGAGCACGTCCCAGCTCCGTTCTTTATTCTCCTCAGCCAGAAAACAGTTACTCCCCCTAGTGTTCCATTTGGAGGTTGGAGGATTTCCTTCTGATGCTTCCTTTTGTCATTTGTCCTTCCCATTTGGTTGGGAGGGTTATGACTGGCACTGTGATTCTTTTGCTTCAATGGGTTTCATCTCTGAAACAATGAATACAATGTTCACACAATGAGATTGCTGTGAGGCTTATACAAGTGTTTTTATTTTTTTTGGGGGGGGGCGATGGGAGTAGAGCGAGGGCACAGTAAACTGTGCTCAGGGCTTTCTCCTGGCTCTGCACTCAGAGATCACTCTTGGCAGTACTGAGGGACCATATGCGATGCTAGGAATCAAACTCTCGGCAGTCATGTGCACGGCAAATGCCCTACCTGCAGTATTATTGTTCTGCCCCCAGGCACAAACAAGTGAATATATGGGAAACACTTGTACCAGAATCTAGTCAGCGCCAATGTGTGGATCATTAGCTACATTCTGGAGGGCAGCAGTCCTTAGGGACATTGCCATATGTGTTGGCTGGTATATATCAGACACCTGATAAATATGAGCCATTATTAATAATGATGATGATGATCGAACTGCTTCATAATAACGTGAGTTATCTTAGGAGAGCTTTATCATTTCTAGAGTGCTGGCTGCCAAGAGCGTCCCCCTTGTAGGAACTCAGTGGTGGGAATCCTTCTGTCCAGTGGGTCTTTTTAGGGACTAAATGACTTCCCAGTGTGCCTCCAGCAGGAGGCCACCATGGGAGCTAGATAAGACCCCTTATGCAATGAGGACTTCTGGTCCAGGGCTCTCTCTGCACCCAGAAGCTTCCCAGCCGCTTGTCATAACCTCGTTTGAAATGCATGTGGGTCTCATCTGTCCTGCCGAGATTGTCCCATTAATCTCCTTTAAGCTTCATGAAAAATACAAAGGGCTGGATCAGGAAATAGGTACCAAGTTCTGATTTTGTATTCTGGGGACTGTTTTCCCATGGACGTGAAGAGACTGATGTTTCCCATTTGGCATTTGGCTTTCCAGCTATGTGGCAGAAAGCTGTCGCCTTCTGAATTATCAACTAGTTTACAAGGTTGCATCTCTATTTGCCTCTAATGTGTCTGTACTCTTTGTTGCTTCTCTGTCTGCATGTGTTCTTCTTCCTAATGGATGTTGAACTGTATTACCCAGAGGGACTTCTAAGGAAAAATTTTGTCTGATAAAATCTGAGAATAGCTGGAAGCCTTGAACGTCCAGTCATCCTGTACCTATGCCTTAGAATAGTGTGATCACAGAATAGTGCTCGCTATGAATAGAGCAGCGTTTGCTAAGCACACGACACACACACACAAATTCTAGATTTGTTCACGTTTAATATGTTGTCTAATAGCCATGTGAAGGCTGTAGCACTGACCCATTGTTCATTGATTTGCTCGAGTGGGCACCAGTAACATCTCCATTGCAAGACTTGTTACTGTTTTTGGCATATTGAACACGCTACAGGGAGCTTGCCAAGCTCTGCCGTTTGGGTGGGATACTCTTGGTAGCTTGCCGCTTGCCAGGACCTCCGAGAGGGACGGAGGAATCGAACCCAGGTCAGCTGTGTGCAAGGCAAATGCCCTACCCGCTGTGCTGTCTCTCCAGTTCATGTGAAGGCTATTTAAAATTAAATTAAAAATGCTGTTTCTCAGTCATGTGTGCTCAATAGTCACACCTCTACCTCTGAACAGGTAGGTGTAGAACATTTTCATCAGTGCAGAATGGCACTGGACACCTTTAGCTGAAAGAAGAGGGAGCTGACACATGAGGGTTAGCATTTAGTTGCAGAGAACCACAGGCCAACGACTAGGAAATGTTCTTTCTTAAGTCACTGCCTGTATTTCCTCTACAGTTTTCACCACCTATAGACCAGGAGAAGTAAGAGACCATTCTTCTCCCTCTGACACAAGTATTCCATGAAAACAAAAACCTATTTGTAAATGAGGAACTTGGACAGCCCCTGCTGGTTTATTCTCCGGGTGACTAGCTCAGGAGAATGGGACAGAAAGCCATTGTTAACCTTGCACTACAGAGAGGGGAATTTTGAAAGATCTTCCAAGCATAAGGCTTGGAACAGCTAGCACAGGTCAAACACTTTTAAATATTCTTGTCGAGTGTCAAATTTAAAATTGTAGTGTGTGGGCCATTCTGGGCTGGGAATGAGGGGAAGAATTCAACTCATTGGTTGGCAACTACCACCAGTGGCTGGAGAAACAAAGTGGCTTTTGATGGTTTAACAGTGGTGTTTGCTCTTGTTTTATTGGGAGGTATCAATAGATGACTTAATGGCATTAGCACTGCATGGATATTTTTAGGAATCTTGGGGATTCCCTTAGACCTGATTTGGAGAATGATGAATTTGATCTGTAGATCTGGGCTTTAATGCACACGGTCAGGGTTCTCGTGTCTTCTGCCCTAAGGAAGAGGGAAAATTAGAGAGGCTACTTTTTGACTGTCTGTGCTAATAAGAAAGCAGAGTGGTCCCAGGACCTTCCGAGGTCAGAGATATGATGGAGCCTGGAGCAGGGCAAGGCTGATGGCTGCCTTTGTGTTCTCAGTGACCACGAAGCCAGTTCAAAACAGCCATGGAATTTCCCAGAGACAAGCAGTCTTGGAACAAAAGGATACTCTCTCCCAAACATCCCTATAATCTTGAGTCCATTGTTGCATCCTGGGACTTTCCCATCTTAGGAGTCCTCACCGTGTTACCCCTTCACCTTTAGGTCTCTGAGGGTTGATAGTAACATTAAGACAAGCATTTATTTAATTTTTTAAAAACTTTTTAATTGAATCCCTGTGATATAGACCCTTACAAAGCTATGGCAGGCACTTTTCTTCTCTAAGACGAGAATTTCTTAACTCCTGCCCCTGATAAAATTCCTCTAGGAACTTGACAATACTCTAAGTAGATTAGAGCAAAGCATTCATTAAAAGCCCTCTTTTATTTGTTTACTAAAATATTGGGGCTGGAGCCATGGCACAGCGGGCAGGGCGTTTGCTTTGCACGCAGCTGACCAGGCTGACCCGAGTTTGATTCCTCCAGCCCTCTCGGAGAGCCCGGCAAGCTACCGAGAGTATCTTTCCTGAATGGCAAAGCCTAGCAAGCTACCTGTGATGTATTCTATATGCCAAACACAGTAACAAGTCTCACAATGTTACTGAGCCCACTCGAGCAAATCGATGAACAACGGGAGGACAGTGACAATGATTAAAATAATAAAAAAGGATTACTTTCTCCCTCTTCTTAAAATAAAGCCCCTTTTGTCAAACAACTGTTATCGTGGTGGTTTTTCAGCACTTTTTTTTTTTTGGAATGTTAAAAGAAATGGTACCCTGATCAGAACCCAACAGACAGGACACAAATTAAAGGGAAGTTATGACTGAAAGGAGAGAAAGAGTGAGACCCACAAATTCTCCCTTTGCCTTTGAGTCAGCCCCCAAACCTGTGGCGAGTGACCCAAGGGCACCCCCTCTAAGTTCTCACGTTTGCATGAAGGGTCCGTGTCCTATGACTTTACTGAAAGGCAAAGAGAGGGAGGCCAGTGGAACAGAGAGCAGCTGCCACAGGACTTGGGCTAGTCACATAGCGGCTGTAGGGACTGGTTGCTTCTGGGCTGTGCCTGAGTCCATTGAGATAAGCAGAAGCAGTGGCTGTGCTCCTGGTCTCCTGGCTAAGTCAGTGTTTTTAAACTCTGACCTCCACACAGCTTGTCTTCCGGGTGACTGTGTAGCCCACCCACAGTTGTGAAGCCCCGCGGGAGAGTTCTCTGCCACCCGAACCCTCAGGCTCCTTTCCAGTCTCCAGCATGAGCACCTCAGAGCACTAGAAATGCTGGTCCCTGCCTGAAGTTCATGAACTCCATCAGGCTCCTGGGGTCCTGCATGCTGTCCAGAGAGATGACACCACTGGCATTACTGTGTCAAGGATCCATTTGGTTCTTGTGCGAGGATGGATGGTTTTTCTCCCAGATCTCTTGTTTCTGTCAGGTGCTTTGTTATCCTTGTCTATGAAATGGGCATACAACTAAAACTAGACAAGCCTCCCTGGAATATTATAGCTCTTGGATCAAAAATTGATTAGAACTGGGGACAGAGCAATAGTACAGTGAATAGGTTGCTTACTTGCACACAGACCACCCAGGTTTGATCCTCAGCATCTCATATTGTCTCTTGAGCCTGCCAGAAATGATTCCTGAGCACAGAGCGAAGAGTCATCCCTTGAGCATCGCCAGGTGTGGCACCAAATCAACAACAGTATCAACCAAAAATGACTAGGCAATAGCAAGTCCTTGAAATAGAAAGACAGAGTCAGCCACCAAACAACAAGGAGGGGTAGAAGGGGGAGAGGAACAGTCAGGCAGGAGTGGAGGGCAATGGTGGGTAGTAAGTCTACTTAGAGTGTAGCACTACTCTATATTTTAACATGGTTAAAACTCCCTGCACTATCATGGGCAAAATAAATTCAAAAACAAGAGGTTACCGGCCAGTTTTCCCAATTTAATGTTGACTGTGGGCCCAGAGCATCAAAATGGCTGGCCTGCATCTCCAAGTTCCTTCCCTGCTCCATGAAGTGTCACTGCTGTTCTAGTTCTGAACCAGACAGCCCAGAATCCAAAGCTGTGACTTCTCGTCTAACCTTTCTTAAAGATTTTCACGTTGATTCAATCTGCGAGAGAACTGCTGATCAGTTTCTTACAAGGGAACGCAGATGATGGGGTGGAAAGGAACTGAGTGTCTGTTCTAACCTTGGGTTCCCCACTGACTCACTCAGTGGGTTGGAAGCAACTTTGAGTCTCCAGCTCCACCATAGCCATGGGGGATGATGTTCCCTGCTCTCTATCCAATGAGAGGATGGAGGAGAATTCCAAGAACTGCGTGACGAAAGTGAGTCATGGAACAAAGGTACTCCTCCTCAAAGACCAATCCAGGCTTAGTAATCTTTGGAAAAACCATCCCCGTTTCAGAATCAGCTCCACAGATTTTGGCTCTGACTTCCTGATGGGCTCAGAGAGAGCACAGAGAGGAGAAGATATTGCTTTTGTCTGGAATCCCAGTATCTTCCTTTGCAGGGCCAGCACAGCTCAGAGAGACCCCCCCTTCCTTCCCCTCCCCCCCCCCCAAGGAACAGCAGCAGCCTCTCTTTGGAACGGAAGCTCTTAATTTTGTCTAATTGTGGCAATTTCTAGGAGTCATTCAGCAGCTAATGAACGCGCCTCTGTTCTGTCAGAGCCCTACTGGAATATTCACTCTTCTCTTTTTCATATTTGCCAGCTCAGGGAGTTACAGAAATAAATTTCTGGAGCTGACTGGGGATAAGAGCAGGGATATCAAAACCTCCCTCCGAGCAGATGGAGCTCCACAACCCAGGTGAATGTCACACCTGTGCTCAAAAGACCGATGGCTGCCCTCCACGCCCCCCCCCCCCACCAAGGCTCTGCCAGCGCCTCTGCTTCTGGAGGCGGGGTACACCATATTGACCTCCTTGCCCTGAATGTAGGGTCCTGTCTCATTATCCCATCCAGTCTGGGGCTGTATCAGGCTGCAGGCGGATGTGCTTGTATATGGACAGACCAATAAGGATCAGAGGACAAAGGACGAGAGTGAAGGACAAGGAGCTCTTCGTGTTTCTCTTCTTTTTTTGGCTTTTCGACTTAGTTTCCAGAAACCCATGGGAGGCAGTTTTATCTTGAGAAAATGACTCAGATGTGGTATTTCTGAAATTGTCATTCAGAACAGAGTGGTCCCCTGGAAATCTAGGGAAGGTTGCATGTTCAGTGTCCTTCTGGGTGATCTCTATGATCTGACACCAATTAAATGGCCTAGGGTCGGTCATCAGTTTACTTCCACAGTTCCTGGGGAAGCCAGAATGCTGGTATTCTGCAGGGCACAATGCAGCTCACTAGGATGGGCTCATCTTTTCAAAGGAGTCCAGATACAACCAGGTGAATAGCCAGAATCTGATTTTGTGCCACTGTAATCTAATTTGGTGCCATTGAGTAAGTTACCTGGTGCCTCAGTTCATTTGTAAAGACATAATAAAATACACTTGCCTCACGGTGTTGTCATGAGGGCTGAAATCAAGCTCTTAGTGCAATTCCTGAATTGTCCTAGAGTTTGAACTATTGTAATTTTTGAAGTCACAGCTTTTCTCTTTTTCTGTTACGTACCAAAAGTTTGGAACACTTATAAGTGTTGCTCAGGGCTGGCTTTTGCGTCATACCTCGTATGGGAGAATATAAGAATCCTGTCTCAGCTAAAAGATTTTCAGTGCATTATTTTGTCTAAATCTCATCAAGACTTTAGCAGGCAAATAAAGTTGTTCCCATTTGAATGTGGAAAAAGTAGCATGGAAGAGACTCATCTTACATCACATGACATGCTAAAGACTCAAAGTCAGCTCTGCTAGCTCCTAAGCCTCTCCTTAGACCTGACCTCTCAGTCAGCCCCTGGTAGGGGTCCCGGGGCCTGAGCCTGGGGTATCTCTCATCGGAAAGCCCCACACTTAGATCTTGGCCTCCAGGTCACCTAACTTCTCTGTGTCAGGTAAGATAGTGATCTCTAGGCCTCTGGAGCACAGGGAGGTGCATGGCATATGGACGTGAGGGGAAAGCCTGAGACTGGTAGTATTACTGCCCAGGTGAATCTCCTCAGACTCAAGCACCCTCACCTTTCCTGGGAAAGGGGTGCTTTTCATTCCTCAGATGGTGCTGAGTGACTCAGTCATTTACACATAGGGTGTGGGTCAAGCCCTGGCAATCTTACTCTGTGGTGCTTACTCCAGGCTCATTCCAAACCTTTCCTACTCATCTCATGGGAGCCAGCACATGGGCTACCTACAGGCTTCCTGTTTCTTTACCATCACCCAAGTTCTAAGCTGGAATTTTTCTTTTTTTTTTTTTTATGGTTATGGGACCACACCCTCAGATACTCAGAGATGGCACCCTGCAGTGTCAGGGGTTGAACCTGTGCCTTCCAGTGAGCTCTCTCTCTCCAGTGCCATGCCTGTAGAGGACAACACTGTCCTTGCACTGTGCTTGAGGATGGCATTCATGCACTGATGCATCAGTGATAGGATGACTCCATTTCCACCTGAGATTGTTTCCCATTCACACAGGCATGCTTAGTTGAGTCTGGACCCTCAACACGGGACCTGGAAACCCCAATTTATCTATGCAACATCCCTGAAAACTAAAAGCATCACTCTCCAACAAGATGACCTAAGAAGGTACAGTGTGACTCTTTGGCTGGTTCTGAAAAGCCCAGTGCATTACAGATGGATGCGTGAGTTTGTGAAGGGTTCTGTGTCGAAACTCTTCAGGTAAACTCTAGTTAACAATTTCAAAGCTAGGGACATCCTTTAGCTTAAGGGGCAAAGGCTAAACAAAGAGCCAGGAGGAAAGAAGCCTTTGGAATAGGGGGAGGGACAGAGCCAGTGAGAGTCCAGAATTCCCAACAGGCACTTGGCATTTGCTTACCAATTGGTATTCAGTGTCCCGAAAGAACCAAGGTGCACTGTTAGAGGAGTATTGATTTGGATGAATGGAGCAGTCGAATGTTTTTGCTTCTCAGACCAGAAAGCTCACTTGGCTTTGCATGATTGGGTTCCAAATTGTTCAGTAGTGCATCTCTTGGCGCTGGTGTGCGTATGTGAAGTCCTACTGTTCAGCCAGAACAATTGCTGCGGCTCTTCAGCGTTTCAGGGTTGGTCATGGGGAATAGTGTGTTTCACTGCCCAGGGGGAGGGAACAGTTCCTTCCCTGACTCGGGTCTGTAAGCACCCTGGAGGGCCAGGGAGGAGGGAAGTATGTAAAGTTGACCAGTACCGGGAATGTATCCAGAACTTGGGCCTGGGGGTAGATGCAGCTGCATAGTCATGAGGCTCGAGGATAGAGGCAGTAATAAGTCAGGAGAGGAAGGAAGCCTCCTTTATTTACCCAGTCAGCAGTTACTGAAGACCCATGGGTGCCAGACTCATTCAGGGCAGGGGCATAAAATCATGATTCTTGAGGCCACACCTGTGAGTGAGCTTGGGGGCAGTGAGAAAGGAGAGGTGCTGGGTTAGGAATCTATTCTGCTATGGAACCGAGGAAGTGAAACTCTGCGTTCTCTCTCTCAGTCAGTTTGGAGGGGACTCTCTCTCTCTCTTTCATTTTATTGAATCATCGTGAGATACAGTTACAGGCTTTCATGTTTGAGTTACAATCTCACAATGATCAAACACCCATCCCTCCACCAGTGCACATTCCCTACCACCAATATCCCCGGTATACCCCCCTTCCCCACTCTCCCCCGGCCTCCATGGCAGACAATATTCCCCATACTCTCTCTCTACTTTTGGGCATTATGATTTGCAATATAGACACTGAGAGGTTATCATGTTTGGTCCTTTATCTACTTTCTGCACACATCTCCCATCCCGACCGGTTCCTCAAGCCATCATTTTTTTAATGATCCCTTAGGAGGGGACTCTCTTAACTGTTTTCCTCCTCTTTTTCTCTCTGAGAACCTAGCAAAGCATACTTCTGGCTGTGTATTTTTCCCTTATACCTTGGTGCAAAAGATGCACACAGACTGGAACTTATCATTTCAGCTTCCCAGGAGCCAGTTTCAGGACAAAGGGGAGGGAGGGAAGGAGGCCTGGGTCTTCAGCGTCCACTATCAGCCACGTGTTTGAGGGCAGATTTTCAAAAATCCAACTGAATTTCTGGTTTCCTGGTCTGTGATTTCCTATCAGAGTGGTACTCCCTAGCCAAGGCCTGAGCCACTGAGGTTTGATTCTCATCTCCTGACTCAGAACAGATCCAGCGAGAGAAGGATGGTTGGGAGGGTCCCCTGGAGAAATATGAACAGAGAATTCAGGACCATGCCTGGCATGTAGGGAACCCTATGAAAGCTGAAAACAGTGATGGGAAGGAATGCAGGAAAATGAAGATTTCATCTATTCTATATTGATTCATTCCATCAGCAAATATTTCTTTAATAGTAAATCAAAAGAGCACGGCTTCTGGAGCCAGACTCAACTCCTGTATGGTAGTTGGGGTGGGAAACTCATGCCAGCAGTGCTCAGGCATTACTCCTGGTAGTATTCAGAGGATCAGATGTAATGCCAGGGATTGAACCAGGGCTGGCTGTATGCAAGGCAAGTACCTTACGCACTACTGCCTCTCTGGGCCCTGGCTGATACTTTATCTGCTATCTTTGAACCCTTGGCCAGATGATGTAATGCTCTCTTGTCCTTCTGTTTCCTCAATTGTGAAAAGAGAGGAATTAGTAATAATAAGTGGAGATTGTTATGAGGACTAAGGAGAGCAAGAGGTGCATGTGTTGGCAATCACCATCATTTTGTGCATTAAGCCCAGGGTTAGTCACTGCCCTAGGGTTGGGAGCCTAGCCAGTGGGAGATGGGTTTTATCCATCCTATATACCCCTGGAAGAGATAGCTTATCACAAAAAGCAAGTAAATTGATAAATGATGTATTTTTTAAGGTAGTGGTAAGTGCCCTGAAGGAAGTGAGCGAATAATGGGAAGTGAATAATTAGGACTGAAGACTGATAATACATTGAGAGGAAGAGACGAGGTTGAAAAGGCACTCCACACAAGGACCACTTACTGAAAACAGGAAATAAGCAAGTTTTTGCAGAGAGAGAGGGGGGAGGGTGAGGAGGAGAGGGTAAGGGGGGGGGAGAGAGAGAGAGAGAGAGAGAGAGAGAGAGAGAGAGAGAGAGAGAGAGAGAGAGAGAGAAAACACTTCTTGAATTTCCAAGAGAGGCAAGTAAGGTGTGTAGCCCAAAATAAGTGCAGTTAAATAAAGATTGATTCTGGGGCCAAACAAGCTTCCAGATAATTATTTCTCTGCTAGTGAATCATTATGGCTCACAAATGAATCCATCTTTTTATGTTCTCAGTACCAAAGGTCCCGGAGAGATGGATTTATTCTCCTTTTCACCTAGCTCTCTTCACCTGCTCCCCTCACCTCCTGGAATAGATTCGAAGGGCCATTTATTTGGAAACTCCCTACTCTTCCCTTTTCATTTCTGCTCTCTGGGTTCCTGCCTCAGGGCCTCACACAGCTCTCTGTAGCCCCTTGGGATTTGGCCCCGGGATGATCCAGTTTCTCCTGGACATTTCCCAGCTCCTGCAGGTACTCAGGACATAGGAGTGGAGGAGACAGCATCAGTTCTGGACCAAAGCAGGGGTTCCTAGGAGAGGTTCTTGAAGCGCTCTCCTCCTTGGTTGGGGCAGTGCAGGCTATGGATATGCCCTCAGCCTGACTCCAGTTCCATTGACTTCAGGGCGTCTGACCTCCTGGCTTCTCAAGTGCCTCAAGCTCCAGGACAAGCTGGGCTGCTTCCTATATTTTGTAGGCATTCACATGCCTCTGCAAAATGAAATACTCAGCCTTGAGCAGGCCCCTGCTGTCGAAGGTGACTTCCGCTCTTCAAAGTAATTTCCACAGATGTTCTATCTGACTTCCCTGTTAGAGTATCTTTGCCATTCAATGACAGTATCATATATATGTCGAGATTTTATCCGTGTCCTTGAAGAAGACTGTAATCTCCTGTGCATACACTGCTGTGTCAGTACTAGGGATAGTGTCTGGTGCAGAGAAGGGGCCAGATAAAAATGTGAGTGAATTGAATGGCATTCAGAGGAAGCACGTCTCCTCCTTACCTCTTGCCTTCTTTGGGCGTTGGCTGTATGGACACTATGAGACAGTGAAATATACAGTTTGGGTGATTTGAGTTTGGAGTTGACTGCCTGGGTTTTCCTACAGTAACCTTCCTCCATCCTATATCCCTGGCTTATAAAACCCAGAGAGTAGCAGGACCCACCGCACACACTTGCTCTTGAGATGAAATGAGCTCCTCTGTGGAGAACCACCAGAAAGCTTCCTTCTTCAGGGAAGGGTCATATCAGCTATGCTGTGGTCAGGATGGTTGGGAGCATGTTCCTTATCACACCCTGTTGGTGTGCCTGAGCTCGTGGCTGGAGTTCCCTGGTGTCAGTTCAGCAAGGACAGACAGCCACAACAGAGCCCCAGGCCATAAGCCCAGGAGAGAGCCAAGGAGATGACTCAGAAGCCTGGAATGCAGGTGTGCAGGAGGGAATCTTGGTTTCTACCCAAGCACTGCTTTCTCCCCTGAGCACACCTGGTGCCTCTGCCCCTGGTTGTAGACCCCTGAGACTTACACTTAACCAGCCTATAGGAAGTGTTGCAAGGAGAATGAGTGGCGTGGTCATGAGGCCCTGAAGTCCTTCCCTCAAGGTTGAAGCTCTCGGGCTCTGCGAGACTGCCCTCCAGCCTCCGTCCTTTCCTCAGCCCTTCAACCATAATGTTATTACACACCGACATACTCTGACCTGCTGAGTGCCACTTCCCGGGGATGGGGCTTTGCTTCGCGCCTCTGGGCACGAAGAGCTTGTTCAATTATAGACCCCCTGTGACGGGCCCAATCACAGGCACACACATTAGCTTCTGATTATACCCTTGTTGAGTTTCTCTTGACAGGAAAGGAAATGAATTTACCTCACGTCACCTCTCTGAGGCTCCTGTGGTAATAGCACCTTTCATATTTCGTCAGACCAAGGAGGAAACGTTTATTCCGTGGACCAGTCTATGAGGGCCTGTGTGTCCACCCCTAGAGTTGGCTTGAACTGCTTCCACCTGGCTTAGTTGACCCTTCACCTTCATTCCAGGCTTCCAGGGGAGCCAGCGCTGAGGGAGACATGACCTTGGGGCCTGCTCTTAAAGTCTTGAGCCACCGAAGCCCCAGGCTGCTTGGAGACCCCCTGGCACCTTCACTTCCTTGTGTCATGTGGGCAGTTCCTGCACAGGGTGAGAGTTGAAATTGACTTGTGTATATGAAGTGCTCCAACTGGGCTTGGCAGACGCTGAGCACTGCTTTCTTCTCTTAAGCTGTGTCGTGACCAAGTTAAGGGCAGAGCCCTAAGTTCACTTTCCTCTCCATCCTTTGAGCATAGATACACAGTCCTGTGCATCTTCATGTGGTTGGGAGAAGGCTAGGGATGTGCCTGGGGAAGCGTCAGACCCCAGCGCCTACACAGAGCGAGGGCCGCAAGACTTGGCTCTGCTCCTGCTCCTTCGTGCTGCTGGCTGTCTTCCTCACCAAAGGGGGAAGTCAGAGTGCTGTGGGGGAGGGGGTATCATCAGGGCGGGTTGTCATGCACCTAGTCTTGCTCCCCACTGTCAGGACAGTACATTCCTCAGGGAAGGATTATCACGATTGGAGCAGATTATGTGCCGCTAAGGGAACTCAGGGCCAGGATCAAGGATGGCAGATTCCTTCCAGAGCTCTCAGACTCGGCCCATAAATCAAACCTCCTCCCCCTCACTCCTCCATCCCGTCTCCATGGCAACCTTGGTGTCCCTGCTGAAGCCCACCCTCCCAGCCCTGCCAGAGGTCTCCCTGGCAGCCCCTTGACTGCTGGACCTTAGCAGAGAATGGGCCAGACATGGCACTGCCTAGCCCACACAACAGGGAGAGGTCCTCACAGAGAAAAACAAACAAATAAACAAACTACCATGACCAAAGCCTCTGCAGGATTTTTACTTAATCTGGGTAAAGACATCAGCACAGCTTCTAAAACACAACTGGCCAGCCTGTCCTGCACCATTTCCTTGGAGTTCTTTGCTGGTTGATGTCCAGAGCGATGCGACTTCAGGCTCAGCAGATGCCAGTGGCAGAGCCTCTTGCTTGGGAGAACCGTTGGATAGAAGGGCTGTGGGGGTCCCATGGAGTCCTGGTGCTTTGTTCTATGAGCGCACAGAACCTCTAGCCCTTTCCTCTTGTTCTTTGGGCCTGCCCACAGGGCAAAGATTGACAGCTTGGTCCTCATCAAGGTTTGGGGCCTCAGGCCCATGGGTTCCACTCGCCTTCCTGGGCCCACAGCCCCCCTCAAACCCCACAGCACAGCGAGCATTCTTGCTTCCTGAGGAGCCTGGGCCTACCCAATACCAGCCCTGAGGAGCCTGTGGAAGCCAAATCTTCAGGAGTAGGGTCACGGACCCATCTCTGTCCACCCCCCAATAAAAAAGCGAGTGAGAACTGGGGGTGGGGGAAGACAGAGGCAGACACACCTGCAGAGAGATGGGGACTCTCGGAAAGGAAAGAGGCATGAAGGATAGAGGAGAAAAGGTGAAAACCTTTAGGAAAAGGTTGGGAATCAAGACAAAGACAAATCCACAGAAGGGAAGATAGGAAATGACAGATACTGAATGGCCTCTCATATGTGGGATTTAGAAAGCAGAGCAAGAGACTATCACATTATTGAAGGCAACGGAATACTCTCTAACTGTTCTCTAGTACTGAGCCTGAGCTGACGGAGGGGTGTGGGGGAACCCCGAGGCAGTGGTGGAGGGCAGCAGACCCTGGCAGAGGATGTGGGGTTGGAACGCTGAATGCTTAAGACCCTGCCCTTGACAGTATAATAAATCATGGTGTTTTATACATAAAAGAATTCAGAAAAAAGTAGGGAATGACAGTGGTAGGTGTCAAGCACTGCAAAGTTAAGGCATCCCAGACTAGAAGTATCTCATGTACTGTGTCCTGCTGACCCTTGACAACAAGGCTACGATGTGAATGCTCCTCTCCACTAGAGGAAGAAACAGGGAATTTCAGAGAAGTCAGGCCTCTTCTATAGGGTCACATACTTTTAGGTGGGGACCCAGGACCAGAACCCAGGTCCACTTGAATGAAGATGAACCCCATGTGCTTAGTCTCATGCTTAAGAGGCTGCCACCCCCCAAGAACCTGGGTGAGCACCTCGTTGTTCCCTGCATGGCAGAGTCCTGACAGCTGCAAAGACTCCAGGTGAGCAGCTGGTGCTAACGCACCTCTCCCTGGGCCCTGTGAAACCAAGGGCGCCTGGACAGCAGAAACAGAGGGAAACTGGGTTTTGTGTGTGGAAGAAGTCTCAAGAGAGGTTGTTGGTATGGCTCAAGCTGCACTCTCCTGTCAAGGTCAACATCTCTGAGGTGTCAAGATTCTCTTGGCTTTGCCCTCGTGGTGGCAAGATGAATGGGCAGCTTTAGACTGTGGAATTAGAAGGGACAGAAGGGTGAAGCTGTTCCTTCCTCCTCAGACTTCTGCCCCTCAGGAGTCACCGGATGGCCATCTGTAGTCTTATGGAAGGCAGAAGTAAGTCTAATTTTTCCTGCCTTGAGGACTGGCAGCCTGGGAACCCCCCATAGCTGAGCCCCACCAGTGTCTGTCATGTTCTAAGGGACCCTTTGGGGAGCAGGGGGCCATTTTGTTCTCTCTGCGGTTGACGTACCCTTCTGAGGGGGCTGGTGCGGGGGAGGCCCACGGCTGCTTCCTGCCCAGCGCTGCTGGAGAGGGGGTGAACGCAGCCACATCTGGCGTGTCTGGAAGCCGAGCCGGAGTCTCAGCTCACACAACCTGCTCCTCTCTGCACTGCGGGCTCACTTATCCCAAGAGGCAGTGATTAGCTGAAGGAGGCAGCAGAGAGGCCGGAAAGGGGGCAGAGAAGGAGCGTGTGTGAATTTGACGGAGTTTTCTAAAAAAGAAACAAAACCAAAAAATGTACTATTGATTTGGAGGATGCAGGGAGAGGAAGTGCAGGAGTCGGCAACGAGAGGCTCCGTCCAGAGCGGCAGGTGCGGGGCCGCCTGTTTCTCCATTGGAGGCCACATCTGACCAGGCCTTTGCGACCCATTTCCCGCTGTTCTCTTTTAAACACTTTTTTTTTCTGACTGCTACCCACGCCTCTATAAAATTTTGATACCAAAACCTACTATATATCTGCGTATGTGCCTTTTCAAGATTGATCTACATCATGCACGCACAGCAGAACTGGAGCACACATGCCCAGTGTTTGTCTCCTCTGTCCTCTCTCCCTCCCTCTCTATTTCCCCCCCTCCCTCCCCCCCTCTCTTTTGCTCCTTATCTTCACTTCTGTGGAGAATGTGTGTGACTCACCTGGGGCATAACTGTGCTTCCTGGGGAAGGGAGAGTGAGGGGCTCTGGGAGAAGCTCCCCATTTCTTGAGTACTTTGTTTTCTGAGGACCCCAAGGCTAATGCTTTTAAAATAGCATCTCACCTGACCTGTGAGCTGAAGTCACCCCCCTCTGAAGAGAAAGGAGCAAATTAATTGAAGCCAAGAAAGGGGGCTTGGAACCTCTGATCTGGAGTTGGTTCGTCATGAGCACACATGGTTTGAACTGGAGCGAGCCCTTTCCCTGAGGATCTGATGCTCAGCAGGTAGAGAGAATGACTGCTGGGGTGGGCGGGGAGACTTACATCAGAACTGGGCTCAGAGTCAGACAGAGTCTATGGCCAGAGAGAGACATGAATCCTATTTTCCCTCCACTCCAGAGGTCCTTCCCTAGCCTGCAGGGACTGTGCTGACTCTTATGCATAGGACTCTTTCCATGAGGACAGGCTTTAGTCACAAATGCCCCCCAAATCTCAGGAGAACAACATTCCACATGCGTGTCACCTGTGTTCATACATCATATTCTGCAAATGTTATTCTGGAACCTTGGTATCTTTCATGCCGAAGTCTTCCTTTTCACTTGTGATTAGCTGCATGAATCAGGGTCCCTGCAGCTGGGGGTTAAAGGTCACAGAATTTTCTGCATGACTCCCGGAGTTTCCTCTATGGTGTGACTCATGCTACTTCCATTTGCATTTCATTGGCCACCATGGGTTCCATGGCTCAGTCTATCTTCAAAGACAGCCAGGAAGAGGGATCCTGCCATCACCCAGTTATGAAGAGCAAGAGGTATTTGCAAACTAAACAGGACCCCGATGATAATAATTGTGATGAAGTTATTAAATTGATTTTACAAGATCAATTTTTTCCTCCCTTCTGTTGTCTTTGCAGCACTCTGACTGATGATCCCGCCCTTGGTCCTCAGGTTATGCTCTTTGGCAAATATTTGTTTTCCTTTCCAACTAAAGGGCAGGGAGGAAGTGGAATGAGAGAACTCCAGTTATTTACTGAGGCTCCATGAGCTGAGTGCAGGGCCCCATGCTGGCCCGTGAAAAAAATCCTCATAACTCAGGATGGTAGCCACTGAAGGTGAAGGATTAATTATTTCCTCCTCCTTCTCCTCCTCCTCCTCCTCCTCCTCCTCCTCCTCCTCCTCCTCCTTCTCCTCCTCCTCCTCCTCCTCCTCCTCCTTTTCCTCCTCCTCCTTCTCCTCCTCCTCCTCCTCCTCCTCCTCTTCCTCCTCTTCCTCCTCCTCCTCCTCTTCCTCTTCCTCCTTCTCCTCCTCCTCCTCCTTCTTCTCCTTCTCCTTCTCTTCCTCCTCCTCCTCATCTTCCTTCTCCTTCTCCTCCTTCTCCTTCTCCTCTCCTCCCCCTCCCACTCCCTGGTTTTTTTTTTTAGTTTATGGACCACACCCACTGCTCAAGGCTTACTTCTGGCTCTGTGCTCAGAGATCATTCCTGGAGGGCCTGGGGGACCATATGGGTTACCAGGGATCAAACGAAGGTTGGCCACATGCAAGACAAACAGGCAAACTGTACTATCTCTCTGGATCAAGGAAGGATTGTTTCTGAATTCCTGAATACCTGGCATGCGTCTCTTCTATCCCTGACTCACCCAACTTCTTGTTGATTGACACTTTAAGTTAGGAATATGGGAAAATTGATTGAGGAAGATTCTTGAAGGAAGATGGTCGGAATCAGCAAACTAGCACATACATTAGACTGTGTGGTGAGATTGCCTTCATAATACTTTTTTTGATGATAGTCCATTATCCTTATTCCATTTGTTCCTTTAGGTTGGACACATTAGTAGTCCCATCTGATAGATGGGTGACCATTCTCAGAGCTGGTGTATCAATTTGGTTGTCTTAACTGCTAGAATTTGAGACCTCACCTCCTTCCTGGAGTGTCAACTGATTTGGACCCACAGTCTTTTTTTTTTTATCACTTAGTGCCCAATGTCATTAATCTAACACCCTCAATTTGGTGGGACTTAAGAATGACAACCATTTGAAATTGAGTAGAATCCAGTATTATTAAAATAGCATTCTAAATTTTAATCTTGTGCATCGACTTTTTAATAGCTTTTACTTCCAGTAAAAATTATGAGCCAGGCTCACAGACATTCAATTTAAATACTGTCAGACAAGACTGATTTCTCTTCTCAGATTGCTAACCAGCCTGCTCTTCCTTCCTTCCTTCCTTCCTTCCTTCCTTCCTTCCTTCCTTCCTTCCTTCCTTCCTTCCTTCCCTCCTTTCCCTCCTTCCCTTCCCTTTCTCCTACCCTCCCTCCCTCCCTCCCTCCCTCCCTCCCTCCCTCCCTCCTTCTTTCCTTCTTTCCTTCTCCCTCACTTCCTCCCTTTCTCCATTTTCTTCTTTCTCTCTTTTTCCCTTCTCTCCCCTTTCCCACTCTCCAACCCCCTTTTTAATTTTATTTTAGCGATGAGTTGTTTTTTTTCCCACTACCTGGTGACTTTGCAGGGCAGACACAAAAGGAAGGCTTATAGCCTTTTACTTTGTTCTCCTCTTTTCACTATCTTTCTTCTAGTCCATCCACAGAGGAGGCTCCCTGAGAAAGCCAGATGGTTCTCTATCTGGAGTGCCTTTTCTCTTTGTTCCCTATTGTCATGCTTTGAGACAAGTTTGGTGATCACTGTTGGTACCTTCCCTGCGGCGTGCTGTTTCAGCGCCCAGTCTCCTCACTCACACTTGTCAGCGTCTCCCAGGAAAGGCTGTGTGTAGGAAGGATGCCTCACCCCTGACGTAGCCACCTCTCAGCTCTTCCCCAGCAGCCTCTGATGCCTTCCTGCCTGGTTATATTTTACTCTTCTTCAGCTCAGTTTCTCTCATCTTGAGCTAAGTTTGTGCGTGTGTGTGGAGAAAGGAGACGGAGACAAGACCAATAGAAAGGAGGGAAAGTGACTGTGGAGGAAGGATGAGTTTTGGGATTTAGAATCAGGATCTGTTTGATTTCTTTGCCAGTTGCTAACTCTGTGACCTTGAATAGTGACTGAGCCCTCTGGAGCTTCACGCATGAAATAGGGTTAGTGGCCCTTACCTAGTTTTGGGGGTTATAATGTGGATCAAGGGGGGAATAAAAGGTACTGAATAATAGTGATTAACACAGTGAATAATGGCATCTTTAAAGAACAACCCCCCTAGTTTTCTCTACCCCAGTGTCACATTCAAACTGGAATCACCACGTAGGAGCCCTGGGGAAGTACCAGCATCTCCTAGCCACCTTCTAGACCAATTAAATCAGCACCTGGGGGTGTGTGCTCTGGCATCTTTACTTTCAGAAATCTCTCTAGGTAAGTTGGATGCATGCAGGAGTTGAGAACAACTCTGTGTCCCTAGGGTTGCCTAAAGCCTGAATATACTTTTCTTTGGAGATCAGAGAAATCTTATTTTAGTGCTTGTGGGCAAAGACCCAGATCTCTCATTAGTGCTGGAGTGGGATTTTACCTTATTTGACTGTGCCTAAGAGAATACAGATAAGAGGTGAATGGATCAGGGGTTCTCAGAGGATGTTTATTTTCTTTTGTGTCCCTGCATGCATAATCCTTGCTTCCAAGGGGGTGGTGGAAGATGAAAGCAATAAAAAGAGAAGGAAGAAAAGAGGAAGGAAGGGATTCTCAGTAGACACTTTCCCAGACTCTCTGCCCTCCAGGTTGCTTCTCTGTATTCTGAAAACCTTTGATCTAACCTTGAACTTTTCAGTATGATGGCCGCAAACCTTATATGGCTACTAGACCCCTGAAATCCAGCTAATCTGAATTGAGAATGAACTGTCATACACATATTCAAGGACTGAAAGACTGGGCAAGACAAGTACCCTGTCTGTTGTACTATCTCTCTTGCCGCAATATTTTTATATATTAGGTTGTATAAAACATTAATTTTAACTTCATCAGTTTTCCTTTTATGGTGGCTACAAGATGACATTTAAGCGACCTATCAAGCTCACACAGTTATTTCTATGATAGTACTGCTCTAAACCCCTCATTGGACACTGAGTCTATGGTTCATAGGTAAATATGTTTTAGTAATTTATTGATTGTCAGTTTGAGGATAGAGAAGTCAGCATCCTGTTAACTTTACGTTCTAAAGTACCTGTCTTGGGCTGGAGCAATAGCACAGTGGGTAGGGCATTTGCCTTGCACGTGGCCAACCCGAGTTCGATTCCCAGCATCCCATATGGTCCTCTGAGCACCGCCAGGAGTGATTCCCGAGTGCAGAGCCAGAAGTAACCCCTGTGAATCACCAGGTGTGACCCAAAAAGAAAACGAACAAAAAAAACCAAATAAAGTACCTGTAATTAGAAAATACTGTACTCCGCAGGTACTGGTAAAAGTTTTCTGTAATTGTTGATGGTGGTGATGATGCTAATGGTTGTAGTGATAAAAAGAATGTGTATGGTGTAATGTTAATAATCTTGACCCCAGATGGTATATTGGGGACAAATTGCACATATATTTGAGAATCCATTTATGATAGTTGTATTTATTGGTTATAGTCTTTTTTAGAGTAAAGGTATTTAAATGCCTTGGAGTGGTTTGATTACAGTATGAAGATCTTTGATGCATGGAGAAGAATTGTCATGGACTGCTTCAAAATCTTTAGTAAGCAGTTATATGGACCAGTACTAGGGAATGGTTTCTAGTAAAGAACAGATGAGCTAGAAAGAATCCCCACTCTTGGGGACACTGGTACTGGGAAGTGTACTCTAGTGGAGGGATAGGTGTTGGAATATTGTATGACTGAAATCCAATCATGAACAGCTTTGTAAGGGTCTGTCTTATGGTGATGCAATAAAAAAGTTAGAAAAATAAAAAATACCAAGAAAAGAAAAAATATTCCCACTCTTGAGCTCTTACACAGTATTTGAGAATAAACACAGTTTCCAGTAAAGCGTTTCATCATTCAGATTGCACGTATAATAAGCATCCTGGATAAAAATAAAATGAGACAAAAGAAAAATGGTGCAGTAAAGCTGAGTGGGTAACTTGTACACCTTCCACGGGGGTGTCATTAAGCAAAAGCAATGATCAAACACATCTTTTGAGGGCTCCCATTATTTCCTGTTTCATTCTTTACCCAGAATCTTGATTTTTTCACTTGTTCGTTTGTTCAACAAATACATGCACTGCAATGCTTTTATGAGCTTCAGGCAATGGTGAGAGGAGGAAGTGTGTTCCACCCCCCAAGGAGCTCAGAGCTTTGTCTCAGCAGCGTGAAAAATGCACCAATTATACATCATGCGCACATCCTTTTTCAAGTAGCTCCTCAATTAGGCTACACTTCAGGGGTTGCAGAGTCACTCCACAGTGCTCTCAGGTAACACAAGTGAATCTCATCTAAAGTAGGATGTACTGGTGCTGTTGCCCGTGGAGATATAGTGTAAGGAGTCTGTGGGATTCTGCTTATTCTTAGTAGCCCAAACAAGTCTATTGAGCTTAGGTATGGGTTTATTTTGGAATTGTAAGCCTGTAGTCATGTGACTTGTAGTAATGTGTTCTGAGTGGACTATTTGCAGCTTCATCTAAGCTATTTGTGTCTATTTGGTTCTTATAGTGAGGAACCAGTAGGCCTCTGGTCCAGTCTAGTCCAGTCCAGGTTGTCAAGATAATGGAGCCTACATCTTACTTGATATCCTCAGCACCGTTATTGCTTTATTTTCTGGAATTGGCTGGCAGAATGAGACCCACATTGACCATCTGAGGCTGTCTCGGCACTGCAGGCAGGAAGCAGGAAGCATACAATATTCAAAACTGATGAGCCTATGGCATTTGTGTAAAGACAAAGCTGAGACAAAGCTCTGAGCTCCTTGGTTAAAGAGAAAAGCTTGTCTCTTTGGTTCATTTCACCCTTGGAACTTGAAAAGCTGTTTTTATTTATTTTTTTTTTAACTAAGTCAACACATACTCCTCCTGAAATGAAGCTAAGATCTCTGTATTCATTCAAGTCATCTGAAATTGGGGAGCTGGGATGAGACTGACCAAAGGACTCTCTTCTGACAATTCTGTGCTTCCATGGTTTCTATTTCTCTTGTCTGTCCCTAAGCCGTCTTCTGATTTTCTTGTTGCCTTCTTGGCGATGTGTTCAGGTTAGTTCCTCATCGCTCCAAAAACACTCCTAGGTCTGTTTAGTGACCCTGAAAATTCCCAATGTTCCGGATTTGAATCTCTAGTGGGAGGAGAGCAGATGGCAGGGCTGTTGTTCCTTCTGCCACTCGGGGAAGCAGGTGGATGGATACTAGAGTTACAGCAGCTGGTGGGAAGGTGGGAATTTTAGGGCTAAATCTAAAAGAGACACCAACTTCTCTTCCCCATCCCCCTGGGCAAAGCATCTCACCTGGAACCTGCAGGTATGGCAGAAGGGGGCAGATGTTGGGATCTTCTTTAGTTTGTGAGGCAGTAAAGAACAATATTGAGTGAGGGGCTGGGAGTTGGTATTGTTCTGGATTTTCACATGGTGCTTCCCACCTTACTCTTGCAGTGAGGGTCCTTGGTAGCTTGAACTCTTATCTTGTCTCTTGTTGTAGCTCCAGAGCCTTGGAAAGCTGGTGCTAGGGATATCTGTAGCCTTCAATAGAACCCACTTATGTTCATGGTTTTCTTGAGTTAATTACTGCCCATTAAATGAATGGCAGCCATGGTCTGGAGAAGGAAAAAGAGGAGATAACCCAAAATTTAATTCTTTAAGGATTTGCAATACTCTGTAGGAGGAAGAGGGATACATCTTCTGGATCATTGGTATATTTATTAAACTAAAATAAAAACTGTGGGTGGCATTTGAATATCAGTAATTATAAAATACCTTTCACTGCCTCCCTCTTCAGCCTTTTTACTGATTCTACCTAGTCAAGACAGGAAGTGCTGTTCATAGTTGGGTTGCATGCTGTTGTATTAAAGCACTGTTAATATAAATTAAACAGAGGGATGAGCTAGGATTTTCAAAGTTATTAGCTGTTATATTCCTCATGTTCAGACCTGCTGGCAGATAGTGTTAGGAGCCTGGGAGTATGCCGTGCAGGGTGAGCCAGGCCAGGATTTTTTTTAAGTTTCCCTGGTAAACCACATATGAAAACCAGGTTCTTTGTGGCACAGAACAATTCAAGGAGGTGGCAGGGGGTGGCCAGTGGGACACTGGTTTGTTTGAAGTCAGTGCCTGTTTCCTGCTTCTGTAACTTCTATAGATTCTGTCTTTGTACTCTGGAAAGAGATGGGGGATGGCCTGGCAATGACAATGACCATGGTATTCTCATCGCTATAATCTCATTTCTGTGAGATATAAATCATCAGCGCTTTTCTTATTTAGCCTGGCTCAGTACTCAGCCTGTGGAATTATTAACTCTTCACCATCTTAAGTTGGAAATGCTAACCAATTCATAGAGAAAAAAACCTCTTGGTTTCACAGTTAGTAAGAGGTGGGGTTGGGATCCAAACAGTGCTCAGTTGCTTTTCTGTGCTTGCTTACTACATATGCTGCCCGAGGAGCAGAGCCGTCTGTCCTGAACTTGCCCTTCACTAGTGGTTACCTGTCTTCAGGAAATGTACATCAATCTCAGCTGAGTGCAAAGCCTCAGCTGCCTTTTCAGTATAATGGAGTTGATAGCAACCACCTGCTTTGGAAAAATGCTACAAAGATGGAAGGAACTAAGGTGTGTGACAGTGTTTAGGGAGCGTTATGAGTTTACAATCAGATGGGGTCATTATTAGTGCTTGACTTTCATCCTGACTATTGGAATTTTAGCTTGAAGTTTGTGGTCAGTGAATATTTTTCAAAGGAGACAAGCACTTGAGACCCTGGCTTTCTGGAGCCACGCAGCTTGAGGCATCCTTGTGAGCCTTCTTGGCTCCTCTGGAAGGTGGCAGCATGATGAGGAAGTGATTGGGGGGTGCCTGGAGCATGGCTGAGTATGGGGTGGAGACTGAGGCTGTTGTAATTTGGCCTCAAGGCACTTAAGCGGCTACAGCTTTTAGAGAAATTGTAGACTTTATATTTTGATTGTCTTCCATTTTAAGAAACGCCTGAGTTCTTTTTGATGTGAAACTCAGTGGGTGGGTAAGTAAACAAACTTTTCTCATCTCAGCATCTACAGTTGGCTTATGAGTGGGGTAAAATGGAGCAGATAATAGAAACAGAAAAAAGGAAGGAAATCCGTGAGAATTAAAGAAGTAGTTGGGAATAAGCTTTTCTTTTTGTTGAATCTTCTTCAGAGTGATGCTAATAGCAACAAAAAAGTCACAACAACAACAATAAGGGTGATATTTATGCTTACTGAGTTCTTACTATTTTGCAAAAATGCTCTAAGCTACTTAAGAACATTAACTTATTTTATAACTTAAAGAACATTTTGAGATGAGAACTGCTTTTATGATGTTTTCATTGATGAATAAATTGAAACACTAAAAGGTGACAGAAGTTGCCCAGGACTACCTCTGCTAAGTGGTAGTTAGGATTAAAATCCAAGTGGCTCGATTCCAGTCCTACCCTTCCTGAGCACTCTGTGCCACCTCTTTTCAGCATATAAATTAGGTAATAGAAGAATTAAAACTCATTTCAGGTTGAAGAAATTCATGTTGTTCGATTTCTTATTATCCAGGTCAGCAGAGGGGAGCCAGTGATTCCCCCAAACCGTTTGTTCGCTCTGGCATGCTTTAAGAGGTTCAAGTTTAGAATAAGGAGAACAATTGGTGGGGGAGTCCAGTTACTAAATTCAAAATAAAATACTGACCAATAATTGTGTTTCTTTGAGCATGATATCAAGAATAACTTTTCATCCCAGACAGTTGCTCAGAAGTCATTGAATTTGTCTTCAGCTAATGTTCTCTTTCAGGACCATGGACAGGAGCCTGGGATTACTGTGGGCAAACATTCCAGTTGAACTGCTTGCTTATTTTTCTTAAGTTAATTTTCTAAGCCTTGTCGGAAGTTACTTTAACATTATTCAAGTGCACAAATCTGACATCAGACTGAATAATGTTTATCCATTTTTCAATGACAACTGCAGACTAGGCAATCAACTCTTTCTGTTCTCCTGGCCTTACTAAGACTTGCCTGACAGAGCCTGTCCCTTTGTTTTGCAGTAGTCACTGCTTGCTTGGGTTGGAGTGATAGCACAGTGGGTAGGGCGTTTGCCTTGCATGCAGCCAACATGGCTGACCCGAGTTCGATTCCTCCGCCCCTCTCGGAGAGCCCGGCAAGCTACCGAGAGTATCTTGCCCACATGGCAAAGCCTGGCAAGGTTCCCATGACATATTCGATATACCAAACACAGTAACAACAAAGTATCACAATGGAGACGTTACTGGGCCTGCTAGAGAAAATCGATGAACAATGGGAGGACAGTGTGATAATACAGTCACTGCTTGTGGAAATTGGCAGGGGGTTGCAGCGGTTGGGGTTTCCCATACCAAGTGGTATATTACTGTATTGTATTACTTAAAGAATAATAAGTAATGAAATGGTTATTACTTATTAACTTATTTTATTACTTATCACTCATAATAAAATTACTTATTACTTTCAGGGACAACTCTTGCTCTGTGCAGAGGGGTCACTTCTGGTGGTGCTTGAGAACCAATTATATATAGTCCCAGGGATCTAATTGAGATTAGTCGCATGCATGGCAAGTGCCTTAATCCCTGTACTATCTCTGTAACATCCTACAGAATTTTTTGTCCTTCAGTGTGGGTGGTGCCAAAATATGATAAAAGAATAAACATTTACCTGTCCTTAAAATCATTAAATCAGATGTGTGTTGGGGGGAGTGGGGACTCAGGAGAGATAGTTGTAAACTTGCACATGTCTGATCTGACTTGTTTAAATTTAATATATAAAATAATAAACACCTAACTGCAGTATTATAACTATATCATCACAAAGAAACATCATATCTTTCTGGAAAACTCATTTACTTACAACCAAGGAAGCTGAGGTGCAGTGTAGGAAGTAAATGTTTTACCCTTAATCTGCTCTGATTATGCTGTCAGATCTCAAGCATGATTATTTTAAATGCCGTAAAATATTTTTGATAGTACCAATAGTCTGGAGTTTGAGTTATAAAACAACAAGATACCAGTATCACAGTCACGAACAACATCATCATCAAGGAAATAAATTTTGAGCATTTATTCTCTGCCAGCCAATACATTCATGACTTTTTTCTATTATGACTATGTGTGTGTGAATGAAGCTATGCCCAATAATATTCCGAGGGCTATGTGGTACCAAGGATCAAACTCAGGACCATGCACATAGAAGGCCAGTGCTCTGCCGCTTGAGCCACATTCCCCACCCAGCATATTATATCAGTGTAAAACTCCTGAAAGATTCATTACCTACCATTCTTATGGATGAGGTTCAGAGTCATAAGTAACAAAGTCTTCCATTACGAGAAATGTTGTTAACCAGGAATCAGACTCAACCTTCAGTGATGTGCCAAGGGTTTACCCTTTAGAGTGAAAGTCAGTTGTGAATGAGAGGGTCACCCTGGCAGGTCTATGTGGAGAGACTATGGCTGAGAAAAGAGTGATTGGCTGGGCAGTGTGGAAGAGTGTAGGACACTGGCCTGGGAGATGACCTTCATGGGAAGCTGTGAGGAAAACAGAGGGAATTCTGGTCTGGGAGTGCCAGTCCCTGAGCCAGGCCTCCTTCTCCCCAGGGGAGAGCAGACCAAACAGACTGTTTACCCTCCACACTGGCAGTGCTGACCCTGTCAGCCTCTCAGGCTTTCCTTGGTTCCCTGCTGAGGCTGGGCACTTCTGGGAGGCGGGATTCACAGTGGAAGGAGGCGAGGAGGGACGCAGCTGGTGCCAAGAGAAATATTAACTTGACATTTAGCAAAAGGGTGAATTCACTTATTGTGTGCAACAATGAGGTGTCTGCATCCTGAGTTGCCTTCCGCTTGCCTATTGTCTTTCCTGCTCCATGGGCTGGCTGGGCAGGCAGGCCTGAAAGTTTCAATCAGCATGGGAATGAAGGGAAGGTTCTTGGTGCAAAGCCAGTCTCTGTCTGTCTGTCTGTGTCTCTCTCTTTCTCTTACACACACACACACACACACACACACACACACACACACACACGAATCCCAGAGCTAAACTCATTGTTTTGGGCGTGCTGCTTCTCTCTGGTTGCTTCCTGGATACCCCAAAGTTTATAGCATCAGCCTGAATAATTCAGATGCTTTAATAGACTTCTACCCTGTCTCCCAACAAAATCTACTTTCTGTATACGTGGAGCATGGGCTAAGTGCATCCAGAAATGCTGACAGCATGACAAGAACTTCCTACTTAGCCAAACAGGATCATGGTATTATGGGGTTTGGCCTTGTCTTCCCAGGGCTCAGAGAGGTGGCAGAATAGATGGGTACTAGAGGGGGAAAGGGGAGGCTAAGACCTTGTAGGCTCTGGACTCATTCATGTGCCAGGCTCGAGCCTGGATATTTGAATTGCATCGCATCGTGAATTTTTACTGGGATTTGTCATGGTCAGGTCTTGTGGTCCCCTGTCATTGTCACAGTGAAGAAGTATGGAAGGGATTGAGAATTTTCTCAACTGCGAAGTGCAGATCCAGGAAGGATCACATACTTGAAGTTACTAGGGCATGGGTGATTTTAGAGAGTGGGCAGGGATGCGAGGGCACCGCATTCCCTTGTCCCACCCATTCCAGAAACTTTTCATGTCCTATCTATTTCAGCAGCCTGTGATGAGACCCAGATAGTTTGGAGAAAGGGAATGAACATAGTTTTTTTTTTTAATTTTTATTAGTGAGATACCATGAGGTACAGTTGTAGACTTACAAATTTTCTGCTTGGGTTTCAATTATACAATGACCAAATACCCATCCCTCCACCAGTGCTCATTTCCCACCACCACGGATCCCAGTATCCCTCCAACCTCCATCCCCCCCCCCATCCCACCCTGCCTTTGTGGCAGGGCATTCCCCTCTGTTCTCTCTCTCCTTTTGGGTGTTGTGGTTTGCAAAAGAGGAATGAGCATAGTTTTTAACTTCAGTGCCCACCATGATCCTGAAATCCTCAGGGAATTCTTTGTTTTCAACCTTCTTTTTCCAAGATTGTATCTCATAACTGAACTTCTAAATATCTGCCTCATGGCAATCAGAAACTCATGTAGCACTGTAGCACTGTCCTCCGGTTGTTCATCAATTTGCTCGAGCGGGACCAGTAACGTCTCCATGTGAGACTTGTTGTTACTGTGTTTGGAGTATTGAATATATCATGGGGAGCTTGCCAGGCTTTGCTGTGCAGGCGAGGTACTCTCAGTAGCTTGCCGGGCTCTCCGAGAGGGGCAGAGGAATTGAACCCAGCTTGGCCAGGCCAGCTGCGCACAAGGCAAACGCCCTACCACTGTGCTATCGCTCCAGCCCAGAAACTCATGAATTGTTAAAAAAAGATAAAGACCAAAAGAACCTTATGACTTGTTCTCTCCAGGAGTCGCTTCCATTCCTCCCTCACAGTAGCATTTGATTATGACTAGTTACACTGTCTTGAGTCTTGTTCCAATCCTGGAAATCCCTATTTTTGAATTCCCCTGCCCATTTCTCTAAACCAATAGGGAGACATAGAGCAGTGGAGAGATTGGACAGTGGGGAGGACACTTGCTTTACAGCATCCGACCCTGGTTTAATCATTGGCATTTCATTTGGTCCCCCACAGCTTGAGCAGAGATTCAGGGATAAGCTCTGAGTACCACCATGTGTACCCTCCCAAACAATCAAACAAATAAGCGAATAAAGCAAGAGGAAAATCAAACAGAACTTACATGGTTTCTAAGATTTATAATGAGGTTAGAGGTAGAAGTGGAAACACAAAAATATATCTCCTGTCTATCTTGCAACATTTATTCAAGTAGTAATTATTATTGTCAGCTATCTATACACTCATGCCACCCCACAGTTCAACAGGGACAGCAGTATTTTGCCACTTAGGCTATTGTAAATTGATCAGTCTGGGGGAGGGGAGGGAATAGAAATAGAAATACAAATCAAACCTAATAGGTCAAGGGCAAACTATTGTTTCTCTGCCTATACTTGGCCCAGTTGAGTTTCCAAGCTGGGGTGGAATGGGAAAACATTTTTCATTAGATAGAACAGTGGGTAAGGTACTTACCTTGCTTAAGAACTACCCATCTTTGATCCTTAGCACCACATAGGGTCCCCCAAGACTGCTAGGAGTGATTCTTGAGCTTAGAGCTAGGAGTAAGCCCTAAGCACACCCAGGTTTTGCACCCAAACCAAAATAAATTAAAAAAATTTACCTCAAAACTATGCGTATGTGGAATACTTCCAGGGAGTTCCACTTGTTCTAATGAGAAAAGTCAGCTTTTAGGAATCTTGGCTTCCAAACCAATCACTCTTGATTTGCATTCTCAAAGCAAAGATTAGCCTCTCTGCAATATTGATGGAAATTCAGTGATGATGAGTCTATTAAGCTAATGAAATGGGTTGTTTCTTGATACTGGAAATTGATGAGCAAGTGCATATCAAGCTACCCAGGAGAACAACAGGGCAACAGTCCTGTACATAATGCAGACAGTTGTGTGTTAATAGCTTTGAGTTCAAGAGTTCAGATTTTTATTGAGAGGGGTGGTGTCGGGGTCACATCCAGGGGTGCTCAGGGCTTACTCCTGTTCTGGTCTCAGGGATCAGTTCTGGTGGGGCTGGGGGACCATAAGTGATCCTGGGGATCTAATGCAGGTTGGCCAGTTGCAAGGCAAGTGTCTCACCCACTGCACTGTCTCTCCTACCCCTGGTTTCCTTTTAATATGGAATAAGTCAGTTCTTCGGAGGTAATTCCCCTCTACCCAAAATGATAAAATCCTAGTGTCAGTGTGGACCTTGGATTTCCTCTAATGCAATATTTCCTAAAGTGGGTGATAGGACCCCCAGATGGGTGCTGAACCTATGGGCAGGATCCAGTATCAGCTGTGGGTGTAATTATGAGGGTGCTTTCTGTTGACTTAAAGATTTCCAAGGGTGCTGAATGATCTTTTTTTCCTGAAAAGGGAGTGGCAGACGGCATAAGTTTGGGAACCTCTGCTCTATAACACTGGCTGTCAAATATGATGTGTATCAAGCTGCCAGATACCTGAAGATGTTCATTCATCTGCAGATTCTTGGGCTGAAGCCTAGATTGACTGCATTTGAGTGTTTGGAATCTCTATATATTTGGGGCTGGGAAGGGGGGACCACATCCAGTGGTGCTCAGAGGCACTTACTTACTCTGTGCTCAGGAGTGACTCTAGCCAGGACTCAAGGGACCATATGTGGTGCTGGGGATTTGAACAGGGTTGGTCATGTGCAAGACAAGTGCCTTAACCCCAGTACTATCTCTCCAGCCTTTTGAAAAAGGTAGTCCAGGAGAACTAGGATTTGGGAATAAGGATACCAGTATTTGGCAATAATAATCCCCTAGCTTCCAGCTGTCAGGCAGCGGATAATTTGCAATGAACTATTCCCAGTATGGGTGCTCTGAGCAAGACCTTCCTCTCCCTGCCCCTGGGAGCAGGACTCTGGGACAGAACTCAAAGTGACCCTTTGCAAGTGCTTTCTTATGTGTCCAATGCACAGGGGTAGTTCTGTCTGACATTCCTGGGATGTTCAGTGGACAGACAGATAGAGAGAGAAGCCTTTGTCTTCATCCACTGCACAGACTTGTCACACACCAGGGGAGCCATCGGAGTTCTGGATTCCCTTGCCGCCTCTGATAGTGATTTCCTCAGAAACGTGTAGCACAAACAACGCTTAGGTCAGAATTTGAGTGGCTAATTAGATGACAACCTGCAGAAGTGGTCCCAAACTTTACAAGTATTCTAACATTGCAAAGTGACAGCCAGTGTGAGAGACACCAACTTTATTTTGGTTGTTTAGAAGCATTTTAATTTTATTTGATTACCTTTTTCTTTACCCAAGAACACTCATTTATTTTTAAAAATTTCAACACTGTGGCTTATAGTGCTGTTGATAATAGGATTTTGTGTTCAGGCTGTTCCAACAGTGGAGAGACGTTAATGATCACCACATAATCAGAATTTTGAGTACTTTTGAGGGTCCTTGTGGTTGGGTGGAAGAAGAATGGAAGCGCCATATGTCACTCCAGCCTGTGTGGATGGCACGTGTGTGCCTGCATCCGTCTCCCCCTTGCCCTGTTTTGGTGAGTTCCTTGGCTGTACTGAAAGGTAGAAGCAGCCTGATCCTATGTCACCTCTTACAAAGAAGCTACCTTGGAACATCACTACCTCCAAAGAGACTCTCTGTGAATGAGAAAGAATGAAACGTAAAGTCTTTGGAATTTGGGGGCTTCCTTTGTCAATGCAGCATAACCTTATCCAATCTAATCAGTGCTGTTGTTATCATCCTGAAGCCAGCTTTAAAGGGGTTAAAGCTTTAGGATCTTAGCATTTGTTGGTTGCTTTTCTTTTTCCAGAGTGAATTGAACTAGGAACTTTCTAGGAACTCTTTCAAGCTGTAGCATGATTTACTGAAGTAGAAAGAACGTGGTTATTTTGAGTCACAGAAGAGGAAAAAGAAAACCCAAAGTCTGGATTGTTGTCTTGCCCCTACAAAGGAATTAACCATATGGACAGGGGACAGTGACAAATCATTGCCTGATCAGGGGTGGATGAGTTCTTCAAATGTATTAATTACACACTCATGTCATTAACAATGTAAATATAAAAGCACACAGCTCGTAAAGCACGTCTTGTTCTGTCTGCTCATGACTTGGGACAAAGTTAGCCAAGAATGAATTAGTAACAAGCTCTGTGTGTGTGTGTTAGTGTGTGTGTTGTGCTTCTTCAAACTTCTTAGTCTGTGGCGGTAGAACTTTCTTCTTTGGGAGCCTTTGGTCAACCAACAGAATTAACAAACACTTTCTCCTCCAACGCAGACAAGTGCCTGTGATCTGCGAGTGGATGATAATTGGGCACTATTGGAATTATATGTAAAAGGCCCATTTGGCATGTGCAATCTCATATCAGAACACATGTGGTGAGGCACTTCAGAAAGTCTCTTTGTCCATAATAACATAAATATGATCTCTTGTCAATCAGCATCCATGGGATACCCAAATTCCAGGATGGGCCATACATATTTTTACATTAAAGTTTGAGGTCATTGCCAGACGTGGTTTTATTCACAGTAAACCTCCTCCAAGGGAGGCAGAAGAGGAGGCTGGTGACTCCCTGAATTCCAGGTTTCTGTCAGGAATTTCCTAGGAGAGCCACACTCAGTCTGTGGCAGCCTGTGAAACAGGGATGAGCTGCCTCTGCTGTGGGAGGATGGGAATGAGTAGGATCCTGCCATGCTTGAAAGCTTTGCCCCCCCAAATAGACCATAAAATGGTTTTGGCAGATGAGACATCCAGCCTGGTTCAGGGTAGGGCTCCAGTATCTGCGTCTGCTTGTCATTAGCTTCTCATGGGTTTGGTTTTGTCCGGGTTGCTCTGAACTCCCGGACATTTCAATGCTGTTTGGGCTTCCTTGCAATTGTGCAGCTGCTGTGGTTCATCTTGGATGAGGGCCGCTGTCCATCTGCTGGCATGTGGTAGGGCTGGCAGGTACGAGCTAAAAGCGAGGCAGAGGAAGGTGTAGCTGACATGGTGCATCCTGGCTGGGGAGAGGACATGAGTGCGGAAAATGTGGGCAGTTTCACCCTCTCTTCTCCAACCCCAAGCCTCAGAGAGTGAGACTGTCCTGAAAACCAGGGGTTTGCCTTTCCCTTCCCACTGTGTTGGGGCCCCAGCCTCAGCTTGAAGAGTTGAGAACTACTTTCCAGTGCCGTGCTTAGGAAAGGATTTCCTTCCTTTCTAGCAGAAATGTCCTGAATAACCCCTATCCCATAAGAAGACATTTTTGTTTTGGTTTGGGTTGGGTTTGGGTCCGCACAAAATGGTGCTAAAGGGCTAGAGTTATAGCACAGCGGGTAGGGTGTTTGCCTTGCATGCAGCCGACCCAGGTTCGATTCCCAGCATCCCATGTGGTTCCCTGAGCACTTCCAGGGATAATTCCTGAGTGTAGAGCCAGGAGTGACCCCTCTGCATTACCAGGTATAACCCAAAAAGCAAAAAAAAAAAAAAAACAACAACAACAACAAAATAAAACAAAACAACAACAAAAAACAGTGCTAAGGTCTGACTCTTGACTTCATGCTGAGGGAGCACTCCTGGTAGTGCTCAGGGGATCATTCTAGAAGTTGAACCCAGATCGGGTTCATGCAAGGCAAGTGCCTCAACACCTGTGTTATCTCTCTTGCCCAAGAAAGCATTTTTTTATATGTTTGTTTTAGGGCCACAGCCAGCAGTGCTCTGGAGCTATTCCTGACTCTTTTCAGTAGTAACCCCTAGAGGTACTCGGAACTATATCCGGTGCTGAGGACTCATACCAGGATCATGGCTGCATGCAAGGCAAGCACCTTACCTCTACTCTCTCTTGGGCCCAGAAAGCGGCTCATGTCCACGTTCAGCCTGATGCTTCTGTGTCCCTGCTGCACAGCCGCCATCCTTCTCTCAGACCTCACAGAGCTTGTTTCTTTTTCCCCTCTTAACTATTTCATTGAATCTCTATGAGATATACAAGGTTGTTCATGATTCAGTCTCGTCATACAGTGTTCCAACACCCATCCCTTCACCAGCACACGTTTCTCACAACCAATGTCCCCAGAGCTTGTTTCTTTCAAACACGGAACATGCTGCATCTCCAGGAGCCATTGGAGTGGCTGTCCTTTTGTGTAACAAAGAGACCTGTGGATGGGTCTCTTGAGGGAGAGGCTTAAAAGAGAAGGTTCAACTCTTAATTGATGCCCAGTCAGAGTTAATGTGCCTGTGAGACTAAGTGCCTCCTAGGACACAAGTTCCTCGAAGCCAACTGCTGTTCTCACGTATGTATGTGTCTCCTGCAGACGCAGATATGCACGGGATCCTTAATTGCCTGAGACGTGCTTGTTGATGAATGAATCCACTGCAATTGTTTTTCTGCATCTTGCCTTGGGCCAGCACACTCTGCTCAGGAACGCTAAGCTCCTGGCTCCTCAGCCAGCCCTGGGAGATGGTGCGAGCAAGGGAGACCAGAACTGCTCTTAAGGTGATGTAGAAAGCTTCTTCAACAGTTAGAGCTTGTGCGGTTGGCCATCGGGTTCTGGACAGGGATTCCCTTTACATTTGTAAAGGATGCAGTTGAAGCCCTGGACCAGGGAGGGCAGGCTGGGGAGCAAACATCCATGAGAAGTGGCCAGTGGGTGTTCTGGGTCATGGATGCCAGCCAGGGGATACCTACTCTTGCACATTCACTCACTCTTTCACCCTCTCCTCATTTTTAGCTGCATTCATTCCATCATCCTCCATAATAAACTAGCATCGTGTGTAAGAAACTCCTGACCTGGTGTCTGGCTCCTAATAAGCATGAGGGAGAAGTATTTGCTCGTGTAGCAGCAAACTCTGGGGAGAACACAGACAAACAAAGGCCTCTGCTCTCCTGGAGCTTGAATGCTAGTGAAGGATGCTCAGGCATTACTACTACTACTACTACTACTACTACTACTACTACTACTACAACTACTACTACTATACTACTATTACAACTACTATTACTACTACAACTACTACTACTACTACACTACTACTTAAGTGTCAGGGATGTACTGGGAATACATAAAGACTGGAAATATGGTCTCAGTGTTCAGGGACCTCCAAAACTAGTGGGAGACAGGGTCAGAGCCATAGTACAGTGGGGAGGGCACCTACCTTGCATACAGACGACCTGAGTTTAATCCTCAGCATCCCATATTATTCCCTGAGTCTTCCAGGAATGATTCTTGAGTTCAGAGCCAGGAATACCACCAGGAATAGCTCCAAAATGAAAACAAACAACTAGGGGGAGACAGAACACATAAACATGGGTAGGGAGTGCCATGAGGCAGCTGTGTGGACTGAGGGCTGAGCCATGGGACTGTGAGATGTGAGGGACAGGATGTTTGCATCAGCTTCCAGCAGAGGACGGGACACTGGGGAGGGCTTGGGATAGGGGGCAGTGCCAGGGGCCATAGAGTGTGACTGTAGACTTCTCTAGCCCTCACCAGCTCTGGGTGGCTGGCTGGCAGCTTAGCTTAGCTCACCTCTCTGTGCCTTTCCTCATCTGTACATCCATAAAACTGGCATGAGCCTACAGTTTGTGAAGCCCTTGGAACACTGTGGACCACTGATGACCACTTCTTGCATCCCTTCTGTTTTATTCTCTGAACAAAGCAGGTGAGAGGAGCCATGGTGGAGGAGAGCCTTGACTATCACTGAAAGATGATGAGTAAGACCCAAAGGAGAACTTTAGTTTCCTCCATTTGTTCTTTTTTGAAAAAAAATTTGGCCACACCTGGTGATGCTCAGGACTTACTCCTGGCTCTGTGCTCAGGAATCACTCCTGATTGGCTCGGGGAACCACAGGGAAATCTGGGGTTGGCCATGTGCAAGGCAGGTGCCTTCCTCACTGTGCTATCACTCTGGCCCCAGCCCTTCATTTATTCTTTCTTTTTAAAAACTTTTTTATTGAATCAATGTGAGATAGACCATTACAAAGCTGTTCATAATTGGATTTCAACCATACAGTGTTCCAATACCCATCTCTCCACCAGTGTACATTTCTGTCCCCAGGTTCCCTCTGATCACCCACCAGCCCCCAACCACTGCCTTTTCTGTGGCAGAGGCTATTCTTCTCTCTCTCTCTCTCTCTCTCTCTCTCTCTCTCTCTCTCTCTCTCTCCAGCTCTGTGTGCATGCTGATTTCTCACTGCACCCCCAGCACTATCACAGTTCCAGGAGGACAGTGTGGGAGATTGTTCAGTGAGCCCATACTTTTCCTCCAGGGTCTCACTAAGATACTGCCCTCACTTCTAGGTTGCCTGGGGGGTGACCAGCAGCTGGGCTGGGTGGAAGATTGGATGCTAGCAAGAACCTTGGCTCTGACGCTTAGTCAAAGACCAGGGACAATCAGACATGCTGGCAATCATAGCAAAAAGGGCACAATAATGCAGTGCTAGCACCGCAGCATCCTCATTCCCCATTTACAGATGTGAAAAAGGGACCTTGCTGGTACCACAACTAGTAAGGAGTGCAACAAACCCCACCCACCTGGGGATCTTGTTGTTCTCTGCTGTTGGTTCTTTGCTCGAGTCTTGGGGCTCTGCAGCGGATCTGAGTCACCCCTCTGCCTACTTCTGTCTCCTTGGGACTAGTTTAGGCAGAAATTCTGCTTGCTTCACACTGAACCTCCACTCCCTTCCTGTCTCCCTCTTTCTTCTGAATCCAGGGAGCTGCCATCCCCTTCCCCATTTAGTATTTGATGACAAGATAGAGTTGAAAATGCTGCTGAAGTAAAGGCACAGTGGAATGACACTTGCGTTCTCTGGGGAACAATTGGGCTATGATGGATAAACATGTTAATGGCTCAGAAGCGACTCTCCAGCTGCTGTCTTTGCCAGGCTGGAGTTTCCTTCTCCCCCTTGGAATTGAGTCCAGCATGCTGGACTCGGGTCTCCCTCTGACTCCCTGAGAGACTCACCTGCCCTGTGCAGAGCTGATCCTTGTGTAGATTCTGACACTGGCTGAACCCCACCCAGTTCTTCCCCACAGGACCTGCAGACGTTTGAGCAAGTGCTTCAGCCTTGACAAGCCTCACTTTTCTGACCTATGAAATGGGTTTCTGGGCAGATGAAGTGTATTCCCCTTTGTGAAGGACATGAGGATTTACGTGTGTTTGTGCTCAAAAAGGGTTTGCTCTTACTGTTTTTCCAGACTCTAAAGACAGCCCCACTCTCCCCCTTGAAAGATTCACTGCACCCTCTTTTCCTTGAACGTTCTCCCAGGTTTGCTCTGACCAAGCTGGCTTAGAGAGCTTGCCAACTTCCATCTTCCTGAGTCAAATTTTAAATTTCCCCAAGGAGAGTGGAATGAGGCACATTCTAGCCTGTTAGGATGTAAATGGGGATGACACATCATATTCTTTTTTACTATCAAATATTGAAGACATGCCACAGGTGCCACACACCGACCTGAAGCTGGGGTGCAAGTTTCCCGAGGCTGTGCCCCATGATGACAGGCAGCTCCCTGAGGTGGGGATGTGAGTGCAAGAGAGTGTGCACCAGTATGTGGCATGGGGTGGGTACAGCTTCTGAAAAAGTGGAACTCAGGACCACAGGTACTTCGAATCTGGCTCACACAGATTCCAGTACCTCTGCAGCATTTTTGCCTTGTGACCCTAAGTCATTTGCTTCACCTCACAGAAGCCTCAAGTCCTAACTGGAAAACCGGGACCATAATCGTGATTCACTGATGTGACGGCTGACCCTTGCGGCTGATACAACATCAGCCTGGACAATGCTGCTGATGTTGCTGACCATAACCTCTCTAAATCAGAGTGTCCTCACCTAAAAATAGAACCTCCCTCATGCACTTCTGAGCATGGAGTGCGTGGATTGGTGTAAAGCACTGGGTCCTTCCTGGTACAGAACAATGGTGCTATAATTTATCTGGGCTTTCTGACCAGGGGACTCTCCCCACTCGGCTGCTATTCCCCCAGTGGGCTCATAGTGGACCAAGAAGCCAGCCCAGAAGTTCCTGGCTTCCGGTTGCTTCCACAGAAGCATCAGCCTCAGGGTTCGCTGGGTTGGAATGACTCGCTATTGATGGGATCATTAGGAGTGCCAGCCAGATCTGATCTCTGCAGTCAGAGGTTTATTAATATCACCTCGAATTTATCCTCTTTGATGGGGGAATTTGGCCAGCAGCTGAGAAAAGCAAAACGCACGGTGGCCTTGTGCCAATGAGTGCCCTTTGCCTGTCATTAGCTGTTTGCTGAAGGCTAATGCAGCAGGCTGTGACAAGGCTAATGAAAGTGAGCGAGCTGGGGTGGGGTGGGGGTGGAGTTTTGTGTCTTCATCGTGGAATTGCGACTTCAAAAGCCCTCCCTGCTCTCCCAAACAGGGCTGTGAAAATACATGTCAGGTCTGCATCTGAAATCCATCTCGGCATCCCTCTGAGAGTGTGTGCCTCACCCGCCATTTCCTTTCTGCACAGGATGTTCCCAGGGAGGGAAGCCATACTTGTCCCCTCTAAACCCGTCTATGAATCCTACTTATTCTCAGTCTTACAGGTGATGACCAAAGAATAGCAATGAGCAGCGCTGGCTGCAAATGAGAGAAAGAGCACTGTGGGTGAGGGGCACAGTGGCATTTGCAAGAGGGATTTCAGGCTGAGCTGCTTTGGGTGGGAGCCGCTCAGAAGTTGGCTGAACACGGTGGGGGACAGCCAAGCTGGAGGACTCTCCAGTACAGAGGAATCAGACCACAATGTTTCGAGGTGGTCTCGATAGTGGGTGATGTGTGGGGACAGAAGACTGTTTGGGGAACTGAACCATGTTTGGTTTGGTTAACGGTAGGGGTAGGCAGAGGAGCCAAGACTTAGGTAGCTTTGGGCTCAGGGATGCACTTAACTCATTTTTAAAATGTCTAATCAGTGTCCTCATTTTACCAACAAGGACATGAGACCCAGAGAGGGCAAGACATTTGTTCAAAATCACAAAGCAAAGCAGTAGTGATACCAGGGCTAGCCTGAAATTGAATGTCTGAGTTCCCTGTTTGCCTGGTTTTCCACCAGTCTGTAGCCTGACCTTCCTTGCTTATGTGGTTAGTTTCATTATTGTTTTTATAAGTTTGGATTTGGCAGTGCCCAGGGGCTACTCCTGGTTCAGAGCTCAAGGGCTGCTCCTGGCAATGCTCAGGGGACCCAGTGGTGCCAGGGATCAAGCCCAGACCTCCTCATACATTAGACCCATTAAGCTCCCTCTCACCTCATGTTTAACTGTAAATGAACTCCTTCATTAACCCCCAACGCCCCCTTCTCAAACCCTAATGTTCCCTGCTGACCTTCCCAATACCCCTCTGAGGAAGATGCTCCTGGTGCTTGCATTTGGAGTTGAGGGGATTGGGAAAGTTGAAATGACTTGCCTAAAGCTGCCGGCTGCTTAAGATGGGGTCAGGGCTACAGCTCAAAGGGCTGCTCCAGGGGGCTTGTGGCCAGTAAGAAGGCTCAGCTGGTGCTTCTGCAGGAGTCCCTGGAGGAGCGGGTCACCCGGGCTTTGTTAGAGAACCAGGGTCCTGCAAAGGAACTCTGATGCAGCTGGCCACCTATGTTGGACTGAGCCTTCGGGCGATGCCACCAAGGACCAGGGAGTCTAAATTAGTGGTTTCAAACCTACCTCGGCACCTCAGTTAAGAACCACTGTGGTTATCCAGTGATTCTCCCCCTCCCTCCCACCTCTCCACAACACACACACAGTTACCCTCATGGTCCACACTGGTCCCCAGACCGGTGGTTGTAAACGCGTGTCCTGATTGACTTAGATGGACTTACCCGCTAGATTCTGAGTGTGCTTCCTCCTCATGCTCTGTGAGGCAAATGGCTGACTGTGGTATCCCAGGCATGGAGAAGGCTGCCGCTCCTCTCCGCCGTCCAGTTCCCAGCCTGGGCTCGCAGTGGGATTCTTCAGGAAACTGATGCTGGCACAGGGGCCCAGCACCCAGAGGGCTTCTGTGTACCTCTGAGCTTGACGGCAGCAGAAGTTCCACTGCAGGACCCTTCTGTTGGCCAGAGGGGGCTTGAGTGTCTGTGTGTTCAAGTTCGTGCAGTTTGATTCAGTCAAGTGGAAAATGGAGACCAGAAAGGAAGAGGACACACTCTGAGCCCAAGTGCTTGTGGCAGTTGGAAGTCATCAGGAATCTCATGCTGCAGATTTCTTTTCGTGTTTTTTCTTCTTTTTTTCTCTTCAGATTGATTCAACATACATTGATCTTGCATCCACCAGTTGACCAGCACTTTGCTTTGTGAGAGATGAAGGGAAATGGGCCCTCCCCTCAGGGAAGCCGTAGTCTAGGGTGGTTAGCTGGTGAGGAGATTCTCCACTGGGGAAGTACTGGGGCTCCTCGTTGCCTCTGCCAGTGGTATGTAGTCAGTGGAGTGTCATCAGAGTAAATCCTGATGCCCTGCTGGCCCTCAGAGTCACTGGGTGCTGATAAAGACACTTTTCTGAGATGTGGAGGGCCGGGAATAAGAGTTTGATGAAGACTTCATTATTTAATGAACCGTAACCCTGTGAACAGCTGTGGTATAAGCTTGCCAGGACAATTATTCGAGTTGGATTATGTCCTCAGTAAATTGATTGTACTTTATTTGATTAGGTTGATTCTCCAAAGACAAATTCTTCCAAGTGGGGTTGTGGGGAAAATAATCATGAAACTCTGCTTCTAACTTTTAATCTTCAAATTGTTCTTGCCGCCAAATCTTAAGGGGAAACACATGATGGCCACTGAGTTGGTATCAGCGTGACCAAAGAGAACAGCCACACATTGGCCAACCCTATTAGCTCTTATCCAGAATTGATTGTCTTCTCTCACTAACTTGCCCACAGGGATAGTAGGAATCAGGAGACTGTGACCATTTACTTGTGGGCCTCCAAAGATTCTGGGCTCCTGCTTACGAAGTGGTTCTCTTCCTTCCCCACAGCTGACCAGAGATGGGTTTGATGGGAAATTCCTCTCAGAGTCTCACGCTATCTTTTGTAAAATCTGAAACTCCCCAGTTTCACTGTGGGCCTCGATGCCTTTGTGACTTATGGAACCATTTCAGACAGTTGTAACTATGAGTGAACAGGGAAACTGAGTTCAGTAGTCTAAGGCATCTCACCCTGCATGTTAAGGACTGCTTCATTCAACTATTTCGTTTTGCCTGTGTGCATGTATGTGGTCTGTTACATGTGCTGGGTTTTTAACTGTGCTCTCAAATACACTTCTTTTCTGGGGGCAGGGGGAGTTGGGGCCACACCCGGCAGTCCCAAGGGCTTATTTCTAGCTCTGAACTTGGAATTACTCCTAGTGGTGCTTGTCCATGAGATGTTGGGAATTGAACCCAGGTGGGCCACATGCAAGCAAGTGCCCTACCCATTGTACTATCTCTCCATCCCTCAAATGCACCTCTTTATTGAGGATTGTGGTCGGAAACATTTTAAAAAAATCCTACTTGTTTGGCTCTTCATTCACAGGTCAGAAAACAGGGAAAGGCAGCGCTCAGCTGCTGCCGTGACTCCCAGGCACCAACACGGGTTCTCAAAGACTGTCCCCAAACCAGCTTTAGACAGGAACATGCCAGCATGCCTGCAGAATTCTCCAGGCCTCACTCCAGGTGACTGTAGATGAAGTAGAACTTATGTGAGCACACCCAGGTCATATAACCAGGAGGTGCAAACGCATCTTTTAAGGAAACTGGAGAAAGAACCAAGACAGGAATATTTCCACTCCTCTTCCCTCCCCTCCACTTCTCTCCCCCATCCTCTCCCCTCTACCTTCTCCTTCTCTCTTCCCCTCCACTCCCCTGCTCTGCATCCCCCCTACCCTTTCTTCTATTCCCCTCCCCTTTCCCTCCCTTCCCCTCCCTCTCCTTCCCTCCTATTCTTTCCCTTTTCATTCCTCTTTTCTCCTTCCTTCCTCCCTTCCTTCCTCCCTTTCCATTCTTATTTATTTTATAAAATAATAGTCAGGGATCACGAGATAAATAAATTTTATGATCAATTTATGGGTTGCAGCTTTTAAAAGCACCATCATAAGTTACATTCAGCTTCCTCTCAACCTTTAAATTCTGCAAAGCCAATGTAAATCATAGTACTAAGATACATCATTTAGAATGTAGCATGTGAAGTTGTTGGTTAGAAGTAACCAATTATGAGCCCAGTCATTCATTGTGTCCCTTGCCCCCTTATTCCATTCTTTCTCATCATGTACCAGGTGTTGTGATAGAAAGTGAACAAACTGCTCCTCACCCTGATCTGGCTCGCAGTTCCAAGGACACAGACTACATTTCTCGGGGTATAAGGGCTGCAGCAACACCTGCCTTGGGCTCCCCTGGGGAGGCCAGATACTGTACCTCACTCTCCAGCAAATTTTCCCCTGTATTCTAAAGTCTTGGTCCACTTGCAGAGAGCTTGACATGGGGCAGTTAATAATAATTAAATCCAGAATGAGCAGATATCAGCAAACACGGTGGGCCACACTATGAGACCCTATCCCCTCTCAGGTCCTGTACTGGTTGACAGGGATGAAGAACGTAGCTGGGTGGGGGTGGAATAGCTTCCTGAAGAGACACCTAATCCTATGGGCTGACTCTTGGGTGCTGCTGAAACGAGAATGTTTGCTGTTGGAGCTAATTGGGTTGCTTAAATGTTTAACCCAGCTACAATGTAGGGATGCTCCTTGACTCATGTCCCAGAAATGTTCAGTTGCAACCCCTCCCAGATGAGTCAGTGGTGAAAAGCCAGAGACCAGAAGTTTCCTGAGGGCTCACCTCCACCAGGCCTCCACAGACAGCACGTGCCATTCAGCAGGAATCCTTCCTCAGGGTCTGTGATTCTGGGCTTTGGAGAGCACTCACCAGGAGGCCGTGTGTCTGTGTCCAGCCCTTCTGCATAGTTTTTTTTTTTATCCCTTCCTAGAAAAGAATCACATCTCGGGTCTAAGTTGGTTTTCCTTTGCACTGAAGTAGAGACAAGAAAGCTCCCAGCAAACTTGAGGCGAGAGTAGGGCAGCACAGCTGGCCCGTTCCTGCTCCCCCGCCACTCCCCAGAAAGCCAGTCTGGGCAATGGCTTGTCTACCCAACCCAAGAAGTCCACTGTCTCACTCAATCCAACCTTAGAAATCCCAGCATGAAGTTATACCTGGTGATGTTCTTCTGCCATGTTTCTGTTCTTTCTACCCTCATCTCACTTGCACCCCTCATTCCACTTGTACTAGAACTTTTGGATATTTGAGTTGCATTCAGGGCTTCTGGCTCTGTGCTTAGGGATCACTCCTGGTGGGGCCCCAAGGACCTCAGTGTGGTGTGTAGAATTAATCTGAAGTTGTCCATGTGCAGGGTAAGTGCCGTAACCCCTGTCCTATCACTCCAGCCCCTTATTCCACTTTTCGCCAATCTACCAGAATGATAGGTACGTCCCCAAGCCCCAGAGACTCATGGAGGTGACACTCCTGGGGAAGGTTCCTAATATCACACAGACTCCTCAGCTAGCATTTGCCCCCAAAACAGAATCATCTTCTAGGGGAGTCTTCTGCATTTCTTTACTGAGTGATTTGAACAGGGGCCAATGGCTTGTGGCACACTGAGGTTAAAGGGTGAACTTTGTGCTGCCGTTGAGTGGGGTGCATGAGGTGGGCTGGGGTAAGTGGCATCCTGGCTCACTCACCTTACTTGAATGAGCTCCTGAGATCAGGTACCCCAGGTCTCCTAAGAGCACTGTTGTGGGAGCAGCATGGCTCTGCCTGTGGATGAGGCAGGTGGATTTCAGCCCTGGAACGTGCCTTGTTTATTGTGTTGTTTATTGATGTTCTGAAGGCTGTGGGAAGACCAAATTGGGTTGAAGCCAATGACTTTCCTGCTTAGAGAATCTTTGGAACCTGTGACAGGGGAGCAGAAATGGTTTTGTGGGATCGTCTCCACTCCAGTCCTCTCCTTTGAGAGCTGAGGTGTGAACCAGGGCAGGATGTGCCCGAGTCAGTGAGAGGTGTTGCTGCCAATATGTAGGGTGGCATCTGCCATGTCTTCCAGGAAAGGGGGTCTGTAGTAGCTTCTTCTTCCCCTTATTGTCACTGTCTTCTCTTGAGTTTCCTTATCTTTCCCTAGAGCCAAGAAATGGGGAAGGAAGGTGGCGTTACCATGGAAACCAGCCCACAGTATGAGTGAGGCTCCCCCCCCACCCCCCGCTGACATGGAGATGCTCCTGGGCCGGCTGTGGGGTCCAGCCTAATTGCACAGGCTTAGTGGAGTGGGCCTGTGTGTGCTCTGTGGGCCTTCTTTCTGCATTGTGAGACCAGTTTCTCCTCTGCCAGACACTCCTAAGAGGATTTAAAAACTCCTTTTTGGAAAGAGATCAGCCTTGAGGAGACTTCGGTCGTGAGATTCCAGAATTAAACTTTAGAGTTGATAACAGTGCTGACTGAAAGGGTTCAGTTAGTCAGACCTACCAGAAGAAAATCTAAAATGAAGAGTTGCCATGAGGGGAAAGAGGAAATTCAGTTTGGGTCATGACATATTTAAGTCCCCTAGATCCTCTAGCAGAGAAATGGGGGCTTTAAAAATGAGTCGTGGGCGCAGGAGTACAAGGCTGGGAAGGGTCTCTGTGAAGCATCTCATTCAGCTCAGAACCATCGCTCAGCCTTGTCTAATCCCTCCTGTTTACAAGACTTGGGAGATAATGATTGTCTAAACACCTATAATGTGTCCCACTGTCTTCTTAGTCTTGATCTTAAAACCAATTTCCTTTGTGCAGGACCAATTCCTCCTGCATCTCCAAGGCTTGTCTGTCTTGCTTCATGAAATGTGTTAGACTTGGACTTGGCCAAGTCAAGCTATTTCCACTCAGAGGTGAAATTACCTGGGACAAGTTACTTAACTGTTTCAAGTCCCAGTTTCAGACTCTGACGTGGTTCATATGCGGGTTACAGAACAAAATCCACGTAAACATGCCTGACACTTGGTGTCTGTCCTTTAGAGATGCCCAGTAAATATGCTGTATTGCACTGGGTTGGCCTGGGTGTACCATGCTTTGGGCACCTTTGGGATTGAGACCTTAGGGATCAACCCTTTGTTTAGAACAGTATCCTCATACTGTTGATCTTGTGTCCACGGTCTCTTGGTGTTGGTGGGAGATAGGGCACTGGAACAGTGAGGACAGCCATGGGGGCAACTTTGTGGGGCTTGACACTTTGTTTTCCTACCAGTACCAAAGGTTTTAACAGATGCCTTGTTTAGTGGTACCAGTATATACTCTCTAAGCTTCAGCCATGTGTTTTCTTCAAATATGCCAGGCAGTGGGGTCAGGGACACAATTCCACAAAAGGATTCTTGGCTTTGCATTAAAAGAGCCCTGGGTTTTGTTTCTGGCACAAAAACAGAAACCCCAAAACCAAACAGATCCTTACTTTCACATCTTTTGTCTGTGACCCTCTCAGACCCATCCCTTTTCTGCTTTCCAAATTCCATCCATCACTAAACAAGTTTCCAGTTCCAGGTGCACACCAGCCAGCAGGACTCAGCTCCAAACTCATGCCCTGCTTTCTTTATCCAGGAGAGTTAAAAAGGGAGAGAAAGTGGTTCTCACATGTTCCATTGAACCAGTGGATGAATCGAAGCATCCGAGAGCCCCAGAGCATTTGACCCAACCAAAACTTAGGGGAGGAGATATCCAGAGAATGGTGGGGCTTGCCCCAACCATCCCTCATCAAAAGTTCTAGAACCTTGGTCTCCTGGCAGGCCCCAGGCTTCTTATCCTGTCCTCATAACTCAGGATATTCCTGGAGCCTGGATTTAGAACAGAGTCAGCCCCCAGCCTGGCAGCACCCTCCTCACCATGCACAAGCATGCTGAGTCACTTGGAGGGGAGGCGGGTGAGGGGAAAATTATATATATATATATATATATATATATATATATATATATATATATATACGCACACACACACACACGGAGAATCCAGGTGAGAAAACTGAAGGTGGGAACTGAGAGTGTGAGTTGAGTTCTCCCTCGGGTCCCCATCCTGGGACTCCCACTGGGAATGGAGGATAGAGTGCTGTGTGAGTGGAAACTCTCGGGGTCTTTCTGACCCTGGCTTGGGTGTGGGGGCAGGGAAGGCTCATCATAGCCACTGGGATGGTGATGTTTCCCTGTTGATTTAAGTTCTTTTGCTTGGCTTAGATTTACTAGGATTTGATTTAGAAAGGAAGTCTCCTAACTAGACAGGATCTGCTTTAGGAACACAAAGGCTATCCCCTGAAGCATCTGAATCCTAGGAATCCCTGGAGGTGGATGGGGCCCAGAGACTGTGGGAAGAATGTGTGCTGGTGGGTCCTTCTGTGTCTGGGAGTCTTTTATTATGACTTTTATTATGACTGTGGACTCTGGCATTATCTTATGGAAAATTCCCACCCAAGGAATGCAGCAGGTGCAGTGATGCTGCCATTGGAGCCAGTTGGGGGCCACAGAAGTGGTATTTAATGCTGGTGTTGGCAAGGTTTGGTGCAGTGACCAAGATCTCAGAGCAGCAGGGGGCAGTGTTGGGTAGAGAAGTGAGGGCGAGAGCATCCACAGAGCCAAATTCAGGTCCAGTCTCTGCAGCTCACCTCTCTTCCTGTGAGTGTCCTTGGAGCAATTTTCCAGTGCTCAAGGCAGCTCAGTATGCAGGGACTTGGTTTTCATTCTGGCTTCCTCCTCCTCCTCCTCCTCCTCTTCTTCCTCTTCCTCCTTCTCCTCCTCCTCCTTCACTTTTTGTTTTTGGGTCCACACCCAGGTGTGTTCAGGGCTTACTGTCTCTATACTCAGAGATCACTCCTGGCTGGCAGGCATGGGGTCCATATGGGATGCCAGGGATTAAACCCTAATTGGCCATGTTCAAGGCAATGCTGTACCTACTGTACTGTCCTGTCACTCTGGTCCCCATACTAAGTTCCTTCTGACTGCTCTCTCTCTGTCTCTCTCTCTGTCTCTCTATCTCTGTCTCTCTCTCTCTGTATCTCTCTCTCTCTCTCTCTCTCTCTCTCTCTCTCTCTCTCTCTCTGTGTGTGTGTGTAAGGGGAGATTGGGGGCCACACCTGATTGTGCTTAAGGCTTATTTTGGCTCTATTCAGGGATTACTTCTGGCAGTGCTTGGAAGACCCTGTGTGGTGCCAGGGATCGACCCTGTTGGTGGCACCTTACCTGTTGTACTAGCTCTCCGGCCCTCTTCTGGTCACCTTTAAGGGAAAGGCTGGTGGGTAGTTCAGCAAAGTGGCCCTGAGATTTGATCTTCCAGCCTTAAACACAGATGGGGTTTGGGGCAAGAGTGCATCCTGTGGTGACACCGATGCAGACAGGGACCCTTTTGACTGTCGTTTGGGCCACCTCTCAGGCCCAGGATCTGGCATCTGGTTGACTTAATTTCCTGAGTCCTGATAAGGCAGCAGCGGAGTCTTCCTTGCTGGTATCTGGAACAGCTGCTGGGATTTAATAGTGCACTTAGAGGAATTACTTGGAATTACAGCAGGCATTAAGAAATGAAAATGCATTTCTGGAAGCCAAGCTGAGGATGCAAGATCCTTCTATCGTGTGTGTGTGTGTGTGTGTGTGTGTGTGTCGCAGGGGGCCAGGAGGAGGGCGGACTGACTGCAGCAGCTGGTCGCTGTGTTCCCCAGAGTCATGCCATCTGCAGTGTCCTTAGCATGGATGCAGGCCAGATAGCGTGAGAAGAGAAATCTATCTGAATGGGGTACCTCCACTGAGGTCACGTGCTCCGGAAGCCTCTCTCTCTGGGCACCTGGGGAGTGAGAGATTCTAGGCCAGCTTGGGAGACCATTCTGGACAGTGGGGTGCTGGCTGTCTGTCTCTGTTTGCACTTTGCTATTTACAATGGTTAGCTTAAGTGTCCTTCTCTCTCGGTTCCAAGTCTGGATGTTCGGGTCCAAGCTATCCAGCTCCATTACCTGATACTTCACTGCATTCGCTCGTGTATCTGAGTACTCCATCAACAGTAGAGGTAGGGACCCTTAAGCCACAGGTAATAGCAGAGCCAGGGATCGGTAGGAAGAAGTGGGGTCTATGCTGTGTACTCTTGGGAATGCTGAGTGTCTCCTTTGCACTGGGACCCCCGGGGCTTCATATACTACAGTGACTGACTAGACCCTATTATGTATCACAGCTGCTGACCCTGGTAGCTGAATGCCTTCTGGCATCCTAAGCCAAATTCAAAGCTCTCTGGGCTGGAGCGATAGCACAGCGGGTAGGGCGTTCGCCTTGCACACACACAGCCAACATGGCCGACCCGAGTTCGATTCCTCCACCCCTCCCGGAGAGCCCGGCAAGCTACCGAGAGTATTCGATATGCCAGACACAGTAACAACAAAGTCTCCAATGGAGACGTTACTGGGCCCGCTCGAGCAAATCGATGATCAACGGGAGGGCCTTTACCCTTTACCTTTACCTGCCTATGCAGAGCCTAGGACAGCTCCACAGCTGAGCCTGTGAGTTTCTTGAATGCTCAGCCTCAGACTATGGTGAACATAGCTGAGCCTCCCAGGGCTGAGCCCAGCCAATCTGACCTGCTAACGGTTGCCCTGGGTTCTCTTAGTTCATGCCAACAGGCATGGGAACAGCTGCTCCAATGTCCTGAGTACAGGTGACTTTCCCTCCTAGACCTCCCTCCCCATCACATCTGTTCTTCCTCCACTGTGGCCAGTATGGCACCTTTCAAATTATTTTCTTTAGTTACCTTTTTTCTCTAATACCTTCCATCCCACCTACTCACCAGTGTACTGGGGTTAAGATCCAGAGGTCACTCCTGGCGCTTCTCAGTCCAGTCGTGCAGGCTAAAAGGTTCAGTGGTCACCTCGTGGTACGCAGGGGCCACTCAGGCTCTGCCTGGCATTGCTGAGGTGGGAGGGATCTAATTTATTAGCATTATGCGTGCATTGCTTGTGCTGCATTCCTTTGAGCCATTTCTTTCACTCTCCAAATATTTTCTGAGGACCAATAGTACAGCGGAGAAGGCACTTGCCTTTCATGCAAGGTTGAGCCCTGGCACTGCATAGGCTCCTGTGAGCAACTACCAGTAGCACAGGGTCAGAAATAATCCATGAACAGCATGGCATGTGGCCCCCAAACCCAAGATAATAACACAAATTCTCCCCCCCCCCAAAAAAAAAACAAACAGAAGAAATATTTTATGAGCAGGCTAAACATTTTCAAAATAGTTCACTTATCCCTAAGTGCACCTCAAAGAAATCCAGTCTCCTCATCCTTGGTTATTTGCTCCTGAACTTCTTTCATTTGCTATATACTACTCATAGTGTCATTTAGAAACAACATCATAACAAAATGCAAGAAACCATCTGAACCGTCCAGCTTTTACCCAGGTGGGTCCCTCTGCTGGGAATGACTCCCTTCTCCAGTCCTGACCCCAACCTTTTGCCTTGCTCTCTCCTTTAATTGCCAAACCCTTGATCTTCTGAGTGGGGGGAGGGGGAGAGAAAGAGAGAGAGGGAAAGGGAGAGAGAGGGAAAGAGAGAAGGAGAGAGAGAACACGTTTTCTTCTTAGTTCAAGGAGCTTCCATTTCATGCCTCACAGATTTCTGCCCTTTTCCTCTGTGATGATTTTTGTTGTTGTTTTGGGACCAAACCTGGCAGTACTCTGGACCTTACTCTTAACTTTATTTCTGGGGATCAAAACCGAGTCAGCCATGTGCAAGACCAGCAACCCCAAGCTATTCTCTCACTGCAGTTCCCCTTTCTTGGTGACTCTGAATTAGCTGAGGCACACTAGCTGGTCACTTGCAGGGGTGGTTTGACACTGTCTTCCTTCTTGCCAGTCACTCACAAGGTCCTTGAGGGCAGGCCTAACTCAGACATCTGGGAGGCATCCGAGAGGACTGCACCCTCAGGTTTTCCAAAGCTTCCTTGTAGGCGCTGGCTTGTGGTGTGGCCTCTTCTGACGAGGGAACTGGCAGGGGGCTGGGGGAACATGCTCCAAGTACCTCAGCAAGATGGCACCATCTTGAGATGTGTTTATGCTCAGGTGCCTAGCCTAGTCTTTTGACTCATAAACCCAACAAATTTATGCTGGAAATCAGTGGGAGAGAATAAATACAAATCCCCGTGATGTCATTTTATGGACTGCTTTATAGATGCTAGTCACCCGTTGAAAGTTTGTGGGCTATTAACTTGGCCTGTGGAGAGTCAGAACCTTGGGGATGGGATTTAGAGGGCTGTGGAGTCAGACCCCAGGAACCAGGTCTTCGGCCCCCAAAAGGTTTTGAGGGGGGGAGTGATCAAAGTGGCTGAGTGGTTGGAGTGTAGAGATCTCACCTCTATTTCTTCTCTCAGACATTATTTATAAATATTTTTCTAGAAAGCTCACTTTTTTATTGTTTGCTCTTATCTCCAGGATCTCCTTTCTATAAGGAATGTGAGCGTGTGGCTGTCCTCATGCAGCACATGGTCGAGAGCAGTCCCCCTCTGAGAATCTGGGGGTAACTTGGGATTCTGGGCAGAATCCAGTTCTTAACCTTTGCTTGTGATCTTGAGCCAATTTTGTTACTATTGGTCATTTTAAAAGTTTTTTAATTTAATTTTTTTTATTAGTGAAACACCATGAGGTACAGTTGTAGACTTACAAACTTTCATGCTTGGGTTTCAGTTATACAATGATCGAGTACCCATCCCTCCACCATTGCCCATTCTCCACCATCAATGATCCCAGTAGCCCTCCCACTCCCCCACCCCATCCCCCCACCCTGCCTTTGTGGTAGGGCATTCCCTTTTGCTCTCTCTTTCCTTTAGGTTGTTGTGGTTTGTAATAGAAGTATTGAGTGGCCATCGTGTTTGTTCTATAGTCTACTTTCAGCATGCATCTCACATCCCGAGCGAATCTTCCAAACATCCTTTACTTGGTGTTCCCTTCTCTATCTGAGATGCCTTTTCCCCCAGCATGTGCTGCCAGCTTCCAAGCCGTGAAGCAGAACTCCTGGTACTTATCTCAACATTCTTGGTGTTCGTCTCCCATTCTGTTACTTTATATTCCCCACATGAGTGCAGTCTTTCTTTGTCTGTCCCTCTCTTTCTGGCTCATTTCACTTAGCATGATACTTTCCATGGAGAACCACTTGTATGTAAATTTCATGACTTCATCTTTTCTAACAGCTACATAGTATTCCTGTTCACAGTAGCCAAAATCTGGAAAAAATCCGAGTGCCTGAGAACAGATGACAGGTTAAAGAAACTTTGGTACATCTGCACAATAGAATACTATTGGTCATTTTTTGAAACTTCCTTTTCTTTACCTCTAAATTCTGACCCCTGACCCACCTCCCCATCTTGGGCTGTGCTTGTAAAAATGAAGGGAAAGAAATAGGAAGAGCACTTAGTACCCCCAAAAGAATTGTAGAGTATACTATGATTCAGGGCTGGAGTGATAGCACAGTGGTAGGGCGTTTACCTTGCACGCAGCCAGCCTGGTCGAGCCAGGTTCAATTCCTCCTCCCCTCTCAGAGAGCCTGGCAAGCTACCGAGAGTATTCAATATGCCAAACACAGTAACAAGAAGTCTCACAATGGAGATGTTACTGGGCCCACTCAAGCAAATCGATGAACAACGGGAGGAGAGTGACAGTAACAGTGACTATGATTCAATTATAGGCATACCATGATTGCAGTTATAGGGCATACAATGATTGCAGTTATAGAACATACCATGATTGCAACTATAGGGCATACCACGATGCAGTTATAGGGCATACCATAATTGCAACTATATGGCATATCAGGATTGCAGTTATAAGGCATACCATGATTGCTCTTTCCCAACTGTGAGCAACTGTGCCAGGCTCTCTCATGTATGATAGAACAAAGTGAGAGTAGAGTGGGAGTAGAATGGGAGCAAAGTGAGAGCTGGACAACAGGCCATAGGTGCCCAGCTATGCCACTTACATGCTGGATGGCTGGGGGAGAATGGGTTTGTCCACTCCTTGTCCCAGATTGGACACTAGTGAAGTCAGAGGATTGGCTCAGATGATCAGGAAGGTGATGTTACTTCTCATGTGATCTGCTTCACGTTGGGGTTTGTTTGGCCATTCTTAAGCTCTCTGACTTAAATCTCTGACAATGGGGCTTTGCTTCTGCATTTTCACAGGGTCTCCACCTGGTTGAGAGGCACTGTTAGCTCACAGTCATGTTTTATGTTGTGCTCCAAAGTGGTCAACACCAGAATCTTTTTCCTTGGGGTCTTGACCATAGTAGCCCTAGGCAGGAGATCCAAGCAGAGAGGTTAGAGCAAAGAGTTAGGAGTCTGGCGTAGGAGCCTAGAGCCAGCTGGGCACCCTGGGGTAGCATCAGTGTGTGTGACATCTCTGTGCTCTGACTTTCTCTCGCCTGGTGACCTTGTCCAGATGGCTGACCCCTTTGGTCTCTTTTTCTTATCACAGTGCGGGATAGCCATGAGCCCCCATGCTGTTGGTCTGTTCTGGGGGCTCCATGACTAACAGGAGAAAAGGCTGCCCATAATCAGCCCACGTGTTTGTGCTGCTGACATGACCATTGAGGTCTCTCAAGTGAGAATGGTGGTTTGTTTTGCAATGCTGGTATCAATGGGTTTTTCCCTAATTGTTGCCGCTGTGCCAGGTCTCCAGACTGCAGCCTGGGGCAGTAAGGTGACTTCACTCTGGCCCCTTTCTGTGAGCCCAGGGTCTTAGGGAACTTTCTGAGGTCATACATGAGAGAGCTTGGCATAGACGCTCATCATCTCCATTTTGCCAGCACAGTTGCCAAGTTTGGTGCCAAGTTAAACCACGTCGCTGTGTTGCACTGTGTGCTGACTGACTCCCAGGACCCAGAGCCAGGTATACCCGTCAGGGTGACAACACAGAGGCCTTGCCTGGAATGCCCACTCTCTGGAAGCTTTGCCAACTCTGTGCTCTCCAGTCAGGGGACTTTACATCTCTGCTTGGGCCAGTTCTTGGAGAGAAGTGGGCCAAGGCTGTTCATCAGAACCTCTGTCTTGTCGATTGTCTTTGAAATCTACCTGCATATGTTCTTGCTGGGAGGTTTCTTTGGAGCCTCAATCTGGCCTAGCAATGCATGAGGTACCTCTGAAATCAGATTGGGGCTGCTTAGGGTATGGTGAAGGAGGCTAGGTCCTTTGAGAAAGTGACAGCTGACGTCTTTGAGAAGATACTTTAAATATTTAGTGTGGAAATTGCACTTGGACTTGCTTTCTGCCTATTTCCAGATAAGGTCTGCCTGTGGCTGAACTCTCTGGGCAATTAAAGAGCCAAGTCAGCTGCGTGTTCCTTAATGCTTCTTGGGGTGTGGCATCTCTTCCAGTTTCTGGGGAGAGGAATGTGCCTTTCGGGGACAGTCTGCCCTGTCCACCTTCCAAAGAGCCCCTTTTGGAGCTCCTTTAGACTGCTGGGCAGCCTAGCTCAGACTTCATGAGCACAGGCTGCTGTTGCAGCCCTCTGCAGGGCAGGTCTGGAAGCAAAACCACCGAGCAGGGCTTCTGCTCTCCATGAGCTTTCTCTGACGTGGCTGAGGAGAAACTAAGTCACGGAAGAGATGCCTTTCTTAGAGCAGGAGCTTCCTTTAGCATTGTAGCAGCAGAGGCAGAAGAGACAGCAGGAGCAAGCCTTGAGAGCTGGAGAGAACCAGGGGCTTCCTGGAAGGCAGGGACTGAAGGATGAGGCATGTGGGTGACCTTTCTGAGGAGACCCACACAGACATGGGGTGTCAGTTCATCTACAGCCAGAGTGCAGAGGGGACTGGGAGCTCAGTTTCCAGGTCTACATGTGCGAGCAATATCATCTTGAGTGTTGGTGGGTTGTTGGCACATGGGCTACGCCCAGCTTGGTGGTTCCCAGGGGACTGTGTGATGCTGAGACTGGAGCATGGGCTCCAGCACACCAGGCATATGTCATCTCACTTGATACCCTCTCTAGTGTCTGAATCTTTGAGTCAGATGAAATATGGGGGAATTTTGCCTACTTGGGGTTATGCAGTGTTGTTAGGGCTGGAAGACCCCCAGTCCCCCACATGGACTTCTGATCTGGATTCCTGCTGAGTGCTTGCTTTGATTGCTGTGTCCATCTGGATTGGGGGCTCTGTTGCAAGAGAGTTGGGCAACTAAGAGTCATGCATAGATAATTGTGCTGCCCCTTGGAGGCCCACAACTGCCCCCTTCTGTGGTTCTGTCTCTCTGTTCCACAGGAGGGTGTGAGTTTCTTGCTCACAAGCCCTCACCTGCTACTTCTCTTATGTTTCCAGAAAATCATTTCTCCTTTTGTGAGTGTCCCCAGCTGTGCTCCCCAGAAGCCTTGCCTCATGCAGCCCATCCCATGAGTCACAAGCACCCTGGTCCCCAAGCTATTTCTCCCCACTTGAAAAATCTCATTAGGCCTCCCCACTGGGAAGGAGCCACCCAGAGGGAGGTCAGACGGGTCAGGATTTCTAGAAATTATTCTGCCACACATTCTAGAAGCAAAGGAAAAGAAGTCATCCCTGTTCCAAGGGCAGATGTGAATAATCTGCTCAAGCCATATTGGATTCAGTAGCCACATCAACTCGACAGCCAGGCAGGCCCACGGCCAGGTTCACAGCTAAGAGCGATCCACTTCTAAGTGCCGTAGGACAGAGTTAAATTTCTCTTTTTAACCAGTCACTCCAAAATGCTTTTCCTGAGGCATAACCCCTTTACCAAACATACTGAACCCACCTGGAACAACCGTTGTCCAGAACCAAGCAAACAAGAAGAGGGTCCACCGACAGTGGTTCTCAGAGTTCCCTGCCCCTAGCCACAGGGAAAAGTTGCTGAGAGCTGAAGAACCAGAGCAGAGAGAGGGGCCCCTGTCCCATGGAACTGAAACAGGAGGTGTGATGCTGTGGGCGAAAGACCTGAGTGGGACCCTCCCTGGCAACCTCCACTTTTCCGAGATCTGCTCTTGGCTATTGGTAAGTGTTAACAGATGGCAAGAGAATATAATTTTTTTCAGTTCTCTGCTAATAACATTCAGTCATTTCTCATGGACCTTCCTCATTGCGAAGATGCCTGTGGGATGAGGATTGTGGCCTCTTTCCTTCTCATTCCCATTTTTCCTTTCACGTTTTTCCTTCCCTACAGGGCGAGGCAGCCCAGCAGCATAAGTGGGAAACCTGGGTAGAAGAAGTGTGACTGGTGGATCTGTTTCACCCCAGAGCCGCAGCACATCCCACTGATTCCTCATTATTGCCCTAAGTGTCTGTGTGTGTTGACTCCTTCAGGTTAAAGCATAAAGAAATCTATCCATATCTAGCCAGTCTCTAAAATTATAGATAAAAAGGGCGCTGAACTAATTCCCCGTGAGCTCCACTCCCAGCTTGGTCCTCAGGGACCGTGTCCGACTTCCTTCTGGAAGCATCACTCCAGCCCTTCGGACAAAGCTGGGCTGATTATAAAGGCCACCAAAAGTAGGCACTAGATTGCAGTGAGTTTCTCTACTTTATTGCTGATAAAGAGAAACTGCAATGTTTACTGGCTAAGAACACACATCCTCTTTTTTTTTAATTTATTTTTTTATTGAATCACCGTGAGATACAGTTACAAGCTTTCATGTTTGAGTTTCAATCATACAATGATAAAACACCCATCCCTTAACCAGTGCACATTTTCCACCACCAGTGTCCCCAGTTTACCACCCCCCCTTTCCAAGATTCCCCCTGCCTCCATGACAGAAAATTTCCCCCACACTTTCTCTCTACTTTTGAGCATTATGGTTAAGAGCACACATCCTTGAGGAAGAGTTCATGGACTTAAATTCTGAAACTTGCACTGTGAGAAAGTTGCTTAGAATCTTTGTTCATATGCAAAATTTTGGACAATATTAATACTTATATTTTGGGAGTTTTGGGGGGGAGGGATGAGTGGCTATCATGTGGTACTCAGGAGACCTTTGAGCCCCGTTGACAGTTCTCAGCCAGTCGGGCCACTGGTGCAATTCAAGGGTCTGAGGATACCATACTGTTTGAACTCTGTGATGCCAGAGACCCACCCCCCCATTGCCACCCCACTGGTTCTGGGAGTCTCTAGACCACTCCCAGTGATGCTCTGGAGAACATGTGGTTTTGGGGGATTAAATGAAGGTCCAGCTGTTTTATCAAGTAACCACTATACCATCTTCCTGTCCCTTTGTTAGAGTTTTAATAGCTAAGACATTGGGTTAACATCTCTGTACAATAAGGGTTGATTGGGAAGGAGACAACCTAAGTTGGGAAATTTTGTAGCTAACATAGAACTGTAGAACAAGCACCCCAAAATGGGTGTGGAGAGCCAGAAGGCTTTGATATACACACAACAGCAAATCTTGGTTCAATCCCTGGCACTGCATGTGGTCCCCCAATTACTGCTGGGAGTAAGCCCTGAACACAGACAGGTGTGTCCCAGAACCAAAAATAAAGTGTGGGGGGGGGGGGGGGAGAGGGGAGGCAGGTTCTGGTTTTATACTGGATAGAGTTAAGAGTAAGGATCATGTGGCAATTTATGTGCATTCAGGAATTTCCAGGACAAGTCATGCTTAAGCATATTCAAGAGGGAGAAAGGTATGCCACTGGGCAAGCATAATCCTACCAGGCATGCACAGGAGATGATGGAAGAGCATTTTTTGGGCTGTGGTGTTCAGGATGGTAATAAGGAGAATGTGACTATAGGCCAGAGGACTCCAGAGTGCACTAAGGTATTTTGCAAGGTTCTCTTTTGGTCCAGGAAGATCCAAAGACTATAGAAGCTGGCTGCTCCAGGAATGGGCTGTCATAGTCTCTAAATAGCAAGTCTCAGGTTTTGACTTTAATAAGCCCAGAAAATCCATGCATTTTGAGGATTACATATTACATAAGCATTTGCTAAAGTTCTTACTGCCAAGGGTACATTAACCAGAACTTGCATTTTCCCAGGACCAAATGGATTCCATGGAGCCAGTCACTTAGACATAAGTGACTGTGATCAAGGTATTTAAAAATCATTTTAGGCATATTATTTACAATATTGACCATGGCAGGGCTTCATGCAAAAAAACATTGCAACACCACACCCTCCACCAGCATCGACTCCCCTCCTCCATGTCCCAGTTCCGCACCCTGTCCTATACCCCCAAACCCCCAACAGATATATGCTTCTTACTGAACACCAGTTCTCAGTTTCTTTCCTTTTTCCGTTTAGGTTTTGGGGGCCACACCTAGTGGTGTTCAGAGATTACTCCTGGTTCTGTGCTCAGGGATTATTCCTGGTAGTACTTGGGGGACCATATGAGAAGCCCAGGAAGGAACTGGGTCTGCCACATGCAAGGCATTGGACCCTCGATAACCAGACTCTGGATGTGGGCAGAGAGGTTGCCGCTCCTGGCATTAATTGGCTTTGTTTTGCTCCATGCTCCCTAGGTTTTCAGAGAAAAGGCTTTTTTATCAGACGGGTAGAAAACATTTAGCCATTTCAAGTTGCTCCCATTATTGTGATTTAAAAACACCTTGGATGCCTAGTGTGGCTTTTTGTACTGGATTGCCAATTTCTTAGAGAATTAAACATTTAGGCCCAGATAGTTTTCAATGCTGAATACTTGTGAAAAAATATGCTTTCCTCTTCTTGGCAGTGGTGGGAGTGGGGGGGCAGGGGTCAATTAAGGTGCCTTTGAAGCCAATTCACGCTGAACCTCCAATGTGAGCTGTAGCGTCTTTGCAGTTGGTGAAGTGAGAACTGTTTCTAATTTCCTGTCGGGAATTTCTAAAAGTAGAAAATGGAGAGATGACAAAAGTCTGTGATAAAGAGAAGAGTTTGGTGTGGAGGCAAGAGAAAAGAGAATGGGATAGGTGCTCAGAAGTGGATTTTTAAAAATTTTACTTAGAAACAGATTTATCTAACCTGTTAGAAGAAACTTGCTTCTCATGATAGCTTTACTACTCACTCTTTCTTATGGAATCAAGCCAGCGTAAAAGTTATCTTGCATTCTCAGCAAAAAGTTGGTTTAGAGAAGTAGAAAATTTGTAAGCCAGAAGATTTCACTCACATTCAAAGCAGGTTAATCCCCAGAAGTGTGAGCTTAGCTGGCTAGGAGGAAGGGATCGTTTGAACTTAGCTTTCTTCATTTCCCAGCTTAAAATTGCCTTGGAGGTCTTATGCCCAGCTTTGAACAAGAAAGGCCTGCCTTATGTTAGTGACTAATTAGGTCTTCCTGGAGTTTAGGCGATTGCTGCCAGCTACTTGTTCCAGAGCTAGTATGGGGGCAGGAGAGGGTGGAGGGGGCATTCGGGCATCAGCAAGAACCAAGACTCAGCACCACAGGTCTTGATCCCAGCTGATGCTACGGGGTTCAGCCATCCTGTGAGAGCTCTGGAAAATCATGACACCCAGGTTCCAATGCCACTAATGAAATCAGAACCTCAGTGTGGTCCAGTTCTCAGGATGCCAGTGAAGCTAAGAATCACTGTGCCACAGACTCCTCCAAGTCCTCCAAGGGGAGTTCAGAGTTTGAGAGTACCTGGAAGGCCTCGGGAAGGTGGAAGGAAAGAGGTAGGCATGGATGGCATCCATACCCCGTGGGTGCCAGTAAAAACTAAGCTAAATAATTCCCCATGACTCCACCAACTAGAAAGTCTTGAGCATCGCATCTGTTGACTGTGTATGAATGCTAAAGATTATGTTCCTGTGGTTCTGAAATACATCCGTTAGGAAAATGAACTGAAAGAGAATAATAATAGCAAAAATAGCTTAGTTGGAAGATAGGGATGGGAGAAAACTATATCAGATGTGTTAAAATAAGTCTTGATTGTAAGATCTATAGCAATATGCAGGATTCTTGTAATGTTATGCTATCTTCACAATGTCCCTAAGAGATAAGAACTACCACCCCCTCATTTTTATTGAGGTGTTAGGTCATATATTTATACATATATATATATATATACATATATATGCATTGAATGTCCAAAGTCACACAACCATTAGTAGTAGAATTAGAATTTGAAGTTTGGCTTTCAGGAGCTCAGAAAGTGGAGTGAAGTCACAGTGCTGCTTGTTTCTGCTCCCCTCACCCCCCAGTGTAGGAAGGATGACTTTAATCCCCCTGATGGCAGGGGTATTCTGCACAGCTACTCCTGTGTGTACTGCACCAGGGGGGCTGTCTGGGAGAATGAATAGGGAACCAGGATGAGCATCTCACCAGCCTGAGTTCAAGGGGCTACTTCTTTAAACTCCACAGGCTGGTGGCATTCAGGCCACGGGAGAGGTGCTGAGACCTCCCCAGTTCCTCCTGGTGGTACTTTCTCTCATACTCAGCTGCATGAAGGATATTTTAGTGGAGCTGTTAGATGGTGGAAGACCAGAGGAAAGGAATTGGTTGTCCTTCTCACTCTGGGACCTTCGATGCTATATGTTTAAAACACAAGTCAGTCTGCTTTGAATGGCCATTTGGTGGTGGAAATAAAAGGGAGTTGGATTGGCTGGTCAGAAACTGCAGAAGCCAACCATTTCTGAATTCACGAACCCAGTCCTTGTGCGAGTGTTGTCTGCTTTGTCTTTCTTCTTTATCAAGCTTCCTGATGTGAAGGCTGGGTACACCTTTTAGGAGCTGCATTCCAGGGCTACCTTGGTAATGGAAAGTACCCAGGCAACTTAACATAAGTGACTTAGTGGAGGAGGGCCAGGGGGCTTTGCAGCTCCTGGCACGGGCCAGATGGGAAATCCAGATGCTAGCCTGGTCCGTTTTGATGCTCCTCTTGGCTATTGAAGTAACTGCCTTCCTGGCATGTCCCTGGGGGGCTTAGACCTGCAGGAGGGGTGGGGCGTTTGCTCTCTCTGGCACCATGTGGCTAAATTAGAAAGATGCTGATTTAGATAGGGCATGAGTGGCAGCATGAATTGGTGTGTGTGTGGGGGGGGGGGATTATTGGGGGGTGTGGTCTTGTTTTCTTTCACTTTGGGGAGCCATACCCAGCAGTTCTTAGAGCTTCCTCTTGAATCTCTATTCAGGGGACCATATGGGTACCAGGGATCAAACCTGGTTCAGCTGCATGTGAGGCAGTGCCTTAACCTTGGTACTCTGTCCAACCACGGGTGTGATCTGAACTCTCCCCTTTTCCATTGTCAGTCACTCCATCCAGCATGCAGCAGACTAAAGGTCATCTGTGGGTCCTGTGAATCATCCTGGAAGTCTCATGGGCAAGACGATGGTACAACTGTAGAGCCAGCGTGAGGGAGCATCAATGTGTGGGGAAGCAAGTCAAGCCCCCAGATTGCTTCTTCCAAAGACTGGCTTTCTATTTGGGCTTTTGGGGCCACATCCAGCAGGGCACAGGGGCTCTAAGCCCAGGAATCACTCCTGGCAGAACTCAGGGGACCCTGTGTGATGCTGGGGATAGAGTGAGTGTCATCATGCAAGGTGAGCCTCTTCTCTCAGCACTGTACCTCTGACCCCTAAGACTGACTTTTTATTCCTCAAACAGGAATAGTGTTTTGGGGGTACAGCTCTTGGGTGCCAATAGACTGGGGGCCCAAACCTCTGCTCAGGTCAGCACTGCAGGGGCACTGGCATGTGCAGGACTCCGAGTTTCTTTCCTCTGCCATCCTAGTCATCCTCAGGCAGAGTGGCAGAGGTGCTTAAACGAGGACACCTGTGGGAGGTTACCTGACATGATCGAAACTCAACCATGTATTCGGATCATTCAAGGACCTTCTCCCCAGCCAGAGTAAGCACCTGGTCGAGTGTAGTCTGTTGCAGAGTCCAAACCTCCCTTTTAATAATTCTGTTGACCATTTCACATTGCCACCTGCCAGCCCCTTCCATGGACTTAGAGGGGCGTTGTGGCCACTCTCTTCTTGGCAAGTTTCCTCTGACTTAGCCATTCTTGTTGAATTCTAAAAGTGAAGTTCATGGCGTTGGTTTGGATTCCCAGGAGTGGGTATCAGTTTCTAGAAACTTTGAGGCCTTTCTCTGGAGGAAACGACAAGGCAAAACTGCCATGGAGGCAGAGGAAGGGTGGGAAAGGGGGAATATACCGGGGATATTGGTGGTGGATAAAGTGCACTGGTGGAGGGATGGGTGTTTGATCATTGTGTGATTGTAACCCAAACACGAAAGCTTGTAACCATCTCACAGTGATTCAACAAAATTTAAAATAAAAAACAACAACCTCAGGGAGAAAATAGAAATAGCAGTTGTTGCCTTGAGCGGCAGCTGCTCGGGCGGACCCTCTTGTGGATGAGGGGAACAGCGAATACACTGATCTCTTCACCAGGGGTTTCCTCTTGGAATCCAGGCAGGAGAACTTGACTCAGGAACAGAGTAAGTCTTCCTTCCCTCCCAAGCCTGTCATGCTCAGATCTTAGAGGAACGGGGGGCGAATTACAGCCTGGCTGAAGAAGGCAGTGGGCTTTGTTGCTTTTCAGTTTCTCACTCTGCTTTGTCATAGTAAAGATCATCTCTTTTAGCCAAGTTAGTTATGGATGAATTTAGAACTTTACTCCCAGATCTGTGGATAGAATGTTACAGTCTGCAAAATGGGTTCATAGCTATTCTTCTTTGACTTGCTGAGATGATAATTCAGTTGGCTACAAATTGCCAAGAGTTGCCATATACCATCCACAAACTTGACCACTGCCACGCTAGGCTGAAGCTTGAATGAAAGAAAATTGTAAAGGCTTGTGTTCTCCAAGTAGAAAGAAAAAATAGTGGGAAAGTTTCCACTAAGATCCTTGCTTAAGTTATGCCTTTAGCTCTGTAATAACCTCATGCTTAAAATATCTAAGCATTTGAGCAAAAACATCTAGTAGGTGAAAAGTGGGTTAAGGAAATTCACAGGCACCATGTTGCACAGGAAGAGGCTTGAAAGGATTGTGTGGTTTGCCTCCATACTTGGGCTGAGAGATGTGGCCCTCTTCAGTTATGCAGGTTTCTAGAGCTTGGGGAGAGGCTCTGATTATGGACCCCTCCAGGTTCTCTTTGAATCTCAGCAAAGCCTTCTCCCAGGCACTAAGTCATTTCCATGTCCTCTTGTTTTGGGGTTAGTTTAACATCAGGAGCAATGGGACAAGTCTGCATCTTGCTTGGATATCTAGGATTCATCAGGGTGAATGGTTTTGAGACTGAGGGAAGTTCAGGCACATCATATTTTTCAACGACCCTGTAAGAAATTTCTTTCTAGAAATTCAAGTCTCTGCCCGGCCATTGTCTTTATATTTTATATGCTGTATCAGCAAGATGGCAGGCAGGACCTTGCCACCTGCCTGATGAAGGCACTGACACTAGGGTAGGATGCAAGGGTAGGGACCTCAGTCTGTCAAGAGAATAGCAGTGATGTCTGGAGGATGTTAAGTTCCCTTCAGCGTGGGCTGGGAATGGCAGCTGTAGCTGACTGAGGGGCTGTTTGTCTTGCCTCTGGCTTCATTGGCGTTAGTGGTATCATGGGAAACCAGTCTTGTCTCCAGCAGAAGGAAGCAATGAGCCATCTTTTGGGGGAAGCCTGCCTTATGGCTCTTCGTCTGACAGGTGAATCAGAATAATTAAACCATATTAGTCTTCAACTGCTGCTCTGACAAGTGACCACAAACTCAGTGACTTAAAACAATACAAACCTGTCTTCCTGTTTGGCAAATTAAAAGCCTAAAATTCATCTTACTGAGTTAAAGTCACAGAGTCAGCAGAAGCGTAAGCTCGTGGGGGAGAATCTGTTTCTCCTCTTTTTTTTTCACTTCTCAAAGTGGCTGACTTTTCTTCACTCGTGTTCCTGCACCATGTCACTGTCCTCACCTGCCTCTCAGCCTCTTGCCTCCTTCTTAGTAGGATCCCATGATTCCATGATTGCATGAATTCATGATTCAATGATCCAGGATACTGTGTTCATCCCAAGATGTTCATCCCACTTCATGCCATGGCTAAGTTCCTTTTGCTAAGCAAAGTAACTGCAAAGTATGGACTTCCTTAGGGGAACCATTACCTTTCTACCATGACTTCCAATCAGCAATTTCCATGTTTTATTCACCAAAGCCTCAGGGAGTATTGCATTGCTCCTAAAAATATTTTTGGAAGCAAAATATGTACTTGCAAATAAATAAAGGAAGGGAGAGGGGGAGGAAGGAGGGAAGAAAGGAACTGTACAAAAATGGATACAGTTCAGTCACTCCAACCTATGGTTTTTATGGTGGCCCTTTTCCTCTTTCCAGAGATGACAATTATGTTCATTAGTTTTTCCCAAGTATTAGTTGGTGGGAATATAGGATGGTTAGCCTTTTTGAAAACAGTGTGGCTGTTTCTCAAAAATAGTAAGAGTCAAACTCCCATATGATCCAGCAATTCCACCTGGCATAATTTGAAAGGATATATGCACACCTAAGTTTATTGCCTCACTTATTATAATAGCCAAATATGGAAACAATCCCAATGCCTAAATACAAATGATGGAACAAGAAGTTGGGGAATATATACACAATTTAATACTATGTAACTGTAATAAAGAAAATAATCATGCAATTTGCTGCAACATGGATGGACTTGGTGGGTTTTTATACTGATCAAAATGAGTCAGAGGAAGAACAGATAACTGATGTTCTCACTTATCCGTAGAATAGAGAGAAATATAACAAGAGAATAGGCAGTGCTGAGCAATGACAAACCCTTGGTATTGGAATAGAGAACAAATGACCAAATAGTGGGGGTGGGGAAAAGACCAGACTGGAGGTGGCATAGGGACAGAGGTGGAGGATCAAGGGTACTTTGGTGGTGAGTAGAGCAGTGATTTTGTATATTGAAACTATTAATCTTAACACTATGGTAGCTACCTTAACTATAATAAATATAAATAAGTAATCTTAAAAGTTGCTAGTGTGTTCTAGTAAGAATTAATGCATACAGATGTGTGCATATGAAAGACTCTCCCATTTAAAAATGATAGTTCATTTTTCAGTGCCGTGTTTCTTAGTAATCTCTTCATGTCAGGACTTGCATGCTTTTTAAAATTTGTTTGGTTGCCTCATCTGGCAGTGCTCAGAACTTCCTCCTGGTGGATTCACTTCTTGTAGGGCTTGGGGAACCATATGGGGTACAGGGATTGAACTGGGGCCAGCTGTATACAGGCAAGCACCTTGCCCGCTGTATTCTCTCCAGCCCTTCCATGCCTTTTTAACAGCTACATACTTTAGTTGTATTGGTATATCACAATGAACGTCACTGTCACCTCATTTCTTATCTTTTCATATGACAAACTATAGCAGTAAACACTTTCTTATATGTTTGCCTTTGCATATATCCACCAATAGATCTTAGGGATAAATTCCTGGACCTTCTTAGATCTAAGGTAATGTGTGTTTTGGACTTAGAGAATTACTTCTACATTGCCTTGCAAGAGGAACATATTAACATGCCTGTAGGGATTGTGGCAAGTGGAGATGGCCCCACAGCACTATCAGCAGGGCTCTCCCTGGTCATGCCCACTGCCCCTGGGGCACCTGTCAGAGTCCTCTTCACCCCTGCCCCTCCACACTGAGAAGGGGTTCAGTTCTCAGACAGATTCCTCCCATGAGGTGAACCGCGGCAGATCTAGAGTGAGAGTGGGCCGGGGTGGGCATATTGAATTGCAGAATACCACATTCCAAGATGTTGGGATGCATGCTAGGGACACACCCAGACAGACTGTCCATGATCTGTCTCTCTGAGTCAACGGGGCCAGACAAGGTAGAGACTGTGCCCTGCGTGGCCTGCTGGGAGGCAGATCCAGGAGGAGCAGATGGTTCTGAGAGATGCCCTGTGTCTGCCTGAGATTACAGCCTCGCTGGCTCGGGTGAGAGTGCTTGCATGTGACACAGTTATTATTTGTGAAAGAGATTTGATGCTTCATTAGAGAAAAACTGTGTACAGAAACCCGGCAGATATTTCTTAATGGCATTCTGATTAAAGGAGCAAACAGCCTAAATGCCAGATTAGCGGCATTTTGGAAAATGCACGATGGGACTGCATTTCTGTATTTTCTTTTTCCCCAACTGTGCTCAGCAGCATAAATTTGTCACTTTTAGGAGTTATGAAAGAGCTGAACTGATGCAGCCAGGTCAGGAAATGGGCAGCTCTGTGGGGGTTCTGTCCCCAAGGACACAGTTGAGAGGCAGGTTCTGAGACAAAATCTGCACAGCTGAGTGAGCTATATGCATGCAGGCCATGCTGACCTTTCCACAGCACAACTTCCAGAAGGCCCGTGAGGGCTTCTGAGTGATGGAGCTGTCATGCAGACAAGTGGTTCCCATTGCCTCCTTCGGCAGAACTGTTATCCAAGAGCATCTCCCCACTAACTGTGCTTTGGGAACCACGGCGGTCCCTTTTCTCTGTGCGAGTTGATTAGGTGGCATCAGTGCTTTTTTAGCCCTTAAAGATAATGCGCTGTTGCTCGATTGGGCACTTTTCGAGTGAAGTGGATTAAGAATCCCTCTATGGACAATAATAAACATTCCCCAATACTAGCCACAGTATGGTGTTTGAATGTAAATACCACCAGTCCAGTTTTATCACATGTTTTCATGGGTCACATGGGGCCTGGGTGTGGCTCTTGAAACATGCCAACCTAGTTCTGTGAGGTGACCTCTGTGTGATTTCCCCCGTGCCTTTACTCTTCCCCTGGACTTTTGTAGACTGATGGCACTGCATTCTTAGATCTGTGGGGAGAAGCCCACAATCTAATGCCAGTTGGATTGGCACCTTCAACCTCTGTCCAGCCGTAGTCAGTTGCAGAGAATGAGGCAAACCAACACAAGGAGACAAATGGACACACAGAGACTGCCCATGCTTTAGGGATGCCTGGGCAGCCATCATTGGTCTCACAGGCAGGAAATTTATTCAAAACTGTATTGCTCCTTTACCCACAGTGGACTCCCAATATATGGGTCATGGCTTAGGTTGACAGAGACAATAAGGACATTCAATAGGTTTTTTCCAGATTCTGGCTATTGTAAAGAGTGCTGCAATGAACAAACAAGTGCAGATGTCACTTCGACTATACTTTTTTTGCCAGGATGGGAAGCATGCTGAAAGTAGACTATAGACCAAATATGATTGCCTCTTTTGCAAACCACAACACCCCAAAGGAGAGAGAGAACAAAAGGGAATGTCCTGCCACAGAGGCAGGGGGTGTTGGGGGGGATGGGGATGGAAGGGGTACTGGGACCCATGATGGTGGAAAATGGGCACTGGTGGAGGGATGGGTAACTTGATCATTGTATAACTGAAACCCAAGCACAAAAAAATTGTAAGTCTACAACTGTACCTCATGGTGTTTCACTAATAAAAATTAAAAAAAAACATTCAATAGGAACTTGAAGATTAGAATTGGGATATTTTAGATAGTCTGTCAGAATCTAGTCCCTTAAAAAATAGAGGCCTGACAGTTTTCTATCCTATTTTTGCCCATGCTTCCCCTACATCTCAAAGACCCCAAACAGTCTTATTCTTTGCTTGACTGGCAGTTGGCAGGTATTTGTCACCTACTCAATTCTTTCCTGCTGTTCTACATTTTTCCTGGCTGCAAACTCTGTATTCTAAGAGTTAAGCTATTTTACCTAGCGAATATGTCAACCTTGGGGTTTTTTATTAAGGAGACAATTTCCCACTTGAAGTGGACCCCTTCAACTCACTCCTTCCTAACCCTTAGCAGGACCAGCCAAAACTGCGTTTGTTTAGCGGACCATTTACCTGCCCACTGGATTTCCACCCACTTGGATGTAAGTTGGAAGAGGAAAGAAATCTTGTTGGTCATCTTTGGTAGTGGGGAATTGAATGTGGTTTATAGGAAGAGCCAATGACTGGACATAAGGGACCTCAGAGGTGAGGAAGGAAAGGGGACCGGGATTGGAGGACTCTGGGGAAAGAGGTTGTCAGAGGAGCTTGAAGTGGGTAGAAAAGAGCATGGGCTTAGCTTCTGTCCCACACCTCGCTCTCAAGAGCTTCCTTCAGCTAAAGCCTGCTGCAAACAACTCGGAGAAGTTGAGGGTGCGATCTGAGAAAGCACTCAGAAGGGTTGTTCTTTGGCATGTTAGAACAGAGCGGGGGGCAGCGAGGGACTTGATCTGAGAACCAGCCAATGGCTGGCATCTTACTTCATGCCCAGCACGGAGTCCATGCTAGGCCCTCACCCAATCAATGGCTGTGGAACTGAGGAGTGGATGGAGCACACGTGTTCACAGCCACAATTCCCTGTCTGGATTCATGGGCTGCTCACTACTAAAATGTCCAAGCCTGGCCCAGAGAGACAGTACAATGGATAGGGTACTCATGTGGTATGCCCATATGGTTCCCTGAGCCCTGCCTAGAGTGATCCCTGAACACCGCTGGGTGTGGCCCCCAAATCAAAATAAATGTTTAAAAATCAATTGAAATTGCCCAATGCTGAGAGGGGGCATTTCAGCCTGGCCTCCACCCTGCCCTCTGGGCCCAGGCAGCTTTTCAGCCTTATGTGTCTTTCCTGTCCTGGCCCTAGGGAGGGAGAAGAATTCTTCTTTCTGGAAATAACAGCCTGTCACAAGCCCTTTAATCTGAGTCTGCCTGACACTTTCATCTGTAACCGGGTTATGTTACTTGAAGAAACCCTTTGAAGACCATTTTAAACTTTCATTCCTTCATTCAGTTTTAAAATTTGGAATGTTTGCAACCTTGGGGAATTGATTCACCATTCTGGACCTTCTGTTGTTTTGTAATGTGAGTGGATGGAGGAACCCCAGAAGGCAGGTGGGTTACTGAATAAACATGCGCGAAGACACTTGCTAATGTGGACTCACTCTCTGCTTGCTTCTCCCCCAAGCTGAGAGGCAGCTCAGGTGTCTCACCTGTTCCCCCCACCTCAGTCCCCCACTGTCTCAGCCCCTGTGCTGACTCTCAGCTCTCTTCCTGCAGTTGTCTGCCAGGAGAAAATCAGGCTCAGGCAGTTTCTTGCCAGTTACTAATGCATCTCTGTGCCCTGACATTTTGCCCCGCTAAAGGAGTAATTGTGATGTTTCCATGAAATTTCCTCGGAGGGTTATTTATTTATTTCTGGCATTTAAAAAAATGGTAGTGCCTGCACTGATTTATGTGGGTAATTTATGGTGCATATGTTTTTCTTTCTTCCCTCGCTCCCTTTTTGCTGATGTGGTGCCTTTGCTGCTTTGTCCCCAGAGTTTCGCATGAGGCTTGAATTTTGAGTTGCAACAGTTTTCCCATTTAAATGTTAGGGTTGACTGGTGCTTTGTCGGAGCTCTGTAAGTACCTTTTATTATAGGAACTCTCAGCAGGTTAGAATCCAGGGACTTTCATTTGAACCTCTAATGCAGCAATGAGGAGGCACGTTAATTAAGGTATTTCTGGAAGTTACTTCAGGTGCATAGCAGAAATGGAGGGAATGGCTGCAGTGGGATGGGGGGATCTTTTGTTCAGCAGGAGTGTGACTTGGGGGGACCAGGGCTCCCACTCCACGGGGTTCTGCAGGATTCTGGCAGCAGTTGAGGGGCCTCTTAAAGAGTGTTTGGTGTGTGTCTGAGTGTTGAATCTCCTTTCTTGTTTGGTTTGGGGGCCACACCCATCTGTGCTCAGGAGTCACTCCTGACTCTATGCTCATGAATTGCTTCTGACAGTGCTTGGGGGATCAGAAAGGTGCCAGGGATTGAACCCAAGTTGACAGCATACAAGGCAAACTACGTACCTGCTGTACTATTGTTCTGGCGTCCCCTGGTCATTTTTCTTTTCCTTACTTGTCAGCCTTACGGGACACTGAGGGGAAACCTACTGTTGCCTTGAGGACAGTTAACCTCTTCCCTTTCAATTCACACAACTTGGCTTAGTCAGTCTGGAGCAGACACACTGTTTTCCTTGCTTTGAATAGTGCTGGCTGAGGTGTCTTTGTGCCCAGCTCTCTAAAGCAGAGCTTTTGTGTTTCTCTGTTTCTCTCTCTCTCTTTTATTTTTTTCTTTTTGGGTCACACTCAACGATTTTTGGATTTTTGAGAAGCACCGGCAGGGTGGTCAGAAGGTGGAAATTCCACCAGGTCAGGGTGTCATCAGCCTTCATTCAGGAGCCTGCTGCCTTTAGATTTCAAAGCCTGTTGTGTTGAGTGTTGAGGGCAGACATCTAGCTCACAATTACAAATCTCTGCCCTTGGATAACTGCATGACAGGATTTAAATGCCCACCCATTTGAGTGGCCTCCTTTTCACGTCTCAGCCCTGAGTAGCAGTGGCCTTGAGTTTGAGGATGGGGGTTAGGCCTTTAGGCCCCACCTGGGCTGGGGGGGCCAAACCTAAGAGAAGTTTCTCCCAGCACTTCCCTTCCTCTTGTGTCTTTCATGTCCTCTTCATTTGAAAAGCAACTTCAGTAAGTTACTTCATTTCCTCTCCACGGCAACTCAACTGGAGTTGAGTTGAAATTTAAAGTTTCTAATTAAATAGTCAAGGAAGCTCAATTAAATAAAATTTATTAAATATTTTATAGAAATGGTATTGAATAAATAAAATTTTATTAGTTATTATTTAAAATAAAAGTACCATTATAAAAATGTTATTTAAAATAAAATATTTATTATTTTATTTTATTTTAAGTAAATAAAATTTTATTAAATAAAATTTGGAAAAATAGGGAAGAAAAGTCATCTTTCCGATGTAGGAAATCAGGGCTGTTTTAGTTAGCTTGGGTTTTGGAGACATGGTTATAGTGGCTCCATGCAAGGACCCAAGACTTTGGGACCCACGAATGCTGTGTGGACTAAGCAGTACCAGCAATGACCTGGGCCACCAGTGGTCTCCAGGGTACCGCTAAGGACCACACACCCAGCTGTGCTTGGGGGCCTTCCAGGGCCACACCCTCTGATGCATAAATCCATTCTAGGAGAACAAAGTGGTGCAGGACATCAAACTGCAACTGGCCACATGCCCCTTTATCCCTGTACTCTCTGTCAGGCTCAAGACTCAAGACATGCTGTATGTGTGTTCCATTATAGAGAGTACTGTGGACTTATTTTCCCCTTTTGTATGAAGTTCTGTGAATTTCAGCACATGTAAATGCATAGAACCACCATCATAAGTAGGATGCAGAACTTTTTATACCATAGAAAGCGCTTCTTCTCCACTGCCAATCCCTAAAACCATAGGTCAGCTGCCCAGCTCATCGTTTTGTCCAAAGGATCCAAAATCCTTTAGTTTGTGATCTTTTTTTTCCTTAGGAGAAAAACTTTTTATTAACATATGACATATACAGTGATTGGTACAATCAGTGATTAATGCAATTTTTTTTAAGTTCCATACTAACATTTACTAATTGTTTTGTTGTCTCATTCCTGTTCAAGCAACTTGATCAGACTTGTTCTTTTATTTAAAAAAGTTATTTAAAATGTAAATTTAAATGGATTTACCTTTTGAGTCTCTTCTTTGACGGGTCTATTTTGACTGAAACTGATCCACGTGCTTTGGGGGTCATATCAATTCATTATTTGCTCTCTTTGTACAAGTTGGAAGAGTTCCAATGGGTCCTTGGAATTGGTAATATAGATTCCTAGACATGCCTTGGCGACCTTATTTCTATCCCAGACCCTGACCCCCAATGAGTCCTTGGTTAATTCCTGCTGTCTCTTTCTCTGCCCTAAATGCAGGTATCCTAGTGTGCCTGAAGGGATGTTGGCTGGGATTCAGCTGCATGCTGATAATTATCCACGGAGCCACGGGGCTCTCGAAAACACTGCTTCACACTGTCGTGTTTCTAATGGAGAATTCCATCAGAGCCCCGTTCTGCTTCTGGGTGGGCTGTCTGAAGGCAGGAGAGGTGGCATGGCTCCAGGTGGAAAAGACGCTGCTCCAGGGTTGTCCCCTGCCAGGAAGGCGACTGGGAGAATGGCGTGATGGTAGTGATCTGACAGCCCGTGAGAGACTTCCCGGGAGCTGGAAGATAAGTCTGTCAAGATGTTCACTGCTGTGTGAGGCCCAGGATAGTCACTGACATGAGACAGGGCTAAGAGCCTTGCAAACGGGGAGTGAGCAAGTTGCATTATTATTCTCGAGAGCTCTTATCCCAGGGAATCCCAGGCCCTGGGTTGAGTGGGCTTGAACTAGCACCATCATCAGAGGGGATGGTCAACCTTTCTCCCGGTGAAAGGTGTTCACTGGTTTGGTTTTTGAGCTATACTTAGAAGTGCTCAGGACTTACTCCTGACTCTGTGCTTAGAGAGCACTCCTGGCAGGCTCTGGGGACCATATGTGGTACCAGGGATCAAACCTGGGTCATCCACATACAAGACAAGTTCCCTCCCTGCTGTATTATTTTTTTTGCCCCCTAACTGTTGTTTTATTAAATGGACTCCACCTTTTGTGGTAGTCATAAGCCTTATTATTCAGTATTCAAACCTGGCAGTGTAGGCTTGTTAGGTTATAACCAGGGGTGTTTTGGGGGGCATGTGGTACCAGGGATCAAACTCAGGGCCTTGCAGATGCTAAGCTTTTTCTGTTCCACTTGAGCTCTTGCCCCAGAATGGAAAGTGTTGCCTTTTGTGACACAAAGTCTCTGACTGTTATCTAAATGCCATCTGAAAACAAAACAAAATTGTGCTGAAATTAAGGTGAGAAGAGTCTTTCAAGCCTCAGAACCCCTCTAATTACAATCGGATAATTATTTGTCCCTGATATTTACTATTAACTTCATTATGGTAAGTAATTAAGAGTTCTCCCATTCCTAGTTGCCTGAATTCCAAGGCTTAATCCAGCTACTGGCTGTCTGGGTGATCTAGGGCAAAGTGTCCACCTTTTTGAGCCTTAGTGGCCTCATCTGAAAAATGGAGAAGCCCATAGTGTCCCCTGTGCAGGGTGTGGGTGAAGCTGAGTTAGTCAGGACAGAGAAACACCACCTTTTGTGGTAATCCACCACAAATACCAGCCTTGTAATTTTAACTGATTTTGAGAACATGATACCCAAACTCTTCCAGAAGTGAGTTTCTACATCCAGGCTGAGAACTGCTGAGGAGTCTAATAGCTTCACTTTGCAGAGAAGAACACTGAGTTCTGGGGAGTGATGTGCCCAGTGGCAAAGCCAGAGCCAGACATGTCGCTGTTTCCCAGTTCCTTCCTTCACACTCAAAGCAGAAACCTGATGGTCTCAACTGTGTGCTGTGAGCACTGTCTGCTTGGGCTTCCTCCCAAGCCTTGTCAAGACAGTGGAGCCTCATTTTCAGAGCAGAAGAACCCAAGTCACTTACCTTGCATCAAGTTGTAGTGTTAAGCATATTTTCCAACACGCTGGGAGCTTTGTGATGACCACATGATGACCATGGAGTAGAGCTCCATGAGCCGGACTGTTTGCTTACCAAGGACTTTTCGTTCTGCTAACCAGAATAGATAACACTTCACTGCCACTTGATCCCCTTGGTTGGGCTCATCTGGGTCAACATGTTTCTCTCTGGTGTTTGGTCTTTCCACCAAATTGTTCCAGTGCCTAACGACCTGGTTTAGCGATGACAAGTTTGTTAATAGTGGAGCTCAAGATAAGACAGTGTTAAGCCCCTTTGCCCTGAGAGTGTGCCGCCTGCCTGCTGAGTGATCCAGGGACTTGTCAGCCTTTAGAGTTGATGTGTGAGGTGCTGGCGCGGGAAAGCACGTGGTGTGCTTTCAGCTCGCACTTGTGTCCCCACGCTTGGTGTGCCAGCACCCAGCCCCTTCCAGGAAACCTCTCTCCTTCTTTGCAGATGATGCTCGGGCCGGCTCCCATCTGAAAAATAAACTCCTTTGATTTCGAGGCTGTCGTCTATGCACAGGAGTTGAGCCTTGCAGCGTTTGGCTCCATCTAATGAACCAGATAACTCCCGTCCATTTGAACGATCGTTTATCAAATTTAGGGTCTCAAATTGGGATTTCCTGTTGCTGATTGAGTTACTGGACTAGGTGACATTATCTAACATAGTTACGTGTGACCAGCAGGACTCCAATCGATCCAGGGCCTCTCTGCGCAGCTATTTATTCTGTCATTTCCTGGTGTAGCCTCCATGAAAGTGAGGATTCCTTGTGGCTTTTCTGAATTCTCCATGTAACATATTCATCTCTTTGAGTGTGAAGGAGCAGGGAAGGGATTTTCCTCCACGTGTACATCTTTGCCTTTCCATTCAACTCAGAGCGGGGCAAGCCCTGATGTGGGAATTAACCGGGCTTGCAGCTGAATGAGTTCTGATTTGCTGAGCAGGATTTGCTGGTTCAGGAAACCATCCTCAATTCCACTCTGTTTACCAGGTTTCCACACCCTTCCTAAGTGGATGTGGCATTTGTATTGGAAGAAGGCCGTCGCTCAGTATGAAACGTGATTACATGCCTCCTCTAATCCGCAGCATACAAGGCTTTCCATTTAGGCTGTTTTCAAGGACGTGTGTGTATGGATGGACTCATGATGTTTGGGTCAAAGCAATTTATTGGCAGAGATGGAGGGTATGATCTATCCATTTAGAAACCTGCTTTCTGGAGCAGTGGGGGCCCGACGGCATGACATTTCAGCAGCACCCTCCTCGTGTTGATCCACCTTCCCTAGTCAAATTTGCAAAGACTTACTGATAAGCTAATCACATTGTTTCATGCCAGAGGAATTCACAGGTCTGTAAATTTCATGAATTCTAATGTCTCTCTCTATAATTTTAGAAATGAATGAGCTAGAATTAATTGGGAGCTTTCCTTCCAAGGGAATGTTGGAAGTCTTTGCTGCCATGGAGCATAATTTGTTTTTGCATAAAATTCTGTAAATTGGAATGGAAGTCAGTTTCAGTGACATTGTGAGAGATGGCTGTTAGCAGGATTTTAGGTGATCCGGCATCAGATGTGAGAGGCTGAGGTTTTCCTTTCCATTCTGCTCATAGCAGGAAGCAAGTATCCACATGGTTCTACAAGCCCACCACGCCTCTCTGGACCCGTTGTCACAAGCCTCAGACTGGAAGTTCTGATGCTGATGAAACAGTATCAGTGTAGAATCTAAATGTTCTGGGTTTTCTTTTATGTTGTATATTCAGGGTTACTTTCTAGTTAAGACAAGTGAGGTAGATTTATTTTAGAAATAAATTGAGAGAGCTAGAGAGATAGTACAGTGGGTGGGGGCCAGTGTTGCATGTGGTCAACACTGGCTTGAACTCTGCAATCCTATTTAGTTCCCCCAGCACCTCCAGGAGTGAGCCCTGGAGCACAGAGGCAGGAATAAACCCTGAGTGAAGCCACAAAACCAAAAAAAGAATTTTGTTTTAAAGATTCAGGTTGTTTTTTTAAAAAATGGGCTTCTTACATAGCTGGGCTGATTGAAACCAGTTTCAATATCCAGTCTGGAGTATATGAATCAGGTCAGGAGTCCCTGGCCCAGGCAAAAGTCAGCATCGAGGAGATGTCCCTCCCTTGCCGTGTAGATGTGACTCCCCTTTCCTGCAAGAGGAACTGCAAATCCTACCAGGGCTAAGCGCTACTCCCTCTCATATATCTCTCATAAGCATCCAGATGAAGCCTGCAGGTATGTTAGTGCTTACAGTCCCTTTCTTCTAAAGAGAAGAAAGCTGAGGCTTAGGAATGAGGACAGACTTTTCCCCAAACTCATGAATACTACATGGTGCGGCCAGTGTTTGTATACAGACTTGGAGTCAGATGCTTTGTCCACTAGCCACAATCTCATTTCATTTTTTGTCCTCCTTCCCTCCCTCCCTCCCTCCCTCCCTCCCTCCCTCCCTCCCTCCCTCCCTCCCTCCCTCCCTTCTTTTCTTCTTTTTTTTCCTTCCTTTCATTTTGGGGCTATACCTGGTAACATACTGAGATTACTCCTGGTTCTGAACTCAGGAATCACTCCTGCTGGTGCTCAGGAGACCATATGAGATACCAGGAATCAAACCTGGGTCAGCCACATGCAAGGCAAGCTCTTTACCCACCGTACTATTGCTCCAGCCTCATCCCACAATCCTATTTCACAAATCCTATTTAAGGCAAATGACCAAGTGAATAGTTTAAACTTGGTGATGGCTCCGCCCCCACCCCCTGCCAGAGAGAGGGGGAGAGGGAGAGAAAAAACCCCTGAGTGCCATAGGGTTTGGACTGGTTGGCTCAGCGTCACCAGGAATAATGGTTTCCAGACCCATGGCACTGCTTGAGAGATCTCTTCCTTCCTCATTCCCAAAAGAGAAGAAGCCATCTCAACTTAGTACCTGTTGGAAAATTGACTGTATAGTGAAGAAAAAGAGAAAAGCACATTAAGAAGAAAGAGGGAGGGGAAGAAAACAGCAACCTTAGTTTAGACAGTTGGGATTCCTACGCAAACCTCATGCTTTATCTTCATTTCCATCTGCTTCACTGTCTTCTGCAGATGAATGTCGAAGACAGATTTTCATTGATTTCTCATCAGCTTAATTGCAATGCTACAGACGTTCAGGGGGCTAGCTTCACACCTATGTCTAATTCACACCACTCCCACCACCAGAGAGACCCGTCTTCATTCCTCCCACCTTCCCTCTTCCCCCTCTGGCAGCCACCACAGTTGTCAGTGAGACCAGGAGTTAGTTTTATTGTATTTTCTGCTCATTTTCTGTACTATTTCATATCCCACCTATGAGTAAAATTGTCCAAAATTGCCTTCCACTTCTTTATTTAATTTACTTTGCACAGTCATCTTAATTTCACCTATTTTGTCTCAAATAGCATTATTTGTTTTGTTTTGTGTTTGGACCCCACCCAGGACTTCCTCCTGGCTCTGTGCTCAGGGATCACTTCTGGCAGGGCTAGGGAAACATATGTTGTCCCTGGTATTGAACCAGGGATCTCGTGTGTGTGTGTGTGTGTGTGTGTGTGTGTGTGTGTGTGTGGCAAGTGCCTTAGCTTCTGTGCTGTCTCTCTGGTTCTGTTTTTAAGTTTTTGTTTTGGATCTATTTCTAGCTGTACCCAGGGGTGTACGGGGTCCCTGTGGTTCTGGGAATCAAAGGTGACTGGTCCTGTTAGCTGTCCCTCTTGTTCTGTATTCAGTTTTTGAAGGAGTCACCATACCCTTTCCAAAGGTTGTACCAATTTGCATTTCCATAAACAATGATCCAGAGTAACTTCACATCCTCATCAACATTTGTTGTTTCTGATCTTTTTGCTATAGACCATTCTTACCAGTATGAAGTGATATCTCATTGTGTATTTATTTGTATTTTTCTAATTATGATGGTGTTGAGGTTTTTTTTATGAGTCTGTATCATGTTTTTTCATCTGAGAAGTTATTATTCAGGATTGTGTTTGTTTAGTGGCCATGCTCAGTGATATTTAATGGTTACTACTGGCTCTGAAGTTATTCCTGGCAGTGCTCTTGGGGGAGCATATGGGATCCACTGATTGAACCCGAGTTGGCCTCATGCAATGCAAGCACCCTATGCACTGTACTACTGCTCCAGCCCTATTCAGGATTTTACTTTGGCCCAATTTTTGAGGTTTTTGGGGTAACCAAAAAGTTGTTTTGTGGTAATTAAGTTGTATGAGTTATTTATATATTTTATACTAATTCCTTCTTAGACGTACAGTATGGAAATATTTGATCCTTGTATTAAGTTGACTTTTTGTGTTTGTGGTGTAAACATTTTTAAATTGACATAGTTCCATATGTTTTTTTGCTGTTTTTGTTTCCATTGCCAGTGGAATTGAGTTTCCAGTGATTCTGTTTTCAAGGTCCAAATGTACAGTATATGTGTTTTCTTCTGTGTATCTTAGGGTTTTAGCACTAATATCCAAGTTTTTAATTCATTTTGGGTTAATTTTTGTGGATGGTACTCAATAGTGATTGAGTATTCACCCTCCCCACTTAAAATTTTCTTTTTCATAGATGCGTGTTCTTGAATCTACTTTACTCATTAGCAGTCTGGATCATCAAAATCCTTGAATTTGGATCACTTGCTTGGAGATATGCCAATATTTGTAGATTCACATAAGGGTTTTTAAATTCTTAAAGAAGAAATTCTTTTCAACTAGATTTAATTTAGGGTCCATCAGCAGTATTCTTACATATTTAGTACAATTATAAGATAATATATGCTGTCTAAATATATAAGCAGTGTTCCACTCAGCTAAATGCACTTACTCCTTTTTGGGGAAGTTTTCTGGGTAAATTTCAAGACTATGAGAAAATTTTATTAAACCTCCAAGAACATAATTAACTCATTTTGCAAATTGTTAATGCTTACAGGAACTCATGATAAATGAGACCACTTAAGGCTGTTTTATGAGAAAAACAGGAAAGACAGTTTGTTAATGGTGGTCCCATTCCCGATACTATGAGGAATCAATGAATCTTTATCACTAGCTATTATAGCCTTAATTTGAAAATTATTTAAAAGGTTATTATATATATATGCACATATATATACACACATAAGCATATGGATGTAACCCTAACATTGAGTTCAGTACCTTCAGCTCAACAGTTTCCCTTGAAAGAGATTAGAAGTATTATTATTTTATTTATTTTTTTATATATTTATTATAAATAAATAAAATAAACGAGATAATTCTCATGTATCCCCCATGTCAGCTGAAGATGCATTTCAGTTGCTTCTGCTTGAATTTTAACATTTTAATATAGCCTGAATCCTATATTTTAGAAAAAACCATCAACCATCAGTTTCAATCTCTGTTCAATTAGTTATTTTTTTCCTCCAAGACACTTGAGGAATTGTGATCCTGTTATGTGAGATCCTGTTGAGCATGTGGGACTGTCTTCCCTGCAGAGTTTTTCAGTGCCCCCCTTCTCCCTATTTACTCCTCCCCAAAGAGCGAGTGTCCTCCTCTCTCCTAGACACCTGATTCATTCTCTTTCTATGATTGGGCTCTCATTAGAATGGCTTGGCCCACTTTCAAAGGACCATACTCTCTTGGCTTCAGCCTTTGCACTTGCGATTCTACCACTTGAGAAATCCTTTATCCTCTTTTCATCATCTCCCTTCTTCTGCAACCAGCCTTTCACCTACATGGCACTTACTATTCTTTTGATGTCAACTCAGTGCTGCTCCTCGTTACCCTGTTCTTTGTTCACACATTGTATTTTAGAATTGTATTTTATTCCTCCATGCCATCAGATAAGGGTGTGGGTTTACTCATTTGTTAGGAGTGTCGTCCATTAGTGGTGTTTATTGGATGTTTGTCTTTCTCCTTCCACAAATGGCTAGAATGTCTTAGCACTGTCAATCTCTGGATTTCCCAACAGTTAGAACCCCAGCATTTAACTCCATGCCTGGAGCATAATGAGCACTCCCTTGGATTTGTGGATCTGAGTGTCTTCCAACCTCCATGTGTGCTCCTCTCTCTCGACCCACAGGATTTGGCACGCTGCCATCCTACTTGAGTTTTCATGGGCACATCTCTCATTTTTACCTTCTAAAGCAGGTACATGAAGACCCAGGCAATTTCCGGCATCTGACGTGGAGTAAATCGAGCTATCTGTCAGTACACCCACCTGTCTCTCCCCAGTAGGTTCCATCCTGGCTAGTTGTGGGACCACTGGGTTATCTTTCTGGCTACCAGGCTAAATAGACTGGTTGATATGGAAATTAAACACTATTCCTTCTACCCTCTTCCTCTGGTCAGAAGAAGATAGTTTGAACATTATGGAAAAAGAAAGAAGATGCAGGTGAAAAAAAAGAAGAAGTGCAGGATACTTATCGATTATTCTTTAATCTATCTGTCACACCAGGTTAGTGCCCTGGAATACCAAAAGGTGGGAAAATAGTTGGTATTTCAATGCCATCCTTTTTAGTTCTCAAACTTGTGTGCTTTACATTATAGCATGATTCTGAAAAGGAACCTATCCCTCCCTGGCAAGGGAAGCTCCCAAAGCAGGAAAGATCTTCCTACCAGAGGTAGGGGATATATTTAGCCATAGGGGCATGAGACCTTTGTAGCTTGTGTTTCTTTTTTCTTTTTGCTGACAGCAAGGTTGAGAGGTGGGAGGTGGCGTGAATGCCAGAGATCTACACTGGTCAGTATGAAAGAGAAACTTTTCTACAGAAAATTGCTCTCCTCCAACGCTCTATGAATGCTCTAGTCAATTGTGTCCTACAGGATGTGAGTTTACCTCCCAGGATTCAAATACATACTACCTATATGAATGAACACACACACACACATACACACACACACCTGTTTCTCTAACAACCGATAGGTTAAAAGGAAAGGCTTCCCAGAGCTAGATTTGGCATGAGATCTGTAGGATGAATAAAGGACTTCTGGGGGAAAGGGGTGGTTGGATGAAAGAGAACTAGAGAATGATCTTGACAGAGTGAGCTTTCTGCAAGGTCTCGTGTCTCCCCCTTGTCAAGCAGTGAGTTCTAGAACGGGGAGGATGCTTCTCTCTAACTCTCAGAGCTGCTGGCAATGCCCTAGGTGGCATGCTGCCCACTCTTTGGTACTTGTCAGAGTTGAGGTCTTGGGGCCAGATAGCTAGACTTCTATTAGAGACTCTTATTAGAGTTAACAAGATTTAGAGGTACCACATAGAAGAAACAGTTACAGATATTATCTGATTTATGGACTTCTTCCCATATGAAAAACTCTCTCTACTGTGTGTTTTGAGATTAAGCCATGAGCAAGGGGGAATTTTCAACCCCTGTTTTCTTCATCAGTTCCCTTCTGGGTTCTAACGTGTCTTGCTGTTCCCATCTGTGTTTCTAACTTTGGGACAGAGCATTTCTGAGCTAAAAAATAGTTTGTATGAAAAGAGTGAAAGCATGACTCTCAGATATCAAAAGTGAAGATGTGTTAAAGATTTTATTGGACTGCATAATCAATGAGAGAACCAGACAGATGTCTGATCCGTTTGAAAAGAACAGGCACATTTATTTATAGATCAGGAATATTAGAAAGAGGGTGCAAATGGAGGTAGAACAGTTTATCTATGGGGAGATGGGAGAAAGACTATTGAATCTTTCTTGAATGGTGCATAATTTACATGTCTATCAATGAGACATGCCTTATTACTGTCCATCTACAGACAGGTGTCATATTGTGGCTTCCGTATGATCACAGGCTGATAACACAAGGACTGCTCTCCAGTGTCTTATAAAGCTTACTTTTCTGTGCAACCACAGCCTTTTTTCATTCACTGGTGATTTCTGGTGTAAATTGTAGTTTCGGTTGAGGGTGAACCCAAGATCTCCTTCAGATTCTGAGTAGCCATTGGTCTGTGGTATCTCTTTTGAAGGAACCAGAATCTGGAAATCTTGTAAGGCCTTGGTGGTTGGTTGCCCCGAGAGCTTCAAAATGGGGTACCTGTTAGACCAGAGACAAGGGAATAAGGTCTGGGTTTTATTCTAAAATTATTACACACTTCCTGCATGACCTTTGGGCTTGCCATTTATCTCCCTGTGTCTTTGAGACAGGAAAATGCATATTATTTGTAAAGTGCATTGAGGTTCCCAGATGAAAGGTACCAGTTAACTGTGAAGTGGTATTATTAATTTGTTCAATCCTGCCCTTTTTGTTCTTGCTGGGATTTTGATGCCCTGGATAGATTTGTCTTCTATTTCTTCTCTCTGCTATGATTAATTTTCTCTACTGCAGGTGGGCATCCATCCTGGAATTAAGTATATTCAATGACTGCTTTGAGATTTTTCTTTGGACTCTAAAAAAATATTATTATTTAAAATTTCCTTATTTATCCAAACATCTACCCCATTACCCCCGTTTCTTTTAAAGAATTTAATGGATATTCTAAATGTAGTGGAGCATCATATTGTTTTATAAAACTTGCTTTAAACTCAAAATTATTCTTGTTAAAACTTAATGGAGTTCTTTGGTTCTGCCAGGCTTGGCTGGCTTAGTAAAGCAGGTGGTAGAAAGAAAAATGTTGGCGTGTCCAAAAAAAAAAAAAAAAACAAGAAAAACAAAGGGAAAACAAAAGCCAACCAAAACCAACAGTAAGAAGACTTCTGAGATCTGAAGTCTAGAATTGATACCATTTATATTACTCATATGTATGTCTTGGAGGAAGCAGGGTGGTCTTCTGGTGTACATTCATCCCAATAGGAATAAGCCATTTTTTAAAATTTTTGGTTTGGGCTACACCCAGCAGTGCATAGGGCTTACTCATGGTTCTGCATTCAGGGATCATCCCTGGTTTGCTTGGTAGATCCTATGGGTTCCAAGGATCGAATTTCGGTTGGCCTCTTACAAGGTAAGTTCTTTAACCACTTACCTAAAATCTCTCCTGCTTTGATAAGCCATTTAAAAAAAATTTTATTAGTGAAACACCATGAGGTAAAGTTGTATGTAAACTTACAAATTTTTGTGCTTGGGTTTCAGTTATACAATGATCAAATACCCATCCTTCCACCAGTGCCCATTTTCTACCACCATGGATCCCAGTATCCCTCCAACCCCCCACCGCCCCCATCGCACCCTGCCTCTGTGGCAGGGCATTCCCTTTTGTTCTCTCTCTCCTTTTGGGTGTTGTGGTTTGCAAAAGAGGCATTGAGTGGCAATCATATTTGGTTTGGGCTATAGTCTACTTTCAGCATGCTTCCCCCATCCTGGGAGGATCCTCCCAACACCCTTTATTTGGTGCTCCCTTCTCTATCTGAGCTGCCTTTACCCGCATGTGTGGTGGCCTCCAGGCCATGGAGCAAACCTCCTGGTACTAATCTCGGTTATTCTTGGGTGTTAGTTTCCTATTTTGTTGCTTTATGTTCCCCAGATGAATGCAATCTTTTTATGTCTGTTCCTCTCTTTCTGATTCATTTTGCTTAGCATGATACTTTCCTTGTAGTACCACTTGTATGTAAATTTCATGACTTCATCTTTTCTAACAGCTACATAGTACTTCACTGTGTAGATGTACCAAAGTTTCTTTAACCAATCATCTGTTCTCGGGCACTCACGTTTTTCCAGATTTTGGCTATTGTAAAGACTGTTACAATGAACAAACAAGTGCCGATGTCACTTCGACTATACTTTTTTGCCTCTCTTGGATATATTCCCAGGAGTGGTATTGCTGGTTCAAATAGGAGTTCAATTTCTAATTTTTTGAGAATTGTCCATACTGTTTTCCTAATAGGCTGAATCAGTCGGCATTCCCACCAGCAGTGAAGGAGGGTCCCTTTCTCGCCACATCCGCTCCAGCACCGGTTACTTTTGATCTTTTGGATGTGGGCCAGTCTCTGTGGTGTGAGATGATATATTATTGTGGTTTTGATCTGCATCTCCCTGATGATTAATGATGTAGAGCATTTTCTCATGTGCCTTTTAGCCATTCGGATTTCTTCTTTGAGAAAGTTTCTGTTCATTTCGTTGCCCCATTTTTTATGGGATTAAATGTTTATTTTCTTGTGGAGCTCAACCAGTACTTTATATATCCTTGATATCAACCCCTTATTGGATATGTATTGGGCAAATATCCTTTCCCATTCTGTAGACTGTGTTTGTATTTTAGTCATTGTTTCTTTTGAGGTGCAGAAGCTTCTTAGTTTAAGATAGTCCCATTTGTCTATCTCTGTTTTCACTTGCTCAGCCAGTGGCATGACATCTTTGAAGATACCACTGGCTTCAATGTCATGGAGGGTTTTGCCAACTTTGTCTTCAATGTACCTTATGGATTCTGGTCTGATGTTGAGGTCTTTGATCAATTTTGATCTTACTTTTGTACATGGTGTTAGGCAGAGTTCTGAGCCCATTTTTTTGGCATGTAGCCATCCAGTTTTGCCAGTACAATTTGTTAAAGAGGCTTTCATTACTCCACTTCACATTTCTTGCTCCTTTATCAAAGATTAGATGATCATATGTTTGAGGGGAGATGTCAGTATATTCACCCCTGTTCCATTGGTCTGCAGCTCTGCCTTTGTTCCAGTACCATGCTGTTTTAATTATTACTGCTTTGTAGTAGAGTTTGAAGTTAGGGAGGTTGGTTCCTCCCATTTTCTTTTTCCCAAGAATTGCTTTAGCTATTCGTGAGGACTTATTGTTCCATATGAATTTTAGGAGTGTTTGCTCCATTTCTTTGAAGAATGTCATGGGTATCCTTATAGGGATCGCATTGAATTTGTACAGTGCCTTAGGAAGTATTGCCATTTTGACAATGTTAATTCTCCTGATCCATGAGCAGGGGATATCTTTCCATTTTCTCGTGTCCTCTTTTATTTCCTGAAGTAGCGTTTAGTAGTTTTCTTTGTACAGGTCCTTTATTTCCTTAGTTAAGCTGATTCTTAGGTAGTTGATTTTCTGGGGCACAATTGTGAATGGGATTTTTTTTCATGTCACTTTCTTCTCTCTCACTGTTTGTGTATAGGAAAGCTATAGACTTTTGGGTATTGATTTTATAGCCTGCAACTTTACTATACAAGTCTATTGTTTCTAGCAGTTTCTTCGTAGAGGTTATAGGATTCTCTAAGTATAGTATCATATCATCTGCGAATAGTGAGAGCTTCATTTATTCCTTTCCTACCTGGTGCCCTTAATATCTTTTTCTTGCCTAATCGCTATTGCAAGTACTTCCAGTACTATATTGAACAGCAGTGGAGAGAGTGGGCATCCTTGTCTCATCCCTGATCTTAGAGGGAAGGCTGAGAAGCCATTTCTTACAGAAATGTCTATTCACAATGCAATACCCTGTGTGTGTGTGTGTATGTGTGTGTGTGTCTATTGTTTACAAAACTGGTGTGGGATGACTAAAACTACTATAAGACTTACATTTCTTTATATTATTTGGGGGGCTGCTGTTGAGGCCATGCCGAGTAGTACTTAGTACTTCTTTCCCACTAGTACAGGGATTCCTCTTGGTGGTGTTTGGCGGACTATATGCAGTTCTGGGGATTGAACCAAGGTTGGTTGTATGCAAGGTGAGCAGTATCACTCCAGTCCCTTACTTTCCTTTTAACTGTGTTGCTATTGTAACTAATATCCTTCAATTTTCCCTCTGGACTGTAAAATGTCCCTTTACAAAGCAAGATACCTAATTCTGTTTTTGTTGTCCTTTGCAGGGTGTGGGAATCAAAGGCATAGAGTTTGTAACCTGGGGTCTCACAAATGCAAGCCAGGTGCTCTACCACTTGAGCTTCCTCTCCAGCCCCATGTTGCTTATCTTTTTATGCACCAAATCCAATATCCCCTCACTGTTTTCACCATCATGACAGTTTTCTAGGATACTCAGCTGAGGTGCGATTTGGAGACAGTTTTGTTCTTTCCTAGACAAATGCAGGAAAGGGGGTGGAGGGATGGGTGTTTGATCATTGTGTGATATAACCCAAACATGAAAGCTTCTAACTGTCTCATGGTAATTCAATAAAATTTAAATTTAAAAAAATGCAGGAAAGGGGGAGAAGAATAGCATTACAATCCAGTGATCTAAATATTTATGGCTTTTCAGACCAGTTCTCCTTCTCAATCAATCCTTCACACAGGCAGCACTTTATTTACTTTTGGTAGATTATTTTCCCAGTTTTTCTAGCTACACTGATTATATTGCTCTCAGTTCCTAAGGTTCTTTTTTTTCAGTGCCTAAGGTTTTTGTCATTTCTACTGTTTCATTTAGCCATCCAACCTGATGGGACTGCCAGTCTGTTGGTTGCACATTCATTTTGTCTCCCCATGGGAAATATATATTCATTAAAAGAGAATCATATTTCATGTTTTTTTGTTGTTCTTTATAGAACCTAGCAGGTGGCCAGAATCACCATAGGTGCTAAGACTATTCCTTCCAATTTCCTACATGCAGTTGCAAAGACTAGCTATGTGCTCAGTTTCATAGATTCTCACGTGTGTGAAACAACATACATACTTACATACTTATACATGTAACTAGCAGGTTTGACTGATGAGAAAATGACAAAACTGTTTTTGAGTGGGGGTGGGCAAGATGTGAGTTCATTAGAAGGGAAGCTCCTCACATTGATTCTTGCAATGGTAGAACCGTTGGAAGAGTGGAAAGGAGAGGCAATATCTCTGTCATCTTTTTCCCTGGGATGAATTATTAGAAATCGAGAATTTTATAGTCCATGTCTGTGAGGAAAAACTGTAGACTCCTCAGACTGCTTGGGAAAGAAGTCAATACCCTCTTACTGATTCAGGGTGGAGGTCTAGCGTAGATGCAAGGGGGACAAGTTAGGAAAATAGAGTAAGAATTCAGTGAAAGGGCCAAGGAGATAACTCAAAGGACTGGAGCTGATATGCTCAGCCCTGAGTTTAACCCTTGGCCTGGCCTGGCTTCCCCAGCCCCGGCGCCAACAAATGTGGTAGTCTTGGTAGCCCCCAAACACTGTTGAAGTAACTGGTGGACCTTGGCTGCTGGGTCAGAGCAGCATGCACCATCAGGACAAGCCCTGAACTCTTGCTTCACAGAGCAGTGCTCAGTATCACTGAGCAGTGCTTAGCAGCCCCAAAAGAATCTTGTAAAAAGCTCACGGTATCTTAGACTGGTCTGGCATAGGGACAGTGGTCTGATGTCAGAGCTGCTGAGTTTTTTAGGAGATCAGTCAGTTTTGTGGGTTAGTGGGTAGGACTCTTCAGCCCAGAGAATGACTCTTGGAGGAGTCCACTGTCTGCTAGAATGCTACTCTTACGTGGTCGATCCATTACCCAAGTATATTGATATGTGCTTATTACATTGTTAATATACTCCCAAGGCCTTTCAGAGCACCCCCAGTGGCCTGGCTCTGCTGAGTTACTGGCTCTGAGTCTCCCCTGTAGATCTCTAATTGCACAACCACACACACACACACACACACACACACACACACACACACACACACACACCCCTTGAATCAAGCATCTGCCGAGCCTTGATCTCCATAGCAAACTTCATACCCATAAGCCTCAAAACTACAGTATCTGTTTTAAAGTGAGGATGCTAAAACCCAAAGGGGTGGGGTGCTTCTATGGAGTTCAGATAATTAAAATCAGTGCCCCGACTCCATGCCCAATCCTCCCCCAGCAGGTGCTAAGTCATCTACTTTAGCTCACATTCACCAAACCGCACTGTCTTATTCTCAGTTGGATCAAACTTGCTTTTTTTACCTCTTGGTTTTGGGCCCCTACTCAGTGTAGTTCAGGGATTACTCCTAGTTCTATACTCTGGAATCCTTCTTGGCAGGGCCCAGGGGATTCTCTCCAGTGTCAGGGACTTAACCAGATTGTCTAGATGCAAGGCAATTGTCTTAAACCCTGTATTATCTCTCTGCACCCCTGGATTAGACTTCTGAGTAGGGACATCAGGGGTTCTGCCTAGGCATCTGCATTCTAAAAGGCACCTCCAGGAGCTTGCAGTGTATCAGGCTCAGAGCAGGACTGGCCTTATGCAGGGAGGTCCACAAAGGCGCCTGTGGAGGTGATGCAGTGCAGGTTCCGATTCTGTGCTTATCTGCTGAGCCTATTCTCCCGACATCCATATAGCAGATGTCTTCCTTCAGGACCATTATCTTTCTAATCTTACCCTACCTGTTTCCTCCTGTCCTTATATCACTATATCATTATGAACTTCCAGCTGATAAAGTCTTAGTGGGGTCAGTGTCTCTCCAATAGGAAGGGTCTGCATTTTAAGTGGTTGGCCATCTCCGAGAGCAGTTCTTACATGAAAAGCCCTTCCCTATGGAATATAAACATTTGCGAGGCTTTGGACTGAAGCATAGGTCTGAATTAACCTTATGGTTAATTACTCAGAAGAGATGCAAGAAAGCAACTAACATTGCTCTTCTATCTAGTGGCAGGCAATATTTTGGGATGGTGGCAAGCTGAGTTCCACTCCACCTCCAACCTAATCACTCCCCTTCTTAACATTTCCCATTCACAGCTCATCACAAACTCTCTTCTGAGGCAGTGAATCTTGCCTTCCAATAGTGAGGATATCCAGTGTCAGTGACCTAACACCACAAATAATACTTTGGTTTCTTTTGACAAGAAATAATTATAAATTTCCTGCATTCTCCTAAAACCACTTGCACCTGCCTCCTCTTTTGTTTGTGACTCTGGAATAGCCAGTGGAGCCAGGATCAGCCAGCCAGGGCCCTGGTGCCCAGTGTGGGTTTTGTTTGTGCTTTTGGCTCCTGGAACGCCTTTGCTGGAATGAAATAGTGGGTCTTCCTCTAGGCATGGCTCAGCAACTCTGCTAGTGTCTGTGCTTTATTGGGCAATAAATTAATATGGAGCACTGCCAAGGAAACAGATAAATGGATAGGACAGCAAACGCAGTTTTAACAAGGAAAATGGCTTTGTTTCTCAGCAGTAACCTTTAAATGGTTCTCTCAGTTGTGTGGGTTCCTTGATTGGGGTGGGGGTTGTTGTTGATTAAGTAGTCACTGCAAGTATCCCTGTGTGCATCCTCAAGACCTCTGGGTGCCGGGAGGAAGAGGAGAACTAGGAAGATGGTCCTGGAAGTGGCTTGCAATCTGTTCATGTGTGTCCAAATGCTGCCTGGGCTTTAAGTCTATTAATAGTGTGAGGCTCATGGGTGGCTGTACCTGCAAGTTGATAATCAGAAGTATCACAGCTGAAGGAGTGAGGAGAAAGATTTTATGATTTGTCATGGTCATAAATTGGAACCCACAGTTTAAAATGGTGAGAGGGAAGGAGCTGGGGAAAGAGACCCTCTGAATAGTGGTTCCTTGTTTGTAACTCAAACCTCACAAAGGACAGAGAAATTGTAGGTGTCATTAAAAGAGAAAACCTTCCAGACTTAAGAAAATGGCAGCAGAGAGGTCACAATTGATCTCTTCCTTTCTGGATCTTTCCTGGAAACATCACATTGTGTAAATCTTGCCATGACTAATTCCGAGGAAGAGCCTCTCCCCAGGAGAGTATCGGCTACAGAGGGCCTTTGTCCTGTTTTCTGTTGCATTCCTTGTGCTGGGAATGTGCATGGCACATAGTTGGAGTCTAGTACAAATATGTGAATAAATGAAATTAAATGAGCCATTTTCTACCCTCTCATCTAGCCCTCTCTCCCCTCCTTTAAAGACATAGACCAGTTCCTCTGATTGCTGCCTCCTGAATGACCATTCCTTCCTCTGTTCATCTTTTATTTGATTTCGGGCCATGTCTAACTATGCTCAAGGCTTATTCCTGTCTCTGTCCAGGGGTTACTCCTGGTGGTGCTCAGAGGACCATATAGGATACTGGCAGTTGAACCTGGATCAGCTGTGTGCAAAGCATTGTACTATTATAATAGTACCTACCACTGTACTATTGCTCCAGCCCCTCATCTGATTTTTCACTCTTCTCTTTTGGGGGAGCAGGACAAGCATTACAGTGTTCAGGGGTTACCCCCAGGTTATGCTTGGAAGTCACTCCTGACTGTACTGGAAGGAATTCTGCTTTATTATAGTTTATAAGAAATTGTCTTTCTTTAGACCATCTTTTCTATCGTCCCAATTTGACATTAAAATATTGATCTTTTTATATCCATTCCGCAAACCTTTTCAGGTTGCTATAAAAATTTTATCTATGTTTCTCTAGGAATAGATGAGTTACATAAATGTGAATTCAATTCATCATGCAATATAATGGCTTATCATAATAGACCCTTCATTGTAATAAGTACATCAGAAAATAATTTAGTCTTTATGTGATTCTTTCCTCTTCAAATGATTGGTCTGTCTGCCAGATTGTGCAAAATCGTAGCTTTCTGTAGAAATTGAATTTATATTTGTGTGTGACCAATCTACTGCCTTTTGTTTTAGAAAGAAACAGGAGACTCGAGGAAACAGGAAGAAAGAGAATAAAAGAGAGAGAATTGAAAATGTGGATGTTTTTATTTTCATAACTTTATTTTTAGTTTTGAGTACTTATTTACAGCTATCTTAGAGAGAATATTTACAAGTTGGAGAAGAGGGGAAAAAATGAGCTTCTTCTGCCCTAGGGAGTGAGTCCTGGACTGCTGAGAAAATGAATTTTTCAAGCTTTCTTCTCTCTGGTGCTTACAATATTTCCGTGTTTTTTTTTTCTTGGTCGGGGGTTTAGAAGACTTAGTAGCTCTTTGCCAAGGAGTTACTTTATTGGAACACATCATTTATAATATAAATGTGTTTACTCAGATAAGTGCCATTTTAAGTGTAGCGTTGCTCTAACTCTGGCATAGATCCTTCAAGATGACTCAACGCTTTTTTGAAACCCTGCCATACAATTAGAGAAAACCAACTTAATGATCTAACATTTAGCATTATTCTTTACAGTTTTATTCTTGGACTGGAAAATAGTTTTTAAATAGCTTCATTTAATTAGAATGAGAACATAACACATACATATATATGCATATATATTTACTTTATCCTAAAAATTATTTGCAGAAATAATCTACTATTTATCACCAAGAAAGTTAATTTTGGGACTTTGCTATGTACTTCCCATTTATCCTTGAGCAATGATTTGTTGAGAATGGGCATTATGCTGGACATTCAAGGATAATGAAAGGAATGTTTAGGATAAAACCTTGAGGGGCTTGTTCTCTAGTTGAGAAGATAAGATACATACACAACAATTATTATCATTATATACACAGTGGGCTGGAGCGATAGCACAGCGGGTGGGGCGTTTGCCTTACATATGGCCAACTCGGGTTTGATTCCTCCACCCCTCTTGGAGAGCCCAAGAGTATCCCTCCGGCATGGCAGAGCCTGGCAAGCTCCCCGTGGCATAATCAATATGCCAGAAACAGTAACAACAAATCTCACAATAAAGATGTTTCTGGTGCCCGCTTGAGCAAATCTATAAACAACGGGAGGACAGTGCTACATACTCAGTAGTATGGAATAGAATGTCTTTACAATGTGAAAAAGATGAAATGTGCTTTGGAATATCAAATTGGGAGAAACAGGAGAATATTTTCATCAAAGAGAGCATTAATTTATTCATTCATTCAATTCATTCATTCATGTGTTAAGCACCTTGTGTATTCCATCATTGATCTGGTTGTTGGGAGTTTCACCAGGACAGAACCTGTTGGTCTCTGTTCCTCTAGAGTCTATCTTCTAATGTTGAATGAACAAAACAGAGGGGGTAAATAAAGTAATTTCAGGGAATGATTAACCAGTGGAAGAAATAGAGCGGTGTGACGGGACAGGCCAGTCCCTAGTGTAGGTACAGGCTGACTGGTACATGCAGGACCAGCTGTAGAAGTCAAGAAAGGTGTCTCTGGGGGAGGGGTGAGAGGACAGCAGGTAGGGTGCTTGTCTTGTAGCAGCCATCCTGAGTCCAACTCTGGCATTGCATATGGCCTCCCAAGTGAGCCCTGAGCACTGCTGGATGTGCCCTCTACCCCCCCCCCCAAATACACAAACAACAAAAAGAAAAAGAAACGGAAAGGAAAGAAGAAGAAAAAGAAAAGAAAAGACATCTCGAGTGATCCAAGCCCTTTTCCCCAGTGCGTGAATGTGCGGTGCTTTACAAAAGGACTCAGGAAATATTTCTTGAGTGAATCGTTGAATACAACTGTCAGGCAGAAGGTTGATTGCTGTTGAGCAGTGAGAGATTGTTTTCATCTTCTAGTAAGATCCTTCTGGGAAGAAAACCATTAGGGTGCCTTATCAACTCCCACCATGCTGGATAGTTATTGATTTACAAAGTGTAGAGCACACACGACCTGGCACTGTTTTTCGTACTTGACCAATATTAACTTCTTTAACCTTTATATCTCCTTTTTTCTTTTCTTTTTTCTTGACAAAAATATTTATTTTTTGCCGGTTCGATTCCTCCGCCCCTCTCGGAGTGCTTGGCAAGCTACCGAGAGTGTTCAATATGCCAAACACAGTAACAAGAAGTATCACAATGGAGACATTATTGGGCCCACTTGAGCAAAATGATGAACAACGGGAAGGGAGGACAGGACAGATTCATTTTTTAAAAAAATTTTATTGAATCACCATGAGATAGTTACAAGCATTGGTGGTGGGGAATGTGCACTGGTGGAGGGATGGGTGTTTGATCATTGTGTGATTGTAACCTTTATAGTTATAAAGTTAGTGGTCAAAGCTCTTCTCCCTCTTTTCCTACAAATAAGGGAACCGAGGCTTAGCAGATTATAGGGGCTATGTCACACGTGTGATGTGGTACAGTTTCAGATCCTCAACCTCTGTTTTCTTTGTTTCCTGGAGGGATCACCCTTGCCATTCAGGACATTTCCACACTTTCTCACTCTAAACAAGGAGAAAGAAAGTCTTTTCCAGTTGCTCAAGGATTCTAGAAACCATGCTGCTCCAAGGAGCTTTTTTGCAAGGATGAACATATTGGTGTTGTCTATACAGTTGCTTCTAAACAAATAAGTCTAGCAAATGTTTGAAATGTAGTTAGTGTGGAGGGGAACCAGGTGTTCAAATGGTATTTCACTTTGGTTCATTTCCACATAGAAGTCAGAACTGAAGAGAGAGAAAAGGATTTTCTGTGACCTATAACTTGGGTGTTGAAGAAGGGCTGATTTTCACTGACTGCAACTCTTGTGTCACATAAGACATGGCTGTGTGTTGGGGGATAGACTATCTGCTCTCTCATTAATAAGTTTTGGTATCAGTTGCACAATTAAATGAAGATGGTTTGACTATATTAGATTACAAATAAAATACTTGGCATAAATGTCACATCATTATTATTTTGGTTTGCGGCCCATACCCAGCAGTGCTCAGAGTTTAATCCTGGCCCTGTGCTCAGCAGTCACTCCTGGTGGGGCTCAAGAAACCCTATTTGGTGTTGGGAGTCTAACTAAAGTTGGCCACTTGCTAGGCATGCGCTTGACCTCCTTTCCTATCTCTTTGGCTCCACTTGGTTATTTTGTAATGTGGCTAGTAAAAAATGAAAAAATGACAAACGAGGCTTGGATTCTATTTCTATTGACATCGGTGGCTTAAATTTGCCTTCCTGCCACTGCAAAGTATTCTGGAAGGAAGCAGAAAGACTGAGCTGTTTTGGGAAGACACTGTGCCATCATCCCCCAAACGAATCTCCCATTCTTCTAGCAGTTACAGGGACCAACACGCACTGCTGTTACTTAGGCTTTGCAGGTGTAGCACCATGGCAGGGGTATCTGAGGAGCTCATACAATGCATATGACCTTCAATTTGCTAAATATTACTTGGTTCTGGTTGGAAGTGGTGGAGGCTCTGTCACCTAGGGGCTGAATCCCAACCATACTTTCCTGGTTGGAATGGGGGCCTCATTACCCCTAGAGGGAAGCAGTAGAGAGGAAACCTGATCTCTACCCATCATTGTGCTTGAAGATTCAAGCCCACTTCCCAACCCAGAGGGGCTAAGAAACATGTGTCCAAAAGCTGTGCTTGCTCAAGGAACGCTGCTCAGCCAGGGCCACTGGCCCTAACAGCCCAGGCTCTTGAGATTCAGGCAGCAGCAGAGGGCTCCGCCACTCCACGATGGCCAGGCCCAGCCTTCCCAGGCCATGTGTATCCCGTGCAGATTCAATGTACTGCAGACTTATGGTCAGCTTTGCTTTGTTTTGTGGGATAGGAGATACCAAGGAAGTAGAGCTTCTCAGTGACAGGTAACTGTGGAATCATACATGTGGAGACAGTGGGAATTTCACTTTGCCCACCCAGGAACCTGACTCTTAGTGTTGCACTGAAATTGGTTCAGGCCCCTGAGTCTATGCACATCACATGCCCTTCTTTCTACCTTAAGCTTCCTTCTGGGTGCTCTTATGTAAGTCACTAGGTTTTCAAATATGTACCACCACTGTTTTTCAGTTCAGGCTGCACATTCGAATTTTCCAGAAGACTTTATTTTCTTGACCATTAGAAAAACAGATGCCTGGCCTTCCCTGAGAGCCAGTGATGTCATTACTCTGGGATCTAATTTGGTGATCCGGGCTTTTCAGTTTGCCTTTCTTGAGAAGAGCTGATGCTTTAAACTGGCATTCATCAAAACATCAGGATTACAGGGAAGGAAGTAGGGTGTGCTTGTTGAAAACGCAAATTTCTGGAGTTCCTCAACCCTTTGGAGTAAGAGCCTGGAAATGCCTTTCTAACCAACAGCATCAGTGGCCTCCAGGTACAACATGATGTCAGCATTACTATGTTAAACCATTAACAACTTAGTAGGAATTTGTTAGATGAGCATATATAACTATGAGGGCCGAAAAAGGACATTCGATATGCCAGACACAGTAACAACAAAGTCTCCTATGGAGACGTTACTGGGCCCGCTCGAGCAAATCGACGATCAACGGGAGGGCCTTATTTATTATTATTTGTTCATCAAGTCAGAACAGTTCATAAAGAATGTGTGTGTGGGGGGGAGGGTTCCATGGGGGGCACTGCTTTTGTGATATGAAAAATCTTATTTTAGCTTGGACTAAATCTTCTCTTTCCCCAAGGCTGGAGATTACTGGGAGCTTATGTTAAAGACTTGAGTGGTATTTCTCTATTTTGCTGCAGTGTCTCCCAAGATTTGCCTTATGTTTGGTTATATGGTTCCGTGACTCCCTCTGCTTACATGGTCAGGGCAGAAATGCTCTCTGAACTACTGTTGAGCTGGCCACATGTGACACTGTATCTTGTGAAGCCTAATACTTCCCTTGGAAACATAAAAGAATGTTGAATCCAATTTGTTAGTATTCTATTGAGAATTTTTGCATCTGCATGTATCAAGGATAATGACTTGTAATTCTTTTTTTGTGGCATCTTTGACTTTAGAATCAGCTAATACTAGTCATGCAAGTGGGTTTAAAAACATTTTTTTACTCCAGTTTCATATCTTTTAAATTGTCTTTCTAGTCTCCATATATTTCTGCTCTACTCTTATTTATTTGTTCGTTTGTTTTGGGTCATACCTAGCAGTGTTTGGGGACTACTGCTGTTTCTGTGCTCAGGGTTTGCTCCTAGTGGTGCTCAGGGAATTATGCCATGTTGGGGGTGAAACCTAGGGTTTCAGCATGATAGCTTACTGACCTTTTGCTCTTTTTATTCCTTCCTTTTACTCTTCTGCTAAATGCTTAGATTTTTTGTTTATTTTGTTTTGTTTAGTGAAGATTTTGGCTGAGACTTTTCATTTATGCTCAGTTGTAAGCATTCTCTTGTTAAACTTCTCTCTTACCTTGATTTTTGCTTTATCGTGTAAGTTTTTGGTATCATGTTTTTGCAGTTTTGTTTTCCTCAAGGTAATTTTTTGAGTTTTTTATTTCTCTAATGAGCCATTATTTGTGCTGGAGTGTGTTGTGTAATTTACAAATATTTATGGATTTTTCTTTTGTTCCTGGTTTCTAGCTTTATACCATCATTGTAGGGAAAGACTCTTGATATAAATTCAGTCTTCTGAAATTTACTAAGACCTCTTTTGTGTCTCACCATACGATCAATCCTGGAGAATGTTCTGAATGTACTTGAAAAGAATGTCCATTCTGCTGTTGGATGAATTTCCATACATGTCTGTTTTGTCTGTGTGCTCTAAAGTCTAGTGTGAGTATGATATTTTCTTCTTGGATTTTGTCTGGATAATCTTTCCATTTTTTTTTAGGGTGGAGTATTGAATTCCTTTCTTTGTGTTCTGGAAAAGATTTAAACCAATACTGCATAGTCACCTCCTTGTGACGGTTGCACAAAACTACACAACAACAAAAGGCTAATGTTTTCGGAATCAGAGTGGATAGTATAGCAGGGAAGGTGCTGGTCTTGCATGCAGCAGACCTGGGTTCAATCCCTAGCATCCTATGTAGTCCCCTGAGTATTTTCAGGAGTGATTCCTGAGTGAAGAGCATCTCCAGTTGTGGCCCAAAAACCAAAGAAAAAAAGTCTAACATTTTCAATAAATGGTGTGAGGAAAACTGGGTATTTGCTTGCAAAAGAACTAACTCACATCCTTTTCTTACATAATATATAAAAAACTAACTTTAAATGAGATGAATTCCTAACTATGTGTCCTAAACTATAAAAACCCTAAGGAACAAAGCACAGGCAAGCACTCCTTGACAGTGGTCTTGGCAATGACATTTTGGGTGTGACATCAAAAGTACAAGTGGATTAAAAAGCAGAATGTAATAGTGGAACTATTTCAAAATTTAAAATCTCTGTTCAGCAAAGGGAATAATTACCAAAATGAAAATGTATGGAACAGGATAAAATATTTAAAGATCATATATCTGAAAGATATTGATATCCAAAATATATAAGAAATGCGTACAACTCAGTAACAAAAGAATCAAATCATATCATTTGAAAATGGGCAAAGAACCTGGAATAAAATTTTTGTCAAAGAAAACGCAATTGGCCAGCAAGTATGTAGAAAGGTCTTAGCATCACGAATTATCAAAGAATTGCAAATCAAAACCACAATTATATGTAGCCTCATACCTGTAAAATATATATTTCCAAAAGGACAAGAGAATACAGCATTTTATTGGTGTGAAAAAATAAATTGGAGCCTTGTTACATTACCAGGAATGTAAATTGACTCAATTATGCAAGCTATTATAAAGGTCCCTCAAAAAATTAAAAGTAGAAATACTCTATAGTATAGTTATTTCGCCTCTATATATACATATATATTTGAAAAAAATGAAGTAAAATCTCAAAGAGATATCTATACTCAATGCTTATTGCATATTATTAATGATAATCAATAATAGAACAATTCAAATTCCCATTGACAGGTGAATGAATAAAGACACACTTCTTATACATAATGTACATATGATTATTGAAAAATACAAATAACAGCCATAAAAAGAAGGAAATCCTGATACTTTTGACAGTATGGATGAACTTAAGGACTTTGTGTGAAACAAAATGTCCCAGACATGTAAGACAAACACTGTGTGATCTCACTGATATATGGGATCTAAAACCATCAAATCACAAAAACAGAGAGTAGAGTGGTGGTTTCCAGGGGCTGTAGGGAGAGTGGGAGAAAATGGAAGATGTTAGTCCAAGGACAGGCTTTCCGTTCTTAAATGAATAAGTTTTACATACTTAATGGGCAGCGTGGTGACTAGTTAATAATACTGTATTGTGTGGCAGAAATTTGCTGAGAGAATAGATCTTAAGTGTTCTCATCACACACAAAAGAATAAAACTATGATAGGTAATGGATGTGCTAATTAGTTTGGATGAAGCAATCACTTTACTGTATGTATATTATCATTATGTATAAAATATATAAATAATGATCATCACAGTGAACTTAAATATGTGCAGATTTTTATTGGTCAGTTATGCCTTTAATAAGTATAAAAATTAAACAAAATGAATGATATCCAGGAGCAATCAATACTGCACCTTCCCTCCCCTCTCCTCCACATTTATTCTTTTGTATAAGGGCTTATGAGACAGGTCCAAATGCTAAATGTGTTAGAGTTCGGTGTGGGATCAAAGATTTCATTGCTCTTTCAATCAGTGTTCGTTTTGAGAGTAAAGTGGTTTACATGTCCCTTCCACAATAGTCAGTTGAGGCTTGTAGATGGCCTTGAGATTTGACTTTGCTTTTTCATTTTTACTAGTTTGTCTTGTTTGGGGACTATACCCAGTGGTGCTCAGGGCTCACTCATGGCTCTGTGACCAGGGATCACTCCTGGCAGGGATTTAGGGATCATATGTAGTGCAAGGGATCAAGCTTGGTTGACCACATGCACAAGTGCCTTGATCTCTGTCCTATCTCTCTGGCCCTAAGATTTGGCTTTCATGATAATTAGGGGTGGGGGGTGCTTTCTTTCTGCATTACCTGCTCCAATTTTTTTCTTCTCAGCATGAGATAGAAACTCAATGCCCTTATTTAATTGTAGTTTATTAGTTATGTTCCATACCAGCCAAGACCACACACACACACACACACACACACACACACACACACACACACATTCATTCATCAAGGTACCACAGAGGGTCTGGAAAGGCTAACAGGCTCTGTTGGAGAATCTCCTTTATTTTGCAGATACCTTGTGTGTATTAAAAGAGGAAATACTTGCAAGAAATATAGAAGGTTTAGGCATCATCATTCACCACATGTGTTACGTCAAGATATCAGGTTATTAAGCAGAGAACAAGAAGTCCTCCCGAAGTGGCTCTAAGAAAACTACAAATTATAAACTGCTTTTTCATTTCTGGATATTTAGCGACCAGAGTGCCATGATTTGTTAGCCTTCTTTAACGGTCCAAGTGTGTCTTAAATTAATGATTATTTTGTCATTTACACAGAACAATTTTAGAAGTGAAAAGGTACTTTTAATACTTATTCAAGGAGATAAGTCAAACTGGGAAGACAGCCTGAGGCACTAGCACAGTTTCTACTGTCAAGAAGTTTCCCATCTTGGCCTATTAAAGTGGCCTCAGACATGGATCTACTAAACAGATTCCATCCATAGTATTCTTGGTGTGTGGTCTGCATCCACAAGAACTTGCCAGGGATCGACAGCTCAGTGTCTCTTATAGCAGCTCTTTCCATTGTTGAATGATTTTTGCTGTCAGACTTGGGTTTAGTGGAAGAATTTTCCAGTTCTGGGTATGACACTAAGATAGACACAAATCAAGTCTACCCATAAAACAATAGATATACAATTTCCTTGGAGATGGGATAAAGAGGTCTAGGCCTATCTCTCAAATCCTCATTTTTTTGGGAGCAAGCGTCTTTCATCTTGGCTATCCAAAAAGACATCAGCCTGAAGCTCATGAAAGGAAAATTGAGATGGGGAGGGTTTCTGTAATTCTGGATGCCTCCCAGCTAGCCATTCACAAAGTAGCTTTGGTGTGGTGGATTGAAAGAATAGACAGTGGTTTGAACCTAAAAGCACCTTTAAGGTGTCTCAGCCTTCACGGTAGACAGTGCTTTCTTCTTGGTGATGTCTTCATTAGATTAAATGCGTGGAGTGTTTTACCTAGCCCTCACCCTGCCTGTGAGTGCATGCTGGTCCCTCTATTCACTCAGTAGACATCAGTGGGATGGTGTTTAAGAAACTCTGGATGTGATGTTTCCCTGTATGAAATGCTTATCTCATCCTAGTGAGCTCTTAAGTCAGTCTTTTTCCTGGAAGACACCCCTTGAGTCTCAGCTAACTTGGTTCTCTGCTCATCCTCTGCAGTCCTCTCACCCCTGCAGAGCTTACTTGCTGCAGGAATAGTGGTTGGATCTGTCTTTTCTCCAGGCTGTACAGAAGGTCAGAAACACTTTTTGGTTCTAAGCTTTATACCCGGTTCCAAGCTCAAAGCTTGGCATGCAGCAAGTGTGAAAAGAGCAAGTAAATGAACAAGGAAATGGTGGGGGTACAGAGATGAATGTCACGCTTTTGGCCCTCAAAGAGATCATGGATAGGAGACTGAGATGAAAACTCATGACTCCAGCAGGGAATGTGAAAAGTATTTTGATTAAAGTCTATTTAGGGTCTTTCAGAAACTCCTCTGCAGGTTAGCCCATGGAGGGTGTTTGGAGAGAACCAAGAGTTGTCCCCTGTTCTGTGTATGAAGGGTTTGATCATTCGTTGGAAGAAGCAAGCCAAAATAAAAGTTTTTTAAAGAGAAAGCAAAAAGAAATAATCCACATGGACTGTGTAGTTGAAATAGTATTTCAAACTAGATCAAGGAACTAGAAAATAGTACAGCCTTGCATGTGGTTGACCCTGTTCAATCTTGGAACCAGGCAACACCAGGGAGGATTCATGAGCACAGAGCCAGGAGTAAGCCCTGAGAACCACAATGTGTGGTATCCAACCCCTGTCCCCTCAAAACACAACTAAGTCAGCTGGCCAGTGTTGGTAGGCTACTGGCCTTCACACGGGGCAGCCACACTGTGTGTGTTTGTGTAATGTGGGTGTTATGCATATGTATGTGTTGAAGATTGGCACTGACTCTCCCTTCTAGTCCCCCAGAATGAAGTGGGACTTGTCTGAGCAAGAGGAATGCTATCAGAGAAACTTACTGTTTCCTTCAGGAATGGCAGTTTTCTATGAGAATGAAATAGTGACTACCAAGAGAGAAAAATCATTTCATCTGAGATGAGAGGAGGGGGCTATCAGCAAAGGAGTATCTTTTCTTAGGAACTGGATTTTCACCATGTTGTAAGTCTTAGCACCAGGAGCATTCTAGGTTCATTCCTGTTTCAGGTTGTGTTTGCCAACACCCACCAATTTGTTAGATGGTGGGGCAGTTTTACAAAGGAGAAAATGGAATGTGTTACCTTTGTCTCCAAGCATGGCAACGTGCACATGTGTGGCCAACCCCATGTGGGTGGGAGTTGATTTGGAGCCTTACCACCTTGGTGGCCAAATTGGACAGTTGGCTGAATGAATGGCCAACTTCTTGACTTCATGGGTGATCAGTGGCACTACTTCTCCAGAAATACCCTTAAGTCTGTTTTAAAAGCAATTCATTGAGTGGCAAAATCATTACTGTAGGAGATGGAGATTTTTAGGTCGTGACTAAAGTTTCCACTAATGCCCAGAAGAGCTGTGACCAAGTCATACTGCAGCTTGGCCTTAAGGTTAGACCTGGAGGCCAAGTAAGCATCCTGTGTTTATTCCATTATCTTCTAGAGAAAATTATGTGTTTCAAAGTGGTTTGAAGGCCAAGGGCACAATATTCTGCTTCTTTTCTTTTTTCTTGTGGAAAAGACAAACTCTTAAAATTCCCAATTGTATTTGTCTCTTTAATGACAGTGACCAGACAAAACATTCTAAGGGGCAAGAGCAAACTTCCCAGGGAGACATGGATGTAATATTAGAGACAACCATTTTCTTTGAAAGAAAGATATTAGCATCCCTCTGAGAAGGGGATTGTATTTTATTTTTGAAATGTAAATATATCGCAGGGGCCTACTTGATAGTCCTCAATCTTTCCTTTCCTTTATTGTGGTAAGAAATATGTAGAAAAATATCTATTTTTTCCCAGGGATAAGTATACAATATAGTAGTCTACTTTCACTCACAATATAGCACAACATTATCTCTATTTTCTTCTGGACTTTTAAAAGTCACTTATGACTTTTATATGCATGAAGCATATAAAAATTTAGTTAAGTTCCCCCTCACCCCTACAATCACCATCTACTTTCTTTTTTAAAATTTATTTTATTTTTGTAAAGTTGTTCACAATATTTGATTACATTTAATATTTGAACACCAATCCCATCACCATTACACCTTCCCACCACCATATTTCCATCCCAAACCCCAAACCCTGCCCACAAAGCAGAAGTGAAATAATTTATTTTGTATTGTTTGTTATGAACAATCCACTTAAAATGATCCAAAAAAGTTTCTTAGAGGAAAGTGTGTGAAGATTGTTGTATTTCAGCCAGGAGACATTGAGCCCTTCTATAAGAGATTAGTAACATGTTGTTTAAGGTTGAGCCTTGTATGCGTATATCTATATCTGTATAAATATATTTCCCCCTGAGATTGATTGCCTTCTACTTTAAACCCCATCAAATGTGGTGTGCTGCTCTTGGTATATTGGCGGTATAAAGTATGAGATGTCCAGGAATAGATTCACTTCTTGGTGAGGTTCTTCCAAGCATGTGGAGAGCGGCTGTGAGCATGGTGGCGGTTGAGTTCTGGAGGATTTTGGCTGCCAGGGCTGGCTCCTGGGGGCAGGGAGGGGCCTCACCTTCCCCCCTCCGGGGTGCCCTAAATGAAACATCCTGGCATGGGGTCTGGTGGCATGACTATAGCATATTGTTCTGTGCTCTCTTCATAGAGATTTATTATTGAGTCTCTAGATCATGGCTGTTCATGAGATTATATGGCACTAGTGGAAGCTTGTGGAAGTGACTGCCAAGCTACTGGAAGTAGCGGGATATGGGGGGAAGGTCATCCATTCCCCGTTGCGTTGAGCCTGGAGTTTTCAGTCCAAGTCCTGCATACCTGGAATTTCCTGCGGATTCACTCAATCACCATCTACTTTCTGTGTCTATGATGTCATTATTCTAATTGCCTCATATATGTGGAACCATGCAACATTTGTGTGTGTGTATGTATGTGTGACTGCCTTGTTTCTCCTAGTATATTGTCCTTAAGATTCTTTCATGATGAGTTCCAAAGGGATAATACAAGGGTTAAGGCACTTGCCTTTCATGCTGCTGACTCTAGTTTGATTTCAGGCAGCACCCCATATACTCTCTTGACTACTACCAGGTGTGGTCTAAAAACCAGCCAAATGAAATAAACACACAAGATTGACCCATGACAGAACATGTATAAGAATTTCCTTTCTTTATTAAGACATATGCCTAGACCACATTTTATTTATTCTTTCATCTGGCAGTTCTCCTTTTGACTCTTAGGACTGAAGCTCTTATGAACTTGGGAGTACAAATGCCTGTTTGAGTCCTTACTCTCAATACCACTTACCTTTAGTATGCTAGAAGAACAGGAAGGATTGGAGAAGTAGGGCAAAGATGCCATAAATCTAGTCATTGGTAACAATAAATGGTAACTAGTGACCTGACATTGCTACAGAAGTTTTCTCATCTCACAAGCCTAATTAAATTAAAAATCCACTTGGCTAAACCCAGATGCACTTAAGCCAGATGATTTCTCAGAAAGCTCATTAGCTGCAAACTTGGGAGCTCTATCCACTAGCAGATGGATCTTTTTTCCTGAGATTTTTCAATAATTAGACAGGAAAGGTCTTTTAAACTTTAGACTTTGAATGGAACATTTTATCACGGCATACCAATGCATCAGTAGGAATGCCATTGGTTAGAAATATGCAAAAATCAACCTTTTAAGCTTTTTGATTCAATGATGAAACATCTCAGTGTCATTAAACCTCAATTCTGAGGAAGGACACAGAGTTTTGGGCAAGTTTTCTGTCTTCCTGTTATAATTGCATGCCATTGTTTCCGCCTCTTATTTCAGCTATAACAAATTAAGCCTTAGATAAACACATGAGATGAGCATGACCAGCAGAACCCAGAATGGAAGATAGATGACACCCACATGGCAACTGGGGATCCCTAACCTGCAGAAGCTTTCACAGCTCGTGCTCCAGAGTTAAGTCAACATGCCCTCAGAAGAGAGATTGGGCAACGGGTCTGTAATTCATGTGCCAGATTCTTCTGTGAAGCTTATTTTAAAAAGAACAAGCAGGAAAAAATAAATAAAGGGGGGAAAGCTGAGAATAATTGAGATCTTTCTCTCACTGCATGAGTCAAATTCTCCCATCCTCTCCCAAAAGCCCATATTGTGCTTAATATGTCTATATCCCAGCAGATGCCTGATTTATAATAAACTTGTTCTTTGCCACTAATCCTTTTAAGGAGTCTTTTTATTTTCCAGAGCTGTGTTGTATGTTTCTGTTTTTTTGTTTTGTTTTGATTTTTTGCTTTTGGATCACACTCAAATGTGCTCAAGACTTACTCATGGATTTGTGCTTAGGGATCACCCCTAACAGTGCTCATGGAGCCATATTTGGTGGCAGTAATTGACCCTTGGTCTATTGCATGCAAGGCAAGAGCCCTGCCCCACTATAATTTTTTCTCTCCAGCATCTTCCAGGGCTTCATTTGTATCTGCGGTCATTTTGCACTTGACTGATTTGAAAATGGACCAGGTATATTTCTGAGAATATAGTTGTTTTAGTAATATTGTTAGAGATCAAACATGTCATCATTTAATGGAATATCAGTTTATTTTTCAGTCTCTTGCAGTGTGTGTGTGTGTGTGTGTGTGAGAGAGAGGGAGAGAGAGAAAGGGACAGAGAAAGAGGGGGTGAGAGAAAGAGGGGGGGAAGGAGAGATTCTTCTAAATATCTTATCTCACCTCCTTGGGTCACATGCTTCACTTTTACTTCTTAAATGAAATCCTATCAAAATTCCCTACTACTTCACTTAACATTCTCCACAGCTACCACTTTACCACCTTAACTTCTTAGCTACTCATCTGTTTGTTCTAGACATGTTGTTTTGCCCTTTTTTCCTTGTGCAGATGCTTATTTCTTCGTAGTTCTGATATCACTGAACATGGCATACCTCTATTTCTCCTCCTGTCCCTGTGCAAATACTATTCTCTTGAGTTTCCTGCCATCCAACTAACTCCCCACTGATGCTGTCATCCAACCAACAGCGACCTCTTTTACTCCTTAGTAATGGCTCTTTTACCTCTCAATTTTAACCCCAGCCACAATTTTCACATGTGTGAACAAGAGTCTCCAGGTGTGAACCACATCCTTGAACCTTATTTATAACATTCTCAGCCTACTCCACACCAGCCTGGTTTGTATCCAATACCATCATTCTTGTGGCTGTGTCTCACTTCTCTCAAAGCTTTTTTTAACTCCAAAGTCTCACTCAAAAAGGATGTGTCCTTCTAGATCCTTTGTGATGTTATCATCACCAACTGTTCTCCAGTATTTTTCAAATACTCATTTTCTTAACAAATATTGATCAAGGCAATTGGATGGTTTCTGGAAATTTAGTGATGTATAAATATGGGTATCCCACCAAATAAAGGGTGTTGGGAAGATCCTCCCAGGATGGGAGAAGCATGCTGAAAGTAGACTATAGACCAAACATGATTGCCACCCAACTACAACACCCAACAGGAGAGAGAGAACAAAAGGAATGCCTTGCCACAGAGGCAGGATGGAATGGGGGGATGGGAGGTGGGAGGGATACTGGGATCCGTGGTGGTGGGAAATGGGCACTGGTAGAGGGATGGGTATTTGATTGGTGTATAATTGAAACCCAAGCCCCCAAATTTGTAAATCTACAACTGTACCTCATGGTGTCTCACTAATAAAATTTTTAAAAAAATAAATATAGGCATCCCCCTGTGCCATTGCCACACCTTGCCTAGGACTTCATAGAACTTGTTGACCAGCCAGGGAAAAATGAATCAAATGATTGCTTAAAGAAATATAAAATCGGCTCTATGCTCAGCTCAGACTATACTATACTAGATATTAGAACAGACTATACTAGAGGGGACCTTCACACAGAACAGACTATACTAGAGGGGACCTTCACACAGGCCGAGGGCAGGCAAGTAGCAAGAGAATAGAGAGCTAAAGGAAAAATCAATCACTTATAAGTAGGAGGTAAACTTCCAAGAGTAAAGAAGTGCTTGTGTTCAGTCCCTGTGGATGTGGGGGTGGGGTAGTTAATGGAATGCACCCAGGATGAATAGGAAGAGCTGAAATTTCCCTTAACCAGACTTTAAATAAGGAAAGAGAGAAAGGGAAAGAAGGCCAGAGAAGCAGAAAGAGAACAGGAACCAGAGTCTTATAAATTATGTCAGAGATTTTTTTAAACCTTCCTACCAAAAGCCCAGGAAATCATTTGAAGAAATTTAAGGCATAAACACTTCATTTTCTACCACATATTTTAAAAAATGCAGTCCCTGGGACTGGAGAAATAGTACAGAGGGTTGGGTATTTGCCTTGCATGCAGCTGACCTTGGTTCAGCTCACAGCATCCCATATGGTCCCCTGAGCACCATCAGGGGTAATTGCTAAAGACAGAGCCAGGAGTAACCCTGTGCATTTCTGTATCTGAACAAACTCCCCCCTCCCCGACCGCGACCCAACCTCCCTAAAAGAATACAGTCCCTTCTGCACTGAGTATGTCTCCAGTGTATTGTGGTTTTGAAGTATCATGTCTGTTTGTCCACAAAGTCAGACATTTTTGCTCGGTTTCTCTACATTTTAAATAAAGCACAGTTTTAGTCTTGAAAGTCCATATGTCTCATTTAATGATACCATTCTAAATTCTAACCACTGAAAGCATGACTGTGTTTTTTCTTTCTTTCACTTTGAGCACATCTATAGTCAAGCAGTTGTTTGGCATAGCTACTCCCAGTTTGTAGCACTTTGTGTAAGCTCTTCTGGGTAATGCATCAAAACGTTAGGTTGGAGACTTAAGGGACCTTTGGGTGTTTAAATGGCATTGTCAAAATATTGGTTTTACACTTTACAAATCTTTTTCTTATTTACTATAACAAAAAATACCTTATTTGGTAGCAAGATTATATCTTCTTCTCTTGAGAACCACTGATGATTTTGGTATGAGAAAAACATTTTATTACACTTGCCAGACCATAAAGAAAAAGAAAAAAAATCCTTTCCCTCATCCCTGACGAAGATACTGAGGCACAGAGTGTGAGCTTCTAAGGTCAAACCTGTAAAAACATGGGCTTTGGGATTTCCAAGGAATCTTGGAGCTGGCAGGGAAGGGGCCTGAGTCAGAGCACCTTGCAGTTCCCCAGAGCAATGGCAGGGCTGAGACCAGACCCAAGAGAGCCTGCCAGCGGCACTATAGTCTCGTTTCAGTTTTATGAGACAACACACTGTATGAGCAATTGACTCTGTGCCTAGGAACAGTGATCACAGAGCTCCTGCTGGTGTTTGTGTGGTAGAAGCAGGCCTCTGTGATCCAGATTAGCACCGCTTTTGTGTTGATGAGGCACAACTGGGGTACAATTGGCGTAGAAGAAAGATGTCTTTTCAAGCCAAAAGGTTTCAGTCCTCAATCTCAGTGTAGTAACCCATTCAAGTCCCCACCTGACCATTGTTCCACCACCTCACGATTTAGGAACTAAAGTCCCAAAGACATTTGATGATATATTCAAGAGCATACTGCTAATTGAGGGCAGATTAGAGATTCCAACCCAGGCCTCCTGAGCAGAGTCCTATGCTCTCATAGACATGGACATATGTCAGCCTTTAAAAAAAAATTTAGTGAATCACCATGAGATAGGGCTGGAGCGATAGCATAGTGGGTAGGGCGTTTGCCTTACAAGAGGCCAACATGGCCGACCTGAGTTCGATTCCTCCACCCCTCTCGGAGAGCTCGGCAAGCTACCGAGAGTATCTTGCCCGCACAGCAAAGCCTGGCAAGCTACCCGTGTTGTAGTCGATATGCCAAACACAGTAACAGTTGTCACAATGGAGACATTTCTGGGCCCGCTCGAGCAAATCGATGAACAATGGGAGGACAGTGACAGCGACACCATTAGATACAGTTACAGACTTACAAATTTTAATGAATACATTTCAATCAGTGTTCGAGTATCCATCCGTCCACCAGAGCCCTCTCTCCACCACCAGTGTTCCCAGTGTTCTACCCACCACCCCCATCCCTTCCCTTCCCCTGCCTCTGTGACAGACACATTCCCTCTTACTCTCTCTCTCTCTCCTTTTGGGTGTTATGATTAGCAATATAGGCACTAAGCAGCCATCATGTTTGGTCCATATTCTACTTTCAGCATGCATCTACCATCCCTCCAACCATCATGTACTTAGTGGTCTCTTCTCCCTCCCACCTGCCTTTTCCCCCAGCACATGAGATCGGCTTCCAAGCCATACTCCTGACCCTTATCTCCACTATCCTTAGATGTTATTCTCCTTTTATGTTACTTTATATTCCACAAATGGGTGCAGTTGTCAGTCTTTTAAATTAGGATATTTCATCATCCCTGAAACATTAAATGAAACTGGAGAGATAGAACCTCTCCTTTTCCTTCTTCTTGATTCTTTTATCCCTTCCCCTGACACTTGGAGTTTGCAAAGGCAGTGGTTACTTCTATCTTCTTTTCATCTTTGGATATTCCATGTGAAGCTACTTTTATGAGTAGCATTTACTAAATTCACAGGGGATACCCAAGTAATTTAAACTTCTAGCTGCCGTGCTCATTGAGGGCAAAGCCCAGCCCTGACTTGGCTGTTTTCATTATCTATTTCTCTGTCACTCCCTCTGGACCTTGTGTGATGAATGCTTCTTGGAGCCATTAAATCCACCAAACAGAACTTTATAATTTCAATGTTGGAATGATAGTCTCTTATAAACAAAATGTCCCCAGATTTTTTTTATCTTGGGAATTTTGTCTAATTTGTATATAGTGAATATAGACATATATATGTATATATATACATATATATGTATATATATATCACTGCCACTGTTCTTCCATTGTTCATCGATTTGCTCGAGCGGGCCCAGTAACGGCTCCATTGTGACATTTGTTACTGTGTTTGGCATATCAAACACATCACGGGTAGCTTGCCAGGCTTTGTTGAGCGGGTGAGATACTCTCGGTAGGTTGCTGCGCTCTCTGGGAAAGGCGGAGGAATTGAACTCGGTTCGGCCATGTTGGCTGCTTGCAAGGCAAACGCCCTACCTTCTGTGCTATCGCTCCAGCCCATAACTGAAGTATAAATGTTTATATAAATTATATTTTAGTTAAAAAATTATGTGGGGTCACAGATTTTAAAAAATGTCTATTTTCTGAGCACTCACTCGCTCCAATAGCTGACTTGGCCCTGATCAAACATGTAAAATCATTAATTAGGGTCATTTGTTCTGCTGTGAGCTGACCAGAATGTGTGTGTAAAATCTGCTCAGAAGAGAATTAATTCTTCCTTTTCTCTGTCCTTTATGTAGTACTCCTTACCAGGAGCCTCAAAGCCTACAGGCTTCATACATGTGTTCTAATGATCTGATTGTTAAGGAGACATTTGTAAATTAATCTCTGACTTGAGCTAAGTGTTTCCCCCTAATGACTTTAATCAGTGACTCCTATTCTTGGCCACACATCAGATATACTGGAGGAACTTGTTAAAAACAGAAATGGCCAGCCTCTTCTCTCCCCCCCACCCCTCCATTCATGATGCCTTAGTCCCAAGGTGGATGGGGCCTCTCCTTTTCCCTAAGGCCAGCTCCACAGGTGGTAAGACTCTGGTGGATATCCGTTGGCCATCGCTCTGGGGGTTTATTGTTTGAAGGTCCATGGTGCTACATGTGCCAGTTGAAGGCATTGAAACCTAAGTCTGACCATTGAAATCCAGGTTCTAGAACAGGGTGAAGAACCACTTTTCATGAATTCTTAATCTCTGTATTCATGTACTGGATTTTTCTTTGCTTGAAGAGATCGATTACCTGGAGTGGTTCATGGCGATGGCAGACTCTTCTGCTCTCACGAGCTCTCAGATACATCTCCAGGGCCTGCTGAAACTCCCATCCTAACCCTCTCACCTGCCACTTGTCATCAGACTTCCGGGGGTAGAGTCAGACAGTTTTCGATCCCCTGCCACATGTGTGTGTGTCTGTGAGTCTGTGCGAGTCTGTGTTCCTGGCATTCTTCTGAGCAAGCACGTGTCAGGCTTGATCTTAGAGTTTTAAAAATAGATGACTCATGAGCACCATTGTTCCAGTGACATTTGTTAAATCACTTTTGTTTTTAGGAATCTGGCACTCAGTAAATATCACTCAGTACACAGTAGCACCACACAGCAGATGGGTGTTTTCAGTAAACCTAAGAATATGGCAATTAGCACAATGCAAAGTAGCCAAAGTGATCTGGTGCATGAGGCCAGGAATAGGTTGCACAGGTTCCTGTGAAGGTCTGCACAGGTGCATGCTAACAAGAGGCTGAGATTGTCCCATTCAGCAAACTGTGTCCACAGTTCTTAGCTGTAGGACAGTGCTTTGAAAAATGTGGTATGTTGCAAGGGTTTTTCTTTGACTCTGCCACTGGAGGATCAATGCATGTGCTTTACCAAGTGTCCTTGAACTTCAGGGCTCTTTTCCTGGGATGATAGAAATCCGGTTAGGGATCTCAGTGGCAGTTTGGTCAGTTTGGTCAGGGCTTTGAGAAAAGTCATGATGTGCAGGAAGAAGCGACCCCTGCCTGGAGAAAGTTTCTGTTCATTTTGTTGCCCCATTTTCTGATGGAACTGGATGTTTTCTTCTTGTGAAGTTCAACCAGTGTCTTGTATATCCTTGATATCAACCCCTTATCAGATGGGTACTGGGTGAATATCCTTTCCCATTTTGTAGACTGTCTTTGTATTCTGGTCACGGTTTCTTTTGAGGTGCAGAAGCTTCTTAAGATAGTCCCATTTTTTTTATCTCTGTTTCCACTTACTAAAAAGCCATGAAAAAATGCTTTTCGTCACTAATTGGGCTGGAGCAGTAGCACAGCGGGTAGAGCGTTTGCCCTGCATGCAGCCTGCACAGCTGACCCGAGTTCGATTCCTCTGCCACTCTTGGAGAGCCTGGCAAGCTACTGAGAGAATCTCGCCTGCATGGCAAAGCCTGGCAAGCTACCCATGACATATCTGATATGCCAAACACAGTAACAAGTCTCAGTGTTACTGGGACCAATCGAGCAAATCGATGAACAATGACAGGACGGTGATTGACAGCGATCACTAATCATCAGGGATATCATCAAAACAACAAGATATCTCACACCACAGAGACTGGCCCACATCCAAAAGAACAAAAGCAACCAGTGTTGGTACTGATGTGGGGAGAAAAGGATTCCCCTTCACTGCTGGTGGGAACGTTGACTGATTCAGCCCTTTTGGAAAACAGTATGGACGATTCTCAAAAAATTAGAAATTGAGCTCCTGTTTGACCCAGCAATACCACTTCTGGGAATATATCCCTGAGAGGAAAAAAAGTATAGTATAAATGACATCTGCACTTTTATGTTCATTGCAACACTGTTTACAACAGCCAGAATCTGGAAAAAACCCGAGTGCCCGAGAACAGATAGCTGGTTAAAGAAACTTTGGTACATCTACACGATGGAATACTATGCAGCTGTTAGAAAAGATGAAGTCGTGAAATTTGCATATAAGTGGATCAACTTGGAAAGTATCATGTTAAGTGAAATAAGTCAGAAAGAGAGGGACAGACATAGAAAGATTGCACTCATCTGTGGAATACAAATAACAGAATGGGAGACTAACACCCAAGAATAGTAGAGGTAAGGACCAGGAGGTTAGCCCCATGGCTTGGAAGCTGGCCTCACATGCTGGGAGAGAGGGCAGCTCAGATAGAGAAGGGAACACCAGGTAAAGGGTGTTTTGAGGACCCGCTCAGGATGGGAGCTATGTGCTGAAAGCAGATAATAGACCGAACACGATGGCCACTCAATACCTCTATTGCAGACCACAACACCCAAATGGAGAGAGAGAACAAAAGGGAATGCCCCACCACAGAGGTGGGGTGGGGCAGGAGTGGGGCGGATAGGGTGGGGGTGGTGGGAGGGATACTGGGATTATTGGTGGTGGAGAATGTGCACTGGTGGAGGGATGGGTACTCAATCATTGTGTGACTGGAACGCAAGCACGAAAGTTTGTAACTCTGTAATTGTACCTCATAGTGATCCAATAATAAAAAATTTTAAAAAAATAAGGCACTCCTGGAGAATAAAGTGATAAGAGGAGACAGGAACATGTGAGTCTTCACTTTCTTCCTTTTCACTGAAATATTCCCCACCTAGTTAGTAGTTCGTTATATACTGACCACATGTGACCAGACAACTGAGTTAGAATTGCATTATAATATACATTAGGGTTTGTCTATATAAGGATGGCTGTACAAAGCAGTTCATTTAATGACCTTAATCGGACTTCTTGCATTTTACTTAGGGTCTTTCGCATATGTGAAATAAATATGTATGTCACTATTTATGGGTGCTGTATAACTTAATAATTACCCCTTAGATTAATTAAAATCGAATCATTTTTGTAGTTAGACTGAAAATTTTCATACTTAGAGTAGTGTTATTACTGGAAACTTGAACTTGACAGGGAGTTAGTCCTGAGAGAGAGGCAGAAATACAGCAAGAAAGAGAAAGAGAGAGAAGCAGAGAGATGGTCATAGAGAGAGACAGAAACACAGCAAGGAAGGAAGGGAGAGTGAGAGGCAGAGAGATAGCCCTAGATAGAGCCAGAAGCACAGTAAGGAAGATAGAGACAGAGATCTCCTTTGTTGGGATCCATTGTAGTGGTATCTCTGTTTGATTCCTGTTTTCATATCAAATCCAAACGGTTGATTCATCTTCTGCTGCAGCTGGGTGACTGACAATGTAATCAAGGCTAAGATGATGAAGGGCCTTTGAGCAGATTTGAAAATCACACTTTACATTAGTTGCCTCATTACTCAGAAGCAGGTCCTTTCTTCATTGATCATCTTGTGACTGGAGGCAGGTTGTGGGGGTTGGCTTGGGGTGAGTGGGGGGCCATTTGGACACCTTGTACCTCACTGAGAGGAAGTTCACCTATCAGAACCTTCAATTCCTGGGAGCATTGGAATCTTCTTTCTTTTGTAGTTCTTCCCTCCCCTGTCCTCCCAGCAAAATGCTATTTGAGTTCGCCTCTTAAGAGGGTAGCAGGATTCTTTTCCTCCTGTCATGAACTGATTTGCTTAAATAATCTGCTCATTACTTCCTGTCACAGTGACCAAGTAGAGGCTGCTGGGACAAATTAGTGTCAGCTACTTTAGTCATCCAATTGCCAAAACAACAAGTCTGTTTAAGGGAACTTAGATTTGGGGTTATTTCCTTTCTTCCTACCTCTCTCCTCTTCGATGCACTCCTCCTTTCTTTTCCTCTTTGATGAAAGCGCAACATTCTTTGTCGTTGTGTATCTCTGTCTCAGTCTCCCCTCCTCTCTGAGACAGACAGACAGACAGACACACACAGACACACACAGACACACACACACACACACGAATTGTCTTGTCTTGACTCAGCTGTTTATGAATGAAAGAGTCCTCTCTCACTGTTTAGCCGCACCTCTTCTCTGTGCAGCATTTTGAGAAAGAGGTCAGGGCCAGAATCTGACTGCTTATGTCTCAGAAATAGCAGCTTACATCCGAATTAAACTGCTTTTATGCCTCATTCAGACAATAGAGGGAAAGGTACAGATCGGCTTATATCTTTGTAAAGAATTTTGAAAGGAACGAATGAATGAATGAGTGAATGAGTGAGCTTATGGGAAATAGGCTGGGTAAGCTGGCCAGGAGCATGAGCATTTACAAAAATGGTAATTGCCATCAGATTGTAAGAGTTTTTTTTTTTTGGATTCTGTGGAGTATGTCTTAGTTTTTAAAAGAAAATGAAATAATAATAAAATGAAGTCCAGTGGTATATAGTTTTAAAAGTTTAGTAATTTTATTTCAGGTCTCAGGTTTACAATACTATTAATAACTAACGTGTGTATACACAGTAACCACACTTCACCACCATCCCCAAACGCCCAGTACCCTCTGCTGCTATTCTCCTGTTACTTTTAGTTCATTTCTTCATCATTCACCCCACAGCACTTAGCAATGCCAGTTTGTAGTTCAAGACTAAGGATTTATCTTCATTCAATACATCTGTTCCTTTGGTTTGTTTCTCTCTATACAACAGGTGGATGAGATTATCTGGTATTTTCCTGCTCCCTTTGACTTGTTTCACTTAACATGGTGCTCTCAGTCCCATCCGAGCTGCAGAGAACTGCAAGATTTCACCTTTTCTTATAGCTGCATAGTATTCCATTGTGTATATAGACACCTGCCCCCAGCCCCCATTTCTTTATACATTAATCTGTCATTAAATAGTTGGGCTGTTTTCATATCCTGGCTATTGTACTGAGTACTGCAATGAACACAAGTGTCCATACATCTTTTCAAATTAATGTTTGTGAATTGGGGCTGGGGGCAGATGTCAAGAAGTATAATTGCAGGGTTCTATGGAAGACCTATTTTTATTTTTTTGAGGAATACCAATGCTGTTTTCCATAGGGGCTGACAGTATTCTACTAAAACAGTTGATTCTTCTTTTTAAAAGAATTTATCAGGTTTTTAAAATTGCATGTTCTTTTTATAGAGGCCAGTTGTTCAACCGAGTGTTCCCTTTGTTATCTACCGCCCCCCCCCCATGAGTAACGTTAAAATGAATATCTTCTGCACATTTTACTTCCTGTCAGCCGAATTGGCACATGATTCAAACTTGTGTGTGTGGTGCCCCTCACCCCAAACACACCTTGATCTGTTAGAGTGTAATTCGTGGAGGAGACAGATATGGCTAATACTTGTCAGCCTGCAGTCCCTTTAAGGTATTGACATCACTAATAGGCATTTGTTGACCCCTGGGACTGTGTATGTGAGCAATGTTTATGTTTTGTTTCAAGCTAAATTGTTGGCTTCTAAATGTCTCAAAATTTTGGACATCCTCTTAGTTGCATCCTTCTTTGTCAAAGATTAAACAATGTCTAATGTTGAGTGAGGACAGGAGTATTAATATCAACCCCACACAATCATTTGATGAGCTTTAGTACCGCTGGTCTTGTTTGAAATAGATGACAAAACTATCTTTTATATTATGGATGATTATTGTTATATTTTATATTATGGATGATTTTTATATTATGGATGATATTTTATATTATGGATGATTATTGTTATGTTATATATGTTATATATGTTATATATATAACAATATATATAACAATATAACAATATATATTGTTATGTGGCAATAACAAAATCGGGCTGGAGCGATAGCACAGTGGTAGGGCGTTCGCCTTACAAGCGGCCAACATGGCCGACCCGAGTTCGATTCCTCTGCCCCTCTCGGAGAGCCCGGCAAGCTACTGAGAGTATTCGATATGCCAAACACAGTAACAACAAAGTCTCCAATGGAGACGTTACTGGGCCTGCTCGAGAAAATTGACGATCAACGGGAGGGCCTTTACCCTTTACCCTTTTATTGTTATGTGAAGAGTATAAAAAAAGGAATAATCATAGTCATAAAAGTAGCCTGTATATATTTCCTAATTTGGCTTCCTATACCTAAACAGTTTCCAAAATACTTGAAAAGTGTTAAAATTATTATTAGTTACAATTATTTTTGCAATTATTATTAAGTGTTACTCACATACATATACACCAATACAACTTTTATATCTATGAAGTGAAATTAAATATGGATATAAAGATGCATTTGTACATATATGCATACAAAACCACATTTGTATATATGTGAACATTTGTACAGTTTTCCATTCCATTATTGATTGATTGTCTTCCAGTTTATTATTTCTTTTTTCCCCCCACATTACTTTTTTATTTTATTGTATCACCATGAGATAGAGTTACAAAGTTTTCATGTTTGAGAGTCAGCAATACAATGATGAAACACCCATCCCTCTACCAGTGAACATTTTCCACCACTACTGTCCCAAGTGTCAGGCCCCCTCACATACAGACACATCGCAGTCCTCACCCTGCCTCTATGGCAGATATTTTCCTCAATACTCTCTCTCTAATTTGGGGCATTAATTTTGCTCGAATTTTCCCACCACCATTTAAGCCTACCTGCCAGGGGCAGACTAGATAATTTATTTTCCAAGCTCATTTTGAATATTATGAGAGCTTACAGAGGCACAATTGTAAATTTCTAGATCGTAAATGGTTGATTTCCGGAGACATCTCTGTATGGCATTCATCCATTTTGGGATTTAATTGGGAGCCTCTGGGCCAGGGCTGTTGGTGTGCTAAGATGGCACCCAGAGGCAAATTGTGGGTGTGACAGCCAGTCTTCTGGGCAGGTGGTGACCTGAGGAGGGACAGCCCAGGTCCTCTGCCACCATGCAGCCTAGAGATTTAGTCCTGAACCCGCATACCTAGACCTTGCTTTGGAAGCTCTTGGTCACCGGGATTTCATTGGAGTAGGCAGGGAGACTGCACCTGCTCCATCTGGGGTGCCCCGGTGATATTGGCTCGGTATGGGGCCTGGAGATATCTCTAGCACTGCAGTGTCATCTGGGACTTGCTGCTGTGTCTCTGGGCCGGGGCTGTTGGTGTGCTAAGATGGTGCCTGGAGGCTAATTGTGGAGAGGACAGCCAGTCTTCTGGGTGGGCAGGGACCTGGGGAGGGACAGCCCAGGTCCTCTGCTGCCATGTGGTCTGGAGATGTAGTCTTGCAACCCGTATACCTGGGCCTTGCTTGTGGAAGCTCTTGGTCACCGGGATGCCATCTGGAGTAGGTGGGAAGACTGCACCTGCTCCATCTGGGGTGTCCTGGTGGTATTGGCTCGGTGTGGGGCCCAGAGAGATCTCTGGCATTGTGGTGTCTTCTGGGACTTGCTGCTGTGTCTCTGGGCCAGGGCTGTTGGTGTGCTAAGATCCACATTACAACATTTTCAGAAGATTATATCTTGGTGAGGTCCATACTGAGACGGTGGAGTCAGGCTTGGGGTATGGCGGCAATTTTGGATTGTGGAAACAAGTGGCTGCTGGGGACTCTGCTTGAGTGGGCACAGGCCAACCTGCTCCCTCCAATTTACTCCGGTCTGTTTAGCCATTTATGGGTCTGAGCTTAACTGCGGCTTTTGATCTTTTTTGAGATTTATTTAGGGGTCTTTGAGGCAAGGCCAATAGTAGAGCTAACAGGGTGGCACTGGAGTTGGTTCATGGAGGTGACTGGCAGTTCTTCCATGTGTTTTTGGAAGTGGGGGGAGGTAGCCCATCCCAACTCTAAGTGAGCTTGTATAGCTGAGCCAGAGGTGGTTTGTGGGTGTGACTCCCACAAACCTAACTTTTGGCTGTTTAATTTCTTGGTAAACTTGTTCCCAAGTTGTTGGGGTCTGCACAGTGGCAATTTTGGGGTATCAGGAAGCCTGAAGGCATCATCAGGCTGCTGATGCACTCGCCCTGCAGGTACAGGTTGACCTGTTGGCAGCATCATACCCCCCAGTTTATTATTTCTTATGGGGAAAAAAATGGTTATCTGGCACTGAGATTAAGAATAGACAATGAGGACTCCTATTGGGATGATAAACGTATTCTGAATCTAGATTTTAGTGATGACTTCATAGCTCTTAAATTTACCTGCTTTCTAACTAAATTCTACATTATAAAATGACTGCTTCTTAGGCACGAAAGCTACATTTCAATACCACTCCCAAAATCAATATATCTGTGTTTGAGTACCTTTGGGACCTAATCTGTACACAATATGAAAATTGCGTCAGTCTAAAATTTTGTTTGCTCTTTTGCTTCTGAATTGTTTTGACTTCAGCTGAGGAGAAGTAGACCTGAAAAAGCAGGGCCAGGTCCAGACCCAGTGCCTATGGGTCCAAGTCTGCCCTGGCCTCAAGGGTCAATGGTGAGCTGCTGTGCACGTATCAACGAAACAAGTGGGTCTGCTGGTATTCTGCTCGCAGTGATGGCATTTTTCTCTTCTTTTGCAGGTTGTCTTGGTCTTTGCTCTCAGCATTGGTGCACTTGTAATATACTTCATTGATTCTTCCAAGTGAGTATTCAAATCCGTTTTCTTGCACTCGGTTCTCAAATAGCTGTGAGCTTTAGTTTTCTCACTTATTTCCTTTGACCACAACCTTTCAAAGAGCCCCCTGCATGTAGGAGACTTTGTGAGCCAGGCAGGGCAGTTATGTTCTGCTTTTCCAAACTTTACAGGGGGCTGTTGTGAGGAAGGCTTGCCTGTGTTCTGCTGGCCTAGGAGGGAGAGGTGGCTGAGGTCAAGTCTTTTTTCCTGGGTCCAATTCATTCCTAAACCACTATTTCATGATGAGCTATTTACACTGGCGATGTCAAGAGGTTAAGAGGGCTTTGCCGTGAATTTGCACCTGCTGAGTGGGTTAGGGTGTCCAACGGACTGCGGTCAGAGCCATTCTTGCTATGGCTTGAGGGGCCTTTTCTCATTAGAGTTTCAAATGCTTTAACCTGATGGGAGGTCGCATTGGGAAGCATGACACTAGCCTCTGCATTTGCCAACTGAGTATTCAGCAGAGCATCGCCTGCGGGTGCTCCTTGGCTTGACAGTTCAGAGCTGGGACGAAAGACTTCATTAGTAAGTTACAGACGTGTGGGAATTCCTGGAGCAGACGCTCCTGCAGACCCATTGAGTGCCAAGTGAGTGATGTTCTAGGGTGCAAGAACATCACTTGCATGAGAGCCTCGGGCCAGGTCTCTGGGACAGATGGCAAAGACTTTCAGAAGACAGAAGAGGGCAGAGTGGATCGCTGATACCCACTTCTGCTCCGGTTTCTATGCCTGTCAGCCCCGGGCACACCTTTTATCCCAATGCCTGTACCACAAGCTCAAAGCTGACAGAATCTGGAGGACCTGGAGCTAAAGTGATCCGACTCCCTTTCCTGTGGCACATGAACTTGGCAGCTAGACAGCAACCTGGAGCTTTTTGCCAGTGTTACCCTCTGCGAATGAGTTGTTTTAACTCCTTGAACTTCTCTCCCTGCTATGGCTGGAGGCTATCGCTCAATCCCAGGAAAGTACTTTGGTGTCCCTGTTGGCTCAGAGCCTGGGGTGTCTAAATTCTTACCTTGGTGCTTTTTATTTTCCTCCATGTGGTTCACCATAGTACTCATTTCATGCATACCCAAGCTCTGAATTTCTCAGAGCTATATGATCACCAGTCAAAGGAGTTTTGCACTGGCGCCAAATATGCCATGCCAGGCAGGAGAGAGAAAACACCTCAGAATCTGGGATTCTGGGAATCACCACCTGGGAGATGGGCAAGGCTCTCATCCCAGCTGCACACACAGTGGGCTGTCCATGCCCATCTCAGCTGGAGGAGCTTCTTAATATCTGCCATGAGATTCTCCCTCCTCCTTCTCCTCCTCCTGGCCAGCAAAAAGAAGAGCCTTTTAAGCTTGGAAAACTGCACTTGGATTATTATTACAGGTAAGCCCATTTTAAATCATCCCTCCCAAATAATTCTTGACCGTGTTTGGATGGAGTCAAAGATCTTCTAAAGCCTGGGGTCTCGTGTCTCCTTTCTCTCCTCAGGAGTGATGGTGTCTCCTGTGCCAGAGCGTGCACAGCCTGCCAGCCTCCATGCAGGGGCTCGGGGGATAGGTGTGGGCATGTGGTTTGTGTGCTCCATAGAGCAGCCTGTGCGTGGAGGTGAGTGCGGTGTTCGGTTTGAAAGACAGATGCCTCGTGACCTTCATTCCCTTCCTTGCCCATTTTGTTCCCCTGAGTTTCTCAGAAATAAAAATTTTTTTGTTAGGTGGGTTGGAATCGTGTCCTTCTTTACAATGTTGACTATGAAGCAGTTGCTGTGTAGCTCCTGGGGTGCATGACTCTGTCTAAAACCATAGTAGGGGATAGAATTCTCCCGACTAGACACCTCAGAATCTGGGATTCTTCAATCCCAGGAAAGGGCTTTGCTCTTGCCCAACACTTTGCATCACCTCGGTGTCCTGTGGTTTTAGTTATGATTCCACTAAGCTTTGGGGAAGCCAGCACTGGGGATCCTTTCTGGTTTCTTGGGTGAATTTGCAAGCCCATCTATTTCATGGATAGGTCCTCAGTCCTGCTTTCAGCCTAGCCACGCCAAAATGCCAATTAGTCTTCAACCAAGAGAGTTATCACTCTCCTTGTGGACTGCTCTCCCTTCATCATAGTCTCAGCCCTTCTTCACTGTCACTCAACTCTGGGTTTTTAATTCTTTTCTAAGAAGACTTTATGCTTATTTAAGTAGTGCTTTCTACTTTTCATTTGCATTATTTCATTGGTTTCTGAAACTGTATCCCAAGATTCCAGTACAGGGACTAGGAGCTGCATAGTTAAATCACTTTAGCATTCTCATGGGGAAAGCCAGCAAGAAATCTCAGCTTAATAAAGGATAACATTAAAGTAACATTTGTAAAGTTACCTTCCTGATAAGCCATAGATTTCTAGGAACAAAACAGCTCATGATTAATTATAAGCAGTTGTAGCGAACAAGATAAAAATGTTCTATCCGTACACATGTAAGAAGAAGATTTAAAATGAAAAGAAGATTTAAAAATGTAACTTCTTAGAAACCATCCTTTCCTTCAAAACTATCACTGGTTTTTCACTCATTGTTTGCCTCATCTTCTGGGAAACTTGGAAAGAATGAAAGTTCTTGGGTAGGAGAGATAGAATAGCATAGTATAGTATAGTGCTTGCCTTGCATGCAGCTGACCTGGGTTTGATCCCAAGCATTCCTTCCTTTGCCCACTTTGGACTCAGGGTCTGGTCTCCTGAGTCCCACAAGGAGTTACTCCTGAACACATTCAAGAATAAGCCCTGAGCACTGTTGGGTGTAGCCCCTAGAAACAAACAAAAAAAGTTCTGGGGGTTGGAGCAATAGTGCAGCAGGTAGGGTACTTGTATTGCACTCAGCTGACCTGAGTTCCATTTCCAGTACTCCATATGGTCCCGCAAGCACTTCCAGGAGTGATTCTCTTGGTGAAGAATCAGGAATAAGCCTAAACATCACTGGATGTGTCTCCCTGCCCTCCCTCCCCCAGCTCTCAAATGCTAGTTTTCTTGGAAGGTAGGCTGCATCATTGCTCTGGGAAAAGATACTCGGTATACTTTAGATAAATTTAGTTATTATTTAAACCCTTCAAATATATACATCAGAAGGTTTCCTTTGTGGAGCTTATGTAGGCATATATTTTTCATGAAATGACTTGTCTTCTGTGAATTCTAACCAGAGACAGACTCTCCAAATGGCAGGCAGTTGCAGATTAACATATAAACATGTGCTAGTGGTCGCTCTACTGCCTCTGAGTCCAGGCAAGTCCAGCCAAGCTGAAGGAGTGGACAGGTTGGGTAGTTTTTCCACTTCTGCATATCAGCAAGTGGGGAAGACCATTCAGATAAATGGCATCATTTCTGGCTTAGTGATCTTTCTACCCTTTCTTTCGCTAGAAAGAGGCACTGGGTAGGTGATTTCCAAGGATTTTCTCTCCTCTGAATCTTTCCTTTTCCACTGTTTGGCTGTGATTGATGCCCAAACAGTTTGTTTAGAGATGTCATTTGAGCTTCAATTTTCCAAGCATGACAGAAATAGAAGCGTTACTTGTTCAGCCTTAAGTAATAATTTTTCTTGTAATAGATAGTAATCTTGTCGTCGGAGCTCTTGGACTTGAATCCCCAAGAGAATCCCATTAAACCATATGAAAATAGCAGGGCTCATCATTCCACTGATGAAACACTTCTAGAAACATCCAGGAGAGAGCAAGATGCTCCATCAGCTCTTTGGGTAGACATGAATGTCAGTTCCTTTAGCAAACACAGTTAGGCTCAAAGCCTGTCTCACATGGACATCTTATCCCCCAGAGACTTTCAGTCAGCCACACCAGGAAGGTGCTACCCTAAAGAGCTTCATTTCTCTTTCATTCTTTTCTTTAAGGTAGTGTTAATGCATAGGCATGGTCCACTCCTCATTGTGATGTCTTTGGATGCCACTATAGACTGCCCCTCTCCATTTGTCTCATATATGCAGATACCCTATGATGATTTTTTTTTGAAAGCCATGCAGCCAAGACCCATTGGGAGGTCACACTGTTACCAGTGTTTGCTCCATCTCTGTATTTTTCTTCCTTTTGACACAGGAGCAGTGATTCCTCTCTAATAGACAAGGGGAAAAAATACCCACAGGCTTTAGAGGAAGAGCAGAATTCACAAGTTGCATAATGCGGCATTTCCTGCTGCTTCTAGAATTTTGAGAGAAAGTTGGAAAAGAATGAGACTTAGGTTCCTGGGTATTTGCATTTCCCCCCAGAGGCATTCTGGGAAAGGATGACTCATTTGTGTGGAGGTATTTATTCCTTTGATTCATGTTTAAACTCTGCCACTTCTTATGCTACAGTTGCGTGGATTATGAATATTTAATGCTGCATAGACTGAAAATGAAGGTCAATTCCTGCTTGCCAGTGACTTCAATGCAGGCTCATGTATCCAACAAGGCTAGCTACCTGCTGTTTGTGAAACTGAGAGGTTCTACATTGTTAAATTTGTCCTTAATGACTTTATCTGCTTCAGAATGGCCAGTTATTCCCTCAGTCTTTGCTCCAGGCGACCACTGTCAGCAGTTTTGGTTTGGAGAGATGGACAGTAGGTAGGTGGAAGGAAGAACAGTACAGGTTTTGGACAGCATCTTACTGGATTTCAGAGTAACAGTGATAATGAGATTTGAAAATGACTTTCAGTCTAAAAATTTTTTTGTTTTGTATTCAGTGATTCATTTATTGTGTATTCCTTTGTTTGAAAGATCTTGAATGCCATCATGCTGAATATTTTCTCCATGGTAGTATTGCTTATGTTAGGTATTCTTAAGTAAATCTCTCTTAAGATTGCAATAGAAATGGACCAGATTGCTTTCATAAACTCTGATTTAAAAAAATCAGAGTTGTTTTTTTTTTTTTTTTTTACTGATGCCACTGATGTACTGGAAATACCCAGAGCTATGGCAGAATCAGTCAGTCATTCATCTGTTTCAACTGCTCCTGTCTTCACCCAGTTGGGTCTCTCCTCCAACCAGAAATTCTCCTTCATAAAGGAGGAGAGAGGTTGGCATGGACTGGCACTCATAGATGGTATTCTCCAAACAGGCTGAGCGCAAAGTGCTTTAAAATAGCACACATGAGCCCATTGAATTCATAGCCTTGCTATTTCTGTTCTCACTTTAAAGATGAACCGACTGGACCACAGAATCCTCCCAGCAACGTGCTTTAAAGGCTCAAGAAGTGAAATTCCAGGTTCTGGAAGCAACTAAATGAGTTGAGAGAGCTGTTACGAAGTTGAGCTGTCCCTTAGCTTATCCTACTGATTTGATTCCTCTGTCCTGTTTCTCTTTTATTCTCATCTCTTCACTTTTCACCTTTCAGGCTAAATCTGTAAGACTTGGCGACTTGTGCTCACGAGAGTCTGATCAGAAGCTTTCTCCCGGGAATATGGGCCATGGAAGAGGGGGAGCTTGTTCATGGCCCATGTGCTGACTGACGTCTGGGCCTTGACTCACTTCTTCCTAAATTATGGTTTGATTAAGACTCTTTCCCTCAGTAAATGGCAGCAGTTTATGATGGAGTGGGGTCACGTTAGCAAAGAATAAGAACTGATGATTGTTTTTCAAGGGTTCTGCCCACTGAAAGATTTCTCTCCAAGTACAAGGAAACTTTTTTGCCTCTTACCCTCACTTGATTATTGGTGCTTGTCACACCTGCTCCCTCATAGATTAATTCTGAAACAGAGTTTCCCAAACTTATTTGAAGTATTTCCCCCTTTTGGAAAAATGGCCTCTCAACACCTCCCCCCTCCACATACAAATCTGCATGTTTCAAGTGAACCATCAGAAAGTACACTGTCCCTCAACGGCTTTGGATGTTACTACCAGCCACCGGGTTTTCCCAGCACCTTCAGGGAGGTTGGATGCCATTGTACCATCCATTTTTGGAAAACCTGCTTTATGAAGATACATAAGTTAGCTAATTTGTTATAGTTGTGTTAGCAAATCCATGTCACAAAGAGACTTCTAAGGAGCTCTTTGACATATTCTAAGGCAGCAGCTTCTCCAGTCTTTCCTTACTGACTGTACGGTTGTTGTTTAGGCCTAGCCCCTGGATCAGCGCATAGAAGGCCCTGGCCAGAGTGATAAGTGTAGATGCCCTTTGTATGTATGATAGTGAACTATGAATGTCAGTTAGGATCCCCACAAGCAACATGCAACATACTAGATGGGCAGCCCAGGGCCAGGTAAAGGAAACTTCCTTAATGCCGCCCAGCTCCTTCATGGAAGCCAGACTTTGTCGGTAGCACTCCGAGAAATTCACTTCAGCTTGCTGCCTCCGTGCCCTTTGTGAAAAGCCATGGCATGCGTTTAACCTTTGTCAGAGAAATCAACCCACATCCCTGTGTGTGAAAGCCTTTCATGATTTTTTTCCTTCTTAAATACTCCCCCCTCAATTTTCTCCATCCCTCACTGACATTTTTATTGCCAGGCTCTGGTTTGGAAAATTACGGGTAGGAAAAGTTCAAGGGCAGGATGTTCAGAACAGTCCTGCACATCTGTGAGGGAACGCTACAGGAGAGCCAGCAGCTGTTCAAAGAATGGAACGTCAGATGGTAGAGGAGCTGAGCCCACTGAGGGCTGGGGAAGAGGAGCCGCCTCGGGGACCAAGATGCAGTAAATAGCTCCCTATGGGAAGTCTTGGTCCCTTCGCAGAAGTTAACCTTTAATGGTCACCCCCATTCTCTGACATGGAAGCAGTCTTAGCTTAACCATTGGGATGCATCTCATTTTCCAAATTGCTGTTCTTTTATCACTGGGAAGCTGGTGGAGACTAGGGAGGGTGTGCGTATTGGTAAGAGCTCTTCCTCCACCCGTGCTCCACTGCTGCCATGATCTTGGCTTCTGTTTAGCTGTCAATGCCCTAACACCTAAGTATCCTATGCAGCTGCAGCTTAAAGCATCAAAGAACATGTTGGTCTTTGATATTTCCTTGTGGGGAAAAAAGTAGGGTCTATGTGACAAGTGGGAGGGCAGTGGTATTAGACCATCCAGGTTTGCGTCAAAGGACTTTAGAATACAAGTTAGAAGAGGCTCCTGGAAGAGGTACTACAGGCCACTGGAAGCCACTCTATCCTGTGTGGTAGCATACTCCTCCCAGGATGAAGGGCAGTCATCCTAGTAGCCAGGAACAAGGTTAGCACCAGCCACCGAGCTCTTCCCTCTGAGTTCAGTCCTCTTTCTACCCAATCTCATGAGTTGTTTCTACTGAATGGAAGAACCACCAAAGGTATGGCAAAGCAAAGTGTGATATTTTTGTACCAATTCTGGCGTTCTAGTCTGTCATTATGGGGCAACTTTAGGACCCTAGAATAGAAGTGAGATCATCTAAGGTGCTAAAGCTCAAACTCAGCTTTGTGGGGGCTTGGGATTTGTTCACCTCATTGAGACCTTGAATTCCTTGCTTTGATGATCCTGTTTTTTAATTTTTTTATTTCCCCCTTGCATAATTTTAGAGGGGGCTAGGTAAGAGTTCAACTCTGTTGTGGACATTTAATGAGGCTGAACACATTGGGTTGGCCTGTTTGGAATTTGTTATGCATAACTTTTGAGGACATTTTGCCCAATTACTCATTTGTTTCCCCTATGAAAACACTCTCTGATAGCTATGTCTATAAATCCATATCTACTCTAGTCTCTAAAATTAGGATGAGTTATTTCTTCTATTCTTGCTACTCTCCAGAATTGAAAAAAAGTATACTTTGGATAATCTGATGCTATTTTAGTCCACTTGATTCTTTGAAGAGAAATGATTGTTTCAGGGCAAATGAAGAAAATGCTTTTTTTATCAGGAACAGCTAGTCATCTTTGTCATACAATCAGTATGTGTTTATGTCAACTGGGGGCTGGATCTGCTCTCCATTATGTGATACTGGTCCTCTACATAAAGTCAAAGCCACACCATTTGAGAGCTAGCTGGAGAGACAGATCCAAATAGTTCAGTCCCAACACAAGAGTGAAGCTCAGGTTTAATACTACCATGGCTATGCTGAGACATGGTGTTGGCTATTATAGCTACATTTGGGGGTTTATGGGCTGCAGACAGGAATGGGGAATATGACCTCTGTCTTGGCTTTTATTCCCCTTGTCCTTCTTCTTGACAGCCTGACAAATTGTAGCTTTGGGGAGACCCTGGTTAGTAATGAGTCATTTTAGTTTAAAAATAGAAACACTTGCTGCAAGAATGCCCTTGGGACTTTTAGATGCTCATGTTTACAGAATTTTGGAAAAGAGTTTGTGTATGTGTGTGTGTGTGTGTATGTGTGAGAGAGAGAGAGAGAGAGAGGGAGAGAGAGAGAAAGAGAGAGAGAATTAAGTCCCACCTATCAATTGAAAGAACAGCATGATATCGGAGGATTAGTGACCAGTGTCATCATGCTAACAGAAATGAAACTGAAAGCCAGGAATCTGTGTCCAAAAAGGGATAAGTTAGATCATTGATCGTTATTCATTACCAGCTCTGTGCAAGACATTTTGCGAGGTATTGCGATCAAGTACTAGCCTTTTCCATTAAGATATTGATATTGTTCCAGTTTAACAAGGTCAGGAAGTCCATCCATAAACATTAGAAATTTGAAGTAACAAAACAAGATAACAAGCGAGATATTGCCAAGCAATACATTTTCAGTTATGAGGAGGAGTTTTGCAAACAAGAAGTGCCGAGAGTTGAGAGAGAAGCTGATGAGCTCATAGGTCTTATAGACTGCTTTGACCTTGGGGAGGTTTTGAGTTGATGAGACAGGGAACTCACTCCTCCAACTCCTGGAAGCCACAGGAAAGGACTGTCATTAGATTTGCCTTTTGGCGTCTTGGCTTTCATTCGCAATGTCCTGAGTCTCCCTGGAGTCAGCCTTTAAGTCAGTCCCCCAGATTATGGACGCAGATGTTTCTAGGATGCATAATCAGTAAAGCAAACTATCTCTCATGGTGGTAATGCCTTTCCGTCAGTTGTCTGTAAAGAAAATCTTTGGCAACTTCTTTTTGGAAATTGTTGCAAGAGAGAAGCATCCACTCTCTCTGAGATGCAGTTCAGGGTGAACTTTGCCTTCCAGGGGCCATGTGGATGAACTGCCACTGGCAGAGCAAGCAGAGATGAAGGGACAGGTGGAAGGCAGTGAGGTGATGCAGCACTGACGCAGTTGCCCTGGCCAGCTCCAGGCACCTGCTTAGTGACCAGTTTGCCCGGGCACTGTGAGGTTTCCTGGAGCTTTGTGCTTCTGGAACCCTTCCTCCCTAATGAATATTCAAAGTTCTCTTTAATGACTGATCATACAAAGTAAATGCAATCCACTCTGAGTTAGTTATGACATATTCATTATTACTGTCTTCAGTTTCTTCCTTCTGATCCTAAAGAAAGTAAAATCAAGATGTTTTCACGAGTCTTGAAAGCAATGGCCAGGCCTCGGCACTGTGTCTGCCATTCCTGATGGAGAAGCTGGCCCTGTTTCCAGCTTTCCTGTCAGCTCCATCCTTCTGGAAGGTTTCACAGATAATATGCCTGGAGACAGATGCCTTCAACCAAACCCCTCCCAGGATCATTTTATTGTTTCAGATGTGAAAATAAAAATAAACGTTCCATCTCAAACCATATCTTGTGACTTGGATTGGGGAAATATTCACTTGAGCAAGCAGCACAAATAAAAATAAAAATGCATCTGTGACTGTGTCACATTTTGAAGCAACTCCTAATAATCTTGTTTCTCTAGTGTATTCTGGAGAAGCGTGTGCTTTATTCACACTTACCTGTGTTTGAAAAGGAATTTGGCTGATCTGAGATGGATTTTGCTGATTGGGAGGAACAATTAACATTTCTTACTTAAGAGGTTGACAAACTCAGGTAGATAGGTTAAAAAAAAGCTATTGGGAATGAGGGAAGGGACTGGTTTGAACTGATTTTACAGGGCTGGCTTCCATGGCTTCCCAGTCCTAACTGAAGGTCTCCAAGTAGAAACAAGGTTCCTGAAGCCACGCCTTCCTGTTTCAAAGCAAGAGAAAGGGCTTTTATGGTGAATCTCCAGTTTTAAAATATTGCTCAAACTTTTAAAGGACTCTGCTGGCCAAACAAAACACCTCAGAGTGGGGCCTCCGGTTTTCAATCTTTATACGAAATGTCTTTCTTGTCTTGAATTAGCTCTGCTCTCTGTGTGCCAGGAAATATTCTTAACTGTTGTTTGTCCATCTCCCAAAAAGGGCCCCTTCTCTCTCCCAAGCCAGGAGTCCGTGGTCACTAGGTACTCCATAGCTTGTCTCTCCTCTCACACATTTTCAAATGCTGCTTAAGCAAATGTCCACTCTTCTCTAGGCAAATACTGTATGTCACAGCAATAAATCACCCACATCTTACTGTAAATCCCTAATGCTCCATATCACTAACTCTACGTCATTCCTGAAAATAACATTGTTAGGACCTCATAAACATACACTCTGTTTGTTTAAGAACTGCGGGAGCTTTTTAAACATGGTTGCTAAGTCACAAGAGTATATTTTCCAGGACATAAATGGAAGTGAACATAACCCCCTTAAATTGTCTGATTCTTTAGAAGAAGAGGCCCAAATCTGTCTATTCTACCAGAATATTAGCTTGACTAAAACAAAACTTATTAGAATAAGCATTTCAGTGTTGATAGTAAGTCGTTGATGGTTATCATCTTACTTGGTTAAAAGGGCACATTATATATACATATGTAAATATATAAATATACACATATATACACATTATATATACTTATATATTATGAAACTTGATTTGATTCCTAGCATATATGGATATGAAAATATGGGTTAACATAGAGAAATCCTGACCGTAGATTTCATCAACCAAAACAGAAGGTTTGTAGTTTGCTGAGCATGTATGTGCTTTCGGATGAGGCTCTTGTGCTAGGATCCCTTCAAAATCAAAATCAGAAGCATCTTTGCACCATTTTTGAGATTTAATATTGACTTTGAGCTCTGTTTCCTGACCTGTTACTTTTTTTGGAGGGGAGCTTGGAGTACTCTGGCAGTAGCCAGGACATACTCCTGTCTCTGTGCTCAAGGATTGCTCCTGGCGTTGATCAGGGATAGCATGTCGTGTCAGGAAAGGCATGCAAGGCAAGCGCCTGAGTTCCTGTATTATCTCTCTGGCTTTGATCTTTCTCTCTCTCTTTTTTAATTAATTAATTTTTTTATTAGTGAAATACCATGAGGTACAATTGTAAACTTACAAACTTTCCTGCTTGGGTTTCAGTTATACAATGATCGAAACCTTTCTCTTTTTACTGGAAACTTGCTGTTTATTATAAAAGAGTTAGGGCTCTACTTGAATATAGCACCTGAACTCAGATCCATTAAAAAGACTCCATTATGACCACCCCAGTTCCAGGAGAGCGTCTTCTTGAGCTGGTTTACCAATAGAAAACAAGCCTGAGCTGCCTTTACCCCTAGAGTGATGGGAGATGCATGCTGAATGTAGACTATAGACCGAACGTGATTGCCACTCAATTCCTTTTTTGCAAACCACAGCACCCAAAAGGAGAGAGAGAACTAAAGAGAATGGTCTGCCACAGAGGCAGGGTGGGATGAGGGGATGGGGGGTGGGAGGGATACTGGGATTAGGAGTGTTGGAGAATGGGTACTGGTAGAGGGACGGGTACTTAGTCATTGTATAACTGAAACCCAAGCACAAAAGTTTGTAAGTCTACAACTATACCTCATGGTGTTTCACTAATTAAAAAAAAGAAAAAAGAAAACAAGTGTGTCACCTTTTACTAGCATGTTATTCGCAGGAGACTGTGGTCAGGACTCCAGGACTGATCTGCTGAGGTGCTGGCATTGGCAGAAAGACAGATCCAAAGAACAGCTTAACAAAGACAGTCTGCTCCATGATTCTGTTCTTGCCAGTTCCTATTCTTGTATGAAGAGGTGGTACTTTTCACCGCACTGCCCTCTAAATATGTGGAAAATGATCCCATGGATCTGTCTGAGATAAATTTGATCTCGGTGACTTAGAGGGATCTGCAGGGATGGTGTGGATAGGAAGGTGAAAGGCATGAATGCTGTTGGATGACTCCTAGCGAGCAGTGGGAGGAAGTGGGTGAGGATTGCATTAAGAGTTTCACCCTCTTCATAATAACACAGCAAGGAATAATAAGGCATAGTCTGTAAAGAGCAGCATTAATAATGGAGATGTGCTCTGGGCAGCCATCAACCTGTCAGTGCCTTTGAGCACAATCTGTTATCAAGGTGAGGCTGGGAGCAGACAGGGAGGGGGCACTTGGTGGCTCTGTGTCTGTGGGTACCATGCACATATGCGTGGGGAAGGCATGAGTGAGTAAGAGCTGATAACTGTAGCAAAGGAAATTACAAAAGGCCCTGTAGGTAGGTTATCATGTAGAATGCTGGTGATTTTCTTACATATTAAGGACTACATTGGAAGTTTGAAGTTATAGAAGTTTTGCTTGGTAGGAGTCCTGAGTTGGGTTCATGCACCCCAAGGTAAGGAGACCTATTTTGACCTACATTAACCTCTCTCTCTTTCTCTCTCTTTCTTTCTCCTTCCTTCCTTCCTTCCTTCCTTCCTTCCTTCTTTCTTTCTTTCTTTCTTTCTTTCTTTGTTTCTTCCAGGGTGGGGGCACACTTGGCTGTGCTCGGGACTTATTTCTACCTCTGCACTTAGGGATCACTTCTGGCTGAGCTTGGGGAAACACATGGGGTGCCGTGGGTTGAACTCAGGTCATTGTGTGCAAGGCAATCACGCTGCCCACTGTATTATCTCTGGCTCCAGTACCTTCTTTTCTTGACTTGCCCCTCTGCCTCCTGCTGCCACATTTGAGACCTTGAAAATGTGTGGCAGTGCTAGTGAAAGAGGGAAGGGAAACCCTTGGATTCCTGGCTATCTCTTCTCTTGTTTGAGTTTTTGGGGCACACCTGTGGTGCTTGGGACTAACTCCTTGCTCTGCACTCAGGGATCACTCCTGGAGGGACTTAGGAAACCATTTGGGTTGCTGGACATCAAACCCAGGTCTGCAGCTTACAAAACAAGTGTCAAACCTGCTGTACTCTTGACACATACCCCCTTCCCCTTCCCTCGCCCCCCCCCCCCATGTGTGCACACACATATACATTTTGTAATGCCTGCAACTCTTAGAGTTGTGTATAAGGTGACTGGAGCTTAAAGGGTTCAGTATAAATACTCATGGGTTCTGCTTTTCTTACATTGTGATGTCACTTAGTTTATTTCATTTATTTTTATTTTTATAAATTTGTTCACAATATTTGTTTACATTTAATATTTAATATTCGAACACCAATCCCACCATCATTACACCTTCCCACCACCATATTTCGGATGTTTCTGTCCTAAACCCCAAACCCTTACCCCAAAGCATAATCAAAATCATTTATTTTGTATTGCTTATTATGAATGCTGGAGCGATAGCACAGCGGTAGGGCGTTTGCCTTGCACGCAGCCAACATGGCCGACCCGAGTTCGATTCTTCCGCCCCTCTCGGAGAGCCTGGCAAGCTACCGAGAGTATCTCGCCCGCACTGCAGAGCCTGGCAAGCTCCCCGTGATGTATTCGATATGCCAGAAACAGTAGCAACAAAGTCTCCAATGGAGACGTTACTGGGCCCGCTCGAGCAAATCGATGATCAACAGGAGGGCCTTTACTTTACTTACTTTACTATTATGAATAACCTGCTAAAAATGATCCAAAAAAGTTTTCTTAGAGGAAAGTGTGTGAAGATTGTTATATTTTACCTAGGAGCCATTAAGCCCTTCTATAAGAGATTAGTGACATGTTGAAGGTTGAGCCTGTCTGCTTATATCTATATCTGTATAAATATATTTCCATCTAAGATTGGTTGCCTTCTACTTTAAACCCCATCAAATGTGGTGCACTACTCTTGGTGTATCAGTGGTGTAAAGTATGAGATGTCCAGGAATAGATTCACTCCTGGGTGAGGCCCATCCGAGCATGTGGAGAGCAGCCGTGAGCCTGGTGGTGGTTGAGTTTTGGAGCTTTTTGACTGCCGGGGCTGGCTCTGTTGAGGTGGGGAGGGGCCTCACCTGCCCCTCTCCGGGGTGCCCCGAATGAAACAGCCTGGTGCGTGAGGGGTCTAGACTCATGGCTATGGCGTATTGTTCTGTGCTCTCTTCTGAAAGATTTAGCATTTGTTTTTTAGAGTAAATTTCCTCTTAGACTATGATTCAGGGATGCAAATCATCCTCAGCCAGAATCCTTCTCTTTTAGAGCCAGACCAGGAAGCTGAGCCATTCGGGAGCCCAAACAGAAAGAAGCAGCTGCTTCTCTGCAGGGCTGTGTCTCTAAGGCATGGCTGGAGAGCCACAGGGTGGGGAGGGTCTGGGGGGGATGTGGGGGTGGACTCTTCCCCCCTAGTCTGCAGACCAGTTTGACAGCAAGCAGAAGAGTGGCTTCAGAAAGAACGCCCATATCCCCTGAATTCCCTGCTTCCCTCTGGTTTCTTCTGCCCTCATCTATCTGCAAACCAGTCGACTGTGCCAGTTTAATTGGTGCGGGGAAGGTGGTCGGGGAGAAACGCAGACAGGGATGACTGGGTTCTGGAAGGAGACTCCCCTGAGATGAAGGAGGGAGCCAGGAGAGACAGGCCTGAGAGTTCTGTGTGCAGACAGAAGGTCACGGGGCCGCTGGAGCAGAGGAATGCTGGCTGAGGGAAGGCGGCCCAGCTCCCTCTCCCCCATGCTGTGGGGGCGGTAGCAGCATCCACGCGTGTCTTGGCTGTCCTCTTCATGGAGGGTGGAGAAGGAGGCTAGGAGGCCGTGTCCAGGATGAGGAGTAGAGCGGAAAGGTAGTACTGCTGAGTCCTGGGCAGCAGGACTTACCATTAGATTTTCCTGGGACAGATTCTGGTCTCTTCGATAGAGTGTGTTCTTGGCTAAGGTAGTAAACTTTTCCAAACTGTGAAATGGGGTGAAATGGGGACAAGGGATGAGGCTCCTTGTCATGTGTGGAAAGAATGAGATGATGCATTTACAAGTTCTTCGTACCGTGCACAGCCACAAATGTGTATTCAATATTATTCACAATGTATTCGTTATTACTGGTGCTGTTCTCTCAAGACTTGCTTCAAAACTCTTTGGAAAGGAAAATATGGACCCAGCAAGCAAAGAAATGAAACGAACTGTATTGCGAAGCAGTGATGCAATTATTTGTCAAGGTGGTGGAAATGACCCTGTGCTGCTTAAACTGCAAGTCTCCAACTCTCGGGAGGTCTCTGAAACAGCAGAGCCGAGTTGTCACATGTTTGTTGAGTAGTGTTAGAGGAAAAGATTGCTCTGGAGCTCACTGGGGTTTTAGGAAACTTGTTTCAGTTATTCCCATCTTTCTCTGCATACTGTCCTGGCATGTGATGAAGTGTGTTTCTTACTGTGAGTTTTGCTGAAAGGGAGTTTGGGAGACCCTCTCTTTGGATCTGGAAGAGAGCATCTTGTCTGGAGCCAAATAATTCAGGGTGCCCTCCGGGAGAAGGAGAAAGGCCGTGTCTAGTGAAGCAAAACAGCAGATGCAGAGAAATGCAAGCCCATGAGCTTCCATGGTTCTTTCTCCATAGAGACACTTGTGCTTTTGATTTGAACAGGCATTACACCCCCAGTCTTTGTAATGTCCTCCCAGAAGCCAAGGGCCAGGGCTCTGTTGTTGTTCCTTTGGGGCTTACAGCTGAGTAAGGGAGTGGACAGAGTTAGCTGGAGGAGGGGTTTGTCTTGGTAAAGATCAGGAGGGTCCTTTAATCATGGGCCCGAATAGCAGAGGAGCAGCAAATGCCACTTCACAATGGCTGCTTACAAAGTCGTTAACGTCAATGAACTCACTCTGGAAAATGACCTGACTAACTGTGGGAAATAACCTGATTGATTCTGTCCCTTGGCCCCAGCATATACTCCAGCTGAATAACATCTAGGGCGAACGTGTACCTGGAAGAGAGGGGTCAGGTACAGGAGACAGGGAGGGGTCACCATGTGGGTGAGCTGTGCTAGCATCCACCACCTTCGCTGCCAGGTCTGCGTCACCAGGGTCTTTTCTGTGTCCCGTTCCATTGTAGACCAAATGAATGAGTTTCTAGGTGCCCTTGGTACTTTGGCACGATGAATAGAACTTCTCTACTCTAAGACTTAATGAGAGAAAACCAGAAAACACTGAGATGAACAAGCTGGAGAGAAAATACAGATTCACATTCTGTATAACACACTACCAGACCACCCTACACCCCCCTGCCACACACACATACCTCTTGTCCCCTGAAATGAGGCTGTTTCCAGCCAAGGGTAGTTTGTAATTACACAAGCAAATGAATGAACTTGGAGTTCAGCTTAATGATGTACTTAAAGTCCCTAATGAGGCCAAACCCTAATATTTAGAAAAGAAGCTGAACCCCCGGAAGGGGAACAACAGACTTGGTGGAGTGGACTGCACTTGCAGAGTTAATCTTTATGGAAACCTGCCAGTTCAGGAGCATGGCTGGCTGGAGTCTTGCTAAGGAGCTTCCAGTGGTGGTGCTTATGTAGGAGACTGGGGAGAGTATGTTACCTGCAATCTCAGCCCTCACTGTACATCCTAGCACATTGTTGTAGCTTCACAGAATCCCAGCTTTCTCAATTGAACCAGAAAATAGCTTTCATTTTTATTTGAAATTCTTGTGATTTTTTTTTCTCCAAGAAGTGTTTTGTTGTAGGAGAGATAGTATAGGAGGCAAAGTGCTTCTCGTGAACTTGGCCAACTCTGGTCCAATTCCCAGCACCCCATGTGCTCCCCTGAGCACAGAGCCAGGAGTAAGCCCTGAGCACTGCTGGGTGTGGTCCCTTCTCACTCCCCACCAGAAAATGCCTACACCCTGGAGGACGTAGGCCTGGTTACAAATCATGACTCTCATTCTCCAGCTGGATAATCTCTCTAAATCTCAGTTTCTTCAACTGTGAATGTAGTTCATGGTAATTCTTGCTCCTGAGAACTGAGCGCAGTTAATGAGATTCTGCATAAGAGTGGCAGACTTAGGACAAAGACTGTGCTGGCACTTATTAAATCTAATGATGGTGATGATATCAATATGAAATTATTTTCAGCATGAATTATATATTGCTCCTTGGTATTAGTAGTTTTTATTTGTATTAAGCTGATGATTTAGCTCTTGTTTAGAACATTCCTAACGACTCAGTAATTAACTTGATAAATATTTATTGAGTGGCTATTATGTGGCAGGCACTATTTTAAGCACTAAGCACTTACTGTTGTAGTGTCAGAGGGAGACTGACACTAAACATGTCGACAAATAAATAAATAAGGTAATTTCCATTTGATGATAAGTGATGGAAAGAAAATGAAAGTGTGAGCAAGCAAAGCAGGGTTTCTTTCTCTGTGCTGAAGGCTCCTCAGTGTAGTAAAGGCAACTGACCCCTTTCCAGAATATTTATAAATACATAATATAAAGGCATTGAGTTATAAGAAAACAAAATATATTGGAGCACAGTTCATCATAATGTAAGAAACAGTTTTTTGATAGAGTGTCTGTCACTTGATTAGCACATTCTTCTCAAGTGCACTGGCTCGAGTCCTATACTTTTAAAGCAGAGTTCATACAAATGATGTTTTCCAAAGTCTCTGCCAACTACAATCTTATTTGTAAATATCTGGGGTTTTTTTGTTGCCATAAAGTCAGAGTAATTTTTATTCTAGTCCATCATCTATCCTTGTGGTTAGATGAAATGGTGAGTTTGGGACATTGATGAATAAATATTAAGACATAATTTTTCCATACAAATTCACAAACTCTGTGAATGTTATCTATGGACTTTTTATGGTCCCCAGGTAAGAACTCTTGGGACAGAAAGTGACATGTGCTGGAGGTTGAACTATTTTTCAGATAAATGAACAATGTGACTTCTGCTTTTAAGAAGCCATTGGAGACATATAGATTAATGGAGCAGAAGCAAGAGTTCAGAAATAAACCCATACATCTCTAGTTGACTGATTTTTGACAGATGTGTCAAGTTTCTGCAAAGGGCAGAGAATAGTATCTTTTAAATGGTGTTGGGATAACTAAATATTCACAGGCCAAAAAAAAAAAAAACGGGGCTAGTAAGGGTACCTCATATCATATACAAAATTAACTTAAAATGGACTTTAAGAACATAAGTGATTATTTTTCTTTTAGCAGAAAGCATAAAGGTAAACATTTGAAATTTGAATGTGGTGATTATTCCTTTTGTTTTTGACCACACCCAACTGCCCATCAGGCTTGCTCCTGCTTCTGGGCTCAGGGATCACTCCTGGTGTGTCTCTGAGGAAACCATATGCAATGCCAGGGATTGAACACAGATTGGCCAAATGTAAAACAAGCACTTGGCTCCTATGCGATCTCTCTGGCTTCGGTGGTTAATTCTTTTTCTAAAATTAATTTATTGATTTGGGGCCCACACCCAGAAGTGCTCAGGGCTTCTTCCTGCCTGTGCTCAAGAATTGCTCATGATAATGCTCAGGGGACCACCTGTGGTGCTGGGGATCAAACCTGGGCCAGCTGCGTGCAAAACAAGTGCCCTATCCCCTGTAGTATCACTCCAGTCCCAATGTGGTGATTAATTCTTAACTAAGATACTGAAAAAACAGGCAACAAAGGAAAAAAGACATAAATTGAGTCTCATCAAAATAGAAAACATTTGTATTTCAAGGAACACTACCAAGAAATGAAAAGACAACTCCGAATAGGGAAACTATTTGCATATCATTTATCTGATAAGAGACTTGTATCCTGATTATAGAAAGACTTTTACAACTCAGTAATAGAAAACGGACCCAATTGAAAAATGAGCTAAGGATAAATATTCATCAACACATTTGTCACCAGAGAAGTACAAATCAAAATCACAATGAATTACCAAGGGATGTGGCTCTAATAAAAAAGACAGCTCATAACAGGTAGTGATTAGAATAAAGAAATGAAAAGATAGTGTGAGCAAGGATAAGGACAAAGCTTTACACTTTGTTGGTAGGGATTTAAAATGATACAGAAGCTTTAGAAGGCAATCTGGCAATTCCTCAAATAGTCAAGCATAAAGTTAATTTAAGACATAGCTGTTCCTCTCTTTGGTGTACACCCAAGAGAAATGAAAACATAAGTCTACATGAAACTTGCACCCAAATGTTCATAGTAACATTATTTATAATAGTAAATAGGTAGAAATCTCTTCAGTGTCATTTAAGGAACAATTTGATTACAAAAACATGACACATATATGCAATGGCATGTTATTTTTCCATATAAAGTAATGAGGTACTGATAAAAACCGCTGTGTGGGTGAGCCTTGAATGCTAAGTGAAAGAAGTTCATCACATATCAAAATGCATCATTTATATAGAGTGTTCAGAATAAACAAATGTATGAAGATGGAGAATATATTGGCAGTTGCTTAGGATAGCAAGGGTGGGGATTTGAGGGATTTATGGAAAAAGTAATAAGGCTTCTTCTGGAGGTGATAAACATGCCCTACATTTTTTTTGTGTGTGTGATAATGGCTTTTTTGTGATGATGATATCACTCTGGAAGCAAATTGAAAACATTAATTTGTAAACTTTAAGAGGGTGAATTGCAGGCAATTTTATTAGTCCCGGTTGAGAAGTGATAACTTGGGTCAGGATAGAGGCAGAGGAGGGATATATGTTGGAGGGTTAGGTTATGCTATTTAGATGAACACAGAAGGAAATCAAGAGTGTGTTCCATGTTTTTGATAATAATAACTGGCATTTGCCTCGTAGAAGATCCTCTTTTAGTTATAACTGCAGAAATTTTGAGAGGATTAGAAGGAGAACACTGCACCTTGGTGAATTGGGTTTTAAGATGTTGTCATCAATGTATGACTGAAACCCAACCATGAACAGCCATATAACTGTGTATCTCACAGTGATTCAATTAAAAATGTTTCTTTTAACAGCAAAATATTAACTTTGTACACATTCAGACATATATATCTTCACACACATATTCATGTATGCAAAGTAACACACACACACATACACACACACACACACTTCAGAATCAGCACATAGGGACTGAAGCCCCAGCCTCAAGACTTCTCATGTCAATGATAAATCTGTTTAATGTGATGGTATCAGTCATTTGAGTAAGCAGGAAAGAATCTATTTAAGTATTTATGTATCTTGAACATGCTCATCAAGTGTGACTTTCTCCTAGTCACATGCAGAAGTAGTAAAGGAGAGGAAAATGTCATAGCATTTCCTGGGGCATCAGAGGATCTTGGTAATGTCAGAAAAATAATGGATAAAATCAATGTATTTCTTCAATAGCTCAGTCCCAACTGAAAACTGAGTTAAGTAAATTGTCAGTCCAGGCATGTTAAAATTTGAGTTTCTTATGGTCTTTCTCTAGAGACAGCATGACTTCAGTAATGAATGAGTTTTGGAAATTAAAGACGTAATCATATTATTAATTAGGTTATCCATTTCACCTCAAACAGAAGCAAAAGAAACAGACTTCTCCCAAACATGTAAATAGCTCTGTTGGAGGAGAGGAGGGGTGCTGTGATGCTGAATTCCTCATGGTTCTTATTCACTTAAAAATAGAAGACCCCTTCTCCCTGGGGTGGGGCCCAGGAAAACTTCCCAGAAACCATAGTCTTCAGCCAGAGATATAGGCATTGGGATGCAATTATTTATGCTTGAGGAAGATACGGTTTCATCAATAATTTTCTGTTTCTTCTAGTGCCTTTTGGGAGCCTGGGTGTCCAGCTCTGTTAACTTAATTGACAGAAGTTCATTTTTAATATGGATTTTGCCAACAGAATTTTAGCTGTGTAACTCTAGATAGATAGACTTATTGTGGCTTGATTTCATTATCCTCAGAGGACAGTGCAATAGAGAATTTGTGAAATTGCCATAACTTTTTTTAATGTGGTAAAAGTCACATGCATAAACTATTTGATTAGCCGTTAACTACACCAAAGTGGCAACTAGTTTGTTCAAAATGTTATGCAACCATCAACTCTGTCTAAATATTTTCATCATTCTAAAGGAAATTTCATCCCATTAAGCAATCACTGCTCATTCCTTATTTTCCCAGTCCCTGAAAACCATGGATATACTTTCTCTATGGACTTACCTCTTTAGGACATTTCATCTGATATAATCATATACAGCTGACATTTTGTATCTTTCATCTTTCACCAAGCTTAATATTTCCAAATCTTACTCTTGTAGCACTCACCAGAAGTTCATACCTTTGATAGGCTTGAATAATATTCTATTACATGGATAATCACAGTTTGTTTATTCATTCATCAGTTGATGAACATATGGGTTGTTTTTATTATTTGGCTATTGTATATAACATTTACAGTGAGATAGAATGAAGATAGGATGTAGCTTCTCACCCTATCAGGAAGCCTGTTCTGTAAATTCCTCAGAGAGTATATGCATCGAGATAAAACCTCCTTTTGGCCAACCAGACTTTTTGATTACAAACATCCTTCCTAGCAAGTAAGAGAGGAGTTCTAGCTCTGGTGCAGGTGCAACCTGTATGCTAAACGTGTAGTACTGAGTATCTCCTCCATCTTGGCCATGCGGCATTAATGTCCACTAGGCATGTGCTAAGTGTAGTAGTGTAGACCACAGTGGACCCCAGTTAACTGTGTTCAAACCAATGGTCTGTGTACAGATTCTCGAGCTCAGCACAGCACTTCCTGATAATAGACAAGATGGTCACAGGTTTAGAGGGATACATTCAAGTCTTATGGGTGAGTGCTTAAAATCTTTAACCATGTTCCCTCTGAAGAGTGACTATAAGACTCTGTCCCATGCTCCTCCCTTGTGCTCTGGCACAAGCTCTGTTTCCCTTTCTTCCATAGACCTTCATCTCTCCAAATAATTGTCAGGGAAGAAGAATTCAGGCCTCTTGTCAATGTTTGTTTTTCAAACACCAAGGTACGTGGGTGCCTATAACACTATGGGCATTTGTACGTAAGCATCTATTTGAATTCCTGTTTTTAGTTCTTACATACCTAGCGATTACACAGCACCAGGGGCAGTTGTGGGTATAACACCTAGCTATTAGAAGATAGGGGACCTGGGTGGAGGAGACCCAGTCCCCATCCGAGCAAGCTTGGAAATCTCAGCCCAGGATCCTGCACATCTGGGTTCCTCTGCCGGTTCCTTCATGCATGAGTAATTCCATCAACGATCAAGACCCAGAGACTACAAAACCAAGCTCCCAGAGGTGTGCAGCCACATTTGCAGTCTCTCAACTTCTTATTGTCTAGTTCTGGCTCCCGGAGAACCTGGCAGGCTACCGGGAGTATTCTGCCCAAATGGCAGAGTCTGGCAAGCTCCCCGTGGTGTATTTGATATGCCAAAACCTAGTAACAATGATGGGTCTCATTTCCCTGACCCTGAAAGAGCCTCCAATGTGGCGCTTGCTAAAATCTCAGGGCTAGGACAAATGGAGACGTTACTGGTGCCTGCTCGAGGAAATCGATGAACAACAGGATGACAGTGACAGTGATACAGTGATAAATACCTAGAGCACCAAGAATGCAGCTTAGATGGAAGGCATCCTTTGTATATATGCCGTATCAGACTTGATCCCCAGCAATGGCTCCCCAGAGCTCCCATGCCCTGTTCAAAAAGGAACACTTACCAATACAAATTCAAAACACAGATGCACACCAAAAAACAAACAAACCCCACAGTTCTTCTATATGGAGGGGTGGAATTATGGACCATGTGATAATTCTATGTTCAACCTTTTGAAGAACCAACAGATCACCAAACTGAGGAATAAGAGGAATGTGTGGGTTTCTGTTTCCACAGCATTTTACATTCCCACACACCTGTAAAGGATTGCAGTTCATCCACACCTGCACCAACACCTGTTATTTTCCTTCTGTCTTTTTGGATTTAGAGACACTACTTTCCCCATAGTAAAAACAGTGTAGGGTCAGCATTTGAAGCCCAGCCTGACTCCCTTTAGAGGTCTGACCCTGAAGTCTCAAGCAGGCTCAGCAGGGGAGTATGGGAAGAGCATAGATTGTGGACAAAGATGGTGGTTGAATTTACTATCTCTGTATAAGCGTAACCTTCGACCAGAGTGACTTCAGTGAATCCTGGCCATTTCATCTGTGGAATGGCTACGATATCATCTCCATTTAACACTGGGGTGAAGAGGTGAGCAAACTTTCTAGCACATGCCTGGAAAATAGCAGGCTGAATGAATTTCTTTCCTTTTCTGTGATCAATACCAGTAGTGAGGAGGTAGCTTTTAAGCAATGGGCTTTACAAATCTTCTTCTTTTGAAGTTGTGGACTTTATTTGTAGTGGGTTTCCTGTCACATCAGGCTTGATGAAGCCCATGGTAAAATTTCCATGTATTTATTCTCCGTATTCTCCAATTGATAGGAGCGGTGGCAACGAATCTGCCTGGCAAAACCAGGAGGATAAAGTGGCCTGCCTCTTGGGTGGATGGCCCACATTTTTTCAATTCTGAGATGTCCTTGCTTCAGTATGCACTTGGAGTAGCTGCTCATCTCCACGTTCCCTCCAAAGTGTGACTGAACCGACTGTTCAATGTGAAAAATGAGAAATTGTTGAGCACAAATTGCGATGGGGTTTGGAGGAATGAGCAACTCTGTTATCACTTAGGTTATGAAAATGCTTCCCTTCCTAAAAGTCTCAGCTGCACCCAGAGGTCACATCCACACATGGCCCCTGAATGGTTTCCGTGGTGGCTTATTTGGTTTTAATCCTTAAGCATCAAGGCTCCACATAGTCAGTGCCAAGAGAAAAATAACAATGCTCCTTCCTGGTGCTTGGGCCCCACTGGACTCTGGACTAGGCTGCGTGAGGAGGGAGGTGTAGCCCACCTTTAGCAAGAGGAAGCAGGAGTTTCTGGGTACTGGAGGTGGTTGAATTGAATGTGACAGGATGAGAAAAACAGCTGTGTAGGCCCAGTTTGTTCAGTGCATCATAGACTAGGGATCCTCCTGGACAGGCTGATAGCTTTGCTGCTTCATATAGCCCTTTTGAGTAGATGTGCTAAGTCTGTACTGAGTGAACAAGCGATTGGGTAGTATGTAAGGGAAAAATGAGTGCGAGGAAGAAATGATTTCATAGGTGTTCCCAAGATACTGGGTAACCCCCTCTCTTGGTTCAGCGACCCTCAGAATTTGTCTTAATGGAGCTCCCTCACAAATGACATTTCCACACATTCTTTATAGAGATGTGAAGCAAGTACTCTATGAAAATCCCCTTTTTTCATTATGTGGGGTTTTTTTGGAGGAGCACTATACCAGCAGTGTTCAGATCTTACTCTTGGCTCTTTGTGGTGCTCAGGAGACCATATGATACAGGGAAAGAACCTGGTTGGGCTGCATGCAAAGCAAGCACCCTACTCACTGGATTATCTCTCCAGCCCCTCCATCTTATGACTTTTGCATGTGGTTTCTTGGATATCATGTAGATTAACTTCCAGGAAATAGGCCCAATAATTCACTCCCTAATTCATTTCTGGCTGAGAATTTTCTTTTAAAAAAGCTTTGTTGGGAACAGAGGAATAGTATAGCAAGTAGGGTACTGTCCTTCTGTGCAGCCAACTCAGATTCACTCTCTGGTACCCTCTATATTGCTAGGAATGAGTTCTGAGCTCGGAGCCAGGAGTAAGTCCATGAACACCACCAAGTATGCCCAAAATGCCCCCCAATAAAAAACCTTCAATTAAGTGTACCCCCTCTCATAGACATTGCATTAACTCCCTTGCAAGTATCACTTAATTTTACTGTCACAGCAGCCAATGAGATTGTATCCCCATTGTGCAGGTGAGAAATCAGGGCACAGAATGATTAGAGTGGTTTCTTTTTTTCCTTTCTTTTCTTTTTTCGTTGTTACTGTGTCTGGCATATCGAATACTCTTGGTAGCTTGCTGGGCTCTCCGAGAGGGGCGGAGGAATCGAACTCGGGTCGGCCATGTTGGCCCCGTGTAAGGCGAACGCCCTACCCGCTGTGCTGAAACACCATGAGGTACAGTTGTAGACTTACATATTTTTGTGTTTGGGTTTCAGTTATACAATGACCAAGTACCCAGACACACCTAGGCAGTGCACAAGGAATGTTGAAATACAAACCTTTAATTCTAGCATTTGTCTTTAACATTTTCTTTGCACGTCAGTATTTCAGACCCTGACAATGGAAACAAGATGAAAGCAGTTTGAAGATAACTCAGTCCTAATGTGTTGCATGTACCAACTTGAGTGATTTCTTTGAGAAGCAAAATGTTTCAAAGCATCACCTATACTCAGCTCTGATGTTCATCTTTCTGAGAACTGGTGTCACTTACTCATCTGAACAAGTTGTTGTGTTTAAATTGAGTTTCCGAGAAGTATGGTATTTATGTCTTAATTTGCATTTGTCGGTATGTCCCAAGTCTTTCGAAAGATGGAACTCTGAAGTCGATAGCATCTTTCATAGGCCTGTCAAACCTCAGAGGCAAGTTTAATTGGATGCTCAGTAATGGATGTGATTGATCACTTTTTCTGTCTGTAATTAATTGTAACTTAAACGCCAGAAACTGACCACAGAAAAATTTCCCCCATTCTGCTTTTCTCCATAGACCTTCCTTCAATAGGCTGTTTCCAAGGTCTTGATGTCAGTGGAAAAGGCACACACGGACTGTGATCTAATATGCCACGACCCCCATTCTATTGCCTGTCAAAGAAAATATTGTCCCAGGCAAAGGGAAGTTCAGATTATATGAAAAAGAAATAAGCCTTTCCTTAATTACTCCCAAAGAAAGAGAATTTTGACTTCTAAAATGAATTAAATGTACCCCCAAAATAAAAGATCTTACTTTAAAAGGAGAGGAGTACACTCTTCTATACATTGGCTAGTTCTTAGTTAAATGGAAACCATAAAAATACCTGGTTATCCATACAGAAGGGTGCAGCAAGCCCCATAGTGCTCCCTACCCCTTTAAATGCAGCCCCTTCCCCTTTATTGGGTGAACATGTTTCCCAGAGCTGATTTGATTTATTCCTCTTCTCTCCTGAAAGCATCAAGTCTTAGACTGGGCAAGGGGAAGATAAATGATTCCCAGTGGCCATGTTGTAGATTACTTAGTGCCAGTTGTCAGTTCTTTTCTCCCTGAGAAGGGTTTGAAACGAGATTGTTTTCGACAGATTGTCCATGATGAATGATTTTTCGACTAAGAAATTGCTTTCTATCCTGAACCTCATCCTGTCACCCTGACAAATGGTGGCTGCAGTGGGGAGGTTCTCCTGGGTGTGTTTCCTGCTTGGGATGGGGAGAGGCTGGGATTGCAAACCAGAGCAGTCAAAGAGGGGTTCTTCTGGGTGCAAAAGACCAAGAGGGGCGAAGTCTTTCTTTCTGGGCTGTGCATTTGGGCAGCTCCATCTCCTTGGGCTAAAGACCTTTAGCGAGTGCTGAAAATCCAGAATAGTCCAGATGTGAGCAAAACCATGGGGAGAGCTAAAGGGATGTCTGTGTCTGTATTGTGTTGTTTCCATGTATCCCTGTTAGGGGCAAGGCAACTAATGTCAGTTATAAATAGAAGAGCCTTATGTACACACAGCAGGGCAAGAACCCTCTAGGCAATGTTCTTAACTTCTTATTAGCCCATGACCCTTAAGGAAAATAAATCACAAAAATAGCAATTTGTTTACAATGATTTGTTTCTTTTTTTAAGAAAAGAAATGAAATGCCACATCTAGAATCACAAAGGACCTTCGAACATATCCAATGACCCCCTACGTTGCTGGATTTCAGGTGAATAGGGACACCCTTTATGCCAGGCACATGTGTACCTCTGAGCAACAAAGACATCCTCACTAGCAGCACATGGGCTGGAAGTTGAAGATGGAGACCTCAGCCTGCAACCTCTGGGCCCTTTCATCAGGGCTCCAGTGAGGAAAAGATCCCATGGGACGCCTGTGGTGCCTTCTGAGCTGCAGACAGGCCTAAATAGCCGAGTTTCCAAGGACATCATCACTTTTCTCCATTTGTCCATGTGACATTCCTTGGCTGCCAGCTGGGTCCAGGTCTCCACCACCTCCTGAAGTAACAGGAAGAAGGTTGCACATGCTTCTCCAGCTATGGTGGCGGTGGCCAACAGCCCCAGCTGGCCTGTGAGCAGCCATGGCCAGCTGCAGGGGAGTTGGTGGGTCTGTGATGCATGGGGCCAGGGCCTATCCTGGAGAGGAAGCATCTCCCAGGTGACCAGTGTGGATTAGCACCCAGGAAACTAGTATGGAACCAGCCAAGTCCTCCCGAGATGAGATCCCCGGCTTGTTGCTTTTCTAAAGAAGTTGGGTCCTGCCCTCCTCCCCCACATCCCTTGCCCACTTTGTTTATCCTGAAATGGTGCCCTGTCCTCTGTTGACTTTCAGCCATTGTTGAGTGCACAAGTGGATGGGGGTTTGAGAACAAATGTATTTTCCCAAAGCACCCTGTAGGGCACTGATGCCAACCTGTTTTGCTGTAATATCCATTCTGCTGTCATTCTTTACCTGCCTCAGAGACTCTCTGCCTAATGAGCCCCAACACTTGTTCCTCTTTACAGATGCTTTTAGGATAGGACTCCATGGGGGAAGTCTCACCTGATGAAGCTGGATGTTAATAGTCCAGCAACCATCTACTGGAGTGACATTCACTCATCCATACAACATTCATGCACCGTGCTCTGTGCAAGCCACTGAGCCACAGAGAGGCATGGGAAAGTTACCTTCCCCTCCCAGAACATCTGAAAAATGGTAGTAGTAGAAACAGCAACCACAGACACATACTGAATGTCTACTGCTCAATAGTTCCCATTCTCCACATCTTCCACATTAACGCATCTAAACATTACCACTGTCATCTGCATTTGATTAATGACCTGACATGGGTCCAGAAAGGCTAAAGAACTTCTGTAGAGTCACAGAGGTCCTGCAGACATCACCAAGATCTGAACTCATACAGCCCCAGCCCCCAAAATAGATGCTCTACATGGTGATGCAGAGAGCTGAGTCTAGGGCAGGGCTGACATTAGGGGAGAGTGGTCAGCATATCGGGGGGAGGAAAAGCTGCTCCAAAAATTGATGTTCTATCTCGGCCCTGAGTTTTCTATTCTAATGAGGATCAGTCTTGTTTTCCTCATCCTGAGGCTCAGTCTCCAAGTATTTTTCTTTCAAGTGTGAGGATCTTTGAAAAGGAGCCGATTTCACCAGTGCTCTTCCTTTAACCCAGGGGCTGCTGGGGAACTGTGTGGCCATGGGATCAGTTGTTTCTTCCCATCATAGCTTTCAAAGTCAGAAACTCAAAAACCTGTTAAAACTGCTCAGAAGGAATACAGCTTCTCTCCCGGTCTGGGTTAATGAGTCTAAGTTCTTCAGAAACTGGTGACAGTTGGTCTATCCATGGAGCAGACACATCTCTGGTGAATTAGTTCAGCTGAACTCCCAGTGTGACTGGGCCCATGGAATTGGAACATTGCACAGTCAGCAGATATGGCAAGAGCATAGAGACAGAAGCAGAGATTGAGATGTTCTGAATTGTTGGGAGGGCCCCATTCTCTGCACTCAGGTTCATTGATAGGCCAATAGCAGAGATGGGACTGGAAAGACAGTCTAAACCTTTCTCTACTACCAGGGTTGTGCCTGGAGAAGGAGTCTCCTTACTCTGATTTGGGAGGCCATTTGTATTGGAGTTTTTCTGACGTGGGGATTTTTCACACATTTAACTGCCCTAGACCTCTGGCTCATTGAGCTGTTTGATTCTGCAAGTGTACCAGCAGCACCAAGACTTCTCACCTCCCTCATCATCTTGCCTGCAGTCTCTGCCAGGTGACTACAACAGCACCTTCCTTGAATCTGTGCTGAAACACTGTTGCCAAACAAGACCTAAGAGATGGGGCAAGACACAGGTCTTAGAAAAAACAGATTTTGTCACCTCATGGGCTTCGTGGGCCTGGCAGTAGCTCTGTCAATCTTTGCTCTGGCCTTCTGCCAGCTGACTTTCCTCTGTGTATCCCATCTCATGAAAAAGCTTCCTTTGGGGCCCCCAACTTTTGGTGATTCTCATTTTGGTTCATCTTGGGCACTTTCCAACTTCTGTTTTAACTTATTTGGGGACAGATAGTTTTTCTGGCTGGGAAGTAAGTTTGATAATAAGGACTTGATTTTATTTATTTGTTTTTGGTTTGGGGACCACGTCCAGTGGTGCCCAGGGCTTACAACTGGCTCTGCACCTAGGAATCACTCCTGGTGGGCTCAGGAGACCATATTGTGTTGCTGGGAATGAAACCCTGGTTGACCATGTGCCAGACAAATGCCCTACCTACTCTAGCCCCAGGAGTTAATTTTTAAAAATTTATTTATTCTTATTATTGTGGTTTAGCCAACATGTTTACAATACTGTTTATACTTACAGTTTTCTTATACAGTTTCCACACCTCACCACTACCAAAGTGCCCAAGATTGTCTATCAATGTCCTTATCTTGCTACTAGTTCTTCTCTTTATCCACCCACCACTGCTGATTGGTAATTTCAGTTTTGTAATTCACAAACCTGGGTTTGACATCGAACTATTCTGTCCATTCCTTTGTTTTGTTTGTCTCACTGTTTGCAAACCAGTGAGATTTTCTGGTATTTGTTCTGCTCCCTCTGAGTTGATGATAAGAAAGTTATTATTATTATTATTGGTGGTAGTAGTAGTAGTAGTAGTGGTAGTAGTAGCAGTGTAGTTGTTTAGGGGCCGGAGTACTCCTGCCTCTTCTCTCAGAAATTTCTTCTAGTATGCTTAGGGAACCACATGGAGTGCTAAGGATGGAACTTGGGTCAGCCATGTGCAAGCCAAGCTGTACCTGCTGTACTGTCTCTCCAGCCCTCAATAATAAGGAGTTTAAGAGGGTGCTAGAATTGGACAGAGGTCACCTTGGCAGCACCAAGATGAGCCAAAGGCTGGGACAGCACTATCTGAGACTTTGACATAATTTTTGTTTACAATATGGTCTGATCGGAAAACTGTGACCAGTACAAATGGCTTCCACATTATAGTTCTTTAAAGTCAAAGAGAAATGGCATGATGATTTAAATACAGTGCGCCTCAGCAGTAGCACACCCCACATTCCTACCCATAATATAAACTCAGAGAGAATGACTATCAGTTCCAATATCCTACCTGATTTCAGCTAGATAGACTTAGTTAGCTATTTGTTCTTTCTAATTGGATGCAGAGGTCAGGGAAATTTTGCCTTGGAGAGCAGAAATGTAGAGGGTGTTATTCTTTTATTTCCAGTGTGCTCCTGGCTTAGTCTCCTTGAAATATGGAATCTAGCCATTAAATAGGAGCTAATCAGGGTATTTCTGGATTCACTGCCTCTCTACTGAAAATCTAAGCAGCTGAAGAATATAGAAATATCACATTGATGTTTACCCCAGAGTAGCCAATTGGCCCAGGTAGAAAGAACCACACAGCTGCTGGGATGAAGGTGCACTTCTTATCATAGGAGACACCATTGTGACAGGCTGAACACTCCCCCTTGGGGAATTTCAGCATCCTTACAGTGATGCAATCTCTTTGTTTTTAAAATTGAAATGCTCAGTCCTGGCTCACCATATTATGTTTGTGAAGAGACAGCAGTGGATAAAGTGGGAGAGTGGGTGGGGAATATTTTAATTCAGAGTGGGCATTTCACTGTGAGATTCATAGACAAGATTATAATCTAATATGTGAGAGAGAGAGAAAGAGAAAGAGAAACTGAGAGTGTGTTATCATGCTTTCTGATTACTATGGATTTTCCAGTGATCATACCAGTCTGCTTATCTTTATGTTATTAGTGACCTTCATCTTCTACAAAGTCTTAAATGTAGTCCCAAAGACAGGAAAGCAAGTTTGCTGCTAATAAGCCTAGATCTACCTCCTGTGGAGAGTATTTTAATTTTGCCTCTTCTATCTATGAAAGTTACATGATCTCATAGTATTATTTTGTATAATTGCCCAATAATTATGTAACAATACTGTTTTTATGATCATCTTTTTGCAGATAATAAAATGGAACTCAGATAAATTGAAATACTAGTCAAAATTCTTACAGCTTGTAATTTGCCAACCTGGGATTTGATCCTGTGTCTCTTTGGCTCCAAGGCCAGGCTGTCCCTGTATAGCAATAAAGTCTTTGTAATGCAGTAGTTAGGGAGATATAGGATTAGTTTTAAATGCTTAATTTTTTTAGAGGGTGGCAAAGAATTTTGGAGGATTTTTATTAAAACTGAATCTTTGGGAGGGTAAAGAGCCAGGAAATATTCTATTCCCACAATTTTGCACATAATGTCTGGTAGTCTGTGGGGCTGCTGACACCTAGCTGAGGATTACTGAGGTTTAACAAAGTCCAGGAGAAAAGAACAGGGCTGAGGCTACTGGAGGATGTAGATGAACAAGGGGGAAAAGTAAACAGGTTGTAAGGCATTAAGGAATTATCCAGCAAGCAGTAAAAGGGACATGCATTGTCAATGATTATGGTTGTTCAGACCCCATGGACTTGACTGAAGCAGCATTCACAAGCACTTTCTTTTCAGGTAAAAATTAATTGGAGTTTTGGTTTATTTATCTTTTCCCTGGATGAACCAAATGACTCATCTTGATTTATAAACCTTCCACCTACCCATTCGCTATTAGAGAAGTGGGGGAGAGTGACTGATGATTTTATTTAGTTCTCCAAGGCCATAGTTTGTAGAACCCACATGCTGGTAGCTGATCAGTGACCACACAAACTTCTCAGATCTGCAGAACCTCTCATTTATCTGAGAAGACATGACGAGCCTCATGAGTTTGGGTTTTATTCATGTCTTCAAGCAGACTTTTGAGCAGAAATTGGAATATATGGTTAAGGGGGTAGGAAGGATTAGATCCAAGAGTGTGGGGATTTCAGATGTCAAAGCTGCCCAAAAGATAGGAATGAATTCACCAGGAATAAAGCCTAATACTGGCACTGTGCTTTGCATGTAGAGAGGACCCTCTGAGGCCACTGATAGAGTGACACTTTTTAATGCACAAAAATAATCTAGAAGTCCTTCATATTGCTTATTTCCTCTGCTAATTTTTTGAATCTCCTTATAGCTCAGTAATGAATAACACAAGAAAACATCTTTCCAATTTAATTTCTAGGGAGGTAGTAATGCATCTGTCCCAGAGCCCATGGGTTGGGCTTTGGAGACGCTGCAAAGAAGACGTGGCTGTCTGGTGTTCTGTTCACCTTTTCCTCTTGTGACCTCATTTTTCACCCCAGAAATGCAACACGGGAAAGCATTTCCAGAAACACCTGAGATTCGTGACAGCAAATTTTGAACATTGTACCACATCCATCAACCTCAGTTACCATGAGGTCGAGACCTGAAGATTAAGAATCTGGGTGATAAAGAGGCCAGAGAGCTTCTGGGGTTCTAGATTCTGACCTGCAGGGAACAGACTGTCAGCTTCAGCCCTGACCTTGGCAGGGTGTTGCGTAATTAGCTTAGAGGTTAAAGCATAGTTTTGGCATTGAACTGTGGGAGATCCATTTCTATCTCACCATTTACCAGCAAGAGGAATGTGGGTGTCTTGCAGCCTTCCTCTATGTCTGCATTGCTGCAGTCATACAAAGATAATCACACAAATCTTAACACAAACATGTTCATTAGGAGATTGAAATGTACCAACATATGAATTAGCACCCACCATGTTTAGAGGGCTAGAGCAGGGAACTTTGGTTATTATTCTAACTCTCCCAAGTTTCAGGTTCCCCGTTTGTAGAATGGAGCTGATGATAATGGGGTTGTCATGAGGATAATGAGATAATGCTGCTGATGTGCTTAAACAGTGTTGGGCAGAGCATTCATGCTCAATTAATGTTTGGCAGCAGTGAAACACAACTCAAGTGACAAGTAACAGACTGGGGGCTTGAGGGGGGGGGGGGATCTTGACAGTTCCTGCATTGATTAAGAACTGAATCTGCTAAAAACTGTGGAGTGGGTTCATGCCTTAAGACTGCTGATCTTTGCTTCCTGTGACTTAATCGACTTCACTGGGGACCACAGATGATGAGGCCCAGTGCACTCCACCTCTTGGCACTTGAAACGCCAGGTAATTTCACTCCTATCCACTGCGTCTTGGCCCAGTTTGAGCACAGTAAACTCCAGTGTCCTCTGTCTAATTGTGTAGCTAGATCATTGCTATTAGTGCTTCAAAGAAGTGAATATATTCCCATTCTTTAACGAGTGACTTTCAGATTATATTATTCTGGTGGGAGGAAGAACAATATATCGGTGTTCGTCTCCAGATCCTATGGTTTAAAAGGATAAAATTAATTTTCTAAGCATGTTTGTGAGCAAAAGCTTTGGGGGTCTCACTGAAATGTGGTTCCAGTAATGATTGTTGCTAGATGAAGAGAACCAGGCAGGCAAGCACTGCAAGACCAGAGGATCCAAAATAATTTGAAAAGGATATTTATAAAAAGACAGAAAGAAAAATATATTTTTCTTTCCCCTTTATTTAAACACTGTGTTTTACGAAATTGTTCATGATGCATTTATACGGGCATTCAGTATTTCAAAGCCAGTCCCACCACCAGAGTGACCTTCCCTCCACCACTAAGTAAATATTTCTAAAGGAGAAACAAATTAGTTCATGAATGTTGAAATCTGACTCACAATAAAAATAGCACCTTCTTGGATATTGGTGAGCTAGGGGATCAGTGAGTGGGCTTCTACTATGAACCACTGAGGGGCTGGAGCAAGGGTATAGCGGAAAGGTGATGGCTTTCTATGGGACCCACCTGGGTTCAATTCCTGGTACCCAGTCAGGTCATCCAAGCACCGAAATGCCCAGATGATTCTGACTGGAGGACATGCCATACCAGTCGCAGGGTCTGCAGAGCCTGACTGGAGAGGACACCTCTTAGTGCTGGTGGATCATCCCTCAGTGGGAGCATGGAGCAAGTTTATTTCTTCTTCTTGTTCTGTTTATCGAAGTGATTCAGGAAGCCGGTTTGCTTGGTTTCAAATGTCATGCTTCTGATTATTAAATATGAAGCTCGTTATTTGCAACCTTTGGCTTAGGAGAGCAAGAAGCTGGCTGCTCTGTATGTGCAAGGAGGCCCTAAGGGTTGTCTGGGACTGGGGTACTGGGCACGTTGGCCCCTCAGTTTCAAGAGAGAAGGTTCACAGCTGTGGGGAGCTGGAGAAAGGAGGGAGAGCTGTCCCCTCCCCAACCTGGTCCCCACTCTCACACTGCAGTACACCTTCCTGTGGTCCTCCTTCAGAATTCATTCCACCTCGGAGCCTGTATGTTCTCATCCTCTTGGAAGTAGCCCTTCATTTTGCCATTAAGACACTGTGCAAGTTAGGTCAAGGATGTAGCTCAGAAGGCTGGAGCACAAAGTTTTCATGCAGGAGGCCCTGGCTTGATGCCCAACACCTCATGGCTCCCTGACCACCAGAGCATTACTGGGTTTTGGCCCCCAAATATATATTTTAAAAAAAACCCTCCACACGCATGAAATTTACTGATTTAAATACATGTTAAAAATATCTTTCAAAGGTCTTTTGGGCTCATGATCTCCTGCCACTAAGGGCCCAATGTGGGGTAGAGACTATTTGTGGAGTGGACCCCGCTTGAAAAGAAGAAAAGGAAACAGTTGAAAACAGAGATTGAAAATGGATTGTTCACTGCCACCAAAGGGTTTTTTGCTTATGAAAGTGTTTCTGAACAGGTTCACAGTGCTCTTGTCGATTTCACAACAGGATTCAGTTTCTAAATCCATTTGAGTGACACATAATTTCCAGCAAACCATCTGTAGCGTAAATGGAGGTGCACCCGTCCTTTGTCCTCTTCCCCCCTTACTTTTCACTCTGTTCTGTCTGTGGCATCTATAAGCCTCTCCCGTGTTTTCATTCTTGCAATTCAGGGAGACTTTAGAGCACACTTACATATTGGAGCTCAGGGGTAGCCCCCAACAGCTCTCAGCAATTCCATTCATACATTCTAGTTGCTTGTTGTGTGGAGATAACCAAGAAAAAGTGGGGGAAAGAGAGGAGGTGGGAACGGTTAGTTATCCATATACCTCTTGCCAATACAGGATACGATCAGGCTTCATGTAAAAGTAAAATAACATCTTAACTCAGGAGGTTTTCTCATGTTCACTTTTCATTCATGCAGTTTTGGCACATGTGAGAAGCATAAAATCATGGGTCTGTGTCATTTTTCTCTAGTTCTCTTAATCAAATGTTATTTTCATTTAGTCACCATGCCTTATTAATGTTTGGGTAGACCTTCCTGAATTCCATGCCCTTGTCTTTAAAATGGGAATATAATGCCTCATGCTGGAGTCATCAAGAAGTTAATGTGGGATGTATTTTAAGTCAAGACTGCATGCAAAGCAAACATCTACCCTTATTCATTTGATCAAACTTAGTTATTTTTTTGTTATGAATGAATGGTTAATGAATTCCCTCTAAATAATTCATATTTCTAAGACTTCTGGAACCTAGAAGTTTATCTATCATTTCATTGATTTTAATATGCAACATTTCATACTTATGCACCTTTAAGACCAAGAAATCTCTTTGGAAGTGATGTCTTCTTATGGCTGTAATGGGCAGATTCTTTTTCTTTATGGGACATAAACTTGTGGTCCATCTTATTCATCTCAACTTAGATTCATTGAAGTGGAATATTTATACTCTCAAGGGGGTGCATTATATGCTTAAAGTACAGCTTCTCATCCTCGTGCTTTCATTTACTCCTCTTTTTCTTATTAACAATTTTATAGAAATATATATTAGAACTATAAAATGTATCATTTAAAATGATCCAGTGGTTTTTAGTATATTGTGCAACCATAACCACAATCTAATTCTAGGACATTTTCAATTCCCTGTCTGTTTTCAGCCACATCCCCAGCCCCTCATCTTCCTTTCTCTCTCTCAAGACATAAACAAATCTTATAATATATGACCCTTTGTGGTTATATATACTTCTTTTACTTAGTACAATGTTTAGAAGACTCATACACATTATAGCAGGTATTAGTACCTTATCCAGTAGTGTTCCATTATATGGCTGTGTCACTGTTTTCTTTTACTTTTTATTTTTTTCTAATTCACCCATCATGAAATACATGATTACAAAGTTGTTCATGATTTGGTTTCAGTCATACAATGTTCTAACACCCGTTTCTTCATCAGTGTACATTTCCTACAACCAATATATCAAGTTTTCTTTATTCATTTTTCAGTTGATGGAAACTTATGTTGATTCTTTTTGTCTGCTATGAGGAAAGCTATAAACATGGGTTACAACTTTTTATATGAATGTTTTTATTTGTTTTTTGACTATTCTACCTAGATATGGGCTGGAGTGATAACACAGCGGGTAGGGCTGTGTTTTGCCTTGCATACAGCTGACACGCCAACCCAAGTTCAATTCCTCCACGACTCTTGGAAAGCCTGGCAAGCTACCGAGAGTATCTCACCTGCACGGCAAAGCCTGGCAAGCTACCCGTGACGTATTTGATATGCCAAACACAGTAACAACAAGTCTCATGATGGAGATGTTACTGGGCCCGCTGGAGCAAAATCAATAAACAATGGGAGGACAGTGACAGTGACCTAGATGTAGAAATACTGGCCACAGTGGTGGCTAAGTCAGCCTGGGATGCCTTAACAAAATACCTTGCACTGGATGGCTTAAGCAATAGATTTGTTGCTTGCACTTCTGGAGTAAGCAGGTCGAAATTCAAGGTGCAAACATAGTGAATCTCTGGTGACAGAACTGCTTCTTAGCTTGCAGTTACCATCTCCCTGCATTCTCAGATGGGGATGGGAAGAGAGAAAAGAGGGGAAATGGAAGTGAGGGAAGGAGAGGACTGGGAAGGAGTTAAAAGAGGAGGCAGAGTTTGTTAGCTTAGGAGTGCACACAAAAAATTGGAGTTTCTCTTTTAACAAAGGTGCTAATGCTATCAAATGATCCCCACTCTTTAACCTGTCTAAGTCTGGTTCTCTCCCAAATGCTCTATGTCAGAGCACAGATAGACCAAGTTCCATCATACGCTTTTTGAGGGCACATAGTTCTGTCACAGCAGATGGGATTGCTCTGTTAAGTATTCTGTACCAGAGTTCATACTCTGGGCCTGAGACATGTGTTTAACACTTAAAGATACTTAAAGACACTTAAAGAAAACTTATTAGCTTTTTCTGACCCTAGCCTTTATATCGGTGCTTATGACTTTATCTGAATTTTGTTGTCTGAAGCTTATAGATGCAATACCACAGTCATAATTTCATGCTTATTCATTAGAAAATTTATTACCAGATCTGTGAGGGACACTATGTGGGATAATCTAGTGAGGAGTGGGGGAGGATGGCAGGGTGGATAGACCAATACCAAGACAAATCTAAAATAGGCAAAAAATTTTTTTTTTGCTTTTTGGGTCACACCCAGCAATGCACAGGAGTTATTCCTGGATCTGCACTCAGAAATTACTCCTGGCGGTGCTTGGGGAACTATACGGGATGCTGGGAATCGAACCTGGGTCAGCCACATGCAAGGCAAAATGCCCTACTTGCTGTGCTATCATTCCAGCCCCAATAGGCAAATATTTTAAAAAACCAAATAAGTTTTAATCTGTAGTGTTCTAAAAAGGCAAAGAGGAGACCAATCAAGTGGAAGATAAAGGAGCTGAAGGGTTGAATGTGAAATAAAAGTAAAAGAGAAATCTCAGGCCAGAGCAATAGTACAGTGGATAAGGTGCTTGCCTTGTACACTACACTGCTGGCTTGATCCTCAGGTTGATCCCTAGCACCCCATATGTCCCTGGAGCCAGGGGTAATCCTGGCACAGAGCCAGGAGCCAGTTCTTAGAGGGCTGGGTATGGCCCAAGAAAAGAAAGAAATAAAGGGAAGAAGCAAGCAAGCAAGGAAGGAAAGAGGGATGGGAGGGAGGGAGGGAGGGAGAGAAAAAGGGAAAAAAAGGAGAATCCAAGGATCCTTCTGTATGTTTGGCTTGAATAATAGGTTGATGCCAATGCCTTTACTGGACAGTGAAGGACTGCATTGGGGGTAAGTAGTTTGGGAAGAAATCCAGAAGTCCATCACAGTTACAAAGTTGTTCATGAAGAAAGGTTATTATGAATTTATGAAATTGGATGGGGTTACCTAGGGGACAGAGGAGGAAGTAGTCCAGGACAAGGAGGAGGGAACCAACCTTTAGGGTCTGGGTAAAGCAGGAACTTCCTGGATAGGATCTTAAAAAGGAGCGTGACTGGGCCAGGGGGAGAAGACTAGGATGGCAGACACACTGGCACGAGTGTGAGAAGGAAGTGGTCCTTTCCACGTGCTTCTGAGGCCTCAGGGGTGACCAGGACCAGAATCAGTGATACTGTTTGCTCCTTGGGCCCTCTTGCTACCCCTGACAAAGCAGCCTTAGAAGACGTAGAGCCTGTACTGAGCAGAAATGAGCTGAGGATCTGGGGTGCTTTAGGAAATTTGATTTTAATTTTTTTTCCTTTTTGGGTCTCAACCAGTGATGGTCAGGGGTTACTCTTGGCTCTGTGCTCAGTAATTACTCCTGGCGGTGCTTGGGGATGAAGCCGGGTCAGCTGCATGCAAGGCAAATACCCTACCCACTGTACTATCACGGCGGTCCCACTTTAGGAAATTTGACTGGACATAAAGACAGTAAGATCTGAGTGTTTAAAAGGAATGTGGAATTGTCGGTCAGTCACTGGGATTTACTCCACCAAATCATGTCAATTCTATGCGAGTTGTTGGGTCTGAACTGTGGACCATGGGGGTTGGGGGGCCTTGTTTGGGTTCCTACATTCTTCCAGTTCATCTGAAGAGTCTTTGGGTCCAGGAGTTGAAGCAGCCAAAGAAGATCATTCATGGAGGGAGACTATATTTTATTTTCTAGGAACATTTTTTTTATTAGTGAAACACCATGAGGTACAGTTGAAGATTTACAATTTTTTGTGCTTGGGTTTCGATTATACAATAATCAAATACCCATCCCTCCACCAGTGCCCATTTTTTAAAAATTTTTTATTAGTGAAACACCATGAGGTACAGTTGTAGATTTACAAATTTTTGTGCTTGGATTTCGGTCATACCATGATCAAGGGACTATATCTTTTATTTAATATTTCTTATTCCAATGAAAACTAACATTTAGGGCTGGATTAATAAGACAGTGGGTGGTGTGTTTACTTTTCATTTGGCTGACTCGGGTTTGATCCCTGGCACCCCATATGGCACCATCAGGAATAATTCCTGAGTACAGAGCCAGGAGTAACTAATCCCTGAGCATTGCCAGATGTGGTCTGAAAACAAAAAGAAAAAAAATAATAAAGATATTACAAAAAATAAAGAAAAAGAAAGAAACTAACACTCCTTATTGGACCTGCTCAATTCCAGTTTTCTCGTCCTGCAGTCTTTTTGCTGCCTAACAGTCTTAAGGTGCTCCCTGTCTTTCAACGATCTGGACAGCTTCAGCCTCCTTTGCCCCCATGACACCTTCCTCCATTTCTGGTTCATATTTGTGGCCAGCAGCAGCAGCAGGAAAGCACCACTCAACTGCACCCCATGCTAACCACATCCCTTTCTTGCTTCCATCTCTCTTGGGAGTCCTTCTTTTTTCTGTTTTTGTTTGTTTGTTTTGAGGTCATACCTGGTGATGCTCAGGAGTTACACCTGGCTTGCACTCCTCAGGAATTACTCCTGACAGTGCTTTAGGAGCTGTATCTTGTGCCAGGGATTTAACCAGGGTGGGCCGTGTCAAAAAGGCAAGAAGTGTCTTACCCACTGTACTATTGCTCTTCCATGGGCCCTTCTTAGAGGGTGGGGGACAAAGACAGCCAATCTAAGGCTTTTCTGGAAGCCATTGAGTTGGGCACATATACAAGCAAATACCCATGATACTTCAAAGTCCCATTCTTTTCTAAAAAATTTATTTTCAGCAATGTGATCTACAATGCTGTTCATGATAGGGTTTCATGCATAAAACATTTCACCACGCCATCTACCAGAGTATCCACTTCCTTCCACCATATTTTAAAACTCAAAACCAAGGATAAATTGTTTTTCTGGATTCATGTAGGGTGGGACTGGAAAGATAGTACAGTGGATTGGGCCCTTGCCTTGCATGTGGCCTACCCAGGTGCAGTCCTTTCGTAATCATTTGTAGTAGTGTGTTTGCTTTTCATGTGGCTGACCTGGGTTTGATCACCAGCATCCCGTATGGTCACCCTGTATGGTACCGTCAGGGTACCATAGCATACTTGAACACTGCCAGGAGAGATTCCTAAGTACAGATTCCTAAGACCACTGCCAGGTGTGCACCCCAAGAAAAAGCAAACAAAAACACACATAGGGCATATCATATACTCCAGGTTTTATTCCCATTTGGGTCCCAAAACATACCCTTAGGCTAAAAGCTTAACTGTGCTTAGTGTGGGAGCAAAGCATAATGTTTCTACCAAAAACCAAGGAAGGTGTTTTTTATTTTATTTGTGAGACACCATGAGGTACAGTTGTAGACTTACAAATTTTTGTGCTTGGGTTTCAGTTATACAATGATCAAATACCCATTCCTCCACCAGTGCCCATTTCCTACCACCACGGATCCCAGTATCCCTCCCACCTCCCATCCCCCCATCCCACCCTGCCTCTGTGGCAGGGCATTCCCTTTTGTTCTCTCTCTCCTTTTGGGTGTTGTGGTTTGCAAAAGAGGCATTGAGTGGCAATCATGTTTGGTTTGGGCTATAGTCTACTTTCAGCATGCTTCTCCCATCCTGGGAGGATCCTCCCAACACCCTTTATTTGGTGCTCTCTTCTCTATCTGAACTGCCTTTTCCCCTAGCATGTGTGGCTGGCCTCCAACCCATGGAGAAAAACTCTTGGTACTAATCTCGTGCACTCTTGGGTGTTAGTCTCCTATTTTGTTACTTTATGTTTCCCAGATGAATGCAATCTTTCTATGTCTATCCCTCTCTTTCTGATTCATTTCACTTAACATGATACTTTCCATGTAGTACCACTTGTATGTAAATTTCATGACTTCATCTTTTCTAGCAGCTACATAGTACTTCATTGTGTAGATGTACCAAAGTTTCTTTAACCAGTCATCTGTTCTCGGGCACTCAGGTTTTTTTCAGATTCTGGCTATTGTAAAGAGTACTGCAGTGAACAAACCCTTGCCAAAATGGGGATAGAGGGGACTTTCCTCAATATAGTTAAAGCCATCTACCACAAGCCTACAGCAAGCATCATCCTCAATGGGGAAAACCTGAGAGCCTTCCCCCTAAGATCAGGGACGAGACAAGGATGTCCACTCTCTCCACTGCTGTTCAATATAGCACTGGAAGTACTTGCAATAGCGATCAGGCAAGAAAAAGATATTAAGGGCATCCAGGTAGGAAAGGAAGAAATCAAGCTCTCACTATTCACAGATGATATGATACTATACTTAGAGAACCCTAAAACCTCTGCCAAGGAAGGTTTTTATTTCACATAATGGAAGTAGCTGATCTAGGTTATGTGCTGATAGCAGCACTCTGATGGTGAGGAAAGAATGTTTGAGCAGACCAGATGGAGCAGAGCTGAAAGCATGGTGCTGAGTGTTACCTTACACATGAGGAGGAGGGGAAGGGAACTCCAGCCAGTGAATGTGGAGGCGCAAGGGAGGGACTGGGTACAAGTGTGTGCAGGTTGGAGGACTGCTTGTAGGAAAGAGAATGAAACCTGATCTGATTTCATGCATTATTTTTAATGACATGAAGAAAAGCCAGGGGACCTGGTGACAGTGCAGAAAGGACATGGCAGGTCGGAAGACAGATGGGAAATGAAATAGTGGTCTTGGGAAAGTGGAAAGCAAACCAGTAGAAGAAAAACAGCAGTTTACCACTGACTCTTGAGTATCTGTTTGCAGTGTGAGATGGTACTTTGAAGGGAAACCAGTTACTACCCTTGTGTGTGTTTTTCCCAGGGATTATCAACTCAGGGTGTGGCTCCGAGGAGTCAAGTCTTTGAAGAGAGACTGTGGCAAAGGAAGTAGACTGGATCCATGGGATGAGGATATGCTGGAGGCCAAACTCGGGCTGTCATGAAACTAGGAGTATAGCTGGCTGGAGGTGGGCTGGGGAATTAGGAGAATCGGGAGGTTACTCTCTATGGATGCAAGAACGATGATGATGGAGAACTCTCAAGCAGGCAAGCCCCAGGGCTAAGAGGTTGTGATTGAAGAATGTGGTTTTTGAGATCAAGATAGCACATATGTCATGACCAAGCTTCTGGCCAGGTTTGGAGCATGACTGGGGAGGTGGTGAGTGATATGGAGAAAAGGCAGTGTTCTCTGACAGAGCATCAGAGCATCAAGAGGCAAGAATTTCTGATGGTTAATCTGTGTAACAGTCAAGAAGCTAACTGGAGGTGGAGAGGAAAGACAGATTGTGAACTGGGAACTGTGTTCCCAGTCCTGATCATTAGGCCCACTTAATACCATCCATGTGATCCAGAGGCAGTTGGCTTTCCTATTTTATAGACTGCGATTTTACTTTGGATTTTCAAATAAACATGCAGGAGTGCGAGTCCCAGAGATTCAAGTCTGTCCTTTGCACCACCTGCTTTATGTTTTCAGGATGGTTGTTTTGGAGACTTGGTCTTGGATTCAAGGGTGCTGCTCAGAAGTACCCTCTTTACATCTCTGCCACTGCTTTGTTCACTCATCATCCAAAGCTAGTCCTCAAGGTTATATTCATCAGCTGCAGACCGTTAGGAAGTCTGAATCTCATTGCCTTAGGCCACTTTCCAGTCTCCACTGGTAAACTATATTACCTGAAGACATGACAAGAACCCTTTGGTTTCCGCTCTTGAGAGGGTACCCTGTGAATTATGCCACATTGTTACACATCATAATTGTATCACTGCACGTCATAACAAAGGGATTTCAACACTTATTATTGCACATTCTAATTATGTGATTACTCAGTCTTTCACCAATTATGTAATTAGATTTAATTACACCAATTACACAAATAAACGATAGTCAACCACAAATTTACTTAAAATAAAATCCAGATCTGAGCATACATGGGCGAGTGCCCCAAAAACAAGAAGAGAAAACAAGGAAAAAACGGAAGGCTTATGAAGCCTATTAGTGAGTGGAAAGAATGATGTGAACTGGACAGACCTTTAAGGATGATGACAGGAAATAACCTGTCTGGATGTTTCCTGTCATTTTTCCCTCCGACAAGGGATGGTTGTAAGAATTGAGTATGTCAGAGTCAGGAATATGATCAGCCTTTGCCATGCCTCAAAGGGCGGAGATTGCTCTTGCTCCTTTAATAAGAGACAAGGAAGGGAAGATAGCAAGAGTGAGATAAGAGCAAGAGAGATTGACAGGGAAGGGGGTAGCACAAGAAGTGAGGCGAGAATATAATGAGAGTGACATTTAATTATTAAAAATAGGAAAGGAGGGTTGAATCACAGTGAAAACAATTGGGTTTTATTAGTTGAACCTTTGTGCTTATCTAACCCAGCCTGCTATTTCAGGCCTCTTTCCTTCACCTTTGATTTTGTCCTCCAACTCCTTCTTCAGAGTGTGTCCTTTAGGGCCAAGTTCTTTTCCATTAAGTGTGTGAAATCAACTATTAATAGGAGAAACCCTTCTTTCAGATCTCAGAATGAGTTTGGTACACTCATTACCATGTTTTATTTGGATTCTCTTTGGTGATTGGATAACTTTGAATGAGGTCACCTTTAAAAGCTCAAAACCAGGGCTATATCCTATATGACCCACCTTTATGCTATGGAGACATGGTGGGGGCTTGAGCAGATACACCCTGGCTCAGGGCTCAGAGCCATAAGAGTTAAGTACAGAGTCATAGTTTTCTCAGCTTCCTCTGTGCTTGGAATAAAGGACTCCACCCAGAGCTCCGAGAGGCAAGAGGCAGAAAGCGTGCAGTCTCTGTGGAGGTGGCTCTCTGCGTGCATCTGGCAGAGTGGGCCCGCTGCACTCTTACAAAGAGATATAATTGGTAGGTGCCATTTAAGCACATCTATACTTAGGGAAAATTACCCACTGGGCTTGGCCGAGTACTGCGTAAACCACTGAGCACTAAGGTTACTCAGCATCTGCGGAGATCTTACAGGGGTTGACAGGATGAGGATTACTTCAAAAGTACAGATCATGACTGGTACCGGTACTTAACGCTGCTACAAAAATAAGTCTCCATGCTACTGAGGGTCACGTTGGGGGTTCACTGTATCAGCTCTTGCCACTGTTCAAAATGAACAAATCGTGTAGCTGCAGTAAGACAAATGAGGGGGCAATTGCCTTTAAAAAATCTAAAACAAAGACCTGTTAATACATCCTTTGAGGTGGGGTGTTTTTGAAAGGTTCCCACTCCCCGCCCCTACCATTGAATGAACATGAAGGCTGAGGAGCCTTCATCTAGACACGTCTGTCCAGTGTCCAGTGTAGTTTGAGAACTGAAGTTCAGTTTTCGCACTGTTCTGATACATTAGTTTCTGCACGGAGGAACTATACCTGATGAAATGGTCATACAGCAAGTTCATGGAAACTTGGCTGGGGCATTATGGTAATGTGGGAAATTTGAGCAAGCAAATGCTGCAAAATTGGAATTAAGAGAAGGTGATTGGCCTGGAACATTACAGCCCAGAGATCTCTTTCCTCATCTCCCCTAACTCACCAGATCAGATAAGGTTAAGCTGACACTTATCAGCAGATTTTCAAGAATATATTCCTCTTTTCATGTTCCTCATCAAAAGCAGAATGTTGGAAAGGGAAGATGTGCTCATACTCAGCAGTCAAAGCTGTTTTCTACGAGAAGGCAAAGGAAGCACAAACAGGTCGAGTCACTGAGCTGTTGTCATCTTGCATTCCAGGTTCACTGCCTAGACTGGTCACTCCTGATTTGCTTCTGGAAGAGAAATGCCAATGCATAGATTAAGGTGCAGAATGCTGATATGTGAAAGCAGAAGTAGGAACGAGCATCAGAATTTTACAGAGATACTTTCCTGATTAAGCATCTATGCAGGGAATTCTGGCTATGATAAATTCAGGGAAAGATCTTCTTAAGTGCTTCCCTTAAATGTAGCAAACCACAAAGCCTGAACAGATACCTCCAAAGAATGGAGTGGAATGGTCACCACACGGCTGGTCACCAGGAGCCCTGCATTCACCCATTATCTATTAAATGTCCATGGGCTCAGGCACTCTCTTTTAAAGCCTTTTCACTTGAGCCCCAATTTTCTCTTCTAGGCCTATAAGCATTTTCTGTGTTTGTTGTGGACTTACTGTGTGCAAAGCTAAGCCCTTTACAAACTGATCTTATTTCACTCAGCAGCACTTACTACAATTTTCTTCATTTGACTGGTGAAAGGAAGTCTCAGAAAAGTTCAGAGATTTCCCTGAGGTCACAGTGGATTATTAATTGGGACAAGAATTTAAGTCCTTCCTATGAAGCCAAAGCCCTGTTTCTTAACTTCAATCTATATGCCCCGTTCTATGCCAGTATCTATAGGATCCTGGTTAATTTCAAGTTCATAACCGCACCTTGAATGTGGGGGGTTTTTCATATATAGGCTGAGATTTATTTAGGGGCCTTCCTTTATGAATGTAAATAACAGAAAAGCTTTGGGTATTCATGGGACAGGCTGTCAGTTTCTTCTTCACATCACCTAGAAAAGCGATTGACAAGTGAGATTGGAAGCATATGATTGAACATAAGCAAAAACTTAGATGTTGAACATTCTTCTGAGTGCAGAGATTAAAGAATGCTCAATTATCAAGGGAATCTGTCTCGAAATAAAAAAAGATGAAAATCTTGATGCAGATATAAAAATCACATGTTCACTAGAACATGAGCAACCTCATGCTAATAAAATTTCATCTTACTGATGGTTTTGCTTTGTGTGAATTCAGTTGCCTGTGCTCAGTTACAGTATGAAAACATTAGGCACAGTAAGATATTGTGAGAATATATAAACCCCACAACCTTTCTTTTTATAAAAGAGTGTTTCTGTAATTTTGTGTTTTTATAGTTTTTCTGGGCTGGAGCGATAGCACAGCGGGTAGGGTGTTTGCCTTGCAAGCAGCCGACCTGGGTTCGATTCCTCCGTCCCTCTTGGAGAGCCCAGCAAGCTACTGAGAGTATCCCACCTACACAGCAGAGCCTGGCAAGGTCCCCATCGCGTATTCAATATGCCAAAAAGAGTAACAACAAGTCTTACAATGGAGACATTACTGGTGCCCGCTCAAACAAAAATTGATGAACAATGGGAGGGCAGTGCTACAGACAGTGATGTAGTTTTTATATCTTAATTGCTATTAATGCTTACTGTGACTAATTTATAAGTTCAACTTTCAGAGGTAGATATGTATGGGGAAAACTTTATTATATATATCCATATGAATGCTTATATATATTTAATCTGCTACTGTCTGTGGTTTCATAAACATTATATGAAAAGTATACTCTGCATAAGGGGCACTCTTGTAATGAATTTTTTTTAATTTTAATTTTTTAAAAATTTTATCGAATTGCCATGAAATAGTTACAAGCTTTCTTGTTTGGGTTACAATTACACAATGATCATATACCAATCCCTCCACCAGTGCACATTCCCCACCATCAATACCCCCATTATACTCCCCCCTTTCCCACCCTCCCCATGCTTCCATGGCAGACAATATTCCACATAATCTCTCTCTATTTTTGGGCATTATGGTTTGCAATACAGACTCTGAGAGACCATCATGTTTGGTCCTTTGTCGACTTTTTTCACAAATCTCCCGTCCCGACTGATTCCTCCAGCCATCATTTTCTTAGTGATCCCTTCTCTATTCCAGCTGCCTTCTTCCCATTGTTCATGAGGCAGGCTTCCAGTTATGGAGCAATCTACTTGTCCCATGTATCTACTATCCTTAGGTGTCAGCCTCATGATATGTTGTTTTATACTCCACAAATGAGTGCAGTCCTTCTATGTCTGTCCCTCTCTTTCTGACTCATTTAGCCTGATACTCTCCATGTTTATTAATAAGCAAAGTTCATGAGTTCATCTCTGCTGACAGTTGCATAGTATTCCATTGTGTAGATGTAAAAAGTTTCTTTAACCATCTGTTCTAGGGCACTTGGATTGTTTCCAGATTTTGACTATTGTGAACAGTGCTGCAGTGAACATGTAGGTGCAGATGTTATTTCTACTGTGCTTTTTTGCATCCTTGGGATATATTCTGAGAAGTGGTATTGTGGGGTCATGTGGAAGCTCAATTTCTAGGTTTTGAAGGCCTGTCCATATTGTTTTCCAGAAAGGCTGGACTAGTGGGCATTCCCACCAACAGTAAGAGTATCTCTTTTTCCCCACATCCTCGCCAGCACTGGTTGCTTTTGTTCTTTTGAATGTGTGCCAGTCTCTGTGGTGTGAGATGATATCTCATTGTTGTTTTGATTTGCATCATCTGATGGCTAGCTGGATAGCTACCTGCAAAAAAATGAACTCTGACCTCTATCTAATGCCAGGCACAAAAGTCAGATCTAAGTGAATTAAAGACCTCAATATCAGGCATGAATCCATAAGGTACATAGAGGAAAATGTAGGCAGAACTCTCCATGACATTGAAGATAAAAAAACATCTTTAAGGATAAAACAGCACTGACCATGCAAGTGGAAGCAAACATAAACAAATGGGACTACATCAAACTAAGACGCTTCTGCACTTCAAAAGAAACGGTGACCAAAATACAGAAAGAGCCTACAGAATGGTAAAGAATATTTACCCAATACCCATCTGATAAGGGATTAATATCTAGGATGTACAAGACACTAGTAGAATTGTACAAGAAAAAAACCTCCAACCCCATCAAAAAATGGGAAGAAGAAATGAACAGAAGTTTCCTCAAAAAAGAAATACAAATGGCCAAAGGCATATGTAATGAAGTTTTAATGAGGGCATGCACCTCAAAATTATTATTGACCACCCACTTAATCTTACACAGGTTGAAGAACTTTAAGTTTCTTTTCCTCTCTTCTTTCCTGCCTCTCTCCCTATCCTTTTTATTCTTTCTTATTTACTAGCAATGTTTTGAGTGCCTTGTCAGTGCCAGATACTTGGCTAGGTGACAATGAAACAATCAACAAGCTGAATGAGTAAATGAGCCGACTGCTTTAATGCAGCTTGCATTCCAGGGGACTGGGCGGGGATTTGGAGGTGCAGAAAGAGAACAAGTGTGTGTTTGGAGATCCATGGGCAAGAGGGACAATGATGTAGAAAAATGAGCAGAAGCAAGAGGGAACAGCAGTGTGACGTCTGCAATCGGACTGGCATTGAGTTCAGTACAGTACTGACAGGTTTCAGTGAATGAGCCTTTCCTCTCTCTGTGTGCCAATGGCTGACTTGAGCACTTGGCATATTTCAATTAAACTTTTACAACTTCACCCAATGGGGTTTTAAACCTCGGTACCATGTTGAAAGACAGTGAATTCAATGTTAGGTTGATAATTAGAAAAACTCTTGTATCCAGTTAACATGAGTTAGGATGTTACCATCACTGATGGTAACATGGCACTGTCACTGTAAACTGTCCTCCCATTGTTCATTGATTTGCTCCAGCAGGTCCAGTAACGTCTCCACTGTGACACTTGTTACTGTGTTTGGCATATCAAATATGTCACGGGTAGCTTGTCAGGCTTTGCCTTGGGGGCGAGATACTCTCAATAGTTTGTGGGGCTCTCCGAGAGAGGCGGAGGAATCGAACTCGGGTCAGCCATGTTGGCTGCATGCAAGGCAAACGTCCTACCCGCTATGCTCCAGCCCAATGGCACTATGTTGTTTTTTATTTTTCAGAGTAATGATGCTGTTCTGAATTCAGTTGTCTTATCACTAATAGATACATTTTAAATTCAGTAAGAGTATTTTATGTTTAATGATATACATTTTGGGTGGGGGCTCCCCAACAGTGTTTAGCATCCTGGAGGGTCTCTCCTGGGGAGGTTTTGCCTTGCAATGCTCAGTATGCTAGTTTGGTGCTTGGGTTTAGCATTGCTGGAGGCTTCAAGGCACATATCTGGCCATGCTCAGTGGATCATGCAGTGTCAGAGTTAGAATTCAGGACCTCAGAAGGCAGGTTCTAACTATTCTAACTATTCTCTGAGCTTTCTTACCAGCCCGATGATGTTGCTTTTTTAAGGTGTGAACTGGTGTTTTCTATCCTTGTGAAACTTATTAATTGACCAATAGGTTTTCTTCTGTTCATGCCAATATGTTGTCAATAGTTTGATCTGAACAATAGTGGAGTTTTGATTTAGATACTTGTTGCTACTCATAATCCACAAATACTACACTTGATTACCATCCTATTAGTTAGCTCACACATAACGGAGATGGTCCCTTAATAATCCCTTACACAAAGCATGGGGACATACTTGAAGGTAGTAACAACTTTAAAAAGTTACATACACCTGAGGAGATATTTCAGGACATAAGGCACTTGCCTTGCATGTGTCTAGCCATAGTTTGATCCTGGACACTGCATGCGGTATCTGAGCACTGCCAGGAGTAATTCCCTGAAAATAGGTCCAGGAATAAACCCTATGCAGAGCCAGGTGTGGCCCCAAAACAAAGCAAAAAACATTTTATAATTTCACGCAAGTTTAGAAATAATCCTGAAAATTTGAATCTAACTTCATATTTAGGGAAAGTTATGACCAGAAGGTTCTGACTCTCAAAATAAATGCTTATTTGAGAAGGCAGATTAAAGAGAAAATGACTGCTTGGTTTAAATATTGTCTACGGTGGCTCCTTTAAACTTAGCACAGCTTGGCCTCAAACCTCCAGAATGACCCGGTTCCATCTATGTCAGACTGCAAATAGCTTGGGTAATTTTTTTTTTTGTTTTATTTATTATTTTTTTTTTTATATATTTTTTTTTTATTAGTGAAAAACCATGAGGTACAGTTATAGGCTTACAAATTTTGTGCTTGGGTTTCAGTTATACAATGATCAAGTCCCCATACCTCCACCAGTGCCCGTCATCCATCCCCATGGGTCCCAGCATCCCCCCCCCTCATCCCCCCCCCCCCCCGTCCCATCCTGCCTCTGTGGCAGGGTATTCCCCCTTGTTCTCTCTCTCTTCTTTTGGGTACTGTGTTTTGCAAGAGAGGCTTTGAGTGGCAATCATGTTTGGTCCATCGACTACTTTCAGCATGCTTCTCCCACCCTGGGAGGGCCCTCACAACACCCTTCATTTGGTAATCTCTTCTCTATCTGAGCTTCCTTTTCACCTAGAGCCTGTGGCTGGCCTTCCATTCATGGGGCAAAATTCCTGGTACTAATCTCAGCCATTCCTGTGTGTCACTCTCACTTTTTGTTGCTTTATGTTCCCCAGATGAATGCAATCTTTCTGTGTCTATCCCGCTCTTTCTGACTCATTTCGCTTAACATGATACTTTCCATGTAGTACCACTTGTATGTAAATTTCATAACTTCATCTTTTCTAACAGCTACATAGTACTCCATTGTGTAAATGTACCAAAGTTTCTTTAACCAGTCATCTGTTCTTGGGCACTCAGGTTTTTTCCAGATTCTGGCTATTGTAAAGAGTGCTGCAATGAACAAACAATTGCAGATGTCACTTTGACTATACCTTTTTGCCTCTCTGGGATATATTCCCAGGAGTGCTATAGCTGGGTCAAATGGCAGATCAAATTCTAATTTTTTGAGAGTCGTCCATACTGTTTTCCAAAAGGGTTGGACCAGCCGGCATTCCCACCAGCAGTGAAGGAGGGTCCCTTTCTCGCCACATCCGCGCCAGCACCGGTTGCTTTTGTTCTTGTGGATGTGGGCCAGTCTCTGTGGTGTGAAATGATATCTCATTGTGGTTTTGATCTGCATCTCTCTGATGATTAGTGATGTAGAGCATTTTCTCATGTGCCTTTTTGCCATTCGAATTTCTTCTTTGCGAAAGTTTCTGTTCATTTCCTCACCCCATTTTTTGATGGGGTTGGGTGATTTCTTCTTGTGGAGTTTAACCAGTACCTTGTATATCCTTGATATCAACCCCTTGTCGGATGTGTACTTGGTGAATATCCTTTCCCATTCTGTAGGCTGTCTTTGTATTTTGGTCACTGTTTCTTTGGAGGTGCAGAAGCTTCTTAGTTTAAGATAGTCCCATTTGTCTATCTCTGTTTTCACTTGCTCAGCCAGTGGCGTGACATCTTTGAAGATACCATTAGCTTCAATATCATGGAGAGTTTTGCCGACTTTGTCTTCAATAAACATTATGGATTCTGGTCTGATGTTGAGGTCATAAATCCATTTTGATCTTACTTTTGTGCATGGTGTTAGGCAGAGATCTGAGCCCACTTTTTTGCATGTAGCCGTCCAATTTTGCCAGCACAGTTTGTTGAAGAGGCTTTCCCTGCTCCATTTCACTTTTCTTGCCCCCTTATCAAAAATTAGATGATTATATGTTTGGGAGGAAATGTCAGTATATTCAACTCTGTTCCATTGGTCTGCAGCTCTGCTTTTGTTCCAGTACCATGCTGTTTTAATTATTACTGCCTTGTAGTAGAGTTTGAAGGACATCACTACCAACACAATAGTACTTGGAGACTTCAACATCGCCTTATCACCTCTGGATAGATCAACACGAACAAAACCCAGCAAGGAATTATTGGCTTTGAAAGAAGTAATAGAAGAGAAAGGGCTTATGGACTTATACAGGGCTTTACACCCCAAAAAGAAAGAATACACATTCTTCTCCAGTGCGCACGGAACATTTTCCAAAATAGACCATGTGCTAGGACACAAAACACACCTCAACAGAATCAAGAAGATAGAAATAGTATCAGCCATCTTTTCAGACCATGATGCACTGAGGATAGAAGTGAATCACACACAGACACGGAGAACCAAATCAAACACCTGGAAATTAAACAACTCGATGCTGAACAATGAGTGGGTCAGGAACGAAGTCAAGGATGAAATCAAAAGATACCTGGAAACAAATGAGAATGAAGACACAAACTACCAGAACTTATGGGATGCAGCGAAAGCTGTATTAAGGGGGAAATTTATAGCTCTGCAAGCCTATCTTAAGTCGATAGAAACGATGCACATAAACAATTTGACCTCACAGCTCAAGACCTTAGAAAAGGATCAACAGAAAGAGCCTAAATCAGGCAGAAGGAAAGAGATCATAAAACTTAGAGCAGAAATCAACGACATGGAAAACAAAGAAACAATCCGAAAGATCAATGAAACCAAGAGCTGGTTCTTCGAGAAAATAAATAAGATAGATAAACCACTAGCAACACTCACAAAGAAACAGAGAGAGAGAACCCTAATAAATCGAATCAGAAATAAGAATGGGGATATCACAACAGAAACTAAAGAAATTCAAGAGATCATCAGAGACTACTTTGAAAGTCTCTATGCCACGAAACACGAGAACCTAGAAGAAATGGATAAATTCCTGGATCTCTACCATCTCCCAAAGCTAAATCAAGAAGATATAGAGTACCTGAATAGACCCATTCACATCAAGGAAATTGAAACTGTAATCAAAAGTCTTCCCAAAAACAAAAGCCCAGGCCCAGATGGATTTACTAGCGAATTTTTCCAAACATTTAAAGAGGACCTATTGCCAATTCTTCTCAAGCTTTTCCAGGAAATTGAAAAAACAGAAACTCTCCCAAACAGCTTCTATGAAGCCCATATCTCTCTAATACCAAAAGGAAACAAAGACACCACAAGAAAAGAAAACTACAGGCCAATATCCCTGATGAACACGGATGCGAAGATTCTCAACAAAATACTAGCCAATAGAATACAACAACTCATCAAAAAGATCATACATCATGACCAAGTAGGATTCATCCCAGGGATGCAAGGATGGTTCAACATTCGGAAATCAATCAACATAATCCATCATATCAACAAAAGAAAAGATAAAAATCATATGATCATATCAATAGACGCAGAGAAAGCTTTTGACAAGATCCAGCACCCATTCATGATGAAAACCCTTGCCAAAATGGGGATAGAGGGGACTTTCCTCAATATAGTTAAAGCCATCTACCACAAACCTACAGCAAACATCATCCTCAATGGGGAAAAACTGAGACCCTTCCCCCTAAGGTCAGGGACGAGACAAGGATGCCCACTCTCTCCACTACTGTTCAATATAGTACTGGAAGTACTTGCAATAGCGATTAGGCAAGAAAAAGATATTAAGGGCATCCAGATAGGGAAAGAAGAAATTAAGCTCTCACTATTCGCAGATGACATGATACTATACTTAGAGAACCCTAAAACCTCTACCAAGAAACTCCTAGAAACAATAGGCTTGTATAGTAAAGTGGCAGGCTATAAAATCAATACCCAAAAATCCATGGCATTCCTATACGCAAATAGTGAAAGAGAAGCAAGTGACATCAAGAAAACAATCCCATTCACAATTGTGCCCCAGAAAATCAAGTATCTAGGAATCAGCTTAACTAAGGAAGTAAAGGACCTGTACAAGGAAAACTACAAAACGCTACTTCAGGAAATAAAAGAGGACACGAGGAAATGGAAAAATATTCCCTGTTCATGGATGGGGAGAATCAACATCATCAAAATGGCAATACTTCCCAAAGCACTATACAAATTCAATGCAATCCCTATAAGGATACCCATGACATTCTTCAAAGAAATGGAGCAAACACTCCTGAAATTTATATGGAACAATAAGCCCCCACGAATAGCTAAAGCAATTCTTGGGAAAAAGAAAATGGGAGGAATCAACCTCCCTAACTTCAAACTCTAGCTTGGGTAATTTTAAAGACTAGAATTTATTATATTTGGCATTTCTTTAAGAGAGCATTGGTTCATAATCAATAAAACTACTCCACAAACAGAGATTTTAGCTTCAAGTCTTCATCTAAACTAATGCTCTCTGTGTGTTTATGTTCACCGTTGGTTTGTTCCTTACTATGTTTGCTTCAACACTTGATTCTTTGGATTAAGTTCCTAGAGAAGTGAAACCTTATTAATTCAGTAAGAGAGATCTAGGTTGACATTTAACATTTCTAATATTTAATCTGTAGATATTTTATATATTTTAGCTTATGCTACCGATACTATAAATGTTCACTTCTTGATCACTTGACATCCTGTTACTCATCGATTTGCCTGAGTGGGCTCCAGTAACATTTCCATTCATCCCTGTCGTGTGCTAGTGTAGCCCATTGGCGTCTGTTCACTCCAGGAACCTGAAGAGCCTCAAACTGTTCATTCAGGGTCTTGACGAAGAAGTCTGACGATCTCGTAGGTGAGTGGCCATGCGATCTTTTGACATCCTGTGCAATCCAGTCAGTAACGGCTCTGTGGTCATCTCCAAATCGCATAACATGTCCAGTCAATCTGATTTTTGACGCCTTGGCAAATGAGACAGTGTCCCTGATTCTCGATCGTTGACGGAGGTCAGAACTCTGGATTCCTTCTCTCACTTGAGTGAAGCATGATACTCCAAGCATCACTTAATCACTTAATCACTTAACTTCCTATTTGTCGTCGATTTGCTCGAGCAGGCGCCAGTAACGTCTCCATTCGTCCCTGTCGCGTGCCAGTGTAGCCCAATGGCATCTGTTCGCTCTGGGGACATGAAGAGCCTCAAACCGATCGTTCATGATCTTGATGAAGAAGTCTGACCATCTGGTAGGTGGGCGTCCACGCGGTCTTTTGACATCCCGTGGGATCCAATCGGTAACAGCTCTAGTCCAGCAGTCGTTTTTAAATCTCATTACGTGACCAGCCCATCTGATTTTTGACACCTTGGCAAATGAGACAGCATCCCTGATTCTTGATCGTCGACACTACCTCCACTACCCAGCCGCCGCCACACTCCAGGACGCTTTCTGGACCCGCGAAGCGGCCGCGCGACTCATCTTAAGACAGTAAATACCCATCTTCCGGAATTGCCGTACCATACTTGATAGGGTTCAAATATGGTAACGCCTATGAGGGCGATTAGAGGTCGCCCCAAAAGCCTCTATTCCTCTCGGAAAGACTGGCAAGCTGCCAAGAGTATTCTGCCCGCAGGAAAGAGCCTGGCAAGCTATCCGTTGTGTATTCGATATGCCAAAACCAGTAATTACAATTGGTCTTATTCACCTGACCCTGAAGGCTTCACCGACATGGCAGCACTGAGAAGGATGAGAAAGGAGAGGCCGATAAAATCTCAAGGCTGAACTAGGCTGCCACAACGAAGGAAGACAAAAATTATCATCTGTACTTTCAATGCATGTACGCTAGCATCAGATGCATCACTCCAAGCATAGCTCTTTCAGTTTCCCTTTGGGAGCCCCGAATAGCATTCTCATCCTGTTTTCGTAGGGCCCAGGTCTCTGAGGCATATGCTAGTGCAGGAAAAATGGTGGAGTCGAAGAGATGTGCCCAGAGCCGGAGGTTCTTCATCCTGTTCGCTATTTCTTCGATGCGTTTGAAGATGTCCCACGCTGCTCTCTTTCTCCTGTGCAACTCAGGTGCCAGGTCGTTCGTCATGTTGAGTTCTCGACCTAGGTACACATAACTGCTACATTTGGAGATGTTTGTTCCATAGAGATCTAATGGAATGTCAGAAATGAGTCCATTTCTCATGAACATTGTCTTCCTGATATTCAGCTGCAGTCCGACCTTTCCACACTCATGGTCAAAGTTGGCCAGCATTTGTGTCACTTGGCTAATGTTTGTTGTTATTAGAATGATGCCATCAGCGAAGCGGAGGTGGTGTAGTTGCCGACCCCTCTATCTTCACTCCCATTCCTTCCCATTTCTGTCGTCACATGATGTTCTTGTGAGTGACACTGAAGAGTTTCGGTGAAATGGTAGCAACCTGCTGAACCCTTCTCTTGACAATGATGATCATTTCCTTGTAGAATGGTGAGATCCTGGTGGTTAATCCGTAATACAGCTCACGAGGATCCTGATGTATTGTGTTTGAATGCCCTGTTTGGCTAAGGCTTCAACGACCGCTTCAGTCTCAACAGAATCAAAGGCCTTCTTTAAATTGGTGAACATTAGACAGAGCAGCATCTTGAACTCTCGAGAAACCTCAATGAGCTTGGTTACCATGTGGATATGGTCGATTGTGCTGAATCCTTTTCGGAACGCGGCTTGCTCCCATGGTTGTCCTTCATCTAGTGTTCTGCCAATCCTACTCAGGATGACTGGAGTTAACAACTTGTAGATGAAGGCAACAGGCAGATCAGGCAATAGTTGCCAATGTTGTGGATGTCTCCCTTCTTGTACTGTAGAATGGTCCTGCTGGTTTTCCACTGGGATAGAACCTTGCACTCAGACAGGTAGTGTGTGAAGAGACAACCAGTGTATTGATGAGTACTGATGGCAGGTTCTTCAGGTGTTCAGGTTTGACCTTGTCTGGTCTGGGTGCTGTTCGCATCTTTTTTTTTTCCCTGAGGAAATGGCGTGTCAGATTTCAGAAGGGAGAATGTTGGGAATGACATATCCTTCCTGTGGAATTTGGTATGTGGGCAGGTGGACATGGCTATTGAAGAGATCCGAGTTGAAGTCATGGATAATCTTCTCCATTGCCCTTCTGGAAAATATGATAGGTCCATCAGGATGTTGGAGGGCAGTCATCTTGGTCTTGTAATTGGTAAATGACAGGCGGGCGTTGCGAATGCTTTTCCCGGCTTCTGCCTCATCAGCCAGCACTGCTGCTCTTCTCTCTTTGAGAATTATTATAATAAATAATAAATAAAGGCCCTCCCGTTGATCATCAATTTGCTCGAGCGGGCCCAGTAACGTCTCCATTGGAGACTTTGTTGTTACTGTGTTTGGCATATCGAATACGTCACTCAGTAGCTTGCCGGGCTCTCCGAGAGGGGCGGAGGAATTGAACTCGGGTCGGCCATGTTGGCTGCGTGCAAGGCAAATGCCCTACCCAAATTATTAATGTTATGTTTAATAAAACATTTCTATCTAGTAGAGAAAAGAACATACAGGAATATATATGTATATGAGATATATATATATCTTAGAGAAAAGGGGAAAATGAATTATTCCAGTCTCCAAGCATTATTTCTTTTGTGTCCTCCAAGTTATAGAAGATAATCCTTATGTAAAGAGAAAAATACTTACCTATGAGTAACAGTGAACAGTGAGTCATTAGTTGAACCAGAATGGGGGGAGGGGGCCTGTTGGTGAAGGCAGGGACACACTTGGCAATGTTTAGGGCTTACTCCTCGATCTGGGTTCAGAGAATACTCCTGGAAGTTCCCAGATATCATATGAGGTGTTGGGGATTGAACCGAGTTCAACTATATGCAAGGCAAGCACCCTGCCTGCACCACTATCTCTCCATCCCACAAAATGAGTTTTAATTTGGTTTTACGCATTACATTTTGCAGTGCTTAATGACCTAGAGATTTGTTTTGTTTTGGGGTCGCATCTAGTGGTGCTCAGGGCCAACTCCTGGCTCTAACTCATGGACTGTTCCTGGCGGGACTCAGAGAGTGCCTAGGAGGTGTTAGGGATCAAACCTGGGTCAGTGGCGTGCAAGGCAAGTGCTTTACTATTTGTAACTGTTTGTGAGTCATTAGCTGACGTTGGAGTATCCAAGCACTTTAGGGAGGTTCAGATAGCTCCTTTGTTTCCAATTTCAGCTGTGCTAGATGTGCAGCCTTTAAACAGATACAAGTGTACTTTCCAGGCCACTTGGAAGCTCCAGCCAGCTGCAGGTAATGACAGTGTTAGGTGAACATAGTGCCACATCTATTTCAGGAAGGAGTGAATTGGTTCTTTCTGGATATTCATTTGTTGAAGCTCCAGTTCCAGGAGATTTTATTCTTTGTACATTTCTCCACTTTTCTTTTGTTCCGATTAGAGGAAGCTTCTCAGAAGTAAAAACTGGTTGACACATTCCTTGTAAGTCTGGGGCATTTTAAGAATCATCCTTATTGCTTCATTCTGGCCTTGATGTCACTTCTGGGAGAATTGCGGAGAACAGTACTGTTTAAGGAGGCAGAGTGGGTAGCACCTTTGGGGTGGGGGGGATGTGCCACAGAAAAACCCTATGATCTAAAACATCTCTCCTTTTAATTTGCAGTTTACCTGAACTTTTTTCCAGTTAGACTATTATGAATTCATTATTGACCCTTTTTTGCTCATTGAGAAAAATCCAAGTAGTTTTTTGTATCACTTTCTACCTTAAGTAAATATTGGTTCCTTCTTATGCTTTTAGTATGACCTTCTACCTTAAGTGACTATTGGTTCCTTGTTATGCTAAGAACTGAGCTCTTGGACCGCAGCTATTTAAATAGCTAAAATGTGTAAATAATTCAAGTATCCAATGACAGTTGAGAGGATCAAGAAGTTGTGGTGTATATACCAATGAAATGCTGCTTTCAGCTCTCAGAAAAGATAAATGCAACACGGCTTGAACTAGAGAGGATCATGCATGTAGATTCCAGCTTAAATTTAGAGGCTTCTCTCCTGAGGGTGAGTCATTTCCAAAGATGAAGAGACATGTGTGTTCATTTCTTTGTGATACAAACAGCGCAGTAGATGAAAAAGGTCCCCACAAGAGACTTAAGCAGTAGGTATCGGCTTCAACGAGTCTGTGGCCCAGACTCTTCCCATTAAAGAATCCTCGGCAGCATCCAGCACAGAGACATTGTCCAGGTTGTCAGATTAGTTTCAATGCTCTGCAATGGCAGTTCCATCTTTTTGTTTGAGTTTCCTTTTTGAAGTTTTTGGTTTTGATTTTGTTTGGGGGCCAAAGGGGGCAGTGTTTGGGTGACCCAAGGTCTCCACTTTGCAAAGCCTGTCCTCTAATTCTTTGGGCCATCTTCCTGTCTCCTTTCCTTGGAATTTAACTTGAATGATTCATCTTTGCTGCCCTCGAGGTCCTTCTTCCTATGGTTCACAGAGTGAATGTTCTAAAAGACAAAGATACTGGCAGAATTGTCTTGCATTGAAAATTCCATCAATTTCTTATTTCTTCTAGGATAAAAACTACACACACTGCTGAGGCATATAGGTTGTTCCCAGTCTCCTGTGCCACCTAATTTCTTGTCAGTCAGTAATCTACTTAGGCTCCAAGCCATAATGTTTCCTACCATTCGCAGAATACACCGCAGACTCTTATGGATCCAAACGTCTGCCCACTCTCAATTCTTCTGCTACAGTATTTCTTGTGCTGCCTCTTTCTCACAGATTTCTACCTTTGTGTACTGTTAGGTAAAAACTGTCTTTCGTTTTTAGAGCCCCTCATTTCTGACCTTTGTTAGATGACTAAGGATTGTATGAGTTGAAAGTGGTGTTGCATTTACCCTAGACCATAGCCACTAACTGAAAAGTCAACATCTACTAACTCATCCATTCCTTTCAACCACTTGAGGTAGGTATTATTTGCATTTTGTATAAGAGAGACAGAGGTCCAGAGTGATGAAGTAATCTGCCCAAAGTCATACAGGCTAGTCAACCAAAATTGAAAGTAATGCATTCTTGTACATTTGCTTCCAGAACTTAAAATTCAGGTAACTTCCTCTACTGAATAGAAAATGACTCCAGGACCAGAACCATGCTTGATTAAATTGAATGTTCCTAAAACTAGTGTGCTTGTCTTACATAGAAGAACCTCAGAGATATTGGTTGAATGAATGTGCAGACTCTTTTTTGTTCAGCAGTATAATTTTTGGCCACCATGTCCTTCAATATAAGCCTGCATGTACTTTTCAAGGGCAAGAGGGAATGAACTGTGATCAAGTGGAAACAGCTGCCTCTTGAGGAAGGGGAGGTGGTGCTGGGAGGAATCCTGTCATTCATTTTCACCCTGCCCATACCAAGAACAGTATTTTTTTGATAGGCAGAGTAGAGTGGGTAGAGAGAGTCTCCTGCACTCTGGCTGCACCTAACTTCCTTCTCGGGCTATTCCCATATGCAGGGGTCTGGGAGACTGAGCTGCAACAGAGTTTTCAGAGAGAGGCCCTGCCTTCCTCCCTAGGAGGGAGAACCAAGTTGTGACTAGATCACTATGCCATGAGTTATATCCAGTATTTCAGAGGTCACCAGAGGCAAGAAGGGAGGAATCAAAGAAGTAAGTTGAGTGCAAAACAGGCAGTTCACAGGAAAGCAGCTCTTCACCATTCTATGGGCCTGAAACAATGATGTTTTTAGCCCTTCCTTGAAGAACATTATTTTTTCTTTTCCCCTGTCCAATGATTTTGATAAAAACACCTTTAGGGAATTTCACCTGAAACTGAGATTCCATGAAGGGGTTTCCGCGTATCTGTTGAATTTACTTTTAGTCTGCCATGCATGCCAAGACATAAGAAGGTACAGATCCCACCTTCCCCGAGGGTTTACTCAGGGTGGTAGGTGTGGGGGTGAGCGGAGGTGCATTGAGTGGTCCACTTTTACCGCCATGTGCTTTCATGTCTATTAAGTTCCTTCAATGCTGTGTTAGGCCCTGGGGAGTAACCATGAGCACTCTAACCCACGTGGTAAGGATGTTGGCACTTAACTCTGTCCTATTTATCCGACTAGCACTGCTTCTATCATGAACTGTAACCACGAGCAATCCTGGTGTTTATCATTGCATAACTGATACCTTGCTTCTCCTGAATTGTCAAACATCCTGCAAATCCTGGTTGATGTCAAAGGCTCTAACAAGGTGATTTGTTGAAGCAGCAAAACCTTATGCAGATAAAGGATGGTCAGGGAAACCATCTCATCTGAATAACAGCTAATTCTGTCCTCTCCCCTCCTCTGTCTTTTCCCTCCTCGTCCCTGAAGTTGTCCTTTCTCACGTGTAATGCCGGTGCTCTGTACAGTGTTCTGTTTCTAGTGGTTTGAACATGTTCTGCTCGTGTCTTTCATTGCTGAAGTAACTCACCTCTCTCATATCAACTCTTACCCAGGAGCCGCACTACAGACTCTTTGATGTAGGTCTTTTCTGCATGGCAGCTAAGGCCAAGCTGTGATTTTCATTGCATGATGCAACCTCACCCTTTTGGTTGTCAACGCCAAATTGACCAGATCCTATCCCTGCACTGCCCATGCATGCTGCGTGCCTTCCCCCAGGGCCTGACCTGAATGCAGTGAGCACCGGGCACATGCATGGAAGTGAAGTGGTGAGCATTGCTGTCACTGAAAGCACTGGGATTTAGGATTCTCCAGACATTCTCCATGGGTCTCCAATATGCTGCGACTCTGCCAAGTTCCCTGTGTCGCTTGGAAACTTGAGACTAGAACCTTGAGAAAGATAAAAAAAAAATACCCCTTGGTTTTTGGGGGGATTCTGGCAAAGACTGATGAGTTGATAAGCCAGCATATGATAATGAGTCTCACAAATTCCCAGTTCTGCATGGATGTGCCCCCAAATAATCAGCAATGCAGCCCTTTTTCATGTATTTCTGAAAAAATGTTACCTACTTTGGTTCTGCTCTCATCTAATAAACAGTATTCATGTGTATAGAAAATACCACTTAAGCGAAACGCCCTGGGAATTGTGGCTTAAAAAAATGTGTTGTGTGTATAAGAATGCCACTAACTCAACGTTAAAAGACTTGAAACAGTGGCAATATAAAGGACTATCATAGTTGCTGAAGCTTGCTGGCATTGCATTCAGTATTATTGATTAGTAATGCTATTGTTTTGTCTTGAATTAGATTTTGCCATAGGGCTAGCCAATGACTATTTTTTCCCAAAAGGTTTTCTCTTTCTTAATGTGTGTACTTACCACTTGTTTTTGTTCCTTTTGTATTATCAGAACAAACGTTAGTAAAACATAATTGTCAAGGTATGTTTCCTTACTGAATTGTTTTGTTATCTCAAATAAATATATATTTTATACCTCTGTTAGCTAGAAACTGGGAGTTATGATGGGGAGGCTCTGAGAATCCTAGGAGAGGATCAAAGCTTCCTGGAAGATTCCTGATAGTTTAGCTTGCCAGAGCAGCTTCTATTAAACAATGCATGAAATAGAATGAAACTCGAAGGTTTCCTCTTGTTTTTTTCCTCTCTCATGAATTATGATTTCCTCAGATCTGCAGAATTTAATAGATTGAAACTCCACATGCATCCCCCTCCCTTTCTATCAGATGTATCATGTTCACTTTATAAAATAGACTTTGCTTAGAATTTCATAGCATATCATTTTGGTGACCAGGATAAAAGCCTTTTTAATACAAGTATTTCCTTTTTGAAAGGAGCTTATATGAAATTCCAGGGCAGGCCTGTGCAGAGCAGATGGCCTTGTCTGTTCCTGAGAAGGCTCTCCTTTTCCAAGCTTTCATCTGGGGGTTGGTAAAGAAAATAAAGGCCTTTCCTTTGTGAGTTTCTTTCGTACAGACATCTTCCTCTCAGAAACTGCAGTGCTTCTGGACAAAATGAAAGGCTTTCTGAAACCCAGTAAAGAGTGGGAATAAGTGGGTCCTTTCATGAAGACAAATCTGAAGAAATCAGCTTCCTAAGGCCATCCCAAGTCCCTCGCAGAAATGTTTGCACAGTGATGGGAAAAACAGCTTTAGAGAAAAATCAAAGATAAGGCAATAGAATTAAAAAAGGAAAACTGCAGGAGGAAGCAGAGGCAGAGGAACTGCACTCCATGGGCATGTCATTCATGATAATTCTTTCTAAATGTGGATGCAGAAGGCAAGTGGACACCATTAATGTGGTGGAACAGCTGATATTTCTGAAGTCTAAAGAGCACAACTTTACAAAATGATTTTTAATATTACCCAGAAGCAAATAGCAAGAAGGGAAAATAATGTTTCAAAAGATGAGAAGGGATCAGATGCAGAAGGAAATGAGGGGTGTAGACTTGGAGGAATGATGGCACAGTCCTAGGATTGAAAGAGTCCATACTGCTTTTCCTTAATGATTACAGTTTCTAGATGAATCTGTGGCCATATTTGATTTTCCATGGTGCTATTGGTCTCCACTGCCCAGCTCACTTTATGACATTCCTAGCGAGTGACTCCTGCCTTGTGCTCAGGAAACTCATGACTTCTAATCAGCAGCATCTCAGACTCTCCAGTTTGGCTGTGAGGCTGCTAGACTCTCAACAAAACAAACTCCTAAATAGGAATATTTCCAAACTCCCATGCCTCAGCTGTCAGCCAAAGGCAGAGCTAAGGAAGCAGCTATTTTATTTCCTTGTGTAATAAAGATATAATTGTTTTCTGTGCCAGATGCTAGAAAGATTTGTACCAGGTACACCTCTCTGTGTATTCTTTAAAAACAAAGATCTTCAACAACAACAACAACAACAAAAAAAAAACCAACCTCAGGTATCAACAAAGCTGCTGCAATTATCTTTTTAACATTACCTATAAATGCATGGGTACCTAGTAACCAGTGATAGCATCCTGGGAATCATAGTATTTTCTGTTCTTTAGAGTGAAGTAGCAAATATATGGAACAACTCTTTATGAAATTATCTGCATCCCTCCCCCAATTTCCAGAGGCGTCTTAAAATCAGGACAAGGCAGGTTTTCAGCACTAGAACTTGATCCCTGAAAGTTATCAAATGAGGTACTATTGGGCCAGTGTGCCATTTTCCTTGGGAGGAGATGTGGCTGGGAGAGAAGATGGAGGCTGTCAGAGATCTCTTAGGCTACTGGTAGAATGATGGACTGCATTGAAGAAGATTGGAATGCAGGAAAGTGATCACTGCAAATTACCTCATTACCCCTGTGTGACTAGACTGTCCATGGGCTGTGCTGGGCTGTGGAGTTGGTAGTTCTAACATCCCCAATCTAAGCCCCGGCAGGTAGACAGACATAGAACAAGGAGGCCTTCTGTCCTCTCCAGAGTGAACAGTGGCCTCTGAGCCAGGTCAGAGGACACAGGTGGGAGCCTAAGCTAAGGGGAATAGTGGTACAGTGACTTGGAACTTCCCAGAAGAATCTGAAACAAACATCTGGAAGAGAAGGGCTCAGGGAGGGCTGAATTCTGGGCCCAGTGACATTTCAGTGAGCTCCTACTATGACTTGGAAGCCTGATATGCTATGGGAATTCCAATCCACCTGCTCAGATTTGCCCAACTGTCCATCATTTAGAATTACAGGTGCTTTCTCCTGGAAGCCCCCACATCATCTGTGGTTTAGTAGAGCTTCTTCTTTGGGAAACCTTGAGATCAGAGTGCCCTGCAACCACCCCAGGCTGCTTCCTTGAGATTGATCATTGACTAAGAAATGGATCCCTGGCTTTTAGGAGTTGACTATTGGTTATTACTGGTCAGGAATGATTGTTTATGAGCCTCTTAACTAACAAGGCAACATCTGATATCCAGAGAAAAGGCTCCAAGGCCTGATAGGATGAACCCTCAGTTCCTGTTTCATGAGGGCCAAGTTTTGTGGATATGACAGCAGTATGGCCGCTGGGGAAAGAACATTGTCCCCTTACCAGCTTTATGTCTGAATTTCCCCTCTACATTGGATCAGAGGTTTCTCCTATTTCTCCTATTCCTTCTCTTCTGGGTGATTTGTAACTGCACAGGTTACCACTCTTTTGTGAGTGTTCCCAGAATGGAGCTAAGATTCGGTAGGGAGAAGGCACTGGTGCTACACAGAGGGCTAAGCTTCATCCATGGGCCTGAGCAAAGCCCTGTTCACCCACAGGGTCCACTTCTTACCCAGACTTGGCTTGTTGAGCGGCTCTAGAATAACTGTTTTGTAGTATTTATGTGTGTGGACGCTTCAAATGCTTTTGTTTATATTCTTCATCACTTCTACTAGATGTACAAGTTTACTGAAGGAAAGATAGCTAGAACCAGTGGAGGTTGAGAGAGGATGGAGGTTGAGAAAGGATGGAGTTAGACTTCTGTGACTGGTTCAGTGAACTGTTGGTCTCAGACCATTTAGTAGAAACTCAAGTAGTGCCTATTTGGCAAGATTCAGTTTTATGTAGTAGCTTAACTGATTTATTCCATAAAAGTTTCTGGCAAATATGAGTACTAATTCTCCCATAGTAACAACTATGATTGAAATAATTGTAGTATGGAGATAAGCTAGGGAAAACAAGCATTAGCGGGTAGATTGTCTTGGCCATCATTCCAAGAGTCCCACAGTGAAGAAACAGATGAGTCTGAAAATGCAGAGCTGGAGCAGACATGAATGGTTTACTCCTTGTCTTTTCTCTAGATTCATGCTAAACCACCAGACAAGCAAAATTCTCTCCTCTGCTATAGGCGTGAGGAAAGAATACACAACCTCTGGTGGCCACCCATTAATGTGACTCAGCTTTCTCTGTCAGGAAATCTTGGTTAATTATTTAGTATTTATGAGACTGTTGTAGCTACCTTCATGGAAATATTATTTTTACAGTGTTTCTTCTATAATATTTTATTCCCAGTGAATGCTCTAATATATAGAATCACACCAGATGTTAGCTCATTATACATCCTACTGGGCATTTGCCTTACATTGAAACACCTGACAAAGAGGCAATAAAGCAGATACAAATGGAAAAAATAAAGTGTGAAGTAATTGATTCTGTCAGTTTTTGTTCATTTGGATTATTGCCTTTTTGACAATTTTTCTCCAAATTGCTCTTATTATCACTATTGTTATTACTTTAGTTTTGAGAATGACTCTCACTTGTGCAGTTCTTGGTCTTTCCCAGATGCTGTGCTCATCATCTGCTATTATCCTCACAACAGTGTTCGAGGTTTGTATCCTTAGCTCCAGTTTGCAGATGGGAAAACTAAGGTCTGGAAAGCCAAGCTGTGTGTTTACGATCCCACATGGTAGTTGGAGGCAAAAGAGCTGACACTTAACCTCTTTTATGAACTCCAAAACTACTTTAAGTGCTAGCTGCTTTTGAGGTGAACTTGCAAGACCAACATTTTACTTCTAATTCACTTTTCTGGATGCATTAGTGCATGAAAAGAAATGGAGTGAGAACAAGAAGGATAACTTAAGACTTAGGATATTTTTTTGCCATTGAATTTAGAATAGTGCTGAAAGAAAATGAGATTTTTTTCATCTGAATGTTTTGAAAAGTAATTATTTGTATGTTTCATTCAGGAATCCAGTGCATAAGGTACTAATATGTTTTGTTGATTCCATCAGTGATCTATATCATTTTCCCTGTCTCATAGAAGAATGCTTCAGTATTAGGGCAGATTGTTTAGACAGGCTCCCTGGGCTGTACAGTTGTGCTGACAATCTACCACTCTAAATTTTCTGAATTATCCATAACACCCGGAACTCCAAAAACAGAGCACATAGGATTCAGACTCACGAGGACATACATACCATCCATTTGTGCCTATTCATTTCAGCGTGGTTCTTATGAGGCATAAGTTTGTGGCTGTTGAATCAAATCTCATCAATTGAGCAGAGGTATAATGAGAAAACGGCAACCATTGGTAAGATTAATCTAGTTATTGATGCAAACTCATATCTGAAGATTTTCCCTTAAAGCCATTTAATCAATTCTCTTAAGATCACAAAAGGTCAGTACTGAAGTAACAACAACAACAAACAAACAAACGTATTTTGTGATCATATCAGAATTGTTGCAAGATTTAAGAAAAATGTTTTAAGATAAAACTAACAGCCTATTTTGAAGTTGTTATCTCTAGTATTGATTGATTGGATACAAATGTACCTATCACTGATAACATCTTAGAAAATACCTAGTCCAAAATATTAGGGAGACAAATCCATAGTTATCACCAAAGCAATAGACTTGATTCTGTTTATTAAACTAATAAGACTGACACCACTTCTTGTATACACGCCTCACCCATTTATAGACACCAACTCACATTGGGTTAGTTAGTTAATGCACTAACCTCAAGTGCATTAACTGACATGGATGTTAAAATGGAGGCAGTAGGTGAAGTATAAAAATAGGAAGTTTTCTACTTGGTTTATCAGGATGTGATGGTACTGAAGTACCATCAAGTCAGAAAACAATGTTTTATATGAAGATTATTATTTTTCCAATGATTAACTAGTATTACCTCTTTCACACTCAATCCATTACTGTTATTACAAGACATTTTTCTGAATCCTAAATTTCTATAAAATTACTTTCTAATATAGAGAGTATGTTGAAAAACATTGTGTCTTCCCCCCTTTAAGAATGTCTTGACCTCAATGCATTCTTGTTACTGAAGTGCTTTTTATTCCAATTTTTTAGGCAAGACAATTTCTCATACATTTCTAGAAAATTTTCAAATAGCTTAGATTTGCTCCCTCTGGGCTGCAGATACATTCCATAGGCTCTACATCTATATGATGATATTGCTTTGATGGAATGGAGTACAAAGTTATTACTTGTCTGGTCCATACTAAAAGAGTTGAGAGTATTCATACCCTATTATTCACTGCCATGTTTATTTTTATTCTCCTAGAATAAGAAAAAGTGAGAGAAAAATGAAGTGCCTGGATGGCCATCCAACTTTTAGCTGACCTACTACAAGGCCATCTGTAAGCAGAGAAACTAGCTCTTAGCAAACATAGTCAAATTTAATGGTGCTTCTACATCTCAGGGTTCCAGGAAGAGCATCTGGGGATTAGAAATGCCCCCAATGACTGTTTTACAGAAGATGGTTGGATACAAATTGTACTAGCAGTTGCCAAACTTATTTTTTCACTGGTCCTTTTCTAAAATCACTTAATGGCCCCTGGGAATCTGCCATTTTACACTGACCAAACAGAATAACACCCCCCGCCCATTGTACTGAAGCTTATACCACCCCTACCACCTCCTGAATCATTTGTGCACCTCTGGGGAGTGACATTACACTTTTTGAGAAACACTGGGTTGAACAGTCAATTTTCTCAAAATTTCTCCAAACCATTTGACAAAGACAAGAATCATGTTATGAGGCCATTAGTCCATGGGGCTCTCCAATTAGTCAGTCAGCACCTTGTTTTTGCATAAACTTCAAGCCAGCATCTGTGGCTATCATATGCTGCTTCTGCTCCTGCTTCATTTTCAGAAATGTTGTCATTTACCCGGAGAAGGAAGGTGGGGTGGCAGAAAGAGTCGTAAGTCTCTGACCCAGCTCCACCGCTTAGCAACGTAATCTTGGCTTCTGAGTCTCTGTTTCTATGTAAATGGGGGAGTATAGCAAATTATCTAATTAACCTTGCCACGTTATGAGAGCCAAAAGCTAGAGTCTATATAAATGTTATACAGTTGACAATACATATAATAATATAATAATCAAGTTATTACATTGGATTAAATAAGAACACAACCATTCCATTTAGAATTCCTTACTTCTAACATTTAAGCGTTAAAATGAAGATGAGCTACAATGATGAGCTACATCAATGAAGACATGAGTTGTTTGATGAATCATCCCTTGAGGTTGGCCTTGAAGATTGCCCAAGGTTTGAACCCTAAAAGGGAAAAGCATTTGAAGAGGTATCAGAAAATTCTATTCCTGGAATCATAAGTATATGGTCACATTCATAAAGTAATGAAGGTGACACTCCTTGGTACCAAAGGGCTTAGTCCAAAATAGGATACAAAAGGAAAAAAGAAGGCACAGATTAAGTTGGTTTTTAGAGGCTCTTCAGAGCCTGGCTTAGAGTTGATGTATAAGGCAGGAGGGAGCCATGATGGTGGATGAATGTCATCTTTTAATTAAATTAATCTGGCAACTTGGCAGAGATGCGACTTGGTGAAAAGTCTGGCATCATTAAGCTTATTGTATTGATTCATGTCTGCAGTGCTGTGAGCCTGAATGTTGGTGGCCCATAATCCTGGTGGGAATTGAGAAAGCTCCATCCAATTTAAAAAGGGACTGGTCACAAGAGTGAGGAGAATTTAAATATTGGGAACTCCTATCAAGTGCTATTTTGTTCCTTAGCTAGTCTGTTCCCTCTCATGTGGCTGTTTGTTAAAGCACCTCTGATGTTTGCTGTTGTTCCTAACCGACTTCTCATTTCTTTCTCTTATAAATGACGGTCTTTATAATTTCTCCCCATCTACACTCCATCATTTTCCCTTTTAATCTTAAACTAAAAATGTGCTCCTCAGGCATTCTCTGCTTGTTAATTGGAATGTCATTGGTGAAGCCTGCATTACTGGCGTGGTAATTACTTCCCTGTATCTTCTTAATTTTTTCCCCCTTGTTCACATCTGAAACTGAAAATATCTATTCAACCCCTTGATCTCAGCAATTAGTTAAGTGGTATGCAGCTGGTTATCTGGAGGCGGGCTCACTCGCTTAATCATCTCCGCTCAGGTCTGAATGGGAATCTACTGCAGTAGCATCACCTGCAATTAGTGTATAGTTGCTAGAAAGTTCTCTAGGAATAGTGGTTCTCAAAACACAATCCCCAGATGAGCGATAAAATCTGGAAAGTGGTTAGAAATGTAAACTCTCGGGACTCCACCTCAGAATTTATAACTGAGACTCTGGGAGGTCGTCCTACCAACATTTTTCCTGTCCTCCAAGGGAGCTGAAGTTTGTGACCACTGTCCAGGAGAAGAATCTCAATGGGGGGAAGCAGGACTCAGGGAGAAAGGCACAAAGACTTCCAAACACACAGTGGGTGTTGAGGAGAGATAGCTGTTCCTTTCCCCTTGGAGATGATGTAGATGTTCAGAAAAACAGCCAGAAGTAAGATTCTTGTTCTTCTGATTTTTTTTTTTAAAGAAAACCCGAATCGCAATTTCGCAATTGTTTGGTCCATCCTGGAAAGATGGGTTCTTATGTTTGTATTCAGTAAGTGTTAGATCTTCCTGTTCAGAGCTTTTTATGTTGTTAAAAAATGAAGAAATAGATCTTTTCCCCACTTTCCCTAAGTCTCATTTTCCCTATGGAGACATCTAGATACTGAGGATATGCTGCTTATTGATGGGCAAGAGGAAATGGGGACTCGAATGTTAACCTGTATCCTGCACTGATTATTTATCCCATCAAAAGCAGACCCATTTTTTAAGGTGCTTCAATCAAAAACTCTTGGTCAAAATTCTCCATTTGCCCAAATTTTATTATTATATTTGCTCCATGAACTGATGAAACCTAGGAATTCAAAGCTAAAGCTTATCAAGTCTCTTTTGTCCTCAAATAATTAATTCATTACTTAACTAAGAACAATTTAAGAAAGTCGGTTGGTTTTCATTTTCAGAGTTAAAGCGGTCAATTTTCCATTCCAGAATTAGTTTTAAAGTCTTTATTCTACCCCCCGCTATAACACCTGTTGTATGTGTTTACCTAATTAGAATGGCAATCCAAATTTAAGTGTAATGCAGAGTCATTGTTCATTATACTTAAAAAATAATGTCTTCTGAAACTCTTGAAACTGCTGTACATGTATCACAGGAACTCCCCTACTTTACACAAGAAGGAAGAGTTTGTGTTTCCTTCTCCATTCTGCAATCAGCATTATTCATTGAGATAAAGTCTCTTTGGGAAAAAAAAAACAAAGGTTGGCTGATACGGCCAACCTTTCTGCTGTGGGAAGGTTAAAAACATATTTTGTTTAAAAAATTTATTTCTCCATGAGTTGTTTATATTTGGGGAATGAAATGTTGGTGTTTTAGAATATCTGCTCTGGTCTCAGGTTGCATGAGTCTGTGTACAAAAATCATCAGAAGGATTTACTTCAGAGATCCCAGTAAAAAGTTGTGTTGGTCATTTGAGAAAACTAGACTGGACATTGCTCTCTGGGCTTTCATAACATATAGGAAAGACCTAAAGATAATAGGAGTTGGAGCGATAGCACCACGGTAGGGCTTTTGCCTTGCGTGTGGCCGGCCTGGCCGAGCTGGGTTTAATTCCTCTGCCCCTCTCAGAGAGCCTGGCAAGCTACTGAGAGTATCTCACCCGCACGGCAAAGCCTGGCAAGCTACCTGTGACGTATTCAATATGCCAAACACAGTAACAACAAGTCTCACAATGGAGATGTTACTGGGCCCGCTCGAGTAATTCGATGAAAAATGGTAGGACAGTGCTACAGTGCTACAGGTCTCTCTATCACGAGACCTTCCGGGTAGCATGAATGGACTGACCCCTTTTATCTTAGAGTTTCCTGCTTTTCTCCCTCCCATTCATATTATTGGCGTGTACTCATGTTATTGACAGGCTTTGGCCAGAGGCAAAACAGCCACCCCTACCAGCGTAATTTGCTCTTTTCATTTTTTAATTAAAAATTTTTGAAAAGATTTATAAAAGACATATAGTGTGTTCACTATTGTTCTCTATAAATCAAAGCTGCTAATGAGGTATTTTTCTTTTTAAATTCAGTGTCCTCTAGCTTTAAGCCTCTTCATTGTTGTCTTTGGGTATTGGCAATAAGAAGATTCAGAAATGACAACTAAGTCAAGGAACAATAAAGTTTGCTACAGTGGACTCCTTATACTCACTAGGATATCTGGTTCTGTTTATGTAGAACTAAATATCCTCAAAAGATAATATATCTCTCTGTACTATACCATTTCTTCTATAGTCTAGCATTAATTTACCTGCCACCTCTCCAGATATATTTTGAGTTTACTACCAAATTACAAAAAGCATGAAATAAAATAAATTTAGACATCTCGTGGTGCCCCCAATATTTTACCAAGGATTCCCTCAATAACTAGTTTGAGGGCAAGAGTAAGGTTTTTATTTGACCCTGACAAAGTTGTCAGTTTTCCTTCATATATTTGGGAACCAAAACTTTATCTTTATTCCATTGACTGTTTATGGTACAATCTTCCTTTCCTTTTTAATTTTTTAACACATTAAATCTTGATGAATACAAAGTTCCAATGCATAATTATGTTGATGGGTACAGTTGAACTCATGGAGTACAACATTTACCAACATCTACCTGGTCTTTCCTCCGCCCCCCGCCCCCACACACACATACAGAGCCCAGTTGATCTTCAATTGCACATCATTATCAGAGGATTCTATAGCATTGGGATGTATTGTCATTTCATACCTGGACTTTATAGAAAATTTCTTGTCAATCTAGTTCATTTCAGTCCATTGTTACTAGATTAGTTAAGATCTCTGACAACTTCAGACATTTTAAGTTTGGTTCTTGAAATAGAACAAAATGCCATCATGGTCTGGAAACTGCAGAAGGGTCACTTATACACTCTGTATGGATTTTCCTTTTATTTTAAGGTAATACCTGTGTAAGTGAGCAGTGATAGGCTGTGATGTGTAGCTTCTTTTATTCCCACCTCCTTTCAGCATTGGACAAACTCCATCCTCTCTCTCCTTCCACTTTCTTAGTTTAGCAAAAACCCAGCAATTGTCATTTTTTAAAGAATAGCTGTCTTTCAGTGTTTGTTTTTTGCTCAATTGGCTTAGTTATTAAATGCAAATATAGATGACTCTTCCTGCCTGTCTGGAAGTTTCTACACATATTTGTGATTTGGAAGATGACATGAAGGGCATGTTTGACTTGTAATAAAGACGAAGAATGAATAAACCCAGTGCATGTAATCTGTGGAAAAATCCCACAGCCTGACCCACCATACCTCTCTCCCTAAGAGCCCCATATTCTCCGACTGCCTGTTGAATAACCAAGCATTCTCCTTACAGAAGTACCACTATACTAACTGGTATCCCATATGGTGATTTCCAAAGTGGTGCTATTGGAAGCCTTCCATCCTGCACTTTTCAAGCTACCCTTCTCCAGGAACCCAGGGACCATACTGCTTCCCATGGGGAAAATATTTTGCTTTATCCCTACGCCCTCCCCTTTCCCTCACCTCACCTTCCTGTCTCCTTGCTTACTGATAACAATGTACTCTGAATTTTCATTCACAGCTTTGGGATGCTTATGAGGCTTTTCTGCTTCCCACCCTGCCCAAACCTTGGGACTTTTCAGACTCTGATCCTCTGATCAGTTTGGCCCGGGAAAGCACATGGAAGCCATGTACCAGTTTGTATAGTAGTACCCTTTTCAACTGTCAACTCTTGAACATAGCAGAGTATGCTCGGGGTTCGCATTGGCTGCTTAACACACACAAAGCCAATTAACTGCATGCCAAAAGACAAACCAAAAAAAAAATTAACCCTTAGAGTACTGCTTCAACATTTTGATTTAATAACCTTGAATTTGACTAGTTGAACAATGCTTCCTCCCCGAGATCCGATTGCTTCACCCAAAGTTCTTATTTGCTTGGTCTAGCCAGAACATCAACCAGGATCCTCTCTTCCACAGCTTTCCTGAGATGCTTCTGGGTCCTTTAAAGATTAATCAACTGATGACTTGACCAAAGGTCCTAAACACAGCCTCTGTGCTTAATTGAAAATGTGCTCCTCTTCCAAGGCACTATAGAGGGTGTGAGTAATTGTTTTTGGCTCTGCTACTTACATGTCCTCTAAAAGAAAGAAGTCAGTTCTTTAAGGGTTAATAATATAAACTGAAGAATTTAGTGGTCTCTCCTGCTTGTCCTTCCTCCAAAGTCTCTGCATGATCCTCTTCAGATTCTTAGCTCAAGTTGAATGACAACCTAAAAAAATAACGCACACCTAAGCAATTACAAACAACAAGGAACCAAAGACTGAATGGTTGAATGGAAGACTCCCTTGGCAATGCTTGCTTGAATATCACTGGGGGGTAGGAAGACCAAATGTTTTATTTGGGGGGACATTCATTTTGTCCTCTACCCTGAGCCCAGCCAAGGTACCACCTGGCAGAAGACTTGATACTGCTTTTCATTTACCACCTGCTTTTTCTTCTTCCTGTCTAATAGCCCAATAGAATCCTGCCAGAATTTCTACAAAGATTTCACATTACAGATCGACATGGCTTTCAACGTCTTCTTCCTTCTCTACTTTGGCTTGCGGGTAAGTTTCCACTACACCACTTCATACCATGACGGGTGTTTTTTAACCTTCTCCAACAGGCAAGTTGATGTCTAGGGTTCCCCGGGAAACAACAGACCTGCTTTCTTTCAGTCTGTGAGGAGGCCTTTCCTTAGCTGAGCACTTTCTAAAGAGCATGTTAATTTTGTTCCAAGAAGGAGAAGCATTTATTGTAGTAACTATTATATCTCTGCAAGTTAACTGTTTCTCATCCTTCTGTGTACTTATGAGTGCATTGTTCCCTTAACTATAGAAACAAAAAGATTTCTGCTCTTAAAAATACGTTTATCAGTGCCACTTAGCCGAATTGCAATGGAACACTTTTGAGGATCATCCTCAAGTGTGTTGATGGGCAGAATGTGGGGCTTAGGGGATTTTTTTCTAGTCCCGTTATGAAGAGAAAAATATGTAATGTGCATTATAGAGGTGTGTGGGTGTGTGCTTACACACATATTCATGAATGAACTCATGCATGCATGCCTTGTTTTATATTACTAGTTACAATGTTTACACTAGAGAGCATAATAGAGGTGAGATTACTCAATAACCCCAATGATGCTATTGGAAAGCAGGGGGAAATACAGCACCTGATCTTTTTCCAAAGCTAACATGACATGTAGTCATTCTTTAGAAATGCCTCCATGTCAAAATTCTAAGGCCAGAATAGCATGTGATTGACATAGTTATGAGAAGAACATAATATCTCCCTTCAGAGTACTAGAGACACAAATAAACTCGCGTTCTCTCTGGTAAAGGAGTTTTGTGTGAATGCTGGCTCCATGCTTCTCATTTTATTTCTCTCTTCTTTTTCCTTCCCCCAGTTTATTGCAGCCAATGATAAGCTGTGGTTCTGGCTGGAAGTGAACTCTGTAGTAGATTTCTTCACAGTTCCCCCGGTATTTGTGTCTGTGTACTTAAACAGAAGCTGGCTTGGTAAGTCCATCTCTCTTCCTTCTTCTCATTTGTCTGGACAAGGATTATAGAGTCGAGGGTGGGTCTGAAGATTGGGCTGTCCCCACAGAAAAATCCTGTATCTTCATGGTGATAACACTTGCTTGGAGTTTAGAAGTTGCTGGTGACACTTCTCTTTGAAGCACTAGCCATGAAGGACTTGCACAGTTAATACTTGAAGTAATGCAGTTTTATCACTGTTGAAGCTAGATCATCACTAACATGCCTGAAACTTGGAACAGGACTAAGGGATAAAAGGCCCAAGGGGACAAGGCCTGTTTTTCAAGTAGTTGGCCCAGGTGCCTCAGAAGGTTTGCCTAAAAGAATTCATTTCTATGTCCTTCTTAGTTTTGTGACAAGTGAACTCTACATTCTTTTTTTTTCTTTCATTTTTAAAATTAAATCACTGTGAACTACAAAATTGCAGTTACTCATGATTGAATCTGAGGATGCAATGTTCTAAGACCAATTCCTTCACCAGTGTCTACTTCCCTCCGTCTGTATCCCCAGTTTCCCTCCCATCCACCCCTAGCTTGCCTCTACTGCAAGCCCATTTTCCTTTTTCCCTTTACAATACTGTTACTGACAGGGTGTCGTGCATATTGCTTCACCTCCTTTCAGCACGCAGTCCTTTTCTGGAGTGACCACTTCCCTCTATCCTTGTCATGGTCATCTCCTCCCTAACTGATCCCCTCTACCCACCCGCAGTATCTGTTCCCACTAAGGACCAGTTCTCCAGCTCTTCATTTATATTGGCTTTCAGCATTAGATATTCCCCTACTATGTTTCTTTATATCCTGCATATGAGCGAGATCATTTTTTGTCTGTCCCTCTACCTTAGTGCGCTACTCTCCAGATCCACCCATGTGGCATTCTTTATTGTGTTATTTATCATTATACAATTTTTGTTATTAAAAAGAGTAGGGCATAATGAGGGCAAACTTCTTCAGTAATTGATTTCACATGAAGGAGACTGGGTTTTCTTCCCTTGTGAAAGGAAGAGTGTTCACAAGGGCCAGTTCACAGGCCATTTTCTGTTTCAGGTCTATGACAAGGGGATGGGGAAGGTAACTCTCTGAGAGGACAGACTTGGCAGCCAGAGGCTTATAGGCATAGTCGAGAGGGTCACTTGGCTTCGTTGAGTAATTTTCTCAGCATGATTCTATGCTTCGTGCTCTCTTGGGGAAGAAGGGAGGCTGAAACAGGAGTTGGAGAACTATTTGTGGGCATCTTCTGTCTTTATTTTTAGAATTTCTTTGGCTTAATCTACTTGCTTTTCAAAGAAATATATGTGTATATATATGCACAGTATAAACATTTGAAGATAAATAAAGAAAATCTCTCTTCCCTCTGCATCTGTCACTTTCCCCTTGGGGTATTCAGCATTAAAGACTTTCTATCATGCTCACTGCTCCCTCCAAGCAGGCGTGGATGTGCTCATAGAAGAGTGTGTCTGAAGTAGTGGTCTGTCTACAAAGTCATTTTTGTAAATTAGACTGCAGTTTTGTTTTCTTTAATTTTTTTTTGTTTTGGGGGGCCACACAAGGCTGTGCTCAGGCTTATTTCTGGTCCTGTGCTCAGGGATCACTCCTGCTGGGCTTGGGGGATCATATGGAGTGCTGAGGATTGAATCTGGTTCCATTGCGTACAAGGCAAATGTCCTACCTGCTGTACTATTTCTCTGGCCCTACAATTTGGTATTTTTACTAGTAGAATATGGTCATTTATTTGGGCTGGAGTGATAGCACAGCGGGTAGGGCGTTCGCCTTACAAGCGGCCAACATGGCCGACCCGAGTTCGAATCCTCCGCCCCTCTCGGAGAGCCCGGCAAGCTACCGAGAGTATTCGATATGCCAGACACAGTAACAACAAAGTCTCCAATGGAGACGTTACTGGGCCCGCTCGAGCAAATCGACGATCAACGGGAGGGCCTTTACCTTTACCTTTTAATTGCAAAAAAAATCCACAAAGTTCCATACACTGTACTAGTTTATTTATTTGTATTTTGTTGGTTATGGGCACCACTCCTGATAGTGTTGGATGCCATCCAGATCACACCTGGTGATGCTGGAGGAGGCGTATCAATTCTGACCATTGAGCTCTGGACCTTGTATACCCTAGGTATGTGCTCTACCTCTTAAGGAAAGTTTCTGGCCCGTGTTTCCAGATTATTCTGTTGGAGTGCCTGATAAGAGTTTTCTTCCACTATATAGGAACAGAGTTTTAATAAGTATTCTCATCCATGTATCTGTATAGTTCTATTTCTCTAGATCCAGTTTCCTGGAATAGATTTGCTAGTTCAAAGGATATGTTGTACTTTAGTTTCTACAGATATTTATGGGTAACATTCCAAAAATACTCTGTCAAGATTGTTCCACTCACAATATGGTTTGCTGTCCTTGTTAGCACTGTGAATTTCTATGCCTAGTATCAAGTATTTAAAAATAAACAGCTTATATATATATTCATAATCACATAGTGCCTCTCTGTGTGTGCATTCTGTTTTAAAGGGTTCTATTTTCTACTTGGTTTCTCATTAGAATCGTATTTACTTGCTCAATGAAAAATTTTCCATCCTTGATCTGATATCTGCTTGCTTAAATTAAGTTTTCAGGCTAGCCTGATGCCTCACAGACATTTTGTGTATCACAGACATACACAAAACTGAGAATTGTTCTGAGGTCACCTACAAATACTCTGATGTGCAGAATCCTGGTGGTCTCCTTTTAGCTCTCAACTAACTTTGTGATCTGGGAGATTCACTTTTCTTCTGTCAGTCTGTTGCTTTATATTTGTGAAGGCTGGGTTAAATGATATCTAAGGAACTTTTAGTTCAGAGTTTCTGAAAGAAGCATCATTAATGGCAAATTTAGGGACCTAAATTGTTGGAGAGACCTGAGAAGCTAGGGAAATTGCCTCACCACACTCAGTTTAAATTATGTATAAGCAATGTATTGACTCTCTTTGTAAATCATTCCTACTCTTCCCCCTGGCTTTGGGACCCACCCAGTGGTTCCCAGTGGTTGTTGGGAGCTGCTTCCAGGTTAAGGTGTCACTTTTAGTCTAGCTCAGGTTCTGTGTGGTACCAAGAAGTGGACTCACACATACAAGGCAAGTACTGTATCATTGAGTCGCCATTTTGCACTGAAGAGTTCACCATGCTTCCAAAAAAAAGAACTCTAACGAAGAGAGAAGAGAGGAATGGATGGAGAGAGAAAGGGACAGAAATAAAGAGAGAGCAGGAAAGAGAGGAAAACAGGAAGTAAAGGAAAACAAGAGGAAGGAAAAAAAGGTAAGTCTGCCTTTCTGGTCACTCTGTGCATATGAACAGCCACTCTGCTTTTCTGACCCCTCAGTTTTCCCATTTGAATAATAGAAGATTCACACTCATCATCTCTTTTTAAAAATTTTTATTGGTGAAACACCACGAGGTACAGTTGTATATTTACAGATTTTTGTGCTTGGGTTTCAGTTATACAATGAACAAGTACCCATCCCTCCACCAGTGCTCATTCTCCACCCCCACCAATCCCAGTATCCCTCCCACCCCCCAACCCCCGTTCCACCCTGCCTCTGTGGCAGGGCACTCCCTTTTGTTCTCTCTCTCCTTTTCGGTGCTGTCACACTCAACTTCTGACACTCATTCTTGATGAATCTGAACTTTATTTAAATTTTTTTGTTATAACCCTGTGATTTACCACTGACATTATTTATAATACAGTTGTTTCAGACATTCAGTGTTCCAACACCAGTGTCCCCAGTTTCCCACCCCCCCCCCCCACACACACACAGCCTGCCCCTTTGCTGGCACAAACAAATTTACAATGTTGTTTGCCTCAACACAAAGGCAAATGGTCATACCATAACTTAGATCAATCAGAGTCAATTTGTAGTAATTGTTATATCTCACAATGATGTTATTAACGTCACTAACTGAGGCTCTGCTGTGCTGATTGGTGCTAGCTGAGCCTCTGTGTTCAGGCTCACTGAGCTTGGTGGGCTTCTGCAATTTTCTCATCAGATTTGCTGTAATCCTACTGGGCAGATAATACTATGAAAATGCAGCCGTGCTGTCCAGGAGCTTCAGACCTGGACAATTTTGTGGCTTGGTAGTTTGATGAGGTCTGTAGGAGGATGTCAAATGTGGCTTTTTGGACCTTCAGACAGAACTGGAAATATGCCCGCCCCCATTCTGAAAAGGCCCAGAGTTCTTAACTCAAGGGGAAGTGAATCTGAATTTTAAGTCACTTTGCATTCACTCATGCTGCCTTGTGATGAAGATAATTGAGGCCCCCACCCTGATGTAGTAGAAATATCCCCACTCCCTGCAACAAATAGATGTCAGCTCACGAGAGAACACAGAGCCTCTCCACGAGTGAAATATTTCATAGTGCATTCTAGTGTAAGAAACTATTTTCATCTGTGCCATTTCTGTGGATTCCTTAATCCTGCCATGTGAGTTGTGTTCTGATAGAGTAAAAGTCAGCTAAAATAGAAACGGGGGGTGGGGGGAAGGAAAAGAAAGAGTAATGAAATATACCTTTGAATCTGCACCAGTTTCTCTTCAAAGAAATATCATCTACATGTGATTCTAGTTGGACATAATGGAACCATCTTCATAAGCAGCTACTTTGTGTCGGACATAATTCCAAATAATCAGATAAACAATATTAAATAAAATAGAAAAGTGTCAGTCTGGGGAATTAGCTCAGTGTACCAGAACACATGCATTGTATGCAGGAAGCTGTGAGTGCAATCCATAGCACATATGGTCCCCTGAGCACCACCAGGAGTGACCCCAGACCAGAACCAATCCTTGGCCACCATCAGATATGGCTTCCAAAACAAACTAAAATAAACACACAAAATATACAAGTTTCCTGCCCTCTGACAGTACCATGTAAAGAGAGAAGGGAAGAACCAATTAAGTAAGACTAGTAAACAAGTAAATTAGGTTATGCTCAGAAGCTAAGTTCTGTGAAAACCGGAAACACAGCGACCTGCTTTTGGGTCCTGAGATCCACACCAACAGCAACATACTACCTCTCTCCTCATGGAAGGAGAAAACAGCTTTAGTGCAATGCTTTTGGATCTTGGGTAACTGACCCCTTACGTAAGATCCTCAACTGGCATACCTCTGGTGAAAGAGAATTCGGTATAATAATATTTTACGGAGGCTCCTATATTTGATTTGATATGTGGATTATTATACCATGAGATAATAATTATACCATGAGCTTCCGGAGGAAAAATGAACAGCCCCTTGAGGTCTCACAATAGAATCAAAGGAGTTATTCCTTTAGTTGGGACATTCTGAAAGTGTGTCCTGCCTGACTGAGGTCTAGAATCGGACACAGGACCTGTCATCAACCCTGTTCTCTAGCTCCCGCTCCCAGGACCCTGCTTCTGTCACTAGCTTTGTAGGACTAAAAGGTAGAACAACTCCCCAAACCCACGTTCCTCTTCCCAAAGTGCACCATGGCACATCAGTGTTCTCATCAACAGATGCTGCATGTCAGGTAACAGTGCTCCTACTCACTTTCTTGCATATCTTCATGCATTTGCTAGTGTACTACTAATAAGAGCTCAAACTTACTCTGCTTTTATTATGTGCCGGGCACTTTGATCAGCCATTTACCTACTAGCACTTACTTACTCCTCACAGCAATTCAAGGGGAAAATTATTTTTCTTCTCTCCTTTTGACAAACAAGAAAACCGGAGGCTCAGAGAGCTTAACCTCCCTTGGGGATGGATTGAGCTACACCTGGGGATTATCAGAGGTCACTCCTGGCTCAGGAGTGACCCCTGGCAATGCTGTAGAGACCAGATGTGGTGCCAGAGATTCAAACATGATTGCATGCAAGACAAGTGCCTTATCTCTTTTCTATTCTCTGGCCCATGAACTTGACTAAGGTCACATGGCCCACAGTAGTGAAGGGTTTTTTTTTTTTTCCTGCAGAGCTAGACTGACTTTATAGCCATATTCTTTTAAAAATTATTATTATTGGGGTGGGCTGGAGTCATAGCACAGCGGTTGGGCATTTGTCTTGCACACGACCAACATGGCCGACCTGAGTTCAATTCCACTGCCCCTTTTGGAGAGCCCGGCAAGCTACTGAGAGTATCTCGGCCGCACGGCAAAGCCTGGCAAGCTACCCGTGACATATTCAATATGCCAAACACAGTAACAACAAGTCTCACAATGGAGATGTTACTGGGCCCGCTCAAGCAAATCGATGAACAACGGGAGGACAGTGCAGTGATATTATTGGGATGACAAGGTTACAGGAGTGACCCTGCTTATGCTTGTGGTGTACAAAGTTACTCCACCATTACCGAAGTGCCAGACCCACGACCATGAGACTGATATAGACCCATGGTCCTTATGTCACTTCTAGCTTGCCACACCCCTCTCTTCCCCCAGCTCTCCCTCCCCTCTTCACCAATGCCTGCCCTGCCCCCATCCCACCCCACCCCACCCCACCCCACCCCACCCCCGATCTTTGTAACCTCCATTCAGTGGTTGAAATCCAAGAGTTTGTTTTCAGTGGCTATTATAGAATCATATCCTGATACTGCTCCTTTGCCTTTTTTTCTCCCCAAATAAGCTATAACCTCCAAATTTCCTTTATAGACTTTCTGAGGTGAAGTAACCTTGGTTCCAGGTTTAAAATTGAAATCGGTGCCTCCCCCCCCACCCCCGGGTGACTTTGTGGAGAGGAGATGCATGGCCACTTTTTCCTGCTTCACCTCTGCCACTCCAGGACCAGCAGGGAAGGCTCGGACTGACAAAGTCTGTGATGAGCCCCTTCACAGCACGGACCAGGAGTCCCACCAGCCTCACTTAGGTAGCCACCAAACCACACCTGACGTTCACTTGTCCTTCTTGGCACGGGAGTTAATCCCCACCACCTGATTTTTCAGGAAGCTGTGGGCTCAGGATGGAGTGAGGAATTACTGTTTGCAGGAAAAGAAAGCCAGTCCAAGACCTTACCTGGGTCTTCTGGTTCCTTGTCTTTCTCACAGAAAAGAATTTCATGAGATGAGCAAGATGAAGAGTGAAGTCACTGTCACTGTCACTGTCCTCCCGTTGTTCATTGATTTGCTCAAGCGGGCCCAGTAACATTGTGAGACTTGTTACTTTGTTTGGCATATCAAATACGTTACAGGGAGCTTGCCAGGCTTTGCTATGCAGGCGAGATACTCACGGTAGCTTGCCAGGCTCTCCGAGAGGGGTGGAGGAATTGAACTCGGGTCGGCCATGTCAGCCTCATGCATGGCAAATGTCCTATCCGCTGAAGAGTGAAGTAAAAACATATTTTATTTGAAGGCTTTGGGGAAAGGGACGGAAGTGGGGGGTGGGTGGAAATACTTAAGAGAGAACATGGGCTTCTCCAAAGGTGGAGAGTCCTAGTACACATCTCAGGAGGAGAGATGCGGGCAACACGTGTACTTGGTTATCACATGTACTTGACAATGTGGACACAAACAGAACATGGGCTAGGGCAGCATACATGCACGCTTACTTTATTCAAGTTGGCTCTTACAAGGTTGTTCCCAAGCTGCTCCATGTAGGGCTGGAGTGATAGCACAGCGGGTAGGGCATTTGCCTTGCATGCAGCCGAGCCGGGTTCCTCCGACCCTCTCAGGGAGCCTGACAAACTACCGAGAGTATCCTGCCCGCACAGCAGAGCCTGGCAAGCTCCCCATCACGTATTCGATATGCCAAAAACAGTAACAACAAGTCTCACAATGAAGACGTTACTGGCGCCCACTTGAGCAAATCGATGAACAATGGGAGGACAGTGCTACAGTGCCCCATGTGGGTTTCTACCTGGGTAAAATTCCATCCCTAGGCTTGTTGCCCAGAGGGTAGAGTTGGGATGTGGTTGATGGTCTTCTTTGAAATTCCTTTCCTGGCCTTTTTTCCTGCTGGAACTTCTCTCAGAGCAGGGTCACCTTGTCTGGATCTTTTGAGGCCAGATAAGCCAGATGTAGGTTTTATCGGGCCTTCTTTCCTGTGTTTACAAGGTGGGATTTTTGGAGCCTTGAAGCTGTTGGTTTTATTACTTCTTAGGAATCCCATTGCCATAGGGGGCCCTTTCCTATCTACCTGTCTACATCAAAACCACAGGCTGACTGGAGAAAGTACAGGGTGTAAAGCCAGTTCACAACTCAGCTGGAAGCCTGGGCACCTGCTGCAATTCGATCACTCAGTTAAGTTTGAGGACCAGGCTGGGAAAGACTGAGTTGACTTTGCTGATTTGGGTCGGCCCCTCTCCATCTCCTTGTACTCACAGAGGCCTTAATTCAGGCAGGCAGGGAAGGGAAGTGGTCTTAGCTCCGACACACCCCCCCATGTCTTCTTGCTCCTGCCACCTTCCTTGCCCACCTCTGGTGGTAGCCAGGGGATCACAGAAACATGTCAAGCTAACATGGAGTCTTCTGAGATCCAGCGTATGGGGACCACATGAGAACCAGACTTAGCTTCACCTGGGAGAGAATCTGTGGGCTTCTGTACACCTCAGCCAATAGAGCGGAGTGAGTCAAAGCCAAGTTTCACGCACTGTCACCTCCAGTCATGTCTGGGCACAGCTGAGGTGAATTTGGTGACTAACCCTGTACCTCGTGAAGGACACTGCTTTACTGGCTGATGCCTCAGTTTTCTCACCTGATGCACAGACACTGCAACGAGTCCCGGCTTCTCTTCCTAACCTGTTTATGGCTCACGGAAGCGCAGGGCCAAGAGAACCAACGTAAGGGAACGGGTGTGAGGACATCCGTGCTGGCAGAGCGGCACGTTGCTGCTTATTTTAATTCTTCATCCCACACACCAGCCTCTCCCTTTTCGTTTCCCTCCCAAAATCCTGCTCCTGCGGCCCTGAAATAAATGTACCTTGAAAGGAGAGATGCATTTTAATTTGAGATTAGAATAACACGACGTGGGGAGGGTTGTCTGCAGTGTGCGCCTTGTTCTTTTCAGGGAACGCTGTCTCTCCGCTAGGCCCATGCCCTGTCCCTCCTCTCACTGTGTGAGGCGCCTTTGAGACAGGCTGAGAACAAGTGCTAAGTCACTTCCTGACAGTCGACTCACGGTTTTCACTGGGCACCTACTGTGTGCGCCAGACCGAGACAAGAGGTACTAGACTTGACCACCCTCTTTCTTATTTTTACTGTGATTCCCAACATTACTGCTCCTTCTGTGACCAGTGCAGTCAGGGTGTGGTGAGGAACTGGCTATGGAACCGTAGTCTAAAGCTGTGAACCTGGTTATCTAGCCTAGTGGTTTTTCAACTACTACCCAGCTCTTGGTACAATTCACAGAAATTCCCTGCTGGTCCACAAAAAACAATCCTGCCACTTAACACAAGGCTCATGTGGCTCTATATAAAAGGCAGAAAGGCATGGGGGCTGGAGTGCAGGATGGTGGGTAGGGTGTTTGCCTTGCATGCAGTGTTATGTGTTTGATCTCTAGCACACTATATGGTCCCCTGAACCCGCCAGGAATGATCCCTGAGTGCAGAGCCAGGAGTAAGTCCTGAGCACTGCAGGATAGATAGGCAATAGTATCTAAGTATAGACATCAACACAAGTATATATCTAGAGATGTATACACATGTAGAGAGATCTATATAGAAATAAAAGTCATCTCTCCCATCCTTCACATCTTCCCTCTCATCTCTCTCATCTCCTCTCCTCTTCCCTTCCTCCTCTCCATCTCCATCCTCACTCTTTCCCAATCCTCCCTTTCCCTGCCTTCCCCTCTCTTACTTTTCCCATTTTCTTTCCTTTTCTCCATCTCTTTGCTTTCTTCTTTCAACTGATGACTAATAGACAGATGAACCTGTAACTGTAGTCATCTCTTTTGTTTTATCTGAAGGTAACAGCCAGCAATGCTCAGGGCTTCCTCTTGGCTCTGTGCTCAGGGATCACTTTAGGTGGGGCTCAGGGCACCGTATGGGATGCTCAGGATTGAACCCAGGTCGGCCATCTGCAAGGCAAGTGCTCTACCCACTGTACTAGCTTTCCAGCCTATTAATCTGTCTTAGATCACATTACCCTCAGATCCTAGGGCTGGAGCGATAGCAAGGGCTGGAGCGATAGCACAGCATAGAGCATTTGCCTTGTGCGCAGCCAGCCTGACTGAGCTGGGTTCGATTCCTCTGCCCCTCTCGGAGAACCTGGCAAGCTACCGAGAGTATCTCGCCCACACGGCAAAACCTGGCAAGTTACCCGTGACGTATTCGATATGCCAAACACAGTAACAACAAGTCTCAAAATGGAGACATTACTGGGCCCGCTCAAGTAAAATTGATGAACAACGGGAGGACAGTGACAGATATACAGACCTTCAGATCCCAGTGTCCTGTCCATGGAGCTGTAGCAACCTAGAGACATGCCTATGCCCTGCTCCAAAGCGTTGTGCCTGTAGAGCTCGTGCTTCCTGTTCTGGGAGTTGACCCAGGAGTACAGGGAGAAGATGAGAGGTACCCATGCCAGATGAGTCTGACAGTCATGATACTTTCTCAGCATCTTTCCAAGGCAAGTCTGGCATCAGAACCACTTCCCCTTTCACCAATCAGTGGTTCTGGAATCCAACCTCAGAGTCCCTGTTTTCTAAATAGGGCATAAGACGTTAGGGTCATTTCTTTTCTTGCAGGGTAACCCCACAACAGGCAGGGGAATCAAAATCAAGATCTTAGGTTGGTCTCTGCGCTGGATGCGAGTAATTTTTCTTTCAGTGCCCCAGTGCTAGTACTTTTCAGTGCATTGAGATTATGAGAATAAAAATGCAAAAAGGATGTTTAGATCAAGAATGGAGCAGCCCATTGGGGTAGCCTTGGGACACAGCCTTGACTCGCAGTGTCCCCTGTTGCCTAGTTTCCTTGCCCCCCACTCCAGCCTCCTGCCCTGGGTGCAGCCTTCTCCCACTGAGGTTTAGCTCTCAGACCACCATGGATGCTCACCCAACCTCCAGCCTGCAGTGATTCCTTGTTGCCTTTGTTTCCTTTGCTGTTATATTCAGTGCTAGAAATCCAGCACAGACTTTTGATTCTGTCAGTTTGAATGTACTTTTTCTTGGTAAGAGTTTAACAAGGACCTTGACCCTCTATTTGGGAAGAGGGGGGGGGGGGGGCTTCCAGCAGTGCTCATTGTGATTCTCTACCACCCCAACTAGGCAGTTCAGTCAAGTCCTGTGGTTTCAGGGCAGAGCTTCCCAGGGTTGCCCAGGATTGCTCTGCTGGTGCATGGGGAGCTCGAGGGTCAGAGTTGGAGGTGCTGTCAGGTGATGTGGTGATCCAGCTCAATTTCCCTGGCTCCTGTCCTCCCTCCCTCCCTCCCTCCGTCCCTCCCTCCCTCCCTCCCTCCGTCCCTCCCTCCCTCCCTCCCTCTTTTCTTTCTTTCTTTCTTTCTTTCTTTCTTTCTTTCTTTCTTTCCTTCCTTCCTTCCTTCTTTCTTTCTTTCTTTCTTTCTTTCTTTCTTTCTTTCTCTTTCTTTCTCTCTTTTTTCTCTCTCTTTCTCTCTCTCACTCTTGCTTGCTTACCTGGAACATAGTTTGCACTTATTGAATAAAGAACCTTCTTCCAATAGTGATAATCAGAACCAATTATCTGATTTCTTCTTAAGATCATACCCTGGATTCAACACCTGAAAGTCATTAGCTGAGCTAGTATTCACAGAAATCTTGTGAGAAAATATGTCCAAGCTGGGTTTAAAATGTAGAAAGTGTAGGTTTGGGAGTTATATGACTTTCCCAGTAGGCATGGTGAGATTCAGCCAACACTGGAGCCCATCCTTTACCAACAACCAAGTTCCTGACCCAGCAGCACTGGGACACTTGTTAAAACTAAAGGTTCTTTGAAACCAATCCAACCCACTGAATCAGAAACTGAGTTAGATCTTTAGGGATGAAGGTTGTTGGGGCGGGAGGTTTTGTCTCATCCAGTGGTACTTGGGTTGTTCCTGTCTCTATGTTTAGGAGCTATTCCTGGTGGTACTCGGGGACCAGGGACCATGCACAGTGTCTGTGATCAAATCTTGGGTCAGTGCTTTGAAGTCTTTGAGCGTCACCTAATTTTAAGAACCATTATTCTAGTCTATGCTGGGATGATTCTCAAATATGACTGTTTGTTAGCATCTCCTGGAGAACTTTTTAAACTCATAATGTGCAGGTGGAGCCTCCAACCAATAAACTAGCTGTGGTGGGGGTGGGGACCAACGTAGACTCAGCATTTATTAACTTACTTCAGTTATACCTAAATTACAGGAAGGGGAAGAACCATGTGCATTTCTCTTCTCACTGTGAATGCTCTTTGGTCCAGGCAGTGCGCTCTAAACTGCACAGTGCAGACGGAGCACCCGGAAACCTCGAGCAACTATTCTGGTTTCAGACGGCACCAAAGACTCTGCTCTTATTCAGCCGGGGCTGTGTCTGCTTCCTATCCAGAAAGCAAACTTGAAGTCCCAGGTTTTCCAGTCTGGATGCTGGCCAGTGTGGCAGCCGCTAGTCATGTTTGATTCCGTTTAGATAAATCAGAATAGCTGGGGTTTTGATCTGGAGAGATAGCTCAATGGGCTGTATGCAGAGGCCCAGGTTTGATCCTTGGCCTTTATGGTCTCCTGAGAACCACTGGGAGTGAATCTGATGGAGCACTGAGCTGGTTGTAGGCCCTACGCATCACTGGTCTGCCTCTCACCCTCCAAAAAGGGAGAAAAGAAAAGAAAAAGCCCTTTAGCTTTCCAGACATAGCAGTGACATTTCAAGTCCTCAGTATCCCATGAGACTGGTGTTGGACAAATATGTAACATTTCTGCCACCATAGAAAGTCCTGTTGGGACTTGCTCCTGTACTCCTCCAGAATAGATTTTTTTTTGTTATTTTGGTTTTTTTTTGGTTTGGGGCAACGCCTGGTACTGCTCAGGGCTTGCTCCTGGCTCTGCACTCCTGGACCACCCCTGGCAGGGCTCATGGGGTGCCAGGGATCAAACTCGGGTTGGCTGTGTGCAAGGCAATCCCTGCTACTGTAGTATTGCTCTCTCCGCCCCCACCCCACACCCCAGAATGGGATTCTCGTGATAGAAAGCACTGAGATATCGCATCTTTTACATTTCTGAGTCAGATTCTGGAATACAGCAAAAGCTCAACACATCTTTATTGTAGCGGCGTGTTTTGTAAAAGGATAAAAGTTAAACATTTAAAAGAAATCAACATAGATGATTAGATGTGAACCTAATCCTTTCTGGCAACATTACTGCACTGTGAGAACCAGACCTCCCCACCACCCGAGCCCAAATCGAATAAAATGAACTTCAGGCCTCAATAGGAACACCAGGCCCTGACTGGGCTATAGCGACTTCCCCAGGATCTGCAGCGGAAGAGACTCTGAAAGGAAAGTTCTCTGCCGCCCCCTACAGGACAATGCTGGAGTTGCTGTAAGAGCAGGAGGGACTGGAGATACATGGGCTGGGTCTCCAAATGGGCATTTTGTGTCAGCAGAGGACAGGTAAGGGATAAGCTCAGTTTGCATCCCCCAAAGGCATCTGATTGCTGGACTGGTCTCCAACACATTGACCTTGAGTCCCCCTTGTCTTCACCCTCCAGGGATGCCCAAGATCTGGCTCTGAGAGTCATCTGCTTTATAACCCGAGGCAGCTGGGCCATCAGTACTTATGTCTGGATATGTCTGAAAGCCAAAAGCCGGACCTTCAGCTAGGGCATCTGAATATTCCTAAAGCTGAAATCTCAGTCTAAACTTTCAGTAGTCTGTGGTTTTACTTGAAATCATTGTGAAACTAATAAGCGTGGTTTCCCTTCTAAAGGTAGGGAAAACAGAAAGAGAATTGTTTCTATAATGGAAGCAAATTTAGGCTGTGTTCCTACAGTGAGTGTACGTGTCCAGTGTGTGCACATGCACAATATATAATCATCTCAGGTACCTAAGCAGCCTATGGGACAGGTGTCATACTTTGCCCTGTTTTGCAGATGGGCAAACAGAAGTCGCGAAAAGTTCAGTGAATTTCTGAGAGTTATGTAGTAAGTAAAGGTCAGAGCCAGGCTTTAGACCAAGTCTGTCCTCAAGAACCATGCTCTCTGGCTCAATATGGAGTCAATTATCCAGCTGGAATAGCTACACATTAGAGATTGTGCTCATTCTCCAGCTCTGATAGCCAAACTACTACTGCTGCTGCTGCTACTACTACTACTACTACTACTACTACTACTACTACTACTACATCATCATCATCATCTTCTTCTTCTTCTTCTTCTTCTTCTCCTCCTCCTCCTCCTCCTCCTCCTCCTCCTCCTCCTCCTCCGTCTCCTTCTCCTCCCCCTCCCCTCCCCTCCTCCTTCTCCTCCTCCTTCTCCTCCTCCTCCTCCTCCTCCTCCTTCTCCTTCTTCTTCTGAAATGGAAGGGAACTTGGAAATATTTATGAAGGGAAATTGATACTGGTGGTGGGATTGATGCTGCAATATTGTATGTATGTCTAAAAATCAACTATGAATAACTTTACAAATCACAGTGCTTTAATAAAAGTTTAGATATTCTTCCTTTTATGTTAACTAGCACATCTTAGTTTGTGGTTGCTTCGTTTGCAGTATGGTATCATATTGTATCATGCATCTGATTGATGCAAATTTATAAAATATAGCTGAAAAAAAAGCCAAACCTAACTTAGTGGGTTGTTCATTTGGATCAAATAGCAAGACTTTCTCCTTACTCCAGGCCCTGACAAAAGACTAACTACAGAGAGAATGTTGTGGTGTCCTTAAAAGGAAAAATAATGTTGCAAATAAGTTCAGATATTTTCTAAAAACTCATTCATTTCAAAAATGGTGGGGGCAGGTTCCTGAGCAGTGTTCAGGGGGCTCGGAGGCCGCTCCTGGCAATGACGGCACCTGGGCCAGTGGTTCAGTGCTGCGGCTGCTTGCTCTGAAGTGCCTGGACCATTGGGGCCAGTTAGTGGTGTTTGGGGCTCCAGGGCTACACCACCGATGTTCAGAAGGCCCCGCGGTGCTAGGGATCTACTGTGCCAGGCCTGAATCCATGCCATGTAACCCAGGGATCTACTGCACCAGGTACCTGGATCCATGCTGTGTAACCTAAGGGATTTTTGCACCTGGGCTGGATGCATGCCTTGTAGCTTTGTAATGCTGTACTATCTCTCTGGTCTCCAAACAACTCTTTTTTTTCAGATTTGATTTTTTCCACTTAAAAAAATATGGCTCCTCTACCACCTGTGTGTGATAGAAATTTTGATGGTGATCTATCAACTCAGTAAATAGATCAAGAACAATGGTTCAAAGTGCTTAAGTGATGTTCTCATAAACTTTTTAGAGCTTATTAGAAATACAGTCAACTGAAGAATCCATAAACCTTAAATTTTGTTCCATTTTCCTCTTCCAAGCTTTGTAGTTTATTCTACACAAGTAGCCAACTAAATAAAAAGAATTCATATTACCACTGCTGGTCCATCTTGATGAGCTATGGGCCCTATTCTTAGCTCTACATTAATTTTGGTGGCTGTGGGGTTGGGGGTGGGGATGGCAGCTGGGGCTCAATAGCACCATGCCTCTTGGGGAAAGCATTAAGACTGCATTGTGGCTGCAAGTGGTGAGAGAAATGAGCTCCTTAGGCTCCGTGTCTGTGAGAGGAACCCGAAGAAAGCCACCCCAGCCAAGCAGAAAACATCTCAAAGTTGAGATGCTTTTTCAGGGAGCTGATTGCTTTTCCGGTAGCTGCTGCAGCTGACTCTGCTTTTAAGAAAAATGATTCCCTCTAAGAGACTTCCACTTGTGTTCCCTCACTATTGCCTTGTCTGGCTGAGCTTTAACTAAGCTGCCCTCTGTAGGTAGCGCTTCTCAGTCCTCATTGACTTGCAAAGTTCTGTTCCAGGCCAAATTGAGACTAACTTCTTCAAATGAATGTCTTCAAGGAGCATGTTCAGCCATAAGTTCTATATTGCCAAAGCCTAGCCGGCAGGCAATACTTCATCTGGGAGTTATTGGAACAGACTTCTCAATAACCTAAACCTCCGGGACTAGACGTATATTTACCTTTGCATCATCTTCAAGAAAGAGATGCCATGATTCTCTCTATGAGACCAGGGCCATGATGAATTGGCCGGGCTGGCAGATCTGGCGGGGAGAAAGTGAACACCAGGAAGGCACCCCTTACTCAAGTGAACACCTATTGTGCCAGCTGTCATTACCAAAAGTGTCCCCACAGAGTGGGAAAACAGATCTGGCCTTCTCATTTAGGAGCAGGAGAGATTGTAGAGACTGTAAGCCACTTCGCGGCCGCGCGACATCCTATTATGACATCTTATTATCTCATTCCTACCTTGGACAAACTGGCAGGCTACCAAATGTAGCCTGCCCACACAGCAGAGTCCGGCAAACTCCCCGTGGCGTACCCAATATGCCAAATACCAGTAAAAATGATGGGTCTCATTCTCCTAAAGAGCCTTGAATATAATCTAAGGGCTAGGATGAAGGAGACGTTACTGGGGCCTGCTCGAGGCAATCGACGATTAATAGGATGATTTGTGATTGTGATTTGATTGTGTAAGCCACTTGCCTTGACTGTGCCCAACCTGGGTTCAATCCCCAGTACCCCGGAGGATCCCCTGAACCCCCCGGAGTGATCCCGGGGTGCAGAGCCAGGAGGAAGCCCCTGAACACTGTCAAGTGTGACCCAGAACCCAAACACAAAAAAAGATGTGCTGGTTTAATTGAGTGGGTTTTTGATAAGGTAAAATAATAGCTACAGAGGCATGCATAGGAAAATCAGGGGGAGGAAGTTGGCCAGCCCAGATCAAAGCAGATAACATTTATTTTAAAAGGAAGCAGGTTCTTCCTTGTGCAGTGCTACTAAGGCATATTCTACAGGTCAGCTACTCAGCTAAGGCCTCATTTGAAATTCTGTCCTATCCTTTAGCCACTTTGGTGAGTGGAGCTGAGGAATTTGGTTCAGTAGATTATCCAAGTGACTCTTGGATAATTTGTATGCTAATGTATACAGTAGATAAACCTAACATAGTATTGTGGATTATAACTTGCTTGGCATGATCATACAATAACTTGGGGAACTTTGTTTTTTCCCTTTTTAAGAAGAGTTTTATTTTAGTCATTGTAATTTACATCACTTATGAAGCTTTGAAACTTCCTCTTAGCTAGACTACATTATGTGTCAGGTATGTCAGAATTGCTAGGGCAGAATTTAGCCACCAGAGTGCCGTAAAGTTGCTTTTATAGTTAGTAATTCCAATGAGCATCCAGGGTAGCTCACAAATTAGGAACACCTGAATACCTGAGGAATTTCAAGAAATAAAAACAAAAAAAATTTCAATACTTCCCACATCTCTTGCATCAGACACCCAGATTATTGCTTTGGGACATGAACCGAACATTCCAAATTCTAGTGGCTATATTGCTATTTTCTAGAGATTTAGCACACTGTAGTTGGTATCAAATTCTCTTGAAAGAAAGTAGAAACAGATTTCTAGGGCCCTCACCCAGTTTCAGATTCTGGGCATGTGAGATGGAGTTCGAGATTTGCCTCATAAGTTCCCAGGTGATGGCCAATCCTGCGGGAGGCTGAATTTGAATGTTGGTGGTGATGGCCATGCGAGCTCCCAAGAGTCTCAAAAGTAAACTTTGCTAATTTTGTGAACTTTGTTGATATAAACCCTTTGTCAGTAAGTTTTTGAAATTCAAGTGTGAATCATTTACATCTTGAGATACACTCTGCAAATTATATTCTATATTATAATTTCACCTTTAACACAAGAGTCCCATTGAGAAAAATTTCTGATCTTGCTAAAGAATTCCCTCCAAGAGTAGTACAGTGAGTTATAAGTTAAGGGTGAGGTCTAGTGTGTATTAGTCATTAATACTTTCTCCAGAGTGCTTTGTGTTTATACCTCTTGCTAAACCCTTTGGAAAGTGTTGACTCATTAAATGGTATGTTGGAGATTGGAGATTTAGAATGGAGAGGGAAGGAGGAAGGTCATAGACCTCCAACTTATTCTTTTCTTAATCAGGCACCGTGATTTACAAGGTTGTTCCTAATAGAGTTTCAGGCATACAGTGTTCCAATAACCAATTCCACCACCAGTGTTAACTTCTCTCTACCAATGTCCCTGTTTTGCCTACCATCCCTCAGCCTGTCTCCTGGTTTCCCTACCATCCCCCAGCCTATATCTTGTTAAAGACACAATTTTAAAGTTTTATTATTGTATTTTGGGTCCCAGGTTTACAATAGTGAATCTGCTGTGCCTTGAATATTTACAGTTACCATAAACCACGTTTCTGTGTCACGGATGTCCAGGGTTCTGCCCCCTGCCCTGATTAATACCTGTCTACCTCTTTTTACTTGCCTCATCCACCTCTCTCATTCCCTGACCTTCTTATTTTTATAACCTAGGGCCAGGAGTCCCTCCCCCCATACATTGCTTCTGTATAGTACAGATAAATGAGTTTATCTGGCATTTTCTTTCCTTCCTTGAATCTGACCTCTTCCCTAATCCTGTGCATAGTCCCTTAGTTCCTTCCCTCCTGCAGGGAAGGAACTCCTTTACACTCCCAGGATTATTTTCACAAACCTTCCTTGCTGCTCTACCTGGAGATGCTGAGATGCCTCTGCCTGGTCCTATATGATTATCACTACAGCCTGCTCGAATCTATATGATTATCCTATATATTACATGATGATCACTACAGCCTGCTTGGATCGGGGCTGAGCATCCTCCATCCAGATCCTCCAAATTCCAGTAGGCAGGGGTCACACCCACCAACTGGCCCCCTGGCGCCGTGTAATCCCATCAACGGCCAAGACTCAGAGACTATAAAACCCAGCTCCTGGAAGTGCGCAGCTGCATTCGCGGCTGCGCGACATCTTTTTATCTCATTCCTACTTTGGACAAACTGGCAGGCTACCGAATGTAACCTGCCCATGCGGCAGAGTCTGGCAAACTCCACGTGGCATACTCAATATGCCAAACACCAGTAACAATGATGGGTCTCATTCTCCTAACCCTGAAAGAGTCTTGAATATGGCACTTTTTTAAAAAAAAATCTCAGGGCTAGGATGAAGGAGACGTTACTGGGGTCTGCTCGAGGCAATCGACGAACAACAGGATGGTCGTGATCGTGATCGTGATTATCACTACATTTAACTTCTCTCCTCAAGGATGAAAATGATGAAATTTCAAATCTGGCTTTGCAAAAGGCACCATTAACTTGCTCATTCCTGGGTAGTCACCCAACTCCCTTCAGGCCAGACTGAGACACAGCGAAGTCTTCCTCTTGGAAAATCCCACAGTATGCGTCCTTTCTGTTCTGTCTTTCCCCCTGTCTAGCCAGGTGCTCTGCCCCTCTCTGAGGAGTTCTGCCCCTATTATTCATAATCGTGGTAGTTCTCCTTCCAAAGTTGCACACCTCTTTACTCATATGAATTCAACTAGCTATAATCCTGAGTACTAAAATCACTGTCATCTAAATCAGCATTCTCAGTCACCATGGACTGATACTGGTCCATGGGTATAGAAAGGTGGTAAACCACTGGTCGACCTTCTTGGTTAGAGCTGCCCATCAGTGATTTGTTCTGCAGGGTGCCAATTTGTAGGTGTGGAGAGGCTGAAAAACACTTGATCAAGCTCATTAATGGGTAATATTCTGGTATTGACTGTGTTTTTTATAATATGTTCTGATATGGGATCATCAACTTGATCAGGAGCTGGCAGCAATTTTTATAAATAAGGTTTTATTAGAACACAATCATGTCCATAAATGAACCATCGTGCATTGATAACCAATCCACAATGCTTATTATACTTACTGCCTGTCTCTTCACATAGTTTGTGATCTGATCCCTGATTTGGGCTAGCAGACCCTTTAAGTATTCTTTTGCATTTCCCTATATGCCTGGCAGAGTGTTTTGCACATGTAGTAAAATTAGTACTACACATTAGCATTTAGTACTACTCTGTTTTTAGTAAACAGGACATGAAATCTCCTCTGAAATTAGTTAAAAATGTATTAGTAATGAAACAAAAATCTTATCTGTTGTTGTTATTAATATAGCCTGCACGTATTACGTGGCAAACTCTTTGTATACCAATCTCATTTTATCCTGCCTTTTTGGAGAGGTGGGAAGAGGTGGGAAAGGAGAATATACCCAGCTGTGCTTGGGGCTTACTCTGGCTCTGCATTCAGGGATCTCTCCTGGCAGGGCTCAGGGGACCATGTGTGGTGCCAGGGATAAACCTGGGTCAGCCGTGTGCAAGGCCAATACTTTACCCACTATTCTCTCTTTCAGGTCGTCATTTAATCCTCTTACTATCCCAGTAAAGATAGAAGAAGCTGGAATTTATTGAATGGTCTCATTACCTGTGAGATTTCAGTAAATGGCAGAGCAAGGATTTGAGCATAGATGTTTATGACCTCGGAACAGTCTTACTCTGACAGGCACTTTCTGTTTCATACTAGCCCTTCTGCAAACATGAGAAAGACATCTTCCAAAACCCTGTGAGGGAGAGAGGGCAGGTAAAGCAACTTGCCTAGTTACAAAGGAGCCTGGGAGGAGGCAGGCAAAGAGAGCATCTGCTTATGTTTTGTTCCCGAAGTTGAGTCAGCTGCTGAACCTTCATCGAGTCCCTGGCTGAGAAATCCTACCGAGCCTTGCCTTCACTCTCATTATTATCATCTTTGTGTATTCACGCACTCAGCAAATCTCAGAGGATATGACATGTGGTGGTTGCTGGGCTGAGTTTGGAACTTAAACTGTGAATAAGGTCTCCCCCCCCCCCCCCCTTCTGTGGGGAAGAAAGTTTATAAACCCCAGGACGCAAACTCAGATGTTTACAGGGGAAGGAAGACAGCAAATGAATGAGTCACCAGGTAAAGACTGTCTGGTTGTCTAGCTGGAGCTCTGGCAACCTCTCAGAAGGGTAGTTCTTGATTTTCTTTGACTGGTTCTTGCTCAATTGACACTTTTACTGCCCACTAGTATTTTCTTCTGCATTTCCCCTCCATTTTTTTCCTCCTCCCATCTTCTCTTTTCCTCTTTTTCTGGATTAATCATTTTGGTGACTTGCCCTTTGGAAACTGGGATTGTAGCATTATTTTTTCTACCTGGGACACAGGGGATTCTGGGGTCATCTCTATAGGTCATCTCTATAGGCTATCTTAGACTTTTCCTTTTTAGCACATCTGTTATCCATACTCATTACTAAGCTCTAACTTGGCCTTTGCCACCAGCAATGAACCAAGTTACAGCATATTAACAAATAAAGATGATTAATGTGCTAGGTGAATGATCCGTAACTTAAAGCACCAACATATAAATGATTACAACTTGAATTTGCAAACAGGTTTACAAATTCTTTTTTCTGGGGCTGGAGCGATAGCACAGCGGTAGGGCGTTTGCCTTGCACGCAGCCAACATGGTCGACCCAAGTTCGATTCCTCCGCCCCTCTCGGAGAGCCCGGCAAGCTACCGAGAGTATCTCGCCCACATGGCAGAGCCTGGCAAGCTCCCCATGACGTATTTGATATACCAAACACAGTAACAACAAAGTCTCCAATGGAGACGTTACTGGGCCCGCTCGAGCAAATCGATGATCAACGGGAGGGCCTTTACTTTTACTTTAACTTTTTATAGTATCTAGGGCAAAGTGCTTGTTGTCTGAGGACTTATTTCTTTTTCTTTTTTTAAAATTTATTATGTTGTTACTGTGTTTGGCATATCGAATACTCTCGGTAGCTTGCCGGGCTCTCCGAGAGGGGCGGAGGAATCGAACTCGGGTTAGCCATGTTGGCCGCTTCTAAGGCGAACGCCCTACCGCTGTGCTATCGCTCCAGTAGACAATGGCTTTTGCTTCCCACCCTTTAGTAAAAGGACTTGTGTTCTGATGAAAGGAATTAGTCAAGCACTGTTAGAAGCACCAGGGACCCTTTTCAAACACCCATCCCCCTTTTCCCCCACTGACCAGTCCCATATGTCTGCCCTCTTCCTTGAGCCCTCAGAGGTCAGCCCTTGCCCACTAACCCTACCTAACCCCAGCCCACCACCCATTTAGCTCTATTGCCTTTTCCAAGCCTCTGTGCTGCACAGTTTTGTTGCGCGATTCTGCCATCTAGCGGGAGTAAGAAAGAAAACTATAGGCTGTTCTCAGATTTCTCTTTTGGAATCCTTGGTTAACTGACTGTGGCTGAAATTAGACCCTAAGTTTGTGACTTTTAGATGCTAACATGTCCCTTAAAGGGTCCCTAGATTATGTGAGAAAACACGGACATGAAAAAGGCTAGGACAATGCCGAGGTTTTTGAAAAGTATGCCTAGACCTCAGCTAGCATGCACACTAAGTTCTCTTTGAAAACTCAAATCTCAGTGGATTTGCACTGTAGATTGATGGGGGGTGTTCTAACCTGACTCCAGAGTGAAGGTGTTATCTGTATAGAGGAAATGAAGGCCAACTTTAATTATTTACACAATCATTTTATTTATTTATTTATTTTTATAATTTATTTCTTTATTGAATCACTGTGGGAAAAGTTACAGAGCTTTCTAGTTTAGGTCTCAGTCATGTAAATATCAAACACATTTCCCTTTACCAATACTTATTTTTAACCGTGAACCCCAATAGAACCCCACCTCCCACCCCTCCCAATTCCTGTGAGGCAGATGAGTTCTAGTTAATACTCTATCTACTTTGATACACAATCATTTTACACGCAGACAAATATTTTTCTTTTGTCTTTTGACTAAATTGGTTTTGGATTTGTGAGAAATAGTGAAGAATTTTTTTGAAATTAATTTTATTGAATCACCGTGAGTTAGTTATAAACCTTCATGTTTGGGTTACAATCACACAATGATCAAACACCCATCCCTCCATCAGTGCACATCCCCTACCACCAATATCCCTGGTATAACCCCCCCTTTCCCACCCTCCCTCTGTCTCCATGCAGATATGATTCTCCATAATCTCTCTCTACTTTTGGGCATTATGGTTTGCAATACAAACCCTGAGAGGTTATCATGTTTGGTCCTTTATCTACTTTCTGCACACATCTCCCATCCCAACCAGTTCCTCCAGCCATCTTTTTCTTAGTAATCCCTAAAAATAGTGAAGAAATTTTTGGCACATCAGGCTGTCCACTTTGTAAAATGAAAGAAGGCACAACTTCTGAATAGGAATGTTCCTCAAACCTACGCATAAATAGGAACCTTCTGAGTGGGATCATGCTGTGCGTGCCCCAGATAGCCAGTGGCATGTGAACCAGAACTACCGCACTTTTGTGAGAATATACTGTTTCAATGTGATAGGCATTGCCCTTTCAGCCTCTCCTCCTGGGAGCTGAGCAAACGTTATCATCACCTGCCTTTGGCTGCATTCCCAAAGATCTCTCGCATGGGAGTTAATCGAGTTCTTCATATGCTAGGCTTTCAGCTGCCTAGAGACAGCATATGAAAAGAGCCCCCGAAAAATAGCGAATATTTTTAATCTTGAGTTCAAATCACTTTTAGGGATGACACAGCCCTTTTTTTCCCTCTTATGACATTTCTGTCATTTCCTTTGATTCGCTGGCTGGACTTTATTTTTGGTAATGTTGAAAAACTGTATTTGATAAAGTTGAAAGAAACAGAAAGGGAGAGCTATAGCAAGGACAATAGAATGCAGCATGCCTCATGCCAAGTGAAAATTTTAAAATTTTCAAAGAGGACATACATTCAACTGGCCGGCACTGCTATTTCCAGGCTTAGGGTTATTCACTAGAGTTCTAGAAGCATCTCTGTGGGCCAGGGAGTACTCTTAGGTTTTAGAGGTCTTTCTCTTCCATAAGCTTTAAAAAGTGACCAGTAACATGTTTATGTGTGCTTGCTGAGAAAGTAGCAAGGATGTGATTTGCATATATTTGATCTTTTTGAAAATAGATACCCATATTGAAGTTGCAGTTTATTTTATTTTAATTTTCTTTATTTTCTTCTGATTTGTAAACAATACCCAGCTGTGCTCAGGACTCATTCTGGGCCCTGCCTTCAGGAATCACTCCTGACGGTGCTCAGGGGACCCTCTGGAGTGCTGAGAAATTAAGTCCGGTTGGCCTACTGCAAGGCAAGTGCCCTACTCACTTTACTATTGCTCCAGTTCTGAAGTTGCTGTTTAAATATGTGTGGCCTGGGGAGATAGCTTCTAGGGTCTCCTGATTTCCGTGCTCAACACCCTGAGTTTGGTCCCCAGCCCTGTATGCTTCCACAAACACCACCTTGTACATCTCTGGAAGCCCCTAGCTTTGCTGAGCCTCCTTATTGCTCCAGCAGTTGAACATTCTGAGCCAACTGTTCCAGGAGCAGCACCCACATGCCCTCAGCTCTGCCTAGGAACCCTCCTCTCAATTTTTTAATTAATGGAAAGAGAATCATCATGATTCTTCACTCTATAGGACAGTTTATGAAGCCAAGCCATCTCCTTTCTGCCTGTGTGTGTTCAGCCTGGCTACCCTTTATACTGAAGACCTTGAACAGACCTTGGCTGAAACCCCAAGGTATCCTCTCTGTTCACTGTCAGCAGTGATCTGTGGAACGGTTGGCGTGGGCTGTGTTGCCTCGGGCAGAGTTCGTGTGTCATTCAGGGAAAAATGCATCTGACTGCAGAGAGTGAAGAAGACAGCCTTATGTCCACGGAAATAAGTGACTGAAAAAGCCAGATGGAGGCCAGCTTCCAGGACATGAGGAATTGCAGAGAGCAGAATGGGAAGGGCTGAGGAACAGGGTGTCTATTTTACTTAGGAGAAAGCAGAGACCTAGAATACCAAGGAATTCACTGGCGTTTCTTCAATCGATGAATTAATGCTGTCACGTACTTAGCAGTCATGCCTCAGGTTTGGGGTTCTGGTTTTATAGCGAGGGTGCCTATCAGATAGGGGGCAGAAACTTGCTACAACCAACCTAGAAGAGAAATTTTGTTGAGAATCAAGAATCTGGGGTGAAAAGAGAGAATATGGAGAAAGGAGAATAACCTTAGCACTCTGCAGTTGGGCAGAGAGTTGGGTCCCGAGCCCGTGAGTCATGTGCTGAGAAGGGAGCCCTTGTCCATTTGTGGCACCCATCAGTTACTTCCAAACCCATTCGTTTAATCTCAGGATCCAGATCTAATCTTTGATTCCCATCATACAGCACTGTGTACACTGTGTATCCTCGCAACCTGACAAATCATTGCACACCATATAAATATCTACTCAGTAAATATCCACTGAGTGAAGAATGGAATGAATGACAAAATGATGAGTGTTATTCAATGGCCTTCATAGCCAGAAAGCAGATAGGCAGCATGGGAAAGAATGGGCATGCTGTATTTTAGTTATCCGTGGGCCCAGAAATGTAAAGTCCGCCAATCTTCACAGTCCATAAAATTTTACTGAGATGCTATTTAAAAAAAAATTATTAGTGAAACACCATGAGGTACAATTGTAGACTTACAAATTTTTGTGCTTGGGTTTCAGTTATACAATGATCAAGTACCCATCCCTCCACCAGTGCCCATTTTCCACCATCACGGGTCTCAGTATCCCTCCCACCCCCCATTCCTCCTATCCCACCCTGCCTCTGTGGCAGGGCATTCCCTTTTGTTCTCTCTCTCCTTTTGGGCGTTGTGGTTTGCAAAAGAGGCATTGAGTGGCAATCATGTTTGGTCTATAGTCTACTTTCATCATGCTTCTCCCATCCTGGGAGCATCCTCCCAACACCCTTTATTTGGTGCTCCCTTCTCTATCTGTAACAGGTAGGGGCTGGAGCGATAGCACAGCGGTAGGGCGTTCGCCTTACAAGCGGCCAACATGGCCGACCCGAGTTCGATTCCTCTGCCCCTCTCGGAGAGCCCGGCAAGCTACCGAGAGTATTCGATATGCCAAACACAGTAACAACAAAGTCTCCAATGGAGACGTTACTGGGCCCGCTCGAGCAAATCGACAATCAACGGGAGGGCCTTTACCTCTACCTTTTACCTTCTCTATCTGAGCTGCCTTTTCCCCTAGCATGTGTGGCTGGCCTCCAAGCCATAGAGCAAAATTCCTGGTACCAATCTCTGCCACTCTTGGGTGTTAGTCTCCTATTTTGTTACTTTATGTCCTCCAGATGAATGCAATCTTTCTATGTCTATCCCTCTCTTTCTGACTCATTTCGCTTAACCTGATACTTTCCATGTACTACCACTTGTATGTAAATTTTATGACTTCAACTTTTCTAACAGCTACATAGTACTCCATTGTGTAGATGTACCAAAGTTTCTTTAACCAGTCATCTGTTCTCGGGCACTCAGGTTTTTTCCAGATTCTGGCTATTGTAAAGAGTGCTGCAATGAACAAACAAGTGCAGATGTCACTTCGACTATACTTTTTTGCCTCTCTGGGATATATTCTCAGAAGTAGTATTGCTGGGTCAAATGGGAGCCCAATTTCTAATTTTTTGAGAATCATCCATACTGTTTCCCAAAAGGGCTGAACCAGTTGGCGTTCCCACCAGCAGCGAAGGAGGGTCCCTTTCTCGCCACATCCACACCAGCACTGGTGGTTGCTTTTGTTCTTTTGGATGTAGGCCAGTCTCTGTGGTGTGAAATGATATCTCATTGTTGTTTTGATCTGCCTCTCCCTGATGATTAATGATGTAGAGCATTTTCTGAGATGCTATTTTCAAAAAAGAAATGGTCTATGTGCCACACCTGACTGTGCGCAGGGCTTACCTCTTGCTCTGTGCTCAAGGAATCATTCCTGGCAGTGCTCAGGGACCAAATGGGATGCTGGGGATCAAACTTGGGTCAGCCACATGCAAGTTAAATGCCCCACCAGCTGTGCTATTGCTCCGGCCCATGAGGTGCTCTTTAATTTATTAAAAAAAATGTTGGGGCAGAAAAAAATAACAAAAATATATAGGGGCTGGAGCAGCAGTACGTGCGACTGACCTGGGTTCAATCCCTGGCACCACGTACGGTCCCCTGGGCACACCAGGAGTGATCCCTGAATGCGAGCCAGGAGTAAACCTTGAGCACCACATGGTATGACCTCCAAACAAAGTAAGTCAAAAAATGTAAACAGGGAGGATCTGAGAGATAAAACAAGTATTAAGGTACTTGCCTTGCAATCAGCCTCATTCTGGTTTGATCCCTAACATCATATATGATTCCTGGAGCACTGCCAGGAGTGATCCCTGAGCACTGTTGCATTTTACGTCCCCCATCCCCCCCCCCAAATGTAGACAAAAACATACTTAGCTTGTGAGCTAAGAAAAAGGTGAAGCCGGATTTGGCCTCCAGAGTGAAGCTAACCACCCCTGATACAAAGATAGGTTAATGGTTAGGATAAGTGTCATAGGATAAGTGTCATAAAATGTTTAGTTCATACCTCCATTCATCCAAGCAAGCATTTACTGAGCGCCTTGTCTGTTCCAGGTTCTGTGCCAGGTACTGGACTTGCAGAAGAAATAAGACCTGGTATCTCTTCTTAGGTGGTTTGACATCTCAATGAAGATGATAAGTCACAAATACATATCAAAGACGCAGGGAAGTGACCTCTGTCAGCACAGGGAGAATGCAGTCAGTTCTCAGGGTCAGCCGTGTTCACGGTCATAGGGCCACCTTCACCAGAGCCTGAAGGATGCACAAGAAGTGGCCAGGCACAGGCGAGGAAGGGGCCATGGGCAGAAAGGCTCAGAAACAGTTCCCTCCCTCCCTCCCTCCCTCCCTCCCTCCTTCCCTCCCTCTGTCTTGCTGTCTTGCCCTCCCTCTTTCCTTCTCTTTCTTTCTTTCTTTCTTTCTTTCTTTCTTTCTTTCTTTCTTTCTTTCTTTCTTTCTCTCTCTCTTTCTTCCTCCCTCCATCCCCCCTTCCTCTTTCTCCTTTCTTCCCTTCCTTCCTTCCTTTTTTCTTTTCTTTTTGTTTGCCTGTTTGGAGGCCACACCCGGAGATGTTCAGAACTTACTGCTGTCTCTGCACTCAGGAATTATTCCTGGTAGTGCTCAGGGCACCATATGAGGTTCTGAGGATTTCAAACTGGGTCTGCTACATGCAAGGCAAGCATCCTATCTGCTGTACTATCTCTCTGGCTCCAGCCGTTTCTTTAAAAATATATATATATTTTACCTTCCTGCTTCCCTCGGCCAGGTTGATGCTGTCATTGCCATGATGACTGGGATCTCATTGTTATTTGAGGTACACAGGTCACGCTCCTGCTAACCAGGGCTCCCTGTGCTGCTTTTATGCACGTGCTTACTGGCACAGTACTTGAATCTCTTCTGAGTTTCAGGATTTGCTGGGAACACCCCTATTTTGTGGCATTTATATGCACCTGGTTGTCTGTGTGTAGACAGAAATCTCGTGAGACAGCAGGCATCACAGACAGCAGAGCTACCGGGATAAATGTGGGACACAGAGATTTAAACTCGTGACTGCTTGCAAGGCAGGCTCTTCAAGGAGCTTCGCTGTTACACCAGGAACCTCAAAAGCAGCTTCATTTATGGGACCAAGAGAGAGCTGTGGTCAGGATAAAGCTTCAAGCAGCATGGGCAGGCAGAGTCTATCTCTACCAGGACAAGGAGTAGTTCACGGGGGATTTTGAGATGTCTGATCTTGTTAAGGTCCCTTGAAAATTGTACTCCTGTAGTCTGTAGGTAAGGTGTAAAAAGTGCCCACAGGAATAAATTAGGAAGAGGTTTGGTTGGAGAGGGAGAACCATTTGTGAGCACTTCAGAATCTGTGGAAAAATTCCCCACACTCACTAAAGCATTAAAATGAATTCCAGAAAGAGGGGAACATCAAGAGAAGTATTTTAGGTAGCTAGAGAGATGGTACAGTGGGTTAAGCTCATGCCTAGCACACGACTGACCCAGCTTTAATCCCTGGCAATCTGAGTCCTACCAGGAGTGATGACCCCTGAATACAACAGGGTGTGACCAAAAATGAGAGAGAGATACAGAGAGAGAGAGAGAGAGAGAGAGAGATTTTAGGGAGGATGGAAAAAACCCTAGAAAAAGTGGTATTTGGCTTGATTGTTTCCTCATTAATGGTACCATATTTCAAACAAAAAATAGTGACAGAGGACATGTTTTAAGAGAGGGTAGTTAAATATTTGGTGTTTCCTTCTTTGGTAATTTAAAAAGACTCCTCATGAGGTTTATTGCTGTATATATATATAAACCAAGAACAATTATTTCTGTACTTCTTTTGGGAAATGGGATTGGTATGACCAGTCTCTTGGCAGTCATCACAGTGATTAGTCACCAGCATAAAGAAAGATCATTATCTACAGCAGGTCAGATCTGGGAGGGATGAGTCAGGACTTTGTAGTAAATGAGGACCCAGAGTAATAATTAATTACGCAGTGAAGTTTAAAATTAATTGAGGGATTTGTAATCTACACCTTATAAACACTACAAGCACCTTTTAAAAGGTACCTTGTTTTTCGATTGGACAATCAATACAGATGGAGTAGTTCTTCCATAATCTCTAAGACAGTTTATCTGTCTAGGGCTCACTTTGTTAGTTTTCTCTCATTCTTTGTCCAGTGGACACTGTCCATTGATGCTGTCATTGCCATGATGACTGGGATTACTTCCTTTGAGAGTAGAGAGAAAGTAACAGAAAGAAAATGCTCCCAGATCCTCTTGTTGGACTTGGATCTCTGTCTTCATGCTGATCAGAAATTGAGATAACAAGATGTTATCTCTTGCTTCAGAATCAGAAAACAATAAAACTCCTTGTCTGTTTTATTTCCTGATGAAAGAAAGTGGTCCAGGAAAATATTAGTAAAAATAGAAGTAATGTGAGGTTAAGATCCTTAAAAGGTTTTGCGTAATGCTTTTCTTGTTGGCCTGTTTCTGGATTGTCTCAAGACAGGAATCTATTATACTGCAGTGAGGAGTTTCTTTCTCCATCACAGACAGTTTTGCAACCCTTCAGAATGCTTCTGGGGATTCCAGCGCAAATGGCCTTAAACAGGATCTTAATTGTCTGAGAGATTTTATTTGCTTATTAGAAATGATGGGTCCACAGCATTAGCTGCAAGGGGGAATAATTCCCTTAGCTGCAGTGAATGCTACAGTTCCTTGCTCCTAGGATTATAGTTCTTTTCACATAAAAGGATGCTTGGAACATGGCCACCCAGAGTGCCAATTTTAGGTGCTTTTTACTGGGCCTGAAGTAATAATAACTTCAGCAGAGTGAAAAAGGAAAGGCAGAGAGAGAGAGAGAGAAGAGAGGATTAGAGGATGTGATTTGAAATTAATAGAGGATTCATTCAGCAGATAATGTTTTGATCATAGCTCTGTGCTTGTCATGTGGGGTATACTGTGAAATGTAAGACACAATTTTAGCTTAGAGTAGCTTAATATAGTTATGGATATGGGAACTTAAAATACTTTGTCTATAATGTGGGTGTTTAAAGTCTTTGATTATTATATGTAACAGAGGCATAAATAATAATAACCTTAAAGAGTAAACACAAGAAGATGTTGATGTGCATTGAAATGTACACAAGATACGTTGGTTATAATTCATACCTTATCCCATGTATTGATTACATGAGATCCACAATTTATGCATGAACATAATTGAATTCAACTTAGCAGATAGTAATTGAATGATATGCCTGGCTATCCCAGATCAGTCATCAGGTTGGCACAATGTAGTAACCAATATTAAAACCAGTGGGGTAGACCAGTGAGTTCAAATGAAAAACCCTCTTTTTTGACCACTTTTCTTGAATAAATAAATATGAACATCAAGAAAATAGCTGTTATTTCCCTACCCCACTCTGCCCTTGAAGGCAAGGGCTGTGGTGTGAGCAGATGCTATTTTCATTAGTATGAGTACCAACCAAGCCAGTAGCTGACCATTCTGTGTAGGACAAAGAGCCTTGGTGGGACCTGGCCTCCTAGAAAAATAGGTTTCTAAGTCAAGAGCAGAATGGGACTTCCTGTGTGTATTTCATGGGGAAATGAAGGGAGACTTAAGTAATGAATTTTGAGAGTCCTACTTGAATGCTCGATTACACATTTGGAAGTAAGCTCGGTGCCAAGGGAGAAGACTCACTTAGGAAAGGAGTGGCCCAGATGACCAGCAGAAACCAGGGCCATGAACCCATTACCATTGTTGATAAGATACCACATTTATATGGATGTTCTATGAGGTGGAACTATTTTGTGAAATTCTGTGTATTCAGCATACTGGGAATGCATGTCATTGGTATGCTGATTTGGCAGAGGTAGACCAGAAGTCTGTGATGACTCCCAGGTCATACAACTAGAATGACTTTCTGGCCAGGACTGGAATGTAGAAGCTCTGCACCAGTTATAGCTCACTGATCCCTTGTTTTCAGTGCTCACTAGTTCATCTAGGACTACACTCATGTGGACTGAGTGGTATCTGGTTAAGAGTAACACGGGTGGCGCTGTTTACTGAAATGGAGCGGGAACTTTGCCTGTGTTTCCCAGACTTGGGACTTTGGACATTGAACTGAACCTTAAGGCAAGGATAGAGTTCAACCAAATGGGGCGGAGGGGGAACAGACAAGAGGATAACACTGAAAGGGGAAGGAATTCGCACACTGCTTTGGGGAGCCAACTGCGAAGATGATTTTAGAGTGGTTGCAGGAAGAGATGGCTCCGGAATCTGCAGTAGATATGAAAGGAACCAAAGGGGTTCCCCCCAGGGAGGACAGAAGGATGAATTCCTGAGGGAAGAGAGCTAAGATGGGAAATTCTTTTCTGTTATTTGTTATAGGAAGAAGTAACCTGGCTACCTCCAGCACAAGTTCCATAGATGACACAGATTTAATCAACTTAGCCATCTATCCACTTCTTTGAACTTCCTTTGACCTTCATTCATTTGTACCTTTTATGTTCCAAACATTTGAAATCTTAGCAACATGGCTAAAAGAAACCCTCAGCTTTTCATGAAATAATTCATAAAACTGGGCACAGGCTGGAGAGTGCATGTATGGGGAGGGAATTTCAGGACAGGACTGCGGGGCTAAGTTAGGAGGTGGGGTGCCCTGAGAACAGAACAGAGGAATAACAGTACGAGGGTCCTTCCAAAAGAAGGAAGAAAGACAAGGTCTTGGATAGAGTTAGAAGTTGGACTTCCTTGTCTACACAAATCACACTGGGGATTAGCGTTTGCAAATGAACACAGGTCTAGACATGAGGGGGCAACAGAAAGTGGGATACCTCATACTGAAGGAAGAGGGTGGTAATAGAGATGCAGAAAAAATTTTCCATGTCTGAACCATAAATAGGGCTATGGTCCAAGGGCACGTCTCCTCCCTTTAGGCAGGCCCTTGGCAAAATGGTTCTTTTCTGGGTCACTTTCTATTTGAAGCCCAGCACTAAGCTCATCTTTCTCATAAGCCTGACAGAACATATATATCTCAGGCTTGATGCCCGGTAATTTCAGAATGAAGAGAAAAGGCAGGATAGAAGAAAAGAAAGAATTGAGAGTATGGTGGTAGTCAATCTTTTTTTCATAAAACAACAACAAGAAATGAGGTATTTTTTAATAGCTGGCCTTCAAAAGCAATCCTCTAATGCCATTCTGGAGGCTGAGGACAAAATCAAAATGTAGTTGAGATCTTTTCAGACCTTGGGTGGTTTATGGCAGCATCTAAAATTGCTGGTAGAATTATGACCTTGTAATTCACAGCTGTGTCATATATTCTCTAGCAAACAGCGTGATTTATATACAAAGCCAGTTGCTGGGAAAGAATGGAGAAAAAACCCTTGCACAACAGAAAGTTTATGAAGTGGTGTTATTTTTATTGTATGATGTCTTTTGCATTGATAGGAGAGTGATGCTTCTGGTCAAGGTTACTGGCACAGTTCTTTCAGGGGGGTGGGGTATGGGAATGACTCATACAATTTCCACATTGATTGGCCGTGCTGCAGTGTCCAGAGTTTACTGTCTGCCCTCCATCCTTCCCCCAAAGAAAGCGGTCACCTTGAATACTTTCTTCCCTTGAGATTATGCCTGAGCATCAGCCAGAACTTGATAATAAATCTGAGTAAGAGTGGCCAGAGAGATAGCTCAAGGGTTTGTGCACATGTCTAGCTCATGCTAGAGGTCATGAGTTCCATCCCTGACACCCACACTCCCAGGACCACTGATATAGCTCTGGTGACCCCTGAAAACTGTCAGCTTGAGCAATAAGCCATCAAGTTGGCTCTGCTAGACTGAAAATTACCATGAGTGCTTCGGGATCCCACCCCACCCCAACACTACTGGAGGTGCCTCCTATAAAAACAAATAAACAAAACAAAATTTAAAAAAAAATCAAAAAAGCAACAGCATAAAAACTTGAGCAAGAAATTTTACTTCTGCTAGATATCCTTCCTCCCTAAGAAATGGAGCATAAATGGAATTTCTGCCACACTTTCTAAACCAGCCTGATTTGGTCCTGGTTATGGGGCATGAGCAAAGAAGGAGCCATGCAGGAGGAATATCAGATTCATACAAATTCACATTTGTGAGCAGTGGAGATACAGAGAGAAGGGAGCGCCCAGAACTCAGGCAAGAACAGTCCCAGATGTGAGGCCACAGACCCAGCTGTGCTTGAAGCTGGACCTGGACCTTTGCCTACCCAGTTGGCCCTCAACAACTCACCTAGGGAAGGGAACGAACTTGCTCTTGCTGCCTAAGGGGGATATGGAGGCTATGAAGATAAAAGGAGATGAATAATTCCTTTGTTCTAACCAGTGTCTGGGTCAGCTTTTCTCTTGCTCTCCCATTTCATTTCCCCTCATTCTTTGCATCCCTATTCCTTAAGGAGGCTCTTGAAGAGAGTGATCCACCTCAGTGATCTAACTTCTCTCCAAACCTGCTTTTCTTTGATTTGGTCTCATTTCTTTGTGTTTGTTTTATCTTATTTGGGGCCCTACTCCTGGCTCTGTGCTCAGGGATTACTCTGACAGGCTCAGAGGACCATATTGGCTGCCAGAGATTGAACTCTGGTAAGCCTTGTGCAAGGCAAGGTCTCTCCCCACTGTACCATTGCTCTGACCTCTGCTTTGGTCTCATTTCTGTCATTCTGGTTTTCCTCATTGTTTTCTCTGTGCCTTCTAGAAGTATGATCACTTGTTTACACCCTTCTTTTCTTTTGATCATACCCTTCGATCCTTCAATCCTTCAGTCCCCATCTGCCCTTGCCAACAGGGTACCAGAATTAATGAGAAGGAGCCATATTCTTGCTGGGCAGAAGGACCTTTCTGGTGGTGTTTGGACCTTGGTGAGCTGAGTCCAGGCTCACTGCAGTGGTCCCCAAGAGGAGTTGGGACATTTTTTCAGGAAAGACAGTGGGGCTGGGGGACACTCACTGCAGATGTGAATCACCATTAGGTACAGTTACAAACTTATGAACTTTCATGTTTGCATTATAGTCACACAATGATCATTTACCCGTCCCTCCACCAGTGCCCATTCTCCGCTACCAGTGTTCCCAGCATCCCTCCCACCACCCCCAAATCATCTCCTACCACCGCACCCCACCTCTGTGGCAGGGCATTTCCTTTTGGTCTCTCTCCTTTTGGGTGTTGTGGTTTGCAGTAGAGGTATTGAGCGGCCATCGTGTTTGGTCTATAGTCTACTTTCAGCATGTATCTTTCAATCTGAATGGATCCTCCCAACATCCTTTACTTGGTGTTCCCTTCTCTGTCTGAGCTGCCTTTTCCCCCAGTATGTGAGGCCGGTTTCCAAGCCCTGGAGCAGATCTTCTGGTCCTTATCTCTACTACTCTTGGGTGTTAGTTTCCCATTCCATTACTTTATATTCTAGAGATGAGTGCAATCTTTCTATGCCTGCCCCTCTCTTTCTGACTCATTTCACTTAACATGATACTTTCCATGTTGATCCACTTATATGCAAATTTCATGACTTCATCTTTTCTAACAGCTGCATAGTATTCCATTGTGTAGATGTACCAAAGTTTCTTTAACAAGTCATCTGTTCCTGGGCACTCAGGTTTTTTCCAGATTTTGGCTACTGTAAACAGTGCTGCAATGAACATACAAGTGCAGATGTCACTTCTACTATGTTTTTTTTTTTGCCTCTCCAGGATATATTCCCAGGAATGGTATTGCTGGGTCAAATGGGAGCTCAATTTCTAATTTTTTGAGAATGATCCATACTGTTTTCCAAAAGGGCTGAACCAGTCAGCATTCCCACCAGCAGTGAAGGAGAGTCCCTCTTTCCCCACATGCACGCCAATACCAGTTGTTTTTGTTCTTTTTGGGATTCACAGAAGAACTTTACTCACCTCAAATTTTTGGTTGGTACATTGAATTTTAGAAGCCATAATTAATTATGCATATATTCCTTCCCTCTGCCAGTACCTTCATGTGTGCAGAGAGTGGTCTCAGCATGGTGGTGGCTGGTCCTGGAGGTCTTCGGCTGCCGGAGCCCTGGTCGGGGCGGGGAGGAAAGCTCAACCCGCTCCCCTCCAAGGGGCTCCGGCGAGGAGCCAGGCGCAGGGGCAGAAGACTTCCGGCCGCGCGACATCTTATCAGGACATCTTTTTATGACATCTTATTATCTCATTCCTACTTTGGACAAACTTGCAGGCTATCAAATGTAGCCTGCCCACAGGTCAGAGTCTGGCAAACTCCCCGTGGCATACCAAATGTGCCAAATACCAGTAACAATGATGGGTCTCATTCTCCTAAAGAGCCTTGAATATAACCTCAGGGCCAGGATGAAGGAGACGTTACTGGGGCCTGCTCGAGGCAATCGACGAATAACAGGATGATGAAATGAAAAAAAAAAAGAATATTCCTTCCAATATTGGCTCTTATGTTTATTCCCCCACAAAAAGAATTTTATTCTGTGGGGTGAGTAAAAGAAATCTGGACATCTTAATTATATATTTTCAAAGTCATTCTTTTAGAATTTTTAAAATGACACATTGCCACTTTGAAGAAATGAAAGCAACAGAAAATACAAACCCAAACACAAAACATGAAAATCTTGTTCCCTGGATGAAGATCGGTTTCAAATGCTTTCCCTGTCCTAGATAAATCAATGTTAGAGAAACCAAAATGTACACAAAATGAATTCACACATGCTGGCTTAAAAATAAAAATGTTCAGTACAAATTTACTGGAACATAGGAAGGGAAAAATGAAGTGCAATGAAGGAATTGCTAAATGCTGGTAACTTTGGGTTCCTCAGACATGATTATGAGAAGGCACGATTATGAGAAAGCAATTAGAGAAATCTGTGAACATAATTGGGAAGAGTGAGGAGATAGAGTCATGTTTTCTTTGAACTCTGTTTCTTAACTCGATGTCATACAGGATGAACTTTCTGCTAGGAAAGGAGAGAAAATGATCACATTAGCATTTCCCTCCCACGCCCTTCCCCTGACTGATTAATTGTGTTATTATTTTCACTCTGAATATTCTTGGTGGAATCTATAGGTTCTCTTTTAATTAGTCCTAGCTAATTATTCAGGTCTGATGAATGCCGAGGCTCATCTGAGCCTGGCATCTTCTCACTGCTCAGTCTGTGTGCACGTAGCAGAGTCGTGGGCTCTGTGGGTGCCTGCCCGCCCCATCAGCCAACGGCTTGGGGAGACGACAAGTTACTGAACTCTACAGTTTCCATCTACAGAATGGGGACAACTATAGCCATTCATACTGGGTCAGTGGAGGAGATCAAATGAGTTCTTTCAAAATGGTCAGCATGAGGGTTGGAGAGATGGCGCTTCAGGCTGAAGACGTGCTTTGCCTGTGGGAGGCCCAGCTCCCTTCCCTCTGTATGGCACCATCCCCTGAGCACTGCCTGAAACTTCCCATTCCCCAGCGTTGCCAGGTATCCATTCCACTGCCTCCTGATCCCCGCAATGCGTAACATGGATGGGCCAGGAGCAGAGGTTTCCTAGCTTAATGGCCTACTCCTCCTACTTCAGAAAAAAATGATCACTCAGCTTTTCTTTGAAATTTTACATTCTTTTTTTAAAAAAAATTTTTTTTTGTGGGAGTATGGTGCCACCAGCAGGTCAATCTGTACCTGTGAGGCGAGTGCATCAGCAGCCTGATGGCAATGTCAGACTTTCAGATATCCCAAAATTGTTGCTTTGCCTTTGGCCAGACCCCAAAAACTTGGGGCAAAGTTTACCAAGAAAGTAAACGGCCAAAAGTTAGGTATGTGGGAGACACACCCACAAACCACCTCCGGCTCAGCTATATAATGGGAGGCGTGGCCTCTCTGGTTCCTGATCGAACTGCTTAATGGCCATGATCCCAGAGTCTCAGAAACGAATCTCGGAACCCAAAGGCTTTTAGCAGAAATGCGTCCTGTTCCTGTAGTAAGTTACTGGCGCTGGGCCACTCCAGGGAATAGGTTTCGTGCCTTGGCCTGTTCCCCCTGGCGGCCTGGTGACCACCATCCTCCAGAGGCCACTGGACAGTCAGGTTTGGGCCTGCAGTGACAAGACACATGGAGACTCAACACAAGGCGGTGGAGCCGACTCTTTCTCCCCATCCCAATGAGACCCCGAGTCACTGCCTACAAATGGCCTCTCTGGTTCCTGATGAAGCTGATTAATAGCCATGATACCGGAGACTCAGAAACAAATCTTGAAACCCAGTGACTTTTGGCAGAAGTGCATCTGGAATGCATACAAGGTGGCTGCCGGCTCAGAGCTTATTGGAAAGCCAGGTATGAGCTGGCGGTGAAGGGGCAACTGCAGTCTCATGGGAAGGGGGGCGGTACCGGCTCATCCTTCACACCCTACTGAGGTCACGAGTTGCCCCCCACGAGCGGCTCTCTGGCACGGCCATGGCTCCAGAGGCAAAAGGACTTAGTCCAGAGCCCAGCAGCTTGCAGAAGAAAAGGGAATGGACCATGCATTAAACTACGGCGCCATGCCTCCCCAGGAGGGAAAGGGTGTTGCTCCTTTCCACTTTTCCCCCCGCCCCCCCCCCCCCAGCAGCAAGGTGGCCGCCACCTCAGAGCTTATAGGAAAGCCAGGTACAAGCTGGCAGTGACGGGGCAACTGCAGTCTCATGGGAAGAGGGCTGGTACCAGTATGTCCTTCACGCCCTACTGAGGTCATGAGTTGCCCCCCATGAGCGGCTCTCCAGCACAGCCATAACACCAGACACACAGATACCAATTTCGTAATTATCTGGCTCTTTGCAGAAATCCAAAATCGTGGCCGTGTGACATTATATGATTCTCATAACCAGCTATAGAAAACAAAATATTTCATAATGCCTTTTCAGTAATTCTGATTGTTTGGGGGGAAATTCTAAACAATAATGGTGCATCTTTTGTCGAAATAATGAATGTAATCAATGTAGAGAAGAGTTAAGTAGAAATCACCTGCCTCACAGGCATTTGGAGCGGTGGGAGGGGGGGTATACTGGGGTTCTTGGTGGTGAAAAATGAGTACTGGTGAAGGGAAAGGTGTTTGATCATTGTATGACCGAGAGTTAAACCTGAAAGCGTAGTAACTTTTCCCACAGTGATTCAATAAATAAATATAAAAAGAAAAGAAAAAATAAAAATAAAACAAGCTCTTTGAGCTTCTCTGAAAAAAATTTTTTTTATTAGTGAAACACCATGGAAACAGTTGTAGACTTACAAATTTTTGTGCTTAGGTTTCAGTTATACAATGATCGAGTACCCATCCCTCCACCAGTGCCCATTCTCCACCACCACTGATCCCAGTATCCCTCCCACCCCCCCATCCCCCCCATCTCACCCTGCCTCTGTGGCAGGGCATTCCCTTTTGTTCTCTCTCTCCTTTTGAGTGCTGTGGTTTGCAAAAGAGGAATTGAGTGGCAATCATGCTCCTTCTATAGTCTACTTTAAGCATGCATCTCCCATCACATTCTTAAGCAAATTATCAGAAAGCATGGCCCCTCCCATAGTTCTCATGCCCTCTAGTGGCGAGTATTGGGAAACACTGATGGATGTTAGCACTGTAGCACTGTAGCACTGTCCTATTGTTCATCAAGCCACTGGAGGGGGCCCAGTAATGACTCCATTGTGAGACTTGTTACTGTGTTTGGTATATCGAATACATCATGGGTAGCTTGCCAGGCTTTGCCATGTGGGTGAGATACTTTCAGTAGCTTGCCAGGCTCTCCGAGAGGGGTGGAGGAATCGAACTTAGGTTGGCCTGGTCAGCCGCATGCAAGGCAAATGCCCTACCCACTGTGCTATCTCCCCAGCCCTAGCTGTTATTAAGCCAAGTGAAGTAAGAAATGCTAACACTCAGTGAACTTTCAAAGGTGAGTGAGTAGCAAGAGAATAGCTCTGAGGATCTCAGACTCATCTCTCGCCTCACAGAGGAGTTTTAATGGTTAATCCTTTCCAGTCTAATTGTGTCATTCACTTGCTTTAAACTCCCTCATGCGAAAGCATTCTTACACGGATGCCTACTGGCTGTTACCTGATGGGCTTGCCTCAGAGCTCCTGCCTTCCCACCTCTTTCCTGGCCCCATTCTCTTCCTGGGACCAGAACAGGTTATTGACTACTCCCTTATGGGTTCACTTATGGACCTGGAGAGATAGTACAGTGGGAAGACAGACACTGGATCCAGTTTGATCCTCAGCATATGGTCCCTGAGCACTGCCAGGGGTGATCTTTGAGCACAGCTGGGTGTGGCTTAGTGCCCCCTCCCCAAATAAATTAAGGTGTTCACTCCTGCTTCTCTGTGTGTGGGGTCTTTTCTCTCCCTTCAGTGCTCAACTTTGTTAGAAAGATTGAGGAGGGGAACTGTATGGTCCACAGTGCCTCTCTGAAGGCTGTCTGCTTTGGGCCACGTGAAACAGTTGATCATTTATTCACTTCCTAGTTTGTTTGTGAAATCTGCCCTTCTAGACTTCATCCTTAGAGGCAGTGACAAGTTCCTCAGCACTGCATATTATTCCTAGCACCTGGCACAGTATCTGGCACTAGCAGGTACTCAGGAAATGTTGATCCAACCAAATATTTATCTCTTTCTATACCTGTAGCTACATAGCTATAAATATATGAACAGACAGTATATAGTAGCTCTCAACCTCCACTCTGTCAAGCTCTCCCCATTCATCTCTGTTCATCCATAAATTCTGTCCATTCATCCATCTTGCTAGCTATCTGCATACTCCCTCTCTATAGGCACAAAGGTAAATCATCTGTGTTTTATGTATGTCTCCTCAACTTAGAATTGTGGCTAAGTTCTTGGAAACTGCAACTGTAAGTGAAATCGCTTGGACAGAATTCCATCTTTGAATGGCCTCATTTTATTCATCTTGGGTCGGGATTCTCTGTCCTCCCATCATCATACTAAGCAAAAGACATAGGCATTTGCAAAAGAAACAGGCTGAGTGGAGGGCCTCCTGCACACACCTGCAAACACACCTCCTTTGGTAGTAGACAGAGTTCCAGGGATAGAGTCACAGAGTTTCACATAGCTTGCATGGTTCAAGCATCAAAGTCTGGAAGGACTTTAATAGGAACACAGGGGTGGTCAGAGGAGATTGGAAAGGTGGCTGATGTTCATGGAGCACCAGATGTGTGGGTGTGCTGCTCTGTGCTTGGGCCAGGGGCCCCGTGATTCTCATTATACCCCGAGAAACAGCGACATTTTCCCATTTTACAAATGATGCTAAACACGCACTGCATTTCTCCACTTATAAACAGCAGAGATGAGAATGGAGATACATATCGATACAGCAATGCTGTCTCTTAGAGAAGGGTAATGTGTTGACCAGGACACACACTGGGCAGCTTCCATTTATACAGACAGGTGAGATGTAGGGGACCCCAGGAAGTGATTTCAAGCCAGAAGCTAATACCAGCATGAGCCTGAGAGATGAAAAACAAGGGAATCTTCAGTTTGAGTTTGTCAGGAAAGTAGGTGAAATCAATGGATTGGGTGGCACTCAGGAACATCGGTGGTTCACAGGGTGCTGGTATCATCTGAAAATTATGGGATGTTTTCCTGGTTAGACATTACTTGTCTCAGACCTTCTTTTTCTAAAGGACATGTCATGGGATTTAGATTACACAGAGCCAGTAGGCATTACATGAAAGTAAAAGAGCAGCTATGATCAGGTGTGTTTGGAAAATTCTAATTTAATATTAGAGGTTTGTTGATTTTGGGTGGGGAGATCACACCTGGTAATGTTCAGGGCCTACTTCTAGTTCTGCACTCCGTGATCACTCTTTTTTTTCTTTTTTTATTAGTGAAACACCATGAGGTACAGTTATAGGCTTACAAATTTTGTGCTTGGGTTTCATTTATACAGTGATCAAGTGCCCATCCCTCCACCAGTGCCCGTCATCCATCACCACGGGTCCCAGCACCGCCCCCCCCCCCACCATTCCCCCCGTCCCATCCTGCCACTGTGGCAGGGTATTCCCCCTTGTTCTCTCTCTCTTCTTTTGGGTACTGTGTTTTGCAAGAGAGGCATTGAGTGGCAATCATGTTTGGTCTATAGACTACTTTTAGCATGCTTCTCCCACCCTGGGAGGGTCCTCACAACACCCTTCATTTGGTGCTCTGTTCTCTATCTGAGCTGCCTTTTCACCTAGAACGTGTGGCTGGCCTTCCATTCATGAAGCAAAATTCCTGGTACTAATCTCAGCCATTCAAGGGTGTTAGTCTCCCTTTTTGTTGCGTTATGTTCCCCAGATGAATGCAATCTTTCTGTGTCTATCCCGCTCTTTCTGACTCATTTCGCTTAACATGATACTTTCCATGTAGTACCACTTGTATGTAAATTTCATAACTTCATCTTTTCTAACAGCTACATAGTACTCCATTGTGTAAATGTACCAAAGTTTCTTTAACCAGTCATCTGCTCTTGGGCACTCAGGTTTTTTCCAGATTCTGGCTATTGTAAAGAGTGCTGCAATGAACAAACAATTGCAGATGTCACTTCGACTATACATTTTGGCCTCTCTGGGATATATTCCCAGGAGTGCTATAGCTGGATCAAATGGCAGATCAAATTCTAATTTTTTGAGAGTCGTCCATACTGTTTTCCAAAAGGGTTGGACCAGCCGGCATTCCCACCAGCAGTGAAGGAGGGTCCCTTTCTCGCCACATCCACGCCAGCATTGGTTGCTTTTGTTCTTGTGGATGTGGACCAGTCTCTGTGGTGTGAAATGATATCTCATTGTGGTTTTGATCTGCATCTCTCTGATGATTAGTGATGTAGAGCATTTTCTCATATGCCTTTTTGCCAGTCGAATTTCTTCTTTGCGAAAGTTTCTGTTCATTTCCTCACCCCATTTTTTGATGGGGTTGGGTGATTTCTTCTTGTGGAGTTTAACCAGTACCTTGTATATCCTTGATATCAACCCCTTGTCGGATGTGTATTTGGTGAATATCCTTTCCCATTCTGTAGGCTGTCTTTGTATTTTGGTCACTGTTTCTTTTGAGGTGCAGAAGCTTCTTAGTTTAAGATAGTCCCATTTGTCTATCTCTGTTTTCACTTGCTCAGCCAGTGGCGTGACATCTTTGAAGATACCATTAGCTTCAATATCATGGAGAGTTTTGCCGACTTTGTCTTCAATAAACATTATATGCAAATAGTGAAAGAGAAGAAAGTGACATCAAGAAAACAATCCCATTCACAATTTTGCCCCAGAAAATCAAGTATCAAGGAATCAGCTTAACTAAGGAAGTAAAGGACCTGTACAAAGAAAACTACAAAACGCTACTTCAGGAAATAAAAGAGGACACGAGGAAATGGAAAAACATCCCCTGTTCATGGATGGGGAGAATCAACATCATCAAAATGGCAATACTGCCCAAAGCACTGTACAAATTCAGTGCAATCCCTATAAGGATACCCATGACATTCTTCAAAGAAATGGAGCAAACACTCCTGAAATTTATATGGAACAATAAGCCCCCACGAATAGCTAAATAAATTCTTGGGAAAAAGAAAATGGGAGGAATCAACCTCCCTAACTTCAAACTCTACTACAAGGCAGTAATAATTAAAACAGCATGGTACTAGAACAAAAGCAGAGCTGCAGACCAATGGAACAGAGTTGAATATACTGACATTTCCTCCCAAACATATAATCATCTAATCTTTGATAAGGGGGCAGGAAAAGTGAAATGGAGCAGGGAAAGCCTCTTTAATAAACTGTGCTGGCAAAATTGGACGGCTACATGCAAAAAAGTGGGCTCAGATCTCTGCCTACCACCATGCACAAAAGTAAGATCAAAATGGATTTATGACCTCAACATCAAACCAGAATCCATAATGTTTATTGAAGACAAAGTCGTGATCACTCTTAATGAGACTCGGGGGATCATATAGGGTGCCAGGGATCAAACCCGGGTTGGCTGCATGCGAGGCAGGTGCCCTACCTATCATGTCTATGGCCCCTGTTAGAGAATTTTTTTTTTTAGGTATTTTTATTTATTTATTTATTTATTTATTTATTTATTGAACCACTGTGACAAAAGTTACAAAGCTTTCAGGTTTAGGTCTTAGTCATGCAAATATCAAACACATTTCCCTTTACCAATACTTATTTTTTACCATGAAGAACCCAAATAAAACCCCACCCTCTACCCCTCCCAATGCCTGCGAGGCAGATGAATTCTAGTTAACACTCTATCTGCTTTGATTAGATTAATTGTTTCAATAAAAGATGCACCACTATTATTTAGAGTTTACCCCCCACCCCCCCATCATCAGACATGCTGAAAAAGCATTATGAAATGATTTGCTTTCTACAGCTGGGTTCAAGAATTAAATGTTGGTTTTAGATTTCCGCTATTTTACTTATTAACCCTGGAAGTATTTCTACTGAAAGTCAGATAATTAAGAGATTGGTTTCTGTGCTCTGGAGTCGTGGCCATGCTGGAGAGTGGCCCTTCTCTGCGGCTGTGTGCTGTAAAAATCCTGTTAGAGAATTTCTGAGTGGTGAACTCAGAGCCTTTTATATGCTGTAATATGTTGTTAACGTCCAAAAACAGGTGATAGTTTCCCTTTGGCCTTTGAAGCAGTGTTAATGCTCCCCTAATCAGGTGCCCACTGAAGGTGAAGGGCTGGTAGCCCCATTTCTTCCCCTAACTGGGGGGGGGGGGCGCTATATCCAGCTTCTAGATTGACTGCCACAGTCCCTCAGCGAAATTGGATCCAGCTGTCTGCAGGGATATCTGTTCAATAACTAACCCCTTTCTCAGGGTGCTGGGGATTAAACCCAGTGCCTCATATATGTGAAGCCCAGGCTCTTGCACTGAAGTTAGCCCCTAGTAACTGCCTTTATCGCTGTATTCTCTTGCTTCCCTTTCTTTTGTCTCTGTTCCCACACTGGTGATTGTCTCAACAAACTACTCACAGATTCTTGGCTCAGGTCTTATTTCCAGGTGAACAAGATCAAAATACCACATTGTATGAAAAATGGGAAAAACAAGACCCCAAATTCCAAATCTTTAGAGTCTAAAGAAAAGACCCTAGGAAACTGCCCATTTCTATACAATAAGAGTTTGAAGTTAATGAGCGTATTTATTGAATATCTACTATGTGCCTAGCACTATCCTACACACAGCTAGAAATGAGTCCTGTGCCTTCAGCAGTAGGTGGGAATAGATCAATCCGGGATTAACCTCCAAAGCAACTGCCCTTCACTACAGCATTCTGGGAGTTCCCCGTGGAGGGGTTTTTGACCCTTCTCAAACTGGGTCACCTCTGAGTCAGAGTTCCTGCCTTGCCTTCCAGACCACACATTAGTGCATCCAATTAAGACCTTTGGTTCTGAATAAATGCTGGACAAAATTCCAGGATTTGCTGACTCCCTGATTTTCCTTGCCCAGTATACATCTCTCTTAATTAATGAGTTACAATTAGCCTTCTAAAAAGAAATCAGACCACTGAGGTGTAACATCTTGTTCCAAAGCTGTCCTCCTGCTGTGAGTGGGATCATTCAGACATTAGGCACATTCATAAGTCCGGTGTTCCCACATTCAGAGGCATCTGGTCCAGCTGGGAGGCAGAAGAAAGTTTACAACAGCGAGTCAGCACTAACACACAGGAGCATATGTGGTGCTGGGGATTGAACTGGGGTCAGCCACATGCAAGACAAGTGGCTTCACCCTTTTACTGTCTCTCTGACTCTAATTTAGCTACTTTTAAAATGTTGTGTCTTTGTTCACGAGTTACCTCAGAGCACATAATGATAGACATTTTATTTGCAAGGAACCTTAGTGATGATTTAGTAACACTTCCAGTTCCTCCCTCCCTTCCTTCTTTGCTTCCATCACAAGAAGAAAAATTAATTTCCTAGGTAATATGGTATGTTCAAGCATTCCTGAAACTAAAGCCCACTTAATTCTCCAACTGTCATAGTGATGTTCTCTCCAAACCCCCAGAACACAGGTGTGTGTGTGTTCTGTCTTTCTTGCTTATAGCAGTTCAGACATAAAAATTGGCATAAAAGAAAGTTAATGTGTCAACCAGTAAAAGACTTTACTTTTTCCTTGGATTTCTGCCGTGAGAACTCTGCTCTTAGCACTCTTGAGGTATTCATAGCTTGTTTGTATAAAGAATCATTATTATAATTTGCTGTTTTTATTCATGTTTGCCTTTATTAGTACTACTTTTGAGCAAAAGTCCTATTTTATGTAGTGTCTCAATATGACAATTCCCTGGAAAAGACTAAACATAAAATATGAGTGCAGTGACTTATTTTTAGTAAGTTTCTTTTATTTGTATTTTCCCCATTTTATTGGGTTTGAAAACATTAATTTTCTTTCTTTTTCCTAACCACAGTCAGTGAAATGACCACAATAAGGTATTTGATGGGAAAAGAGGAAAGGACTGTCTTATTTTACCGCTTAATTGAATAATCAGTCTAGAAAAGTGGTGAGTTGATTTTATTTGCAGAGCTTAACCTCAGAGAATGGATGCAACAGCAGTAATAATAATAATGACAGCAGCACAAACCAGCAAAAGTCACAACACAACTCTGTGGCATTTATACCCTGGGTTCCTCTATGACAGGGAGGAAGAACCCACTTATTGCTAATTATAAGACAATGGCTAATTTTATTTATTTAGTGCCTCAGCAAGCCTTTGTATACTTCAATACCAGTTTACTGTGGCTTGTCTTTTCCGTGATACTTTTCTATTGGAGATGAACTACTTTGTAATGATCAAGAATCACTGCATAGGCGTGATCAATCTTCATCAGCAAAGTAAGACCATGTAAGGCTTCAGACAGAGTTGTCTGTTGCCACATGGCCATTAAGCAGATAGTTTTGTGCTGCCTGCACTGGTTCTAGGAGAAGATGGTGATCTCAGTCCTCAGCCCCATCACTCAGAGTCCATATGCCAAAGTGGATGAGTCCAATCGATCTGGCAGGTCTCTGAAGTCTGCCATTCAAAGTCAGGTCACTGATAGCCTCTTTGTCTGAGGACAGAGTTGGGGCGGAGATGCAGGTTGAAACTAGAGAGGAATCATTTCACTGGACTATTAGCAAGTGATGTGCCACCAGATAAGGCTCTGAACCAGGCATCCCTGTTCTTGCCCAACAGAACACTGCAACTGCTTGACAAAGGCCGTTAGCATAAGCAGAGGTTTATGAGCTAAGTCCAGTGTTTTTTCATTTCCTCATTCCTTCAATATTTATTAATTGTATGCTACTGTCTCACCGTCATTGGGAATATAAGTGGAAGGAGACAAGAATTATAGAGCTCCTTATGCATAGGAAGAAGATAGGTAAATAAATCCAGAAGCCAAGGACTTTGGAATTACAAAGTGTGACCTAGTGTTTTGTTTCTGGTCAGAACACGTCACTGTGCTTCCAACAGAGCTTTATTCAGGACTCAGTGGAAGCATGGTGCACAGTCACAGAAAAGGTGATGTTGCATTCTTCGATAGAACCTCCCCTTACCTTAGAAAGAAGTCTGTAACAGGAAGTGTGGTTCAGTGCCAGAACACGTGTCTTGCATGTCTGAGGTTCTGGGTTCAATCCCTGGTAACACCCCCCCCCCCCCCCGCGTGCACACACACACACGCATGCACACACAAACAAAACACATGCACACACACACGTAAAACAACAATGAACAATTTTTTCAAGTCTTCAAATGGCAAAAAAAAAAGATGTGAACAGAGATATGATCCTAGTAAGAGGGAAACAAATAACTCTAGCCAATGCATCATACCTGGCTGTTTCAGATATCATAAACCATGTAATTATGAATTATACATAAGTAAAGAGTTCAGAGACTTTGGCCTCAGGGATCCAGAGTCTGGAATAGTTTGTAAATATCCAAATTAAACTATGACAATAAAAAACAGCATTCTGTCAGTTGCTAAATGAATAGTAACAGGGAACAGAAAGAATTATTAAGTGCTTCTAGTTACAGAAATGTACCATGCAAAAGTTGGAAAATTAACTATTCCTCCCTCTAAAATGTCAGTAATTCAGGAATTAGCAAGTTATGTGCCTGCAGGCTAAATATGGTCCACATCTATTTTTTGAAGTATTATTTTGATTGAGGCAGATTTTCTTTTTTGTTTTTGTTTTGGGACAACAAACTGCACAGTGCAGGGTCTACTCTGGCTCTGTGCTCAAGGATGATTCCTGGTGAGGCTTGGTGGGGGCCTGTGTGTTGCTGGGGATTGGTGCATACAAGAAAAGCACCTTATCCTCTTTCCCATCTTCCCATCCCAAGATTGCCCATGTTTTAGAGGTATTTTATGTATATTACCACAGAACGGCCACCAATACTCTTCTGCCACCCATTGGCATCCCATCATCCCTGAAACCTGGGAGAACCCCTTTGTTCTTTGATCAGAATTCTAAGCATTTGGCTTTGTCTGTTCCCTTGCTTTGACTTTTATCACCCTGCATATGAGTTAAGCTCCTGCCATAGTTGTCTTTCTCCGCTGACTTACGTCACTCAGTGGGACCTCCTCCATCCAGTTCTATCAAGTTTTTTCAAATGACAATATTTATGCTTTTTATATAGTTGAGTAATAGTTTCCCACTGTAACTTCACATTCAAGATATCCTTCATTTGTCAATGGGAACTTCAGTTGTTTCTGTTACTTGATTGTATATAAAGTGATAATGAATATAGATGGGACTGCATCTCTTAAGAGTTTTGTGTACTTCAGAGAGAAACCGAGGAGTGGAATTATTGGAAATGGTGTTTATTGGAATGTAGCTTTGCTTATTCTCTTATCTATTATCTATGACTTTTCATACAAAGTGTCCAAGTGAAATGGCTTGAAAGAGAGCTTATTCTTTGCAAAACCAGAGATACCATTTAAACTCTTTTCAGAAAAAAAAATTGCTGGCCTCAATTTTGATCATCTGAGTTTATTCTGGAGTTATTAGAACAAAACCTTGCAGACATGAACCTGGTATCAAATTAATTCCTCTAAGACAAGTACTTTATTTTCATCCCCTGAGTTTATCTTAATTTTCAGTATCCAAATTAAACATAGCTAACTCCCAAGGCACCTGCGGTCCTTGTGAAAATGTTTTTACTGACCTAAGATTTTGCTGTCTGCTTTCTGCTTTAATAGAGAGCTAAATCAAGCACACCCATTTGGAAGGAGTGCCTGTGTTCTTGGTAAACTGTAATTGAAGATATAACTCACTGTGTTCCTCAGTCTTTATTCAAGGCCGCTGGCACAAAAATTCTGCTCAAACTTAATTTTAGGATAAGGTTGATCTCCTAGTGGACTTTATAGGTTTTCCTAGTTTACAATAATCATAGCCCAGGATGCTTCTCCCTTGCCATAAGTGAGAGAAAATGCAGGGTTGGTTTTAGAGATGAATTTAGTGGACTCCTTGCAGGTGCCAAGACTGTGAGTGGGCCAAGGAGTCACAGCTGAAGGAGACACATCTCCCAGGCAGATTGTATCCCAGAGTTCTTTCATCCCCCACTTGGGTCCTGATTTAGGCCATGGAAGGGATATTCATTTTGCTTCTAAACCTTGTGACTGTATTCAGGTCATCTCTGCAGTAGGGGGTGGGGCACACATGTCAGTCCTCAGACCAGCGGAGACCTCACCATCTGTCCCCTCTGGGTCCAAATGTCAGGCAGGAGGGAAACTCAAGGACATGTGTCCACTTCCTGGAATGGGCTCAGTCTCAAGTGTGGGAAGCAGGATTAGGGAGGTTGGTGTCAGTTCCCTCCACACAGCTCAGGCTCTCAACTCCTGGGAGAGGAGGGGGATTGAGTTTGGATTCAATTGTTTCTAACATCACATAGGGTGTTCTTGGCCAGAGATTGTTACTTTGGAATTGCAAGGAAACTATAGGGACCAAGAACACGGTGACAGCCATGCTAACTGGTGATGAGAATGTGGGTGAGGATTGAGCAATGAGCTGAATGATCAGTTTCGCTGTCCCTCGGATAGTTAGTTCCCAAGAGGAAAGAAGATAGGCAGGTGGGAAAGAAGGGAGAGAAAAAAAGAAAGGTGGAACAGGGACAAAGGAGGGAAGAAATGTGTGGAAGACATGAAGGAAGGAAAGAATGAGGAATTGAGGAAGACAGGGCAGGGTGGAAGATACAGAGTGACTGGAGACTGGGCCACCTTTTCTTGAGAAGCCAAATCTAAGTGTGGGGACCACAAAAATGTCTTCTCTTCCCCTAGAACCCGAGGACTGCACAAGAGCAAGGGTGTGGCACTTAATTAAACTGGTCTAGGATTTGAGGAATGAACGATGGCATAAGTAATAGGTGTCTAGTCATAGATTTAATGCGATATTTGTCATTCTAGTTTATAACTCCTTTATCTGTTAAAAAATTGGGTTATCCGTTACCAACCTGTGGAGGTAGGTTTGGTTAATAATTTTCCATTTGTCTCTTTCTACTCTGTCCTCTGTGCCTGTCTCACTACCCAGGTTCACGTGACTTTACAGACTTCCATTACTCCATCACCCCTTCCTTTTAACAGAGATAAATGACTGTTAGGTTGATCTTGTGCATCTTAGTAGGAAAAGACCATTACACCCTGGGAAGAGGAGCCAAGTATAAGGACTTTAGAGAAGTCCCTGTTGGAAACACACAGAGGGAACAATATTTTTGCAGTATTTTCATATTCAGAGCAATAAACTGAAATGAATTTTAACGTCTGCACATATTTGCATATATATATATATATATATATATATATATATATATATATATATTTGAACAAGGTTTACTTTGTGTTTGGGCCACACCAGGCTGTGCATAGGGCTTACTCCTGGCTTTATGCTAGGGGTCACTCCTGGTAGGGCTCAGGGAACCATATAGGATGCTCAGGATCAGTCATGTCAGTCATATCAAAGCAAGTGCCTTACCTACTGTACTATTTTTCTGGCCCCATGATTAAGCTTATCTCGAGAGTCAGAGACTTGAGGTGTATTTTATTTTATTTTATTTTATTTTTATTTTGTTTGCTTTTTGGGTCACACCTGGCGATGCACAGGGGTTACTCCTGGCTCTGCACTCAGGAGTTACTTCCTGGCGGTGCTCGGGTTGGCCGCATGCAAGGCAAACACCCTACCCACTGTGCTATCTCTCCAGCCCCTGAGGTGCATTTTAATAGCATTCCCAAAAGCATATGGCTCATAAGTAGAGATTTCATGGACCAACTTTGTGCAGACAGGAGTGGATTTGGTTCATTGGCATCAGGAGAATAGAAGGTTCATTATTAATGGAGCATTCCATGAGCAGAATATGGCCCACTCTCACTGGATCCTAGCACTTTGATGGACTGAAAGAGGAGAGTTGCTGCTTGCAACGTTATGCCAGTCTTTGTGCAGGGTTTTGCAACCATTATTTAATTTGAATTACCATCTGTGAAGTGAATAGTCAAATACTTATTTAAGAAATGAGAGAATGGAGGTGATCATATCATGTCACTTGTTCGGTCAGCCAAGTGTGATGATAGGATCTGAAGCAGGCTGTCTTTCTATGAAACAGCTGTCTTTCAGAGTTGCTTGCATCATCCTACTGTCCTCTCAGTTGAGTGTGTGGGCATGAATGCATAAGGTAACAGTATATTATCTCTGTGTAAGACATCAAGTTCAGTGTTCCCCACATAGGTATACACAGTCTCTTTCAGTATGTCTGATGACTAGATCACCCTCTCAAGAAGCAGCCCATCTCAATATTTTTAGTGCGGTCTATTAGACAATCAAAATAAAATGACTCAATCTTAATGAGTTTTGACAGAGGTAGGCACTGGAGTGAAATAGTCTATCACCCATAGCGAGATACGGGACATTTTGATTAGCCTGCAAGGTTTCCTTATACCTGTTTCTAGTTAGTATTACCTTCTTCCTGTAACCATAAGCAATCATTGTCCTGTTTTCTGCCACTCTAGATTAGTGTTGCCCGCTTTTGAATCTCATACAAATGGAATCAGACTCTTGTGTCTGACTGCTTTCACTCAGAGTAAGATTTCTGGATTCATATATGTTGCTGTCAGTAGCTATTTCCCCCCTTTCCTTTGCTCGTCCCCTTGCATGGTGTTGTCTATGTCACATTTTGTTTATCTAATCACCTGTTGATTCACCTTTAAGTTGTTTCTGACACTTTAGTATTTTGGATAAAATTGTCATGAGCATTTACACATAAGAGAATTTTATTTTTCTTGAGTAAATGTCATAGGATAGGTAAAGATAAATAAAGGTCATAGAATAGATGTAGTCTAACTTTATATGAAACTGCCAGGCATTTTTCCAAATGGGTAGTAGTATTTTACAGTTGGGCTGGAGCAATAGCACAGCGGGTAGGGCGTTTGTCTTGCACGCAGCCAACATGGCTGGCGCACGTTTGATTCCTCTGCCCCTCTCAGAGAGCCCGGCAAGCCATCGAGAGTATCTCGCCCGCACAGCAAAGCCTGGCAAGCTACCCGTGACGTATTCGATATGCCAAACACAGTAACAACAAAGTCTCACAATGGAGACGTTACTGGGCCTGCTCGAGAAAATCGATGAACAACGGGAGGACAGTGACAGTGACCGTGGTTTTGTAATTGCTCCATTGCTCTATGAGAGTGGCCCTTTCCTTGTTTTCGTGTCACAATTAGTTTCATAACTTTTGTTTGTTAATTTATGTTTTGTTGAGGTAACTTTTATTTTTGGCAGCTTTTAAACTTTGATCATTCTGTCACTGTCACTGTCGTCACTGTCCTCCTGTTGTTCATTGATTTGCTCGAGCGGGCCCAGTAACGTCTCCATTGTGACACTTGTTACTGTGTTTGGCATATCCAATACATCATGGGTAGCTTGCCAGGCTTTGCCATGCACGCGAGATACTCTCGGTAGCTTGCCAGGCACCATTCTAATGGATTTATTACTGAGATTTTAATTTGCATTTCTTTAAGTTCTATGTTAGATATTCCTATTGCAGTATTTCACCCCAATCTTTGAAAGTTCCTACATCTTTTTTGATAACATTTTTGATTTTCATAATATAAATCATATTTTTACAGTAAATGTCTTTTGAGTCTTTTGTATCTTAAAATCTATTTGTTTAAGAATAGTTGAGATAAGTACCAGGAGGTTTGCTCCATGGCTTGGAGGCCAGCCACACATGCTGGGGGAAAAGGGAGCTCAGATAGAGAAGGGAGCACCAAATAAAGGGTGTTGGGAAGATCCGCCCAGGATGGGAGATGCATGCTGAAAGTACTCTAGAGACCAAACATGATTGCCATTCAGTACCTCTATTGCAAACCACAACACCCAAAAGGAGAAAGAGAACAAAAGGAATGTCCTGCCACAGAGTGGGGTGGGATGGGGAACAACAGGGGGGTGGTGAGAGGGATGCTGGGAGCATTGGAGGTGGGGAATGGGCACTAGTGGAGGGATGGGTACTCGATCATTGTATAACTGAAACCCAAGCACAAAAGTTTGTAAGTCTACAACTGTACCTCACGGTGTTTCACTAATAAAATTTTTTAAAAAGATCTATTTGTTTATTTCACTGTCCTAAAAATTTTCTGGAATTCCTCTTTAGAAGCTTCAGGTGTATCTACACTTTATATGTCAAACAAACAAACACTGTCCTCCCGTTGTTCATCAATTTGCGTGAGTGGGCCCAGTAACATCTCCATTCTGAAACTTGTTGTTACTGTGTTTGGCATATCTAATACATCACGGGTAGCTTGCCAGGCTTTGCTGTGCAGGCGAGATACTCTTGGTAGCTTGCTGGGATCTCAGAGAGGGGCGGAGAAATTGAACCTGGTTTGGCCAGACCGGCTGCAAACACCTACCGCTGTGCTATTGCTCCAGCCCTCCTGTATATGTTAGTCTTTATATATAAGACTTATATATCAAACTAATTTTGTATGCATTGTTAGAATTGAAATGCATTGCTTTGCTTTTACTCATATTCAGTTCTCTCATGAACCTTTGCTAATAATTTCCTTTTTCTATACAATTGGCTGAGCCCTTTTTATTTTTTTATTATTTTATTATTTTTTTAAATATTTTTGAATGAATCACTGTGAGGTACAGTTGCAGACTTACAAACTTTCGTGATTACATTTCAGTCTTACAATGATCAAGTACCCATCCCGCCCCCAGTGCCCATTCTATACCACCAATGTTCCCAGTATCCCTCCTGTTTTGATATTAACCATTTGACTGTTTATGTGAGACTGCTTCTGGTTAATTTTTATCAACCAAGTCGTCTTAATGCACTTTTTTCATCATAAAGTAGATTAAGTATTTTAAACTTATAATGTTAAACACTTGGTAATGTTCTATTACCCTATGTACTTCTATATTATTTTTATAGTGTTTATTTAAGGTTTGTGATAGCTTATGTTTATAATGCATATAGGTTTTTAAATTTATTTTCAATAACTGTTAAATTTCAGTAACTGTTGATTTTTCATATTTGTACTTGTGTTACTTTTCAGTAACAGTTAAATGTCAATAACTGTTGATTTTTCATATTTGTACTTATGTTACTTTTCTTTTACAATTTTTTCTATTGTATTTTTAACAAAAATTTATCTATTATATGAGTTTCTAAATATTAGGCATAATATCATTCATAAAATTCTTTCGGTAGCTCCTCAGTGTCTGTAGGACCTGTAGTTTTATCTTTTTTTCCCAGGGAACTATAGTTGTTAAGACTAAGTCTTCTGTCAGTGGATTTATTTCAGATACACAGTTCCTTTCAAGTCAAGACAGTCCTTTTCTTCCTTATCAGTGTGTTTATTTCTCATGTTATTTTTCTCAGCTTAAAAATTTTCTTCAGCAAACCTTTTTCTCTTTTCACCTTTCCAATTGTTACTCAACAATTAGAATTCAAATTATTGTAAATCACTTTCTTATTTACACGTGCAGCATTTTCCATATACATATATACTAGATACACTTAGCTATCCCATGCAAGTGCACAGTACTCACATAGGTATCAAGTAATGTTTTTCTTTTGCAGTATTTTATCCAAATTATTGATTTATTGCAATTATTATAGAGTTTTTATATTGCCTCTACTGCTACGGTGTACTGGAGATGGATTTTCATTGATCTTGTTGATCACTGAAAATCTAGTACCTAATACAGAGTTTGACACAGAATGTATTCTCAATGCACCAGGTGTGTGTGAATGAAGTATGTTGAGAAGAAATAAAGTTTCACTAAAAATCTCTTCCAATAATTTTAACTTTGCTGGAGGGCTATGTGAGAGTTGAAAAGAAATGGGTGGGGGACAGATTATGGAAAATCTTGGCTGGCGATGTACAGAATCTAGATACTCAGAATTCAGAATGTAGATATTATCTGTTTATTTAAATATAGATTTGCTTACTTCTGCCCCTGCTATATTTTTGTGTATGGCCCATGCTCTGAGGATGGAGACCAAAGAGGGGGCTGGAGCAAATAATGAGAGAGGATGCTGATAACCACTAAACTGGGGAGTCTGGAGCATGGAGCGCCACCATTGACCTTCCAGTCTCTTCTTGGCACAGTAGCCTGTGCAGGATTAGTGGACAGTTTGTGTCTGAGTTATATCAATGATGGGAGAAGAGGAGGGGAATTATTTAGCTTTGCTCTCCAGTTAAACATCACATATTTTAAGGTAGTCAGTCCTCTATGAGTCCTCAGTCACCGTATAGGATCCATAAACGATATTATCCAGTGTACCCCCAAACTGCAGCCTTCCAACACTCCAAACTCTACCCTTCATTTGAGGATTAAAGCCATTTCTGCTTCTGTGTGTGTAAGCCATATCCTAAGGAGCTTATGTAGCAATTTCCAAAAAGAAACTGACTGATCAGCTTTTAGACTGAACAGATCAGAGTGCTTCCTCCTCCCTTCCCAGATGCCCTTTTTGACGTAGTTTAGGGCATCCACTGCCCGACTCTTGCTAGGGTGCCTGCACAGGCACTGCCAGCTGAGGGAGGAGAGAATCTTGACTTGCTCCATCAGAGTCCAGAGGTGGAGAGGAGCAGTCTGTCCAGGACACAGGTCAGAGGAAGATGTTCACTTCCAGATCCCTTCCAGAGAATCAGCTTCTTCAAGGAGCAAATTGAAGGGAACCTAGAGCCCAGCTACATTTGCTGCATCCACCATGATCCCCAGTAAGATTCTGGTCTACCACCAGCAACCGGGCAGCACCAGCACAGAGCTTTACAAGCCCACAAGGCGCCGTAGAAAGTCCCTGGGTGATTTGTTCCAGAAAGGTTACCGGGTGAAGTCTGGGCCTGCTACTCCTGAGAAGGAGGAACCACCGAGCTTCTGGCAGTCGTTGGTGTCTTGCTGCAGGGTTTGTGCCACTTGGGGTAAGCTCCCTTCCAACCCTGTTCTTATTCCCCCCAGAGTACTGCTCACTTCTGATGGCTGCTAATAACTAATAAACTAGAATGGTCTGTCTCTAGGGACTAGCTCCTGATGCTGGCCAGTGGACTGGTGGCCTTCTCCATCCCCCTTGGCCTGACATACCCTCCTGAACTCAGATGTGTTGGGTCAGCAAAAATGCTCTTCTTACTTTTTGCAAAATTTATCTAGTCTCTACTGCTCCTGATTGCTTTAGAGTGATGCAAAGAACATATTTCAGAAATGTTAGGGGGAATCTTGGCAAAGATCAGTAAGAGGCTCCATCTTTATGAAATGGTCATCCTTTTTCATGAGTCAACTTTTTCAGGGGAGACGTTTGGTGCTACCAATTCATTCTTTTTCTCAGGTTCAATGGTGCCTTTTCTGATTGTTCTCACATCAGCCAAAGGAGTGTAGTTTTGTTGGTCTGAGTGGTCCTTCATCAGTCACATCCTGCAGAAATCATAAGTCTGCATGCAATTCTTCTCCCTTAGGACTTCGTTTGATTTGGGCTTCCATAATATAGAGGCATTCAAAATAAATGCCTTAAATTTATACTTATGGAGCTAAAAGTATAAGTCACCGGATGAGATAACTTTCTTCCAAGGAGTGCTTAGGAGGTCTGGGGGACCCACTGGCTATTCTTGGCAACCCATGTCATGGTTGAGTGCAAGGGCCCAAGGATGTAAAACTGCTCAGGCACTGCTAAGGGATTTTATTATCACACCTGGAGGTGCTCTGGGGCCTCCAGTACTTCACTCATTGATACATGGGGGACTATGTGGTACTGGGCATAAAACCTGGATCAGATGCATGTCATGTATGTGTCCTGAATTCTGTCTACAAGACCCTGGAAGAGATAATTTTTATTTTCAGAAAGATTAATGGTGCTAGAAGCCCCCTTGAAACCCAGTTTAGGATCCTAATGTGGGTCAACACAGCTTGGGCCACTTCTGTCATACCGTTTTGTATAGGGACATTACAATTAGCAAGAACATGTGAGTGTGACTCCTAGTCAACCCTTTTAATTAAAAGAACTGACACAGAAACATCTGCATGAACTTCATTTGGAATAGAAATATCCATGACTCATGTTCATGATCCTAAGCCTGCTGGCCAGATCCATCTCATTATTGTCAGTTATTAGAATCTTTTCACTTTTCAACATCCAGCATTGGTGGGAGCCAGTTTCAAAGCAGCTAGAGATAAGCAAGAACAATAGAATTAATAAACTAAGAGAATGTAGACTGCTTTCTGAGAAAGAATTGACCAAAATCCCATAGCTTGCTTAGTAGCTGATCTTACTTTTCCTTTGGAAAGGTTTCTCATAACCTCTCTCTTTCATTTTGTAGTCGTCAGTGGTCATTACCTTTATGGAAGATGATGGATACAGTAGAGCTTGTGTTCCTCTGAGGAAGCCAAGAAAATGTACAATGTGCAAAGCAGATACGATCATATTTAGAGTGTGAGAAATACTATTACGAGTTCAGGGCAATGGGGCAGAGGGACACTAAACTGCATGGGCAGATAAGACCTCTCTAAGGCATTGTCTACTTAGACTTAACTTCATGATGATCTGGAAGAACACTGCAAAATATATCTGGGAAGACTCTGAACTTGGAGTGAATTGGGCATTGTGCATGAAGCAGAGGTGTGGTATGGAGGGCACAAAGATGGGGATTAGAAATGAAATGAATAGGGACTAGATCATGTTAAAATTTCCAGCACAAAATAAGGAACCTGAACTACATGTGCAGGAATAGATAAGAGATGGAAGGTTTCTTGCAGTGAATTATGTCTGTAGAGATTGTTGAGAACTGCTTTCTAGCTAAAGGATGGTGGGCATGGGCTGCCAGCCTCTAGTGCAGCAGGAAGACCATCTGAGGGGTCTTGTGGTCAAGCTAGCAATAATAATTGTTTGGACTATGATACTAACTGTGAAGAGGGAAAAGGTGAGTTATTTATGATACAGTTAAGAAGTAAAATCAGTAGCATTTGCTTGTATACTTAGAAAAATGTCTTGTTTACATTTTTATCCTCCCCCCCCACTAAAAAAGAAGATCTTTGAAGCAGTACCATTGCCCCTTTTCTTTTCAGGGTTAAGAGAAGTGATTGATAGATGAAAAATAAACATGGTTGCACATGGCCAGCATGAGTGGACAGATGGGTGAATGAATGATAGATACATGGATGGATGGATGGATGATGAAGGGCTGGACATCTGAATGGAGGGTGGATGAATGGACAGATGGAATAATAGATTAATGAATGATGGATGAATGGATGATGGAATGATGGACAGATGAATAGAGTATGTGTGTATGGATGGATGGATGATGGATAGCTGAATGGATGGATGGTGGGTGGATAGATAAATGGACAGATGAATGGAAAAATGGATGAATGAGCACATGATTGGAGAATGGATGAATGAGCAGATAGATGGTTAATGGATGGATAATGGACAGATGAATTGGTGATGGGTGGATGAATAGAAGATGGATGAATGGATGTATATTGCTAGAAAATATTGAAAGATTCTTTCATGTCAGACTTTCCCAACTTCAGTTCTTGATCTGGTGATCTTTGAACTTGAGGTTTCCTGATGTCTTTTAAGAGTGCTGTGTATTTAGTGTAGCTTCTCTGGGGGTTTTTGAGTGTTCAGTGAGCACTTCTGTCTAAGAACTTATGGATGTGGAAACGACCTCTTTTTTAATTGAATCATTGTGAGGTACAATTACAAAACTTTCATGATTAAACTTCAGGCATACAACGATCTAACGCCCATCCCTTCACCAGTGTACATTTTCCACCAATGCCCCCAGTATCTCTTCTGCCACCCTCACCCCACCCCCAGCCTTTATGGCAGACAGTTTCCTTCTTTCTCTCTACTTTTGGGCATTACAGTAAAGATATTTAGAGGCCATCATGTTTGGTTCTTTATCATGATCTTTTTCAGCACACATCTCCCATTCCGGGTGATCCCTCCAACCATCATTGACTTAGTGATCCTTTCTCTATCCCAGCTGTCTTCTTCCCAGCTTGTGAGGCAGGCTTCCAACCATGGAGCAATCTTCCTGACCCTGTTACTACTATCTTTGGGTTTTAGTCTTGAATTATGTTATTTTATATTCCACAAATGATGTATTCCACATTCCTCATTCTCTGTCTGCCCCTCTCTTTCTGATTCATTTCACTTTGCATGATATGGGGACAACCTCTGTTTCCTAGGTTTCCAGTCCTTTCAAGATATTGCTTTACAGTAATATGCATATATATATATCTGGATATATAATATGATACATATCTCCGGAGCTATATATATATATATATATATATATATATATCACTGTTTATATATCAGTGTCCTCCCATTGTTCATCGATTTGCTCGAGTGGGCCCAGTAATGTCTCCATTGGAGACTTTGTTGTTACTGTGTTTGGCATATCGAATACATCACGGGTGGCTTGCCAGGCTCTGCCGATACATATATAGATATAGATATAGATATAGATATAGATATAGATATAGATATAGATATAGATATAGAATGGTTTCCATCTCAAACAGTGATTTCCCCAGCCTCCCTGGCCATCTTCTATTGAACAATCATTTTCTTCTTCAATACAGTCTCCCCATACTACTGGCCCCACTATCCTTTGTCTTTGTGAAATTCAGCACTGTAAGATATTGATCCAGGGCATTTCTGATACTATGGAATCATTATTTATATACATTTAACCCAACATATTGTTCTTGTATGAATGTGATATTACATTTCCTAGATCTGCCAAGTTAATTTCCAACAGAGTACTGACTTTTCATTTTGTTTCAAAATACATTTTCTGGTTTCCTCTACTGCATTATACCTCCATTTTTACTTATTGTTCTCATGATATTTTAGTGTGTTTCTCCTTTATTGTTACTTTAGTGAAACTTTGAGAGAGTACAGAGATAAAGCATTCTATTCAGACTACTATGTGTAAGCTAGAATACACTGAATTGTTATTTTAATCAATAAATTAATTATATATAGATTGATGAAGAATTTATGAATCTCTAACCTTAGTGAGATTATTTTTTTCCTTCTGTACTTTGAGAGTCAATTTCAGTTATCTGGTTTATATTTAATTCAGGATCATGTATCATAGGTTTCCATCTTTTTAGCATTTCAATAAATTTTAAATGTCTTAAGTACCTTAAGTAATTCAATAATAAATCATATAGGTGCAAAGTAATGGGGATAGGTTCATTGCTTTTCAGTTTGTATCTCAATTGTTATTTTATAAAAAATTTCCATTTTTGTTATATCAACCTTCAAAATATAAATTTTTAAATATGTTTTTTAAATATATAATTGTGCATGTCTTTTTGCTATTAGTTTCTTTACTAGATCAACCCAGTACTTGCTTTATTTTGTTTTGTTTATTGTTATTCTTTGTCTTCATAAAATGATTTGGAATGTATCACTTTTTGTCTTTATTGGTTTTCTGGTTATTCAATTATAAATATGAGCATCTACCTTAGTGGTTACTAAGATTCCTTTTTCTCTAAGAATTTAAGCTAGATGCATTATTTTACATGTAGCCTATTATACTTACTGATTTCTTTTAATTTGTTTGCTGGTATGTTTATTAAAAGTTTAAGTATAGAGGTAGCATGCTTTGGCAGTGTATTTTAGCTTATTCATATGATTATTCAGGTAAAGGGATATTTGCTAACTCTATGGGGAAAAAGAAATTAGGTACTATTGGAAGACTCTTAACCAAAATAAGTGAGGACATTAATCCGTATGTAGGAACAAGTTATAAGTGAAAAGATAATAGATAACCCAATCCACTGGTTTCCAAACTAGACTGTACATTTCCTTCATCTGCAGAATTAAAAATGTGATGCTCTAGCTGCACCCTAACAAACTAACTAAGAATATCTAGAGTTTGGCTTTCAGGCTTCAGGGCCATTTTAGAATCCTCACATGAGAGCAATGGAACAAAGCCTGGGAACTCCTTGTTCCTTGTCCTCTCAGTGTCTAATGCGACCAACAGCAATATCAGCTTCTTAAAAGTGTAGACCCACTGATTCAGAATCTTGGCATTCACAAAGCCAAGGTGGGCACACAAAAATTGGCTAGCCGGTCTTCAATGTAGAGTATCAAACTGGACCCCATGACCTGTTATTAGAATAGACTTTTAGTGGGTTGCAGCCACATCTGTACCATTGTTTGCTGTTTACATCAGCATGGGCAGGTGTGACAGGACCTAATGAGTGTATATGACCATTTAGAGAAAACTGGCCAGCCTTCTCAACCTGGGTGGGTCATTAGACTTTCTTGAAAGCTCTGCCTGACTGCACTCCAGGTACACAGTCAGAATGGAAAGGAGACTCACGTAGTAGTGGTTCTTACGGCTTCCACATAATTTCAATGTGCAGCTAGTAAGGTTGAGATCCAGAGTCCTTCAGGGACAAATAGAACATGTGTTCTATTTTATTTATTATTAGTGTTTTTGATTTTGGGCCATACTGAGTGCTCTTTAGGGACTACTCCTCATCCCATACTCAGGGTTGCTTCTGGTGGTTCACAGATAACCATGAGGTATCAGGGATTGAACCCAGGCCTCCTACTGACAAACCATAAACTCCAGCCCTTTGATAGATCTTCAGCCTCTGTAGATGTATTTAGTTTTTTTTTTTAATTGAGGGGGCTGGAGCGATAGCACATCAGGTAGGGCATTTGATGCATGGGTTTGATTCCTAGCATCCTATATAGTCCCCCAAGCACCTCCAGGAGTAATTCCCGAGTGCAGAGCCAGTAGTAACCCCTGACCATCACTGGATGTGACCCAAAAAGCAAAAAAAAAAAAGAATCACCATGGGATATAAATTTACAAAGCTGCTCATGATCGGGTTTCAGTCATACAATGTTCCAACACCCAATCTTCCACCAGGGTACATTTCCCACCACCAATGTACCCAATTTTACTCTTGCTACCCCCAGACCCCCCAGCCTTTCTCTATGGCAGGCACTTTTCTTCTCTTTCTTTCTCTCTCTCTCTCTGTATCTCTCTCTCTTCCCCCCACCCCTCGCTCTTCTTTTGAGCATTACGGTTTGCAGCACAGATATGGAAAAAACATCATGTTTGTTCCCTTACTCACTGTAGATGTATTTTTTAAATCTGTTTTTATGCTGGTGGTTGTCATATTTGAATATTAAAGAGAAACAGTGAAGCACAGACTGATAAATGTGATCATTTAACAGATTCAGAATTTGAAAAAACAAAGTAAACCAACATTCACCTGAGGCAAAATTTTAGACTTGGAAATAAAAATTTAAGCCGAATTTAAAGAAGAGGTATTGAATAAAATGACACTCAGTAAATTATTGACTGATAATGAAATGAATGTATAATGAGTACTACTTGTCAGTGAAGGAAAATTAAATAAAACCTGATGAGTTCCTATTTGGAATTGATGACTATCAAATTAGGATTCTTACTGTCTGTCCCTTCCTCCTCCTCATCTTCTCCTCCCTCCCTACCTTCCCCCCTCCTTCCTTCTTTAGCACAATATTTAATCTGGGGGAATGGGGGGGGATAGTTTTATCCACAGATGGAACTGAAAATGTCAGGTCAGCTCTGAATAATTGTAGTGTTGGAAGTGCTCCTTAAGTATGAGTGGTTGAAATTGGAAAACAAAAGTCTCTTTAAGGAATTAGTTACAAGTTTGGGCTTTGCACAGTGAGAAAAATTTTGGTTAAAATCTGACTCTGTCACTTAGAAATTAGATGCTGGCCACATACTCTAGTCTAATCTTTAAACCTTTTCTTCTGAAGATGGATTAAATAAGAACATAGAGAACATTAGCATAGGGAAACAATTAAAAATGGTAGATAGCTATTTTCATAAGCTGCAAGCTCTCTGTGGTGTATTCAATATCCTAAAAACAGTAACAAGTCTCTCAATGGAGATGTTGCTGGTGCCCGCTCGAGCAAATCGATGAACAATGGGAGGACAGTGCTACAGTGCTACAGTGCATAATTGTCAAACCATCACCAATATTTAAAATAGAATACTGGGTAATTATGTGTCTATCTTGCTGATCCATTATTCATCTTTAAATGGATTCCTGCTTGCTTTTGTTGGAAACGCTCTCAGAGCTAGAATAGGTTGACTTTTAGTAGGAATATAGGACCTTCCGGCTTGTTGCATTATATTTTTCCCACCCTTATTTTAATTTTATTTATTTTGGTTTTTGAACCACACCAGGCAGTACTTAGAGCTTACCTTTGGATCTGTTCTCAGGGACTGTTCCTGGCAAGCTTGGGGGATCATGTTGGGTACCATTGATCAAATCTGGGTTGGCCACATGCAAGGCTTACCCTCAGTATTATCTCCCCAGACCTTCCTTATTTTTACGTTTCAATAAAAAACATTTTTCTTCTATTATATTTTTTCAAGTCACTTCAAAATGCGGCTTCAGGGCTGAAGAGGTAGTACAGGAGTTAAAGTACTTGTCTTGCATGTAACCTGTGAACATAGGGTCAGGAATAGCCTCCAAGCGCCACTGGGTATGGCCCCAAACCAGTGTGATTTAAAATGACATCATTGAGAGACAAACATTATAAGTTTGAGTCGTTTGTATTATATTTTTGTACCAATAAATGGAAAAATTACACATAACGTGTAATATAACTCATTATATTGGCATGGTAAAACATAGTAAACTATGTATAAATTCACACAGGATTTTCAGGATGAAACCACTAGTGGTTAACACATTTTATGCCCCATGTCCTTGTTTCCATGCTAACTGCTCATCTTTGTTAACTGATGGGCTGGAGCAATAGCACAGTGGGTAAGGGCATTTGCCTTGCACGCTGCCGACCCGTGGGCCCAAGTTTGATTCCTCCGCCCCTCTTGGAGAGCCCCACAAGCTACCTGCAACGTATTGGATATGCCAAACACAGTAACAGCAAGTTTTACAATGGAGACATTACTAGGCCTGCTTGAGCAAATTGATGAACAATGGGATGACAGTTCCATTGATACGCTGCAGAAATGCAGATGGGGTCAGCTTTCTCCACTGGGCTGGATGCTTAAGGCAATAATAGTTTGTTAAAACTACACTACCACCTTGTCCTCACTGTGATTTAATAAGATTGGGGGACTTTTTAGAAAATGTTCTGCGCAGAAGTATATTTTATGAGAGCATGGATATTTGAGGAATTATTTTTGTTGTTGCTTTACTGTTGAGCAACTGTTTGACTGGGTATAAACATTCGGGGTCAGGTTCTGCTTGTCTTAAAGTTTAGTGTTGACTAATTTTCATGGAAGATTTTCCTCTATACTCTGATCTGAATTGCATTGGTGGTAATTCTGTCTCCATGCTGATATTTAACTATCTTTTCATTTATATTTGAAAATTTAAAGGGGAAAATAAATGCTCTACTTGATTGGCACTGGTTTTCAGAACTGATCATTTATTTTACCTTCTGTTTTCAGGTTCATTCTCATTCTGCTCTGACCATTACTTATGATTTTCCTGTGGTTTATTCTTTACTTTGAAGTACATTTCATTCATTGGTTGGCTTTCTGTGATCTTTTTCCTCGCTTTCCCATATTTTCTCTGCTTTCTGAGATTACTTCTCAATCCTGTGATCTGCCAAAAATTCCATTCTCTTCTGTGTGAAATCAGCCTTTCATCAGTTGGAGGAGGACTGTATTTTTGGTACCCGAGTCTTTGTATTCCATCAACATCCTTCTCATCCCTGTGTGATTCTCTTTAATAAAAGTAGTATAAATATCATTTAGAACAAAAGTGGAATGTTTTCTAAAAAAGTCTTCAGTTCGTGAAGGTAAATCCCTTTCAGATGAGTTTTCCTTTTGAGCCATTAACTTTGGTCCTCTTCCACAGTCGCATCCCCACGGGCTTTAATTTGGCTTTTCCTTGACCCATCAGTACAAACTGAGCAAGATGTGAGGCTGGGTTTCTGCTCGGTCTCCTCCACAAAGTCATCCTGGGTTCCCTGATAAATCATTGGGGCTTCTGTCTACCTCTTGCTGTCTCATTTTTTATTCTGTTCTTCCCAGGTCAGAATAAAATCTGGCCCATTAGCTGTGAGCTCTTCTGAACTGATCCCACACTCTTTGTGGACTGCTTAATAAAATGCTTTCAGAAAACATGTAACAGATAAGTCCTTTTGGAAGAGGGCATGAACTGAAGTGTCTCAAAGCTATGATGAACAGTATTTTGTTGGAATTTCTCTTGAACAATGGCTACATAGTAGAGCCACAAAAGTGATGTGTCTTTAACTCTTGAACTGCATCTCAGTAGAAGTGTTTCCCCCAAGCTATGAAGACTCAAAAGTGATTTGTGTTTCTTTAGCTGTTGGTTTTTATCTTTCCCTCCAGGCCCCTCTCTCTTCTACCACCTAGAGAAGACCCACTCTTCTTTTCTTTTCACGAGAAGTTGCTGATTTAGAAAGGAAGGACTTTTAGCTTGACATATAGTAAAGGTGGAATTATATCTGTTTTGATTCCTGAGGCTGCAGGAGTATTTTCCTGAACTTTTTTTTTTAACCTGTTATTTTTTAATTGGGATAAAAAAATATAAAAATATCAAGCCATGTACAGAACATATAGTGTATGGGTTATATTCTTCATTTCTCCCACTTTCTTCCCAGTGGTGCTCAAGAACGAGGGGTAGTCCAGGCAATAATACTTGATTAGTGGTGTAGACCCAACGACTTGGCATTCAGTTCTGGCTGTGTGGTGCTGCTTGGTCCATGGTCTTGGGGAGGCATCAGGACTGTAGCTGACAGTGCTTGGAGAGGTAAGGGTTACTGTGGATTTGGTGTCAGGTTTTTTTGTTTGTTTGTTTAGTTCTATATTTGGTGCTGGTAGATTTTAGTTTGGATTTCTTTTTTTTAATTTTCCCATTATTATTTTAAAAAAATTTTTTTGGTACTTGATCATTGTATAACTGAAACCCAAGCACAAAAATGTGTAAGTCTATAACTGTACCTCATGGTGTCAGGTTTTAAAGTCGTGGTTCACCGATCTGCGTGCTTTCCCTGGCCCTCTACCCTTCTGTTCTTTTATCAGAAGGAAGATAGATAAAGATGTTTGGTTATCTGATTTGTGTCTGGTCTGTTCTGAGCACAAAAGTTACTCCAAGTTTTTCCTTATAGTTTTCAAAGACAAAATCCTCTCTGAGAACTAAGTAACTGAGAAACTGCTTTAAACCAGACACAGGCAAATGAGAAACCTCATCAAACTGAGCTTTTTATCTAGACCTATCTCTGCTCTGGCTCCATCAATATCCTTTCATGAGAAATTCAGCTCACTACTGATGTTACAGCAATCAGGAATCAAAACAAGGACCTGTTTCCAATGCACCAGAAGGTTCAACCTTTGTAAATACTCTCTCTTCCCTTCCTTCTCCTCTCTCTCTCCTCTCTCTTTCATCTCTTCCTTTCTTTCTCTTTTTATTTTTTTCTTCCTCTCTTCTTCCTCTCTTCTTTCTCTCTCTTCTTTCTCTCTCTTCTTTCTTTCTTTCTTTCTTCTCTCTTTGCTTTCTCTTTTTTTCTTTCTCCTTCCCTTCCTTTCCTTTTTTGTAGTTTAAGTTGCATGGTTGCAATCATACTAACCTTTACCATTTTGCAGTACCACACTTTATTATCATCAGAGTGTTCAAGAGTCCCCTGCCGCCCCTCCCACATCAGTCCTGTGTCATCTCTAGTTCACTCCCTCCCCCACTATCCTTGCCCCTGCTAGGATCTCCATTTTGTAATCCAAGGCCCAGGGTATGTCATCATTCAATACTGTCTATTCCCTTATTTTGTGTCTTTACATACCACAGATAAATGAGATCATCTGATATTGTCCTTCTTCTGACTTAATTCACTTAACATGATGCCTTCTGATTCTATGCAAGCTGTATCCAACTGCAAGCCTTCGTCTTTTTTTATTCAGCTGAATAAATAATATTCCATATTAGATAGATTACCACTTCTATATTCATTTATCTGTCATTAGACATTTGAGTTGTTTCCATATTCTATTATATTTATTGTTTACATGAATATCAGAATGCCTATATCTTTTGGGGATTAATGTTTTTGTGTTTTAGGGGTAGATGCCAAAAAGTGAAATTTTTGTTTTCTGTAGGGGAAACTGGACTATATTCCCACCCACAGTGATTACACTTCCTTTCTCACCACATCCCTGCCAGCACTGGTTGTTTCCAGCTTTTTCCTGCCTTAAGTCCTGGCCATCAGCAACCCAGGGGCAGAGTTCGTGCCTTCAAACCATGCATTGAAAATAACGCTTCTTCATTTCACTTCTCTTTCCAGGCCTGAGATTTTTACGAGCTCTCCGACTGATACAGTTTTCAGAGATTTTGCAGTTTCTGAATATTCTTAAAACAAGGTAAGATGTTCTTTCTCATGCTCCTCCCCCGCCCGCCCCCCCAATCAGCTCTCTGGGCCTCCGTGTCAGTAGCAGGTGTTCCGTACCAGGCAGAGTCCTATCACTCACCCTGGCACCTGCAGCTCGAGGTCCACTGAAACTAGGCCAGGATCTGGGTTTCTTTATCCCTCAGGGCTGGGGCCTGCACAGTGAGAAGAGACACAGCTGTGCAGGGGTGCATGGACCTGGCCGGCTTGTGGGGTGCATGCTAGACTGCATGAACATCAGGGAGGCACACAAGGATGAGGGAAAGAACTGTCCATCAGTGGCAAGTCCTGGCTCCCTGACTCTAAATCACCCCTTTGTTACATCACTAAGTAAGAAATTGAACCAGGCCATAAAAGCAATAGAAGCAATGCTCTGGGAGAGGCAATCACAGACCTCATATGGCAAACAGAAAATCATTTCATTTCAAAGTACATTTTAGATGTGCATTTTATAGCCAGTGCAGCCCCTGGGGCTGGCTCTGTGAATTGCCTTTTGGGGAATACCTGAAGACCTCCCGCCAAATGCACCACAGTGACTTCTGTTAACTGTGTTATCATCTGGAAAACCCTCCTCCCGAACCAGGAGGGAAAATCCCCCTGAGATCTTATTCCTCGTGACCGGTGTGTTCACAGCACTGGCCTGAGCCCAGGCCTGCCTTGATGAATAAACTAATAAAGGAAGTTCAGCGCTCGCTAATGGAGCAGAAGGGCCAGTCATAAGTTCCTCTTATAGGAAATTACACTTTCAGAGGCACATGGCCAGTATTCTGTTTCCTCTTTGGTTAGCCTTAATATGTGTGATAAATGATTAGAAACAGGACACCTCTGTATTTTTTTGTAGGGGGGAGGCACACCAGGTGGCACTTAGGGCTAATTCCTGGCTTTGCCCTAAGGGGGTGCTTCTGATGCTGCCTGGGGGAATATAAGCAGTGCTGCAGATCCATCAGGGTCCTTCTTGTACAGAGAAACTGCCCTAGACTATCGCATCTCCCTGGCCACTTGTCTCTGTATTCTGTACTATATACTAAAGACACCTTCATGAAGCCTGGGTGTCAGATTTTGTGTTGTTTTCCCACTACCTGAGGTTGTGACTCACTTTTCCAAACCTGTCACGTCCACTCAACAAAGAGGACAGGACTTGGCTCTCCTTTTGGCTCCTAGTGACATTGTTAGTTTCCGTCTGTTTCAGATTGATTTCTCCTCCCTGACTAGCCAGCTGTATGGATGTGAGATACATTTGTTGTAGAAGTTAAAAAGAGCATCTCATAGAATTTTTTGAATAAATGTTCTCATGTCCTGCAACTTCATTGACCTGAGATCAAACTTATTGGTTCACTTATTGATATGCAGTGAATCAGTGTCACTCTTTATATTTCCTCTATGTGACAATGACCTTGTTTTGTATCATTTTTTAAAATTTTTTGACCATACTTGGTGATGTTCAGGACTTACTCCCAGCTCTGAGCTTAGGAATCATGGTGGTATTCAGGGGTCTTTAGTAGGTACTGGAGATTAAATCTGAGTCAGCTAATTGCAAGACAAGTTCCCCACATGCTGTATATCTCTTTGGCTTGATTTTTAGGGTTTTTGTTTAATTTAACTTTATTTTTATAAAGTAATTCATATAGCACAGTGGTAGGACATTTGCCTTGCGCACAGCCAGCCCGGCCAATCTGGGTTGGATTCCTCCGCCCCTCTCGGAGAGCCCGGCAAGCTACCGAGAGTATCTCACCACATGGCAAAGCCTGGCAAGCTGCTCATGACATATTCAATATGCCAAACACAGTAACAACAAGTATCAAAAATATTCAAGCACCAATTCCACCACCATTACACCTTTTCACCACCATATTTCAGATGTTTCCATACTGAATACCAACCCCTGCCCAAAGCAGAACTGAAATAATTTCATTTGTATTGTTTGCTGTGAATAATTCCCTGAAAAGATCCAAAAAAAGGTTCTTAGAGGAAAGTGTGTGAAGATTGTATTTCACCCAGGAGCCATTAAGCCCTTCTATAAGAGATTACTAACATGTTGTTAAAGGTTGAGCCTTGTATATATCTATCTATCCATATACATGGATATACATATGTATCTGTAAAAATATATTTTCCCCTAAGATTGCTTGCCTTCCGATTTAAACCCCATCAAATGTGGTGTGAGGTATGAGATGTCACACTGCTACAAATGCGGTTCACTCATGGGTGAGGCTCAACCCAAGCGTGTGGAGAGTGACCATGAACATGGTGGTGGTTGAGTTCTGGAGGTTTACAGCTGCTGGAGCTGGTTCCACTGGGGCGGGGTGAGCCTCAAGGCCCCCATCCCCTCCCGCATTGCCCTGAATGAAACAGCCTGGTGCGGGGTTCGGCAGAATGGCTATGGCATCTGATTTTTAGGTTTTAAAAATGGAATTCCATGCACTGGATTTGTTAGTCTTGAATTAGTTATGATTATTAATGCTAGCACGTCCTGTATTGGGTGCTAAGCACAATGCCAAGCACAGGACTATAGTCAAGAGACTTTGGATTGTCCTAGAGCCGGTGATGTCCCATGGAGCCACACACTCTCTCTCATGGCATGCACCTTTTCTTTCCTTGTTTATGTTTTCCTCAAATTAGGGAGCTTTTCAGGTAGGGCGTTCGCCTTACACGTGGCCAACATGGCCGACCCAAGTTCGATTCCTCCGCCCCTCTCGGAGAGCCCGGCAAGCTACCGAGAGTATTCGATATGCCAGACACAGTAACAACAAAAGTCTCCAATGGAGACATTACTGGGCCCGCTCAAGCAAATCGACGATCAACGGGAGGGCCTTTACCTTTACCTTTACCTATTGAATAAAAAATAAAATCGTGAATTACAAGGTTCTTCATGATTGCATTTCAGGCATACAATGTTCCAACACAAGTCCCTTCACCAGTGTCCACTTCCCTCTACCAGTGTACTCAGATCAGCAGTGTGTGACACGAGCATCTTAAACTCCTGTGCTATCTCTCTGGCCAAAAAACAGATCTGAGAAACAGAAAACACTGGCCATCAGGAGGCTACAAAAGCTTTTGCTGATGGAACAGAACCATGAAGGGCTGAGATGTGGCAGAGAGTTGAAGGCTCTTCAGCATGTGGGGATCATGGGTTGATGTTTCAGAAAGCCCCACCACTTCTCTGATGCTATTGAGAGGAGGTGTGATGGGAACAGTTCAGGCAGGAGATGGTGGGAAGTGTCAGCTCCAGTGGGCGGTGGCAAGGGCGGGAGGAAAGAGAGGGGAGGAGAAAACAGGAGAGGACAGGGGGAGAGATCAGGGTAGGAGAGAACAGGAGAGGGCAGGAGGAGAAGACAGGAGAGAGCAGGGGAGGAGGAAAAGGGGAGAGAACAGGAGGGAGAGGCCAGCAGACACTCAGGGAAGAAGTGGCAGTGCTTGATGCTATTGCCAAGCCATGCCTTGGGGTTCAGGGCGTCCTCACAGGATGCTGTTTCGTACATCCCAGAGTGAGTGTTCTATATCCGACCAGCAGAAGCTGTGAGAGAACAGGATAAGGTGATGGGCACCTGACAGCCCCTCACCCAGAAATAAAGAAGAAACATGTGGGCAGGTCAACCTCATTTGGCATTTCAGAGCAAGACAAATGCATCTTGTGAAATGCACCAACAGTAGAGCTGGTCTCCAGACACACGGTACTCCCACTAGTGGCAGCCTCCTGAATGTGGTCTCTGGTGGGAGGGCATTCCCTGCCCTTATGTCTGACTCACTGGTCCCTCGCATGTGGACTCTTTCCTGGCTAGCGAATGCACAAGTGGAGGCCTGGAATGTGGAGAGCAGAAGGTGATTGTTTTTAGTACATGTAGTTTCTTGTCCTGAGACCACTCCACGCCCCCACTCCAGGCATGAGAAAGCACTGGACTGAATGGACCTGTCACTCTTCTCTTGGGACATGGTGTTTGTTTCACACCCAGATTTTGGCACTGATACCCAGGGCCCTCTACAATTGCTTCTTTTGCCAGGCAGAGCACAAACCCCAGCCCATGTCCCTCTCCTTCCTGCCCAGCAGCTGGACGAGGTCGGAATCGCAGGGTAGAGAGAAAATGCACGAGTTAATCGTGAGTTGTTTGCACAGAGCTTTTAGATAATCATCTGTTCTTAGGGTTTAATTTGGAAAGCAAATTCCTAATACTACAGCATCTGTAATGATGCCCTAAAATTAATCCGATTTCTGTGCTGATGGTGGAACCTTCTAGCAACAATGACGACATGTCCTACGCAAAAAAGTGCTCCCTTAAACACTCTTCATATCCCTCAGAGATTAATCATTGCACATCTGTGTCATTTTTGCAAAGCTCCAAGAGCCTCAGAAACACCAGCAGTTTTCTTAACTCTGGAGGGTCCTGCTTGGTCACTGGGGGTGGGGTGTGGATGGGGGTGTGCATGACACACAGTATTGTCCAGGCTCCACGGTTCTGTGAAGCGACGTGGTAAAGGCAGAAGCAAGAGGTGCTTCCCTGGCATATCCACTTTGCCACCAGCTCCCTATCCCTTATCCAGTGCCACTGCCTACAAGCAGAACCCCACCCCCCAGGGCTTTGCCCTGCAGCAACAGCCATGGAGGGCGTCACTCTGGACTTTCTATGAGGGAGAAGTTTGGGGACAGGATGTGACAGTGAGTTAGCCACAACTAGACTCAGCTCAGTGATTGCCAGAGTTGCTTCCTCTGAGATGTCCTACTGGGTGCATGTCCCAGCCTCTCATGGGACGGTGTTTCCTCCCTGAGAGAAAGTTTTGAAAAGGCAGGGAGCAGTAAAGCAAGAGGGACAGAATCGCTTCACTCTAAAGATAGGCTTAGAGAGATGGTTTGAAGCATTGCTTTGGCCTGTCTGTGCTGTCGTTCAGAGCTACAGAGACTAGTCAGAGGTGAGGTGGGAGGCTGGATTCATGACCTGTACGCAGAAGGAACAAGTCCACACTATAGCTCCTCTGGGCTTGCCCTGGTAAGTGCCAGGTTCATCCCATGGAGCCAGGAAGCTCCAGCTTCCTATGGAAGGAATCTTATGGTTGAGTCGATAGTGGGTATCAAGCTCTTCCTCTTTGCTCAGACACAGTCCCAGACCTATGTTCTACACCTGGCTAATTAGTAGGTCCTCGAAGCATTTTGCTCATCAGTCAACCACTTCTGTGATAGACATGGGACTCCCCTGCCTGTCCCCTTCCCATGTTGCTGCTGGCCCGGGCACTGCACTCACTGGCTTTGGAAGACCCCAGTTTGTGTTCAGTATGTGGTGGGGAGAACTCCTGGCCTCACCCCTGCAAGGCGGATGCGTGGCCACTGAGCTACCCTCGCCCTGCAGGGGGCTCTTAAATGAACATGAGGGCCCAACCATACTCTCACCAGCTGAGATTAGGGGCCAGGGTGCACTGGGATTGCTCCCAGGACCACAGTTTTGTGTTCACGCAACAGAATTCCACTTCTCCATCTCTCTATGCATCTCTCATTATCTCTATCCATCTCTGTCTTTCCATCTCTTCCCATATCTTCATCTCTCAATGTCTTTCTCTATCACTCTCCATCTCCCTCCATCTCTATCTGTTTCTCACTCCATTTCTCTGTCACCCTCCATATCTCTATCTATCCCTCTGTTTACTTCACTCTCCCTCTCTTTTCCCTCTCTTTAGCTCTTTCCTCCTCTCTCCATCTCTCTCTTCTCCAGCGCTCTCTCTCTCTCTCTCTCTCTCTCTCTCTCTCTCTCTCTCTGTGTGTGTGTGTCTGGCTTTCATTCTATCTCTTTGTGGGTTTCATTCTCAGGCTGATTTTCTCCAGCCAACCCCAAACTTACATTTTTTAGACCCTAAACTTGAACCAAATAAGGCTCTTTCTGGAGCCCAGAATGATAGTACAGTACGTAGGGTGCTGACCTTGCATGTAGCTGACCCAGATTCAATGTCTGGCATTCCATATGGTCCCCTGGGCACCACCAGGAGTAATTCCTGAGTGCAGAGCTAGGACTAATCCCTGAGCAGCGTCAGCTGTGGCCCCAAAACCAAGCAAAACCAAAAACCAACCAAACAAAAGAACCCTCCCACTCAGCTCCTGTGAGTGCCTCAGAGGATCCTTCAATGGACTCTACCACTCGTTGCAGCTGGGCCTTCCTCCTTTGACCCCTGATGAGTAGAGGAAAAGATCGAGGTTATGCGGTGAAGCTGTGGATCAGTCGCTCTTGAGGCTGAGAGGTAGCACAAAGAGGGGAGGAATGCCCAGTGTGGCGGCCCCTAAGAGGTGCTGTACATGTCAAGCTCGGTATGAGATCAACCCCCAGTCCCAGTCACGCTCTCCCAAGCCAGCTCCTGAACTCCTGGAAGCCAGTAGAAGCCATTGAAGATCATTAAAGCTCATCAACCAATTCCTGGCAGCAGTAATAGGGCCCGAACCAAAGAATCAGTGGTAGAAATGGGAGGAAAATGGAGAAAGCCATTGTGTGTGGGGAACACTGGCTGTGACCCCAGGCCAGGCTGGACATGGCCAAGAGAGACAGACGGTCACCATTGCTGCCCTCTAGTGTGCTTGTGGACCAGCAGGCAGCCATCCCTCACGTTGCAGAAGGCTGTTCTGACCGAGAAGTCAGTGTGTGTATCTGTTTGCTCCTTCCCAGGGCCAAGGCAGGAGAAACCAAGAGCGCCAGTAACCTGCTCAGCTACATGAACAGACAGGAGAAAAGAGAATCTTCCACAGATACTTGCCCCAGAACCACTGTCCAGCTTCCTATCAGGGTCTTGCAAACCTGGATCCATTTCTTTTCTTTCTTTCTTTTTTTTATTGTTCCTGATGTTAATGCCTGTTCTTTTTTACAGTAAACTCTTGGCCATCAGAAGGTATTAATTTCACACACAAAGCATCAGCGCCTTCACAGCTATCATTTTTTTCTTTTGTTTTTTATTTTTCTGCTTTTTGGTCAATGCTCAGGGGTTCCTCCTGGCTCTGCACTCAGGAATTACTCCTGGCGGTGCTCAGGGGACCATATGGGATGCTGGGGATCGAATCAGCAGCGGCCGTGTGCAAGGCAAATGCCCTCCCCACTGTGCTGTAACTCCAGCCCCTTGGGTCCATTTCTCAATCTCCAGACACCCCAGCGTATTTCAGGATGCCCGAGGAGTGAGCACTTAGAAAGAATATGCTAGAGCGAGAAGGGCGAGTGTGTGCCATTCATATACCCACGCTCTTCAGCTCACGATTCAAATCTGAGAAGGAGTAGGGAGAGGGCAGAGGTCAGCCAGAGGGAAGGGCAGGGTCCGCTGTGAGTGGGGTCAGGCCACAGTGAGAAGAGTCAGGAGAAAACTCCAGCTCTCCTCTTTAGGGTATAATGGAGTTGGGAATACCAGAGTCAGGGGTCCAGAGCAACAGTACTGCAAGGCCCCTGTGGCTCAGAGCAAGGTGTGTGTGTGGGGGGGAGGAGCCTCTGCAGTGGGGTGGGGCCCCATTAAGCAGGAGACAGAGACTGAACCAGGCTCTGAAGATGGGGAAAATGTGGATGGATGGGAGGGACTTTTGGTGAAGTCACAGAATGAGCCAAGGCGTAGGGCCAGGGAAATGGGACCTGGCGAGAGCCCTACCCACTGTACTCTCTCTCCACCCCCACCAGTAGCTCTTCTCAAAGGAGTGTGAGCACAGGCTCTGCTCACAGGGTGCCAGCTGACAGCCCAGAGTAGGGAAGGCCCTGGTCTGGCTGCTCACAAAGTTCAGTGTTTTTCAAAACAAGCTAAAGATGACAGGGCAGGGAACCTTTCAGAATAAAGCAGGATTGGCAGAGCATGTGGTACAAACCTGCATTGGTTACATCTCTATAAAGTTTTGTTGGGACACAGTCATGTCTGTTTTTACAGGCTGCTTCTGTGCTGCAGAAGGGTTTTGTGGTCACACAGAGGCTCGGGGGGGCCCCACAGAGCCCAAACTATACACTGTCTGTTCCTTGGGGGAAAATAATGGCCTCATAATAACCCATTGCCAGCTTGGACCCTAGTGAGTTGGTGAATTAGAGTTCAAAACAAAAACATCAATAATTCTAATTTCTGGGCAAGCAGAGCAGTTTAAGGAAGGATTTCATATGAGCTGATGTTATTCCATCCACATGAGTTTTCTGAGGCGTGATATAGCTATTATGTTGCACCACAGTCTTAGGTAATCTTGGTGTGGAAGGGATTGTGCCATGACATATACAACGATAGAAGGAAGGGAGGAAGCCAAAGAGCGAGCGAGCAAGTGAGGCGTTGTGTGCATGGGTGGAGGGCACTCACATGCTTATTGGATCATGGGCTTTGGTCTCTGGCCCACGGACTGGTACTGGTCGTGAGGAGCAGGAAGGTTGAAACCCGCGGGTCTGGCACCTTGGGCAGAACCGCCCGATGCAGGGACTGTCCGCAGGTGCGGAAAGGTCAAAGAACACCGTATTATTCAGTTCTTTCCATACCTCTGTATACGTAAAGATTTTATTTTCCAAATGAAAGTTCATTTTCAGACAAACGAAAGTTCATTTTCAGAAAGTGAACAGAATTCGCTGGGTTAACTCAGACATCACGTTCATTAGAGCTGTCTTTATAATCTCCCTCTGACCTAACCCCTGTGGGGGAGTTCCCTTGCAATGCACAGAAGGCGGGGAGCAGGGGAGGGGGTGTCTCTCCCCTTCCAATGGGGGTTGTGGCTGTCGTGGGCGGCGGCCTCCATGCCACTATTCTAACCTGGGATTTTGGTCCCTTCTGCACAGCAATTCCATCAAGCTGGTGAATCTGCTCTCTATTTTTATCAGCACGTGGCTTACGGCGGCCGGCTTCATCCACCTGGTAAGTGTCCTTGGAGATACTTCCACTCTGGTTTTTCCGAAACAGTCCCCATTCTCTGGGTTATTTTATTGCCGGAAATCTCTCTCCTTCACTCTCTTTCACTTACTCTTTCCCTTCCACTCACTTTTTCCCTCACTTTCCAGAAGGAGACATACGTCCAGCAGAGGAGTGTAGGGAAGGGAGGAGCACCGCTGTCTGGGTTTTCGGCCCTTTGAAACTAGTTCCAAGTGGTGAGCAATATTCCACCAACTAACAGCTCAACATACGCTCTTGGGGGCTTTGGTAGTTTGCATTCTGTCTGCAGTAACCCCAGAAATCCACGAGATGGCAGTAGTTCCTCAGCAAACTCCTGTAAAATCTGGGGATTAGGTTGGATGTTTGACCCACATTTTAGCCAGTCAATTCAGATTTCCTCAGTTTCTCTGCCTCTTAATAACAACTACCACAACAGTAGCAACAACAACAACAACAAAGATAACACCAAAACCAAGAGGTTTTTTTTTTGGGTGGGGGAGAGGTCTGTAATTTGTTAATATTTTTCTTATCTAAAATCCTATTTTTTTTTGTTTTGTTTTGCATTAACGACTCTTTGAAGCCTTTTGCTATTTGATCAAGCTGTTCTAACCTTCCCAAGGAAAACGTTCCACTTTATTTTAGGGAGCACAGGTATTGATTGGGAAGAGTTTTATACACACCCAAAGAGTTATAGCAGGATGGAGTCTCTTCAGTCCTGAGGTCTTCAGTGAAGGTGCCCATTCTTTGCTGATAAGTCAAGGCACAAGACATGGAGTGACTGACCACTTGGAATTTAAATCATCATCATCTAAGGGAAGGTTGTGCAGATGGGCCGGGGTGGGGGGAGCCCTGGATGTGACCTCTTGGTTCCCCATCACCTCTTCATACTGAGGGGCTCCTTGACCGAAATCACTGGTAGAGCATCACCCCAATTCTGCCAGGTGGGTCAACTGAGCCCGGATGTAGGGAGGTTATTTGTCTTCAACAGGCCTGTGACACCCCCAGCCCTGCCCATTACCCCCATTTGTGAATCATTTTCTGCTTTACTAGAAAACCTCCATGAAACGGACACATCAAGGACATGTGTTGGGTTGCGAGGGGCCTGGAAGCTTCTGCAGGGAGGGCATTGGTCAGGGACGGAGATGCCTCCCCACACACAGCTCTGCTGGTAGCTCCTGGCCATGGCCCTGAAGGCTGGGGGTCTCGAGCAGATCCAAGAGGCAGCCCCCCCCCACCCACACACACACACTCTGTGAGCTGAGTCCTGCCTCTACTGCACTTCCACGAGCAGAACCCGGGAAGGCTTTGCGTCAGTGACTGTTTTGAGTCCTGGCCTGTCCTCAGCCTGCCATCCACTCTCTCTCACTGCTGTCTACTACCTGTAGCCACTGAGAAGTTCAGACACTGTGTCACTTAAAGCTGAAAATGCTACTCACACTGTGGTCCTGGGCAGAAGCAGCGCACTGGCCCAGACCGAAAGCCACCCCCACCCCCACCTCCAATGGTCACTTCAGGGCCTGTGCACACAGGTGTGGGGCTGGAACGGTGGGTCAGACGGGGATACCAAAGGAGATTGCTGCATGAGCTCATTTCCCAGGTCCAGAGAGAGCCTTTCAGCGGCTCATTCTCCACAGCCAGGAAGCAGAGGCTGTTTGGTGTTGGGGTGTAAAATCCAAAGGAGCTGGCCCATGAGGCTGTCTGGGTCACAGGGATAAAAGAAGGCGGCATCTGAGGGTGGAGCTGGGCTTTCTCAAGGCCAGCAGGAGCTCACTGCACCCCCAGTTACACATAGCTGCCTCATGTGGCACAGTGAGCCAGTGTGTGTGGCCCTCCTGGGAGCCCAGGGGCTCTGTGGACGACTCAGGAAGCAGGGGAGCTGGGGGTGCTGGTGTTTCCTGGTCAGTTTTGGATATAACGTGATACTTTTCCTTTCCTTCCCTGTGACTGTCTTAGGTGGAGAATTCCGGGGACCCATGGGAGAACTTCCAGAACAACCAGGCACTCACCTACTGGGAATGTGTCTATCTACTCATGGTCACCATGTCCACCGTTGGTTATGGGGATGTTTATGCAAAAACCACTCTTGGGCGCCTCTTCATGGTCTTCTTCATCCTCGGGGGACTGGTAAACATTCTTTATTGCGACGTTGCGTTTTATGGTCATGAGTATTTTCTGTTACCCAGTTCCATAAAGCTTGTGTCCGGGCACTGTGTTTCTGCATGGAAGCCAATGATCGCCTCATCAGGCAATTGGGCTGAGACTATCCAAGCCCCAGGGAGATTTGGCTGCACTGTCCCAAGTATACGTTTCCTGTAGACCCAAGTGCATTGCCCTGGTTAGGGTCAATTATTGAGCAAGCAACACACCCAGCAGTGGTCTTAAGAGACTGAGACTCACTTATTAAGGGAAATGTTCCTTTGTGATCTGATTCTGTGTTGGATATTCCATAAGGACAGTTAGCTATTTCACCGGACCCATGGGGTGCTCTCCGGAATTGATAGTTTGCGGTTTCAAGAACTCCCCTGCCCCCGTGGAGATCCTCCCCAAACTTCCAACAAACGCTGTGGCTGGGGCTCACTCTAAAGAGTTGGGTGCCCACATGGGGGAACAGCCTGGTTCAGTGGCTATGACCACATGGACGGAGTGTGGTTTCCTCAACAACTGGCCTCATCCGTCATGCAAAGACATAGGAGCTACCTTTCTTCCTCCTTCCCCAGACAGAAGACTTTGCCTTTCTGGTTCACGCAGTCAGATCATGACGGTGGTTCTGATCTTTATGTCCAAAGGGGATTTTGAGCAACACGTTGGTGGTTGCTGCATTTTGTCTTTCAAAGGCATTCTCCATTTGAAGTTTAGAATTTTTTTTTTTTTGCTGTGATGGAATGTCAGTGGTTAAACTCCTAATTCCCACACAGCTTTCCCCCATGTATACTGCACACACGTTTATGCCATGCATAGGTCTGTCTGTTCAGTATGCATCTGGCATAACATACATTATGAAATGTATGTGAGCATCCTGTGTCAGTGTATACCCAGGAGCCTTCTGGTGGCACCTCCAAGGCCCCTGTAGCCACAAGCTCAATGTTTGTTGGACAAAACATGGCAGATTTGTGTTTCTCCTTGCTCTCTTTTCTTCCCACATGATTCCTGATTTTTTCCCTTTGGCATTTTGATGATTTTTTTAAAATGGAAAGTTTATATGTATATATATGTGTATGTATACATACACATATATGTATGTATACAATTTTCTTTGGGCACTTGCCTATAATTACTTCTGAAGGCACTGATGGTCCCTTTGATTTTAGTGAGAAAGATCTTCCTTTGACAGTGTGCTGTGTGCATGCGTGTGGCATGTGTGTGTTATATGTGTTTCCCCAGCATGCCTCCATTTTCCTCCTTCCTCCTCCAGGTCAAGTAAAAGACCTGGATGTCACCTTATCTATTCCTGTCTCCTTTATTACTTTCCCAGCTGTGACTGTTACTGTTGGTTGTTTAGGTTGGCTGATGCGTGTTTGGTCCTATTTGTTTTCAGCAGTGTTCTCCCACCCCCCCACCTTTATTTCAGTCCTTAATTTTTAAATTTAATAATCCAGCCTACTGATAGAGACCTTCGGCCCTAACCCTTTTGTGTTCTCAGATCTTAGCATCCCCACCCGGACAGGCCACTCCCTTCCTTTGGCTGTCTTTTTAGTCTCTCTTCTGTCTCCTATCTTCTCCTCAGGCCATGTTTGCCAGCTACGTCCCTGAAATCATAGAGTTAATAGGAAACCGCAAGAAATACGGGGGCTCCTATAGTGCGGTTAGTGGAAGAAAGTAAGTATGCCCGAGGTCTTGCTGCCTCCACCGCAGTAGGATCCTCTCTGCATGCCATTTTTTTTTTTTTTTGCTCTTGTTTCTTTGTTTCATGCATGTAGGCAATGTTTGCTCGCTACGTGCCCGAAATCGCTGCTCTCATCCTGAATCGGAATAAATTCGGCGGGACTTTTAACAAACATGGAGGCAGAAAGTAAGTCATCTGCAGCAGGAAACACGTGGTTGAGTGACTTGCCAGGGCCCCTCTGATGGGGACAGCTGACCCTGCCCCTCCCCTGTCCCCACTGGAGTGCTTCTGTGAGGGCCGGATCACCTTCTTTGGCTCTGTGTGGGGTGTGATTCCAGGAACCTGTTCTGCGTGGACTGTTGACTCAGGTCTGCTCCCAACCTAGCAGAGAAGGAAGAGACCAGTGGTTTCTTCCCTAATTGTCTTTCCAAGAAACATGCTGGAGTTTTTCATGAAAGGCCATTTATGGTGCAGAGATGGCAGGGCCCATCTTTCACCAGCTGACCCTTTACCGGGAAGGTGGGCTTGTTCCCTCCACACCGTCTGCTTCAGGGGCTGCTGGCATTCTGGTTCCTCAGCTGACTATGGTGCCATCTGGGGGTGAGGGCAGGTTGTAATTATTAGTACTCCTGCTATCATACCATCTTGCCCTGGCAGAGGGACTGGGCAGACAAGACCTAGATCAAGGTCACTGTGCTTCTTGGAAGGTTTTGTGGCCACCTTAGAACTTACTGTCTTCAGCTGGGGGACACTGAACTTTGCCTCCAAGGGCCTCATGAATTTGGGGGACACACAAGGACTACTGTGTTTCTGGCATGTTGGGGAATGCCAGAATGACCTTGTTACCATGTTCTAGAAGAGTCTGTGTCTGCTCCCCACATTGGGAGGATGTTTCCTTCTTGGTGACAGTTTCAGTGTGTGCTAAGGTCTCTGTTCCAGTGTTCCTTTATCAGCCTGAAGTTTGATTGCTATGTACATGGCTGGACCTCCCCTCAACGGCCTTTATCCCCATAGTGCCTCAAGGAGAGGGAGTTCTGGGGAGGCTACAGCCTGCTTTCCTTTATTTAAAAAAGTGTTTTCTTCCACTCCTGGCTAGGGTTTTGTTGTGAGGTCCAATCCCTGCAAAGCAGGAGGAGTCTATCTTCCATCTTGAGCTCAAATATTTGTTCCCTCGATGCCATTCCAGAGTGAGATACAGAAAGCTTTCCTCACCTAGCCCCTTCGGAGGTCATGGAACTTCCTGTCAGAACCAGGCCTCTCATAACCACCCCTCTTCCCCCCATACACACACACACACACACACACACACACTCACTTACACATGCTCACATATACACACTTACACACACATACTCACATACACACTCACACACACACACACACACACGGATTTTCAAATCATCTTTTTAAGAGCCTGTTTATTAAGAGAGAATAAAACCAGGATCAGCCTTTCTCCCCATGGCCTCCTCCCTTTCGACCAGCTGGCTACCAGCAAAGGCCTCTTCTTATACAAGATTCCAGTGTTGCCCTGAGCTCAGGTGTCCAGGCCACGGCTCAGGAAATGAGGAGGTGGGAAACAAGGCTAGTTTCCTTTAACTGCCCACAGGACACCAGTTTCACTGGGAAGGAATGAGGGGTGTGGGCGTGAGGAGACAGTTGGCCTGTTTCCCGTGGGACCACCCCTTCTTCCACCTCTCTGCTATGGCGCCCTCTTCTTCCTATTATCTCAGCAGCCCTGGATGAGATTAGACCCAAGCTGTTCTGATTTCTGGGCCATTGGTTGGATCCAAAAGGCCAGATAAGTCTGGAGATCCTCATTGGCTGCATATTCCACGCCAAGAGGCCAACAGCTCCTCTATTTGTTTTGTCTTTAAGGTGTGGACAGGTCGCCATAAAGCAGAAGGCTCTGGCCAGCTGGGTGCTCATTATGGCTCCCAGCCCACTTGCTCAGCCTGCAAGCATCTCTCGGAATTACCCCTCAGGACATCAATAAAACCAATTGTCCTGAAGTCTGTGCTGAAAATGTTTCTTGATTCTCACCTTAGATTTAAAAAAGTTTTGTTTTTCTTAGAATAGTTTCTCTCCTCCAAGGTGGGTGGCTTCTGAGGGACAAATGTCCTAGTGAGACTCCTTGTCTGATGCCTGGACTCATCTGATCATCTCTTTGCTGGGGCTGTGCACACCCCTGTGGGCCAATGCCTGCACATGATACATCACTCCCAGTCTTTGCTATTTCTCCATCCTGTCATCCTCCAGTAGGATCTCTTAGGATCTCTCTCTCTCCTCTCTCTTTTTCTTTTTCACTCTTCAGAAAGAGGCACACTTTGCTTTTCATGTGCTTCTGAGTCTCCAGTATCCAAGACCCATCAGATCCAGGGTAGGACTGTCACAGGCACTGGGACTGTTCCCTTTACTTTACACGTTGTTGCCTGGTTCAAAAGCTAATTACGAAGTAGTTTAAAGAAGCCCTTTGGTCACTTAGATCTTTCATCAGAAAACATAAGCTTGGGAAAGGAACAGTAATAGGGGGCCATTAGCACCCTTTGTTTGATGTTGTTTTTTCCAGTCAGTAGAACAAGATTGATGAAATGTTATGTTTGGCCAAAATTTGAGTTTTCATTTGGAATTCAGTGTTGAGAGAATGGACTGTCAGAATCAATAAGTTTTCCTTCGCTTGGGATATGGGCATGTGGTAGTAATTAGCAGTATAAGGTCTTTAGTTGAGCAACCAAGCATGGATTCTGGCAGCAAACATAATGAGAAACTACAGTTGTTCTATTTCTAACGTCAGAAAGTTTCCAGATAAAATTAAATGCATTTGCAAAAGGAAAGCAGCTAAACTTTGTTGAAAGATAGAATTCAGGCTCTTAAAATAGCAGACTGCGCCCTGTGTTTTTGTGTAGGGCATAAATAATGTTCGCTGTGCTCATGGGCATGCACACACTCTTCTCTCTCGCATCTAATCCCGTGGCTGCCACAAAGTAACTAGAACATCTCCATAGTTCAGAAATTTATTTACGTGTACATTTTTCACTCAGGATAACTTCCCCAACTATGCATTAACCTATCAGAGAACTTGAGGTAACTAATTTCCCACAACTGTGTTGAAATCCAAAGATGACTTAAATTATAAAAATTAAGGTGAGGCAGAGAAGTTCAGCGTTTGGGATGTGTAGTCCCCAATTTCAGGACATTGAGGAGAATTAGACTTCATTGACATCTCACTCTCTATGTGTTTAGCATAAAGCAGATAAAAAGCAATCCAGTACCCCCCAGAGACCCTTCACTATCAACACAGGGTCAACACAGTGCTGGGTGTGTGGGGTTTTCCACAGATATTCCTTCCTGACCTCTCACAGCACCCATTGAAGATGTGAAGACCAGTGTGTGCATCAGGTGTTATGTAATTCACCTTATTAAGATGCACTGGGGTGAGGGCTGGATCAGCGGGGCTCCAAGGATAGAACCTTGGGTATTAACTGTCAAACATCTGACAAAGGGCAAGGCAGTCAGGTTCTTTGATTGAAGAGCTGAGGACCGCTAGATTCCCAGAAGTATGGACTCACCAAGTCTTATTCCCAAGGCCTATCCACAGTGCCTACTTCCTTCTTCCCCTCCTGTAAGGCCAGAGCTGCTCAGAGGTGAGGAAGTGAGGGGTGAGGCTCCCATGGCCTTTGGGATCCCAGCTTGACCTTCTTCCTCCCACAGCTCCTGCTATTTTCCCCAGAGTGCTACCAGCTACTTGTGACCTCGCCCACTCCTCCCTAGTTTATGAGAACTGACAAGACCATAGCCTGAGGTCACATGGCCAAGGGCCATGGAAACTAATGGGTCCCAGAGCAGAGTCCATCTGTCATGCCCCCCTGGTTGGGAGCAGCCAGGGGCAAGCCATCCAAAACCTTTTTCTTTCCCAGGACAGGCTTCTGGGGTCCCAGATGAGGAGATGCCATATTGGGCATCTGGGGTGGGGAGCAGGGTGTGATGGGATTCTGAATGATGGAGGACAAAGGGAGTCAGAGGAAGCAGAGAAAAGAGCAAGGGCAGGACAGTGAATGTGACACCCTTGGAGAAAAGGACCCAACTGCATGAAGCTGCCTGCTCCCTTCTGCTGGTGGGAGGAGTGTAGTCCAGAAAATTTAGGTGAAACTGGAGTCTTTGGCTTCTCTTTGAATTCCCTACAGAGATGCCCACAGCATCCTGGCATCACTTTTGGTCAGACACAGTAAAGTAGCTCATGCTTTCAGAGTGAGGAGTGAAGACAGCCATCCTTTGATAGTGGCACTGCCTCCCCGACGGTAATGACCCGTGCACACCTTGCTTGCTCATTAATCCTCACCTTCATGTGTAGACATTTCATCCCTTCCATTTGCAGCAATGGAGGTAATGGGAATAGAGAGACTGGCAGGCTTGTCTGACATCACACGACTAGTAAAAGGCCAGTCTGGAATTTGAGTTTGGGATTATCTGCTCCCCTGGGCCATGCTGCCATTCTTGATCTCTCTCAGCTCTGACATGATTGATCATACTGTGTTGCTTTCTTCATGTCTGGCCATAAGTGGTGCCAGGATGCTGTGGGCATCTCTGAGAGCCAGTACCCCTGCTGGGCCTGCTTCCTCTTTCTGCCTGCCTCTGGCCTCTAAGGATTCTGACTTCAGGGACAAGAAGTGGGAGAAGATAAAACCATTTCTCCCTGGACTTTTTTCATTGGGTTAGACTACAAAACACATTTACCTCTTGGACCTGTAGCAATGAAGAACTTTTAGGGATGACTAGTCTGCGTATTGCCCCAGTGAAATTGGTGCCTTCTGCTTAGGTTTCAATAATGTTAACCTTTTGTTGGCTCCATCCTTTCTGGAGTGCTTATTTCCTAGGTAACTCATCAAGGTAGATTGGTTACCCGCCAGACCCGGCCTCCCCCGTGGGCAGAGCAGCTCCTATTTGGAGAGAACATTCTCTGCCCTTGCAGACAGCACCACCATCTCCCTTCCACCTCATTCCCTCCCACCCTCGTAGGTCTGTCTGCAGCACAGTACAGAGACCTGTCAGTGAGAATGAGAGAAGCAGATCCCTTTCTGGAAAGATCTGCAAAGTACACTCTCTGGGTTCATATCATATTCTTGGTGTCAGAAGATTAACTCTCCAGAATCTGGAGGGAGGTAGAATAGCTTGTTTTCGGCACAGGTGTGGCCTTGATGTTGCAAGAAGGAGTCTTAAAGCCAGAGGTAGCTAGAATCGTATCATTCTTTTCCTTGGGAAGAAGGGGGGAAAACAGCTAGAGTTTTGTATTATTTGCTTTAACTAAGAGCATCGTGTCTTAAAGATACTCAGTAATTTAGAACAAAATGTCAAGATTGAAAGCCCTGGGAGCACAGGCATCAGCCTCACCACCATCCCTGGACCCTGTTCATTCACTCAGACCCAGACTGTCCCCTGAGCTCACCTCTGTGGACGCTGAACATGCTAGGCAAGAGGATACCACCCAGGAGCAAGATGGCAGATAAAAATTGTCAAATACAAATTTTAACGTATGCTGCAAAAATGAAACTACAGAAGCAAAACCTAAAATTCTGTTACAGAGCCCAAAAGGGGGCTTATCTATCCTTCATTCACATGCCCCCAGAAGTGACACTTCAGTGGGGGGGATGTTTCAGATTGTTCAGTAATTTTACCCACTAGCATGGGGGAACTGAACTCTTTGAGATTTAAAGTTCAAATTGTGTAATAGCTCAAAGGGCTTTTGCAAAGTACCTGCTTTGCAAGGGGGACACCTGGGTTGAATCCCTAGTGAGCTGGAGTGAGGATGGAAATAGACCTCTGAGCATACTGGGTGTGGCCCCAAAATTAAGATTCAGGGTCTTGACTCCCTCGTCCAAACCATAGGTTCTCCTCCTTGTAGTCTTACCCCTGCCGCAGGCTCCCTTTGAGAGCAGTGCCCATCCCTGCCGAGGAGAGGGCGTCCCTGGTTCCTTCTTCAGAAACAGCCTCTTCAGCTTCCTTCCCCTCTCACTACCATCTTTCCTCCTCCATCTCTCCTTCCATCCTCCCTCTCTTCCTCTTTTCTTACCTCCCTCCTCTCTCTTTGCCTTCCTCTGTCCTTTTAAAAAACTAAGTGTCACTACCAGTGGTGCTAAGAGAGGCAGGGACATTGCTCGGGCCATCCCCTACGATGCTCTACCTGGTCTGACCCTTCATCGATCAGACCTGAAGGTGTGGACCCAACCCCGGCAGAGCTGGCTGGGTGTGGGGTGTGGGGTGAGCATGAGATTCCACACATCTAGCCAAGAGCCCCGCATGTGCTGGATATCCGCTTGGCTGCTGACGCTCTCTCCATCTCCCTGCCCTTTCCAAGGCCAGCTGCCTCATTCTCGACTGTCTTGAAATTTCTTGACTGACATGAAATTCTTGACTGACATGAAATTTAATTCAGCTTTCGGCTTCTATGGTCCTAGACTCTTCTTTTAAAGAATTTGAATTTTAAATCATCAGTGATGGGAAAGCATGGATTATTTCTGTGCAAAGACTGTTTGATGTCCCTCTCCTGACCCCCAACCACTTTCCACCACCAGTAGGAAAGTGAAGCATCCGGGACTATGTCTTCACCTTCATGGCTCCCACTCGTGTAATTGGACTGTGATGTGCCAGCCCTGCAGGTAGCAGAGCTCTCCACAGCCCTGACAGGGTCCAGTCTGTCTGAGGCAGCACAGTCTATTATCTGGCCAACAAAGTAAGCTCAGACTCAGGTCTCACTTCTGTGTCCTCTTGTTTCCCTGAGGTGACAGTCTTCCTCTACAGCCATTCCCAGGCTGCCCTTCCTGAGAAGGCCCAGCCTAGTTCTGGGGAGAAGAGGTTCTCTGAGGGTGTGGTGCTGGGCTGAAGCCACAGCCCTCTTCCTGCTTACAGGTGGCTCAGGCACCACTCTGCCTTCTTCTTCCTCAGCCTGTGAGGTGGATATATGAGGCCGGGGTGAACCCCTCTGAGGGATGCACCCCATGAGGTGTCATTCACAGTTGCTGTCTCTCAGACATCGCCGTGCTTGACGTGAGACTATGGTGCTGCGTGTCTCAGTCTTCACTCCCACCGCAAGTTGGTCTTGGCCTATTAGCCCTCGTGTGGCGGGGCCCATACAAGCCCCCGCCCGGACTCCCAGCAATGTCTTCAGATTCCTGGATTTTAAAAGCCATAAATTAGCAAATCATCAACATATCACTAGGAAGGATCATCTGGTAGCGATTCCAGTCAGAAGGAAACACAGACCCCAATAACTGATCTTCACAAAGATATGAAGAACTGTAGACAGACAGATACAGTAAATAGGGAGACAAACAGATAATTCGAGTTGACAGACCATCTTGAGCTGATTAGGCATTCTGCTTTGATTAGCATTAAACATTTGGGGGAGGGAGAAAAAAACTGAGATTGCCCCCAGTGCTTTGTAAAACTGACCCATTGACTACTTCTGAAGTGCAGTTCCGACGGGCAGATACCAAAGACAAGTGTCATTAGATCCTGTTATCTGATAGAATGTGCCAGGTCTTCCTTTCCGAGGAGGGCAGTCTTGGTGGTGTGGAAGCGGATCTCTGCATCTATTTGGGATGCTTACAGTCACTTCTCTAGTTCCTCTCTAACTTGAAGCTCTATTTAAAGAGACTTGGATGAATATTAAGTCAGTTTCCTGATCATGCTAATGGAACAGTCTCGCTCTCCCCCACCTCACTTTGCTGCTGTCTCTTTTCCCTTTCACACACTTATCAAAATGTTCCAGCTATTGTTCGGAAAACAAGAATAGAAATACAGGTGGGAGATGAACTATGTGCCTACAAATATAAGTCATATTCAAGCTTAGACTTTTGCTCTTAATATTCTCTCTTCCGTTAAAGAAACCACACACTTCAGAATTACAAATATGACTAATTATAGTCCCTAAGGATTCTTTCCGCTCAGCTTCATCTGTGATTGGCTGGGTCTTTGCTCGGTAGAATCAGAATCTAGAGAACAAAGACAGCCACCTGAGACTAAGTTGCATTGTGTTTTCTGTCTCTCTGCTCTGTCATTCATTCTGAACTAAGTCTTTCCAGAGCTATGCAAAGCAGCACTTTTTAGATTTGTCCCCCATGGTCCTGTCATCAGACATTGAAAACCAACCAAGAAACTTTCTAACTAGCCAAGAACAGCATCTCCTTGACCTGCAGATCTGTAGAGATTGATGCAGTATGAAAAGTCATGGAAAAAATCTGTAGTTCTCAAGCCCTTCACATGTAGTAGTGAAGTGTAGAATAATAGCTTAATTCTACCCTCAGACCCACAGGAAATATTCCTCATGTAGATACCAAGCCAGTCAAAGAAATCTTTTCGCTTTCCAAGCCTTCTAAGAACTCACGGAGAATGTTGAGAGATAGGTGCATGCAGACATCTGGGAGAGATTGGTTGACCTTAGTCACCAATGTCGATGAGTGCCTTAGGCCGAGAGATATTACACAGGGTAAGGCACTTGCCCAGCAAGCATTCAACCTGCATTTAATCCCCTGAGTGGTCCTCCAAGAACCCATCATAAGAGATGATGCACAGAGCACAGAGCCAGTACCCCCCCTCCCCGCCATCTTGTCAATAATTATTTCAGCCTCTGCCATGTGCTCTGTAAGGTACAGTGGTTTAAGGAAGAAGAAGAAGAAATGATGATTCTCGCCTGGGACTATGACATATCAGAACCATCTAAGAAGCCAGTGGTAGTTACACAGATACTGGATTATGAAGGAGGAGTGTGCTAGTGAAATGCGCTTTTGGCAGAAATTTTGTTCAGTAAAATCATAAAAGTATAACAGTTGCGAAGACTGTAATTATCCTAGAGGCTCCTAGGTGTATTTACTAATCCACACTGTTGTATCAATCCATTGAGTTTAGGGGGAAAGTAATAGTAGAGTATTATCTGCACCGAAAAAAACCCCTCTGGATCTAATGATGGGTAAAGGAGTGGAAAGGGGTGCAGAGACTCAAGAAGGGGGGCAGGACTGCAGCTACTCTGATTCCCACTCCTCTCTGTCCCCATGCAAGCCCTCTGTGCCCTTCTCTAACTCAGCAAACCCTGGAACCCACGTTCTCCTACCCTCCTGGCTCGGGGAGTGAATGCTGCCTGCTGAGGACCACGAGGCCCCTCTGGAGTGGCCCGGGTCACTACCTGCACGTAAAAAGTACCTCTTTTGTACAGAAAGTTCTGGTCTGGTCAGGGCATTCCAGGATTCTCTGTGGTAACCTATTATCTGCCCTTTGACCTTGGGAATGCGCAAGACAGAGGTGCCTTTGCTGCCCCGCAGGTCTCTTTTTGCTGAGCCTTCTGCCCCATTTAGGGAAATGGCAGCACAGCCTGTCCCCTCCAGAGCCACTCTTTGCCAGCTGGATAAAGTGATTACTTTATTCCCTCCCTCACTAGGAGGGAGAAGGCATTTCCTTCCTTTGTAATTACAAAGTATGAGATGGGGCCACAGTAGGGAATTGCCTTATCTCTAAGCTCCCCGTGTTTTTAGTGGGCTCGCTTTTGTGCTTTTCCTTGAACAGGAAATGGCTGTAGCCAGAGTCTGGGGGTGTGTGGCCAATAACAATCACAACTGTTTTATGTTCCCTTTTTGCCCTCTTCTTCATGCAGTGTTCTCTGAAACGTAAAACAGGCAGTAAGTAGATCCTGGTAACCAAATCAGCCAAAGATCTAATGGGCTTGCGTTGACACCCTTTGTCCAGTTTCTTCCACACTGTGGTAACATAAGGGGTCCAAGCCAAGTATGCTTTGCCAACTGGTCCATTAACCAATAGGTGGTTCTTGACAGTGCAACAAGTTGGGGCTGTGTGCAAAGGGGTCTACATAGTCAGAAATTCACTTTTTGTGCTTAATCTGATTTCTCTGCTTGAAAGTCAGTTCTTTGGGTAGACTCTTGAGTGTAGACGGGAGCAGGAAGGCAAGAACTGGACTAACCTTCTTCCTTTTGGGTGGTCCGGCCATGTGCCTTAAGTGAAGACCTGGGTCACAGTCTCCATGAAGTTCAGGACCCAACTCAGGGAAAACCACGTCACAAAGCAACCAGAATCATTTTAAGGAGTCAAGGTCTGGGTCTCCAGAGTTTGTCCTGCCATCAGAGCACTTGTCTTGCATGAACCCCACACAGGTGTCATCCCTGACACTGCATATGGTTCCCTGAACCCTGCCAGGAGTCATTACTAAGTGCAGAGCAAGAAGTAAACCCTGAGCACCATCAGGAAGGATGCTTATATCCCTCCCGTCCCCCCACTCCACAAAGTCAGTACCACGGGTTGCACCAATTTTAGTTACTACGTGAGCATAACTTTCCATGGTTAGTTAATGTCAGGTGTCATCTGGATCCAGGGGCTGGTGAGGAAGAGCTGAGCAGAGCCTGGTCTCCAATACTTAGCATGAACCTAGCATAGCATTGCTTTGCATTTTCTTCTTTTGGCAAACTGTGCAGCTTCAGTTGGTGGACTGGAAAGATACGCAGGAACTAAGGAGCCTCATATGCAGCTGACCTCTTGTTTGATCCCTGGCACTACAGATGGGGTCTCTCCTGAGCACAGACAGAGCCAGGAATACCCCCTGAGGACCATCAGGCATGGCCCATACTCCAAATAAAATTAATAAAAGAGTAAAACATGGATTCAGGTTTCTGCTGTTACTCAGCCTTTGATGTCATAAGCCCCCTAACCAGACACAGAATCGTGATACTACAGTTGTATAGTTTCTTACAAGATGAGGTAGGGTGGAAAGCCCAGACTCTTTCTCAATCTCACCTTGCAAATGAGAAAATGTGGGGGAGTTATATGGATTCTTAATAGTTGAAGTTCAACCCAAGAAGACCTGGGAAAATTCTTGGTCCTGACCGCTGTGTCATTACAAAATCTCTTGCAACTCCCCATCCCTACCCTGCCCCACCCCTGCATTTGATATGAGAAAATGATACTGATTTCCCTAACAAGCACTCCTCCAAGTTCATTCCCATCGCATCAGAGGCTACCAATGGAGGAGTTGTTGGGGGAGGGGGCAGGGGGAGAATGAAAGCATGATTAGAAGGCTCAGCAGAAAGACAGAAGAGATCCCAGCATATGTATTTGATATAAATATTATAGTTTTACAGAGACATCTAGATCAATATATGCCACATTTCATCCACCTCTTTGACAAAGTGAGCACAATGTATTCAGGGAAAGCTGTATAGGATTTTCAATTTACTCAGGATGATTTATTGTGACAGGATAGCTATGGGTTTTTTAAGTTCTTTATACTTGTTCCAGTAAAAATGGATATAGTATCTTTAAAAATAAACAGCCCAGAGCTGTGTGTTTTACATTGTCTTGCTAGAGAAAAGGCTCTGCTAAGGAGATCTAAGACCTCCCTGCCCTTTGGGGACCTGAGGCTGTCAGATTAGCCTCAGTCTTCTCTCTTTAGCTTCTTGCAGGGGCTGGGGGAGAGCAAATAGGGAACTGAATTAGGAAGCGATTGCAGACGTCTAGACAAGACTTGGTGATGGTGTGAGCCAGGGTGGAGCAGAGAGTTGGACCCTGTGGGAAGATTCATCAGACGGCCTGTCTGGGCCTCTGGCCTAGAGTGACAGGCCCCAGGTCCCTGGAACCCAGTCTCCTTCCCCGCCCAGCCTCCTTCCATGGTACCAGCAATCAACTTCTGTGTTTATGTGGCATGACACAGAGGGGTAGGTCTGCCCTTGCTTTGCTACTTGTGTATGTCTGTGAGGGTGCTCCCAAGCAGTGTGCAGGTCTGGGGGATGCTTGCAGTGATGCTCAGTCAGCAGGGCCAGGTGTTTGTTGTATGGGTCATGTACCTGCATTGGGAAGGAATCATCTCTGCCCTGTGTTAGTGTCTCCATTTTCAACTGTTCCCATTTTCAAAGACCACCAAATCATAGAAAAACTATCTGAGACCTTTCAAAAGTGTGTAGATTTTCATTTTCATTGAGTTCAGCCTCAGTGAATCTCTAGATGCCTCGTTCTCCAAATTCTAGAAAATCTTTGTGTGTTTAGAAAATCTCCCCTCCCTCCCGCCTCTCCCTACTCCCTTTCCCCTCTCTTTTCCCCTTCCCTTCTTCCTCCTCCCCTTTCTCCTCCCTCCTGTCCCCTCCCCCTCTCACCCCTCTTCCCTCTCCCTTGCTCCCCTACCCCTATCCCTTCTACCCTTCCCCTCTCCCTCTTCCCCTTCCCTTCTTCCTCCTCCCCATTCCCCTTTCCTTCCTCTCTTCCTCCTCCCTGCTTCTCTCCCTCTCTCCCTCCTTTCCCCCTCTCCCTCTTCCTGTTATGCCACCACCATAAGCCAGGGCTCCTAGATTTTCCTTTCAGAAATGAGCTCTGAAGGTGAGGTTCTAACTCAACTGACTCATTCTGGGCCTCCTGGAATATCCTTAAGAGTGTAAAGGGGGAGCTGGAGTGAAAGCACAGTGGGGAGGGAGTTTGCTTTGCATGCGACTGACCTGGGTTCGATTCCCAGCATCCCCTATGGTACCCCGAGTGGCACCAGGAGTAATTCCTGAGTGCATGAGCCAGGAGTAACACCTGAGCATCACCAGGTGTGACCCAAAAAGCAATAAAATAAAATAATAAAAATAAAAAATAAAAAAGAGAGTAAAGGAACAGAGGAGAAAATGACAGGTTTCATTCTAGAGGTAGGTAGGTTAAGAATGGAAGAAGTCCACCAATATACATTGTATCCATGAAATAAGCAATTTACGGTGTGCTGGTGAGATCTAATAGTCCGTGGTAGACCAGCATTCTTCTATTCAACAAACTGGAGGGCCATACATAGCAGTGTCTGGGGGTTGTTCCCATCAGCCACAGGGAGCCATGCCATCCCAGAGGTCAAGCCTAGGCCTCCAACCTTAATGCCTGTGCTCCTCCCCCTGTCTCTCTGGCTTTCAAGAATTTTTAAAATTTTTTAAAAAAATGTATTGAGTGAGCCAAACTCAACCATTTGATGCTGAGATTGGATACTGGGATACTCCCAGGATTCCCACACTGTGTTTATGGAACCCTCACCCCAACTGGACATGCTTGCCAGGAGGGAGGAGTAAGTCCTTTCCACAGAATGTCATCTACTATGATTTCGTTCTTGAAAATGCTGTCTCGGGGGCTTGAAGTGATGGTGTAGTGGGTGGGGCACTTGCCTTGCATATGGCCAACCAGAGTTTGATCCCAGGTATCCCATATGGTCTTTAGGGCCTTTCCAGGAGTTATCCCTGAGCAAAAAACCAGGCGAGGTAAGCCCTGAGTGCAGTCAGGTGTGGCCTCAAAACGAAAAATAAGAGAAAAGAAAATGCTTCCTCAGGCATGTGAGATGAATCTTTGCATTCAAGCCATTAACATTTATCCCAAGAAGGAGATATTCACGGAACTGGACAGAATTTTGCAGAGCAAAGAGTCTGCCTGTAATTAATTTGAGTTTGTTGACCATCTTCACAAGTAGGGTGGCCAGGACCTCTTGGAAATCAGTCATTAAGATTGCCCGTAATCTAAAAATGTTCAACCCCCAGAGCCACAGGTGACAATGGCTTGAACTACTCTTCTTAGCACACTGTTCCCGTTGTAAGTGGATCTTTGAGATTATCCTTATTGTCTAAAATATGTTTGTGCCACTTTCAGCTCCTCTGTTTGCCAAGTGGTGGGACATTACTTTACCAGGTGGGTTAGAGTTACTCCAGTCACTCAGCTCTGGCTTGAGGCCTCTGACCTGTCCACCAGGTACAGAATCAGGTGATGCTGCAATACTGTCATGATTTTGGGGTTTTTGTTTCTGGATCACATATGGCTGTTCTCAACAGCTTACTTCTGGCTCTCCACTCAGGGATCACTCCTAGTGGGCCTCAGGAGTCCTGTGGAATGCTGGGGACTGAATCCAAATCAGTAGCACCTGATCCAACACTGTCATGTCTTAGGTTTATTTCTGTCCACCTTTGTGTCCAGATGAAGACCACTAGTCCACTGAAGACCCCTCTGAGGTTCCTCCTCTCTCACTTCACCTTCTCTTCGTGTCCCAGAGAACCCCTTGGTGGCCATGTCCTGCCAGACACAAAGGAGCAGAATATGAAATACACAAGCCTCTTCTCTCTCATTTCATCACCTACACCTTAGAATTCATTTTGGACAAATCTCTTGCTATATGACTTAAAGTAACTGAGGAAATTGAGGGTCAGAGAGGCTTTCTGAAAAGATAAAGATGGTAGGTAGGAACACAGATTTCTTAAGGATTGGGTGAAACTTGTAGGGATCATTGAGCATACTAAATATGTCCTGTACTGATTTACTGAAGTTAGCCATGAATCTTCCTATGTATATGCTGTTGCCCCCTCATATATATTCTCTAATTAAACAAATCCTCCAGGAAACCTCCCTAATTAAGTGCTATCTTCTTCTCGTAGGATCTGATTTGGTACTTGTGAAATGCTAAATGGGTACTTTGTCCCAAACCATTTAGTTTTTCTGTGCTGTGTGAACACGGGGCTCTCAAAGTATGAACCTCATGCGGATTTGTAGGTATCATAGGACCCAACAGAGATGATTTTGGAATAGAGTATTTTTGGCATTCTACAAATCATGTATCATAAACAGCCATTACTTTGCTGCTAAGGGCCCCCTTCTCCACATTAGAGCATTTTGAACTTTATCCTCAGTCATTGTTGATGCAAGAAATGCAGCTTCTTGTCTCCTAATAATATCCTTTTCAAAACTGCTGCCACTAGATTTTCAAAAGTCCTAAAAATGTTTATGGGAAAGAAAATTTCGCCTTTGATGCTCTATTCCTTGTGCTCCTGGAGGGAGCACGTTCACTGCCCTAGATGTGGGCTGGGAGGAGCTGATCTCCTCATGCCGAGTTAGAGAGGCAGCTTCTCTCCATCCATCAATCCTAACTGCATTCAAACATTTTCAATATGTGGGCTCCTTGATAGCTTTCACTGTATGGAAAACAAAATGGAGGGAAATGATTATTGGCACGAAGGGGGGAAGCCGTAAATCTTCAGATCAGATATAGGACAGATTGGAACAATATGGGTTCTCCAAGGTTGCCATGATAATGTACCTAATAACTCTCCTTGGGCAAAAAGGCAATCTGCTTTCAATCAATCTCGCCTTTCTGAGCAAAAATACCAATTATGTTGAAGGAAGATTTTTTTCTTCCCTTTTGATAAAGACGGCTCTCCACCCCAGAAATCATGCTGAAGCTAAAAGATATATATTTTCAATTGTCTAGAATGGTATTGGACAGCTAGCACCAAATGAGAAAAGTCAATCCTTTTTTTTTCCTCCTCTCTCCTGCCAGCATTTGTCTACTTCTTAAAAGAAGTGAAAGCTAATTAAAGGCTTAAGGGATAATATTGATTGCATTGGAATATATTTTATATGTACCCAGCACATTTTCAACGAAAAGAACCCTGACTCTTTCCAAGGCTGAATAAATCAGCTGGCTGAGCCTTTGATTCAGGGGTGAAAGGGGTGAACTCATCTCTTTCTCTTCCACTTCTCACACATCTGTCCTGGAGATGAATGATTTCGGAAGCGGAAGAGGGGAAGCTGGCAGCTGTTCATTCAGTTCTTTGCATACAGGATAGGAAGGATGAATGTTCAAGCAGTCCCCCAACCGATCATTGATTTGAGTACAGCTTTGAATAATAACCAGCTTCTGCTGGTATGGAACTTGTGCTGGGCAGTGCCTGTGCAGGAGGTTGAGGAAAGTCTTAGCTTCTCAGCTTCCTCATCTAGGAAATATTTCACCTAGAGGTGCATGCTGGACATCAGATCCAACTTCCTTTCAGAACCCTGGAACAGAAAGAACTCAGCCACATCTGTCCTGTGGGGGTTGGGTGTCATTCAGTTGGATCCATCTTGGCCTTCCTCTTGATTGTAGAATGGTGTGGGCAGAAAGTTCTAGAATGGCCCCCAAGTTACCCCACTTCTTTTGGTGTCAAAGTTAAAACAGGTGCGAAGACCTGCTTCTTAGTCCCTTTCTACTCACCTGAGACAAACTCACAATCCAAAATCTGACTCTAAATGTGCAGATTCATTTGCAGCAACATGTTTTGCCCACATAAAGGCCTGAATACCACAAGAAAGATTTTAATCTTGGTAAACCATAAAATGTACATAATCCAAGTGTCCAGTTTTACTGCACGGATTCTGCCATGCAGTCTGTTCCAAGAGAGACTCAGTCCTTTGGGGTTTAGGCATGGAATCTGAACATGAGTAGCCAAGGGACTTTCCTCCATTTAACAGGGACTGGCCAGAGGGCAAGGTGACCATGTTTAGACATTGCTGATTCAAGAGCCCATGGACATTCTTGCCTCCCCAAGCTGGCCTCTGCTTGCCCCATGCTAAATGCAGCACCGTAACAATAACAGCTCATAATGGCAATATTATTAACTGCAGCGTGTGGATTATTGATTTACTCTTTGTTCTGCATCATTATCCTTTCACCAATGAGTTTACGGCATTATTCTCACATACTTAGTCAAGCACCAAATTACCACGAAAGGGCAGGCTCTTGTAATGGCAGCTAATGGAACACCGCATAAGCAATCATCATTGCCTCCGATTAGGGCCGCCTCCAGCCAATGAGCTTTCTGCCTTCTTGGAATGTGCCCAGAGCAATTAGGGACTACAGTGGACCTGGCCATTCTATATTTTTCCCACGAAATGACCATACTTTACATCTGCCACCTGCCCATGCCTCTGAACCCAACCAGCGACACAGCCTCTGCCACTCTCAGCCTTCCAGAGGGCAGAGGAATCTGAACTGAGCCTTCCTGCCAGTCTCTTTCTTATATGCCAGTGGGCTTCACCTCCACTCTCAGACCCCAGCTTTTGTTCTTCGGGCTAAGTCATGCACCCAAGTGCTGGATTTTAGTGCGCATCGTGCAGTGACTCTAAGTGGCCACTGAGAGTCCAGTGGCACAATCAGATGTTCTCAGGAGCCCAAATGCTCCAGCAGTTCTAGAAGAGGGGTTCAGCTCAAGGGTGCCCTGATCTAAGTCTCCCCCATCCCCAAGACTTTCCCTGCACCTGAATCAAGATAACCAAGCCCAGATTCAGCCTTTTTCTGACTACTCCCCATCTTCAAGTCAGTTCTGTTGTCTGTTGGCCATCCTGGGCACCCGCAGGAAGCAGCTGGGACACACCACTGGCACACTGGCTTTGATTCCAGAGGCGTCTCATTCCTATTTAGCCCTGAGTAATGCTCACTTACTGTAAAGTGTTACCTGCCCCCATTGTCGGAGGAGTTATGGTGGAAAAATGCAAAATTTCCTTTTTACTGCTTATGGCCAGCCAAGCCCATAATGTGTCAAGGCGCACATTAGCCACCCTGATAAAAGTCCGCTTTCTTACACACAAAATCATCGTTTCAGCAAGATTTGTTATCTCATTACCTGATAAGCTCTATGTCATAAACCAAGACTCATTCGGTAAATCTCTCGAGAGGACGCTTTGTGGGCAGAAAGGAGGAGATATGAATCTGCAAGGGACTTGATAATGCAGCATTTAAACGCAAGCATAATGTCACTTATTGTTAAATGCATAAAACCACTTGGCCAAACGCTTGGGCTTTTAATAGGATTTTGTGCAGCCTCAGGTGAGAAGCCACACGCGTATTCTGTCAAGGAGTCTCTGAGCACCTGCCAGCACTGCTGCTTTGCCTCATAGCTGCTGGGGATGGGAGCTGGGCTTGCAAGGCCTGGGGGGAGGTGGGCGCTTCACTGTAACTGCAGCTTCCCTGTCTTGCCAGGGGTGGGATCCTGGGTCCTGGCTGTGCCAACTTCCTCTAATTGGCCTCTCCCATTCAGGCACATTGTGGTCTGTGGACACATCACCCTGGAGAGTGTTTCCAACTTCCTGAAGGACTTTCTGCACAAGGACCGGGATGATGTCAATGTGGAGATTGTCTTTCTTCACAAGTAAGATGCCCCCTGTTATGTTTGAGACCCATAACCTAACTAGGTGCCCCCGGGGGATTCTGTAAGAATTAGGGGTGTGGGGGAGCATTGGGAGGTGAGACAATGTTGAATATGCCGGGATTCTTACTGGCCTCAATGGTGCTGTGGAACCAACAGGAAGGGAAGCCACTTATTAGTTTCATGATGAGAACAAGCTCCTTCTGCGGAGATGATTCTAGCAAATAGCCATGGAGCTTCTGCAGTCAGACACATTTTTATAGCTTGTACCTATGAGAACCAGGTGTGTCCATATGCTCTGATGTGGAGTGATCTGGTGCGGTCATACAGCTACAAGGTGTGTAAGGTGGGAGAGTATCTTAACTGAGCAAAACAGAAGCATAAGAAGCAATAAGAATCATGGTAATGGCCACAAGAAAAGGGGGATAACTCCAATATGGAACATGTGCTGTATCTCTCACTTAACCCACGGAGGGACTAAAAGTTTATGCTCAGAGTATTCAGTCCAAATCCTAACTCCTCCAATGACTGAACGAACAATTTATGCAATAAAATTTCTAGGTCTAATTGTCCATCTCCATAAAATGAGGGAGATCACCATAGTTTTCATCTCCCTCTTTAGAAAGTTGTGAGGATGAAAAGCACAGTCTATGAAAAGTATACAGAACAGAGTCAGGTATGCAGTAAGTGTTCAGGGAGAGGACAGCAGAGGGGAAACTGGGAACACTGGTGGTAGGAAATGCACACTGGTGGAGGAATGGGTATTGGAACATTGTATGACTGAAATTCGACCATGGACAGTTTTGTAACTCTGTTTCTCATGGTGATTCCATTTTTTTAAAAAAATAGTATCTCCTATCACAAAGGAAGAAACATATTTAGCTGCGTCATCAGTTTAGGAGCTAGATCCTGTTATATTTGTGTTAGGGGTGAGGAAGCCAATAGCTTTCCTGGCACCCACTTTGTTAAGGTTCCAAGCTTTTCCCAATCCTCTTTCTGGTGAAAGAGGATAATGTCCCCTGATAATGCCCCCTCAACTCGAGGGGGTCCAGCATGTTGTCAGGGGGCACTACCCTCTTTCATAGACACAAGACCACTATGAGATGATCTGAGGCCACATGCTGCCATGGGACAGAGCTCATGATGGTGATGACTGCTGTGGGCCCAGCCTGCATTGAGTCCCTTGAGCTATGACAAGCTCCATTCTGTACAGCATCTTTGAGCATTAGTTCAAGGAACACCAAATCAACCATGATGCTTGAGCACCAACATTGTCCTTCCTACCTCTGACTTCTCCAGGCTCTGCAAAGATTAACCAGCCATGGGCACAGGAATAGCTTTTTAAAGAATAACCCACAGATTCTGCCCTTATACTAGTTGCTCATTTATAGATAAAAAATAATTGATCTGGAGCAATAGCACAGCGGGTAGGGCGTTTGCCTTACAAGCGGCCAACATGGCCGACCCGAGTTCGATTCCTCTGCCCCTCTCGGAGAGCCCAGCAAGCTACCGAGAGTATTCGATATGCCAGACACAGTAACAACAAAGTCTCCAATGGAGACGTTACTGGGCCCGCTCGAGCAAATCGACGATCAACGGGAGGGCCTTTACTTACTTTACTATTAATGGGTAGAGCCAGTTTAATTGAGTAGCATAATAGTATGGTGTACCCAAGAGAGAGCATGACTTCCTGGATTACCAGGGAAGGCTTCCTGAAAGAAGCACAACTTGTGCTGGATCTGGAGGACTGGCAGATTCGCACAGGCAGCTGCTTTAGTCTGAATCAACAAGCTGATTGCTAATGCTTCATCGGCCAGGATTCACCTCCATGGCCCCAGCATCGGTCAGTGTCAGCAGCATAGTAGTTGGCCCAGTTAATTAACCTCTCAGAGCTCTGGGTTAATAACATACCTTCCTCTAGGGGTGTTTTGAGGTTTGAGTGAGTTAGTACTTGTCAAGTGCTTCAAATGATGTCTGCCACAGAGTAAACACTCAAAAACATGCTTATTATTACTCAGAACTTACTAATGTTAGACCAACCTGGATTCCCAGTCACCTAAGTATATCACCCAGTACCTCACATCATTAGTACTTTATGGGGATTTCATCTCTAAAATGAATAAATGAAAGAGTAGGCTAATTATTGATTTGAATCCCTGTCCACCAATGGAAAAGATTCCTTGCATCTCAGCTCTGAGAACACTGGCTTGTGTGTACATGTGTAAATCGTAAATCAAAGATAGTTCCGGAGAGCCACTGAATTCTGGGCGTGGCTGCTCATAGTCACCTTTTTGGGACTCAGACATTGGACTCAGTGCATGTGGTAAAGAAATATGGGCGAGGCCCTTCAAGAAGACTGGAAGCAGGAGCTCTCTCTGGGAGCCTTGGGCAAGTCTTTCAGGTCCTGGCCTCCTCCATTTCTCTGTTCATAAATCAAGTTTCTTTGTCCTTTTAGTTTGAGGCTACTCCTGTCAGTGCTGGTGGGGGCACATATGCTGTATATTGAAGCAGTGGCACCTGCCTATAAAGCTATGCTCCCACTCTCCAAACTGTTTCCTTATCCCCATAAATAGGGTTTCTACTCATAACAAAATACAAGAACTTTTAGTCCATAGGTTCAGACTTTGAAGGTTATGAACCTCTTTATTTGCTCTTGCTGCTAATTTTAGTTTTCATTGAACTAGGACTTTTACTTCCCTGGAGTGCAAGCTTTTCATTTCTAGCAAGGAAGGGGGTTGCTTTGAGGGTGAACACTCTGGCCAGAGTCCCTCTCTGGGAATTTGAGATGAGGGAGTGAGGAGGCAGAACTATCTGCCTCTCTTCTGTTAAGAACCATTTCTTCTTTCCCTACACAGCATTTCCCCAAACCTGGAGCTGGAAGCACTGTTCAAACGGCACTTCACTCAGGTGGAATTTTACCAGGGTTCAGTCCTCAATCCACACGATCTGGCTAGAGTCAAGGTAAGAATGAAGAGGTTACTTCCCAAGAGTCACCTGTTGCAGTCACGCCCAACCCCGAGGCCTGTGACAGATACTAGTGACTTGACATTACCCGCCACTGCACCTAGGGACTCTCACATGTGAGAGAGAAGCCTCTGGATACATTGAACGCTTACACTTGTCAGAACATGGAACTTCCTCTGTGGGTCTACTCAGTATCAGAATGACTAAAGGATTCTTTGTCCACCAGTGAGAAATATGGCTAAACTCTCTAGATTCATTGACAACATAGGAAGCAAGAAATTCCCAATTTAAAGACTTTAAATGAACTTCACTCTAAAATATGTTATTCGGAGAGCCTGGCAAGCTACCAAGAGTATTGGATATGCCAGAAACAGTAACAACAAAGTCTCCAATGGAGACGTTACTGGGCCCGCTCGAGCAAATCGACGATCAACGGGAGGGCCTTTACCTTTACCTTTTATACTAAAAAAGAATGCTAAACATGAACCAACTTATCTCAAAGTGTGCAATAACACTTTACCAAGCCATGAAACCAAGTTATTTGGTAAGGCATGATAAGTTTCCTTTAATTTCTTACCAAACACTGAAGGTGTAAAACAAAGTATGCAGGTATTTTCTGTCACTTGGTAATGACTGCACTTGAATTTCCTAAATCTGCCGTGTTGAGATTTTCTTACAAAGTACACCTGAGGCTCTTAAGAGAAAGAATATAACAAAGTGGAAGCTATAGCTTTACTTACTTTATAGAGATTTTGTTATCCCATTCTAAATTGCACGCCAGTAGACATAAATCAATATTCTGGATTCATCTGAATGTTACTGATGGTTTCTACACAAATCAATAATGAAGCAACTGGCAAACAGAAATATTTGGGCAAATTCTCTTGGATTATTAAAGAAAACGAAGGCACACACAATGGAGGAAAGAATGCACTCCCACCAAATACTAGGAAGGTCTAAAGGTACAACTCATGAAATAGGACAGATTGCGAACCTGAATTAGCATGAGAATTCTTTATAGAGTTCAGTTAATCTTAATATTGTCTGGATAAGATCTAAGTTGTAGCTCATGTGAAGTCTTAAAAACTTAGAGAAATTAGTTCCTTTTATGCAGTGTGTATTGCTCATGCATTAGATGCAAGTAATTATTTGCGCAAATCATTATCTCCTCTAAGGAGATAGGTTGGTTCATCTTTAGATAAGTCAGTGGGTTGTCTCTTGGGGTCATAAGGGATATGACATTTCATACACATAGCTTTGACACTTTTTGAATATCTGAGCGATCCTTGAAAACATTACTGAGCAGATCTCTGATTTGTAGCTCTCATTTCCTTCTTTTCCACAGTTACTGAAGATGTGGTAAAGAATTTATGAAGGATTTACAAGTTTAAATTTCTTAATACCCAGCCACTCAGTTACCTTGCCAACCTGAGAGGAGGATTTAGCCCACCTTCCTGTATTTCCTGACCAGGAAAATTGGGGAAAATTGTGCAGACAGCTTGGAAGGAGGCAGCGAGGAATTGAAAGGCCTAATTAGTTATTTAAAGAAATCTGGAAAGCTTACATGTAAGCGACTATGCAAAATGAAAAGTATAATTACCAAGGTACATGTTGTTTCCCTCCAACAGCAACAAGATGAAATGTTTATACCATAACAAGAACTTACAACCTACACTTTTGACAAAAACTATAATCTCCTGGGATTAGTTCTTTTTTTCCCCTTGCAAAGCACCAGGTTCCCCAAGAACTGTCAGCAGAGAGAGACTGCAACCAAGCATGACTATTTTTAAGTTTATGTTTGGTGTTTTTCCTTTGGTGTCTTAGATAGAGTCAGCAGATGCCTGCCTAATCCTTGCCAATAAGTACTGCGCTGACCCGGATGCTGAAGATGCTTCCAATATCATGAGGTAAACTTCCGGGAGGCGGGGGAGGCCTTAGTCTGTATGCTTTGTCACACATGTTTGCCCCTTTTTGAGCCTCTGCAGAGCAGTATCCCTTCTCTGACCCATAAGCCACCCCATATCTTGTCCCACACTTAAGTTTTGGGGTGTGGGTAGCTGAGACTGTGGTGGATGCAGAGGTCAATGATTCAAGACCTCATGAGTGGGAGGTTTATCCTTTGAAATTGGAGATCTGGGTCTCACCACTGGTCTTGTGCTTGAGATACTTTAGACAGGTAGGAAAGGAACGAGGTTTAGATAGGGCACAGATGGAAACTCAGGACCATATTTCTGAAGGGGAAATAGACCTGAGTTATATTAAAGGGATGGTTACTCCACTTTCCCCACCAAGTGTTATGGATTGTCATAACCGAGGATGGTGCTGCCCACATACTGCTCAATAGGCCATGAGGTATCAACCCATTTTCTGTAACAGAGAATGATCCAGCTTCAAATGTCAGTAGCCCCAAAGCTGAAAAGCCCCATGTTAGCTCTCTCCAAGTATGTCTTCAGAACATGGATTGGCGTCTTCCAAAGAGGAGTAGAAACAATTATCTTACATCAAATAGTTTTCCAAATTGATATAGTTTTCTTAACCAAAATGTCATCTGGTAATTTTTATTCTAACAGGAAATTCAAAGTTAATGCTTTGAGAGACCATATCAAACCGATTTGATAGCAAGCCTGTCCCCAGTTTCTTTTTGTAGAACATTTACTTGAGGGACATTTTTTCCCAATGCCATTCATACAGATACATTATGTCCATTTGATGTCATTCTTTGCCCAACTCCTATTTCTTTGTCATTTTTTCCAGAAGAAAATTGTTCTACTTTAATTCTTTTCATAGAACCATATTCCAGGCATCTTGTGACTATGAAAGGCCTAAAAATGTGTGCATTTTTCTCTGGAAGTTAAATTTCTTTTGCAGTGTTTTGTTTTTCTAGTATAAATCGCTGACTAGGTAAGAAATCTGGGAAGGAATAATAAGGAGAATCTTGTGGATAAACATAAGTCAAGAAAAACTTTGGTTTTATACTTCCGCTGTATGTCTAATTGTGACCAGCCATCCATTCAATCTAGCTAGACTCACCTCCCACCCAAGCTTGGTCTCGGCAATGTTCTGGGCATTGATCTACCTGAGATGGTCGGTTGTGAAGTTGCCTTGGAAATGTTACAATTGCTCACATCTCCTTCTCTTTACTTTTATCATTTGCCCCAATGGGCATGAGCTTTCCAATCAGTGAGGTGGGGGGAAATCCCTCCCACCTGTTTTGAGGAGCAAGTCATTCCCCCATCATCTTGTGTCTGGCAGCAACATCTGGCACAGTGTTCTTCCACTAGGCTTTCTTTGGCAAAATGCACAGTGCCCATGTTTAAACCAATTACATGGAAACACAGGTCTTGCCAGGCTACAGGGAGATGATGAGTGGGGACTTGATCCACACCTGGGCTCATCCTCTAATGTGTCACTGCTGAATGAGATTACAAAGGTCTGGGCTAAGAGTGCTCTGACTGACCCTGTTTGAACTAGAATTCCATTTACCTTGTTTTTGAGTCATTTGGTAGATCTGTACTCTTAAAAAACTAAGCTTTATTATCTTTAAACTTTCAAGCAACAGAAAAAAAGAAAAATAAGAAGCAGCTTAATGTGTTGACCCAAAGAGAAATTTGGGGCCAGGAATTTCTTTGAACAATTTTCTAAAAATTCAGTGAATAATTGAAATGAATATAATAGCTTTGAAACGGGTATTTCCCTCAATCACAATATTTTATTTAAGCTATGATTGCAGTAGGGTTAATATGAAGGCTTACTGGTCACCAGAGTCATCACTATGATGCCCAAACATAAAAGCTATTCAGCAAAGGTTTTCTCAGATGTGTAATTAAACCTTTATTGACCAGAGCTCAGAACTATGCACAAGCAGGCATAGGGAAATGGGAAGCTCAGGGTTAAAAATGGGCTCTGTCTTTCCTTTATTTGTATAATCCTCCTGCCTCCTTAGTTTAATGAGTCCAACTTGCCTCTTTTGAAATTAAAATGTCAAAGATCCATTTGAAATGAGCTAATGCAGAAAACTGGCTGAAGCTGTTGACTGAATGCAGAGGGTTGACAGAGACTCAAAGTCCTTGAATAATGAGCATGGGCCAACATAACACTTTTTCAAACACAAAGTGAAATCCTTCAGGTGCAAAAGCCAGGGTGAATTTTTGCTGGGAGAGGCTTTTGTGTGATCCATTTTCTACATTCACAAGGGGTGGCTTTTTAGACAGAGCCACCCTTGGCTGCCTTCTCTCTTTGTTTACACACACACACACACACACACACACACACACACACACACACACATAAAGGTGAAGCTAGCAGAGTTCATGGTGGGAAGTGGGGTTGGGGGGTGGTCAGAGTAGACACACTGCATATCTGGGTAGGCTTAGGAGGAGTGTCTGCCTTACTGTGGAATTCCATTTTTTAGCCTTCCTTGTCATAGAAGGAAATGTACAATGTCACCTCTGACAGAGCCGGGAATGACAAAAACCATAACTCACACATAGAGGGAGCTTTTAGTGATTTCAAAGCATTCTCACATCTGGTCTTTCATTTGCTGCTCATACCAAGCCTGTGAAATAAATAAAGCAGGTACTGTTGCCCCCAATGTCCAGATGAGGAAACAGTCACAGAGAGCCCAGGGATTTCCTGAAGGTCACCCAGTTCATAGCACAATAGCTGGGACTGGGATCCAGGTGTTTCCACTGCTCAGCTCCCTGATCCTTCCCATTTAGCAGTCATACACTTGGGAGTAGAAGTGAGAGTTGGGGTGAGGACAGGAAGAGGGTACCTTGGGGATATGGACTGAAGAAGTTTGAGGAAATTTTTCTATGAGATCGTGACCTCCATAAAGCATTGGCATGTACTGCTAACCAATGTTAAAGCCATCCTTTAGACACTGTTAGTTATTGGAAGCTGAGTCATTGATCACAGCCTAAGAAGCCAGCTTAGAAATCTTTTTTTTTTTTTTTTGTGAGCGTGGCCATGTGTATGACAATTAGAATCATTCGTCAGACTGCTTGTTTGATTTGTCATTGTTGTTGCAAGTTGTTAACTTGGAGAATTGGACTCAGCAAATTATTTCTAGTCTTACTGGGAGACTGCACACATCTCTTGGCCCTAAGTAAAGTTGAGTTTGATTTATTTAGATGACTATATAGGCAGTAAGCCATGCCCCAGGTTCTGCACCCTCAGTACACACACACACACACTCACATGCCATAACCAAACCCTGGAAGGGCCCCTTCTTTCTTTAAGGCCTTAAACGCTCATCTGTGGCTGCTGTGTGGTTTCTTTTTCACACTGCACTGTGATGGTGAAATGTGGGTGGTGTGATAGAAATGCATTTCAACTTGGCCCAATGCCTCATCTCTTCTGGATGGTCCCAACTGCTGGCCCCACATTTTCTCCATTTGGAGATAATCAAAATAAATTTCTCATCAAGCTCCAAGAGAGTAAGGCAGACCTTGCCTCAGCTTTGATTTTTCTCTTTCACAGAGTAATCTCCATAAAGAACTACCATCCGAAGATAAGAATCATCACTCAGATGCTGCAGTACCACAACAAGGTAAGTGGAGGGAGCCAGTCAAGGCTTAGAGATGCAAATCCAGGTGCTGTATCTTTCTCCTGGTCAGAACAACCCACACATGGACATGTATGCTCACACACACCCATGCAATTCAACATTCTGAAGAAATTGCTGTGGTAAGAACCTTCCAGGATATTTCCTCAGTCCAAACACCTCTTTGTTGTTGTTGGTCCCTGGAGAGTTGTTCCTTCATATACGGATCATTCATTCAGGAAGCCTCTTTGTATCTCGTGATCCAGAAATACTGATGCATTGCTGACCCAGCCCCCAACTTCTATCTTTGTGTGCTTTATTTATTCTTTTCAAGATATATTAAATACCTATTATGTGGTCCGTACCCTACCTGAACCCCTCCCCATGGATGGGGTGAGAAAGAAGTCCTGTTTTGTGTTGTCCAGCACTTAGGGACAATCCAAGTGTCCCAGGAAAGTATGAAGACTTTTGTGTAGGAGACCAGGTGAACTTGGAGAAATGAGCACAAACTGGGCAGAGTACAGAACAGAATATGGGACATATCTCAACTTCAAATGGAGAATTTGGTAAAACTGAATTCAGGAAATCAGCTATCCAGAAATTAAAAGCAAAGGAATATTTTCCTAGTGTTACAGTTTTCAAGGGAATTTGGAAAGAAAACAAATGTTTGAGCCTATGTTGTTTCCCTGGGTGATCAGGTCTCAATATACCCAAGTCCAGCCTCTCATTCACAGGCAGTGTCCAATCACTTGGCCAGCTGGTCATTAAATTCCCAAGAAAACAGCTTTGGGGGAGGGAAGGTGGCACCTTTCTCTGTTTGATATGGAACGGTTATCCCCATAATGAGGCATCCAAACCAGAGGCTGTTCAGTACCTGGAACCAGGTGTCTAGTCTGAACAGAATAACTCCCTGCTGGGTTATGAGTGAGCATACATCCCATCTTAGAAGCCATATTCCCTATGAATTAGGCTTGTCAGGTGACTCAAGAAGACACGGTTCTGCCAAATGCACCAGTGCCATGCCATTATTTCTTAATTGCTGGCACATGCTCCCCATTTTGCTGTTTGGTGGCCCATCAAAGGCTGTTGTCGAGTGGAGCCTGCTGTCGGCCACCAGCCTGCCCCTCAGGTCCCTGTCCAGTGCCAGCCATTGTCCAGCTCTCGGCAGGTGGTTGCATTGCAAAACAGGTTGCAGTCCAGCCAGTGGGTTTTGTGGTGGGAACCCAAGGTCATATTGACACTGAGGAGACAAAATGAAGATATTTGGTAACAAATAAACATTAATCTGGAGGCATTTTTTGGATAATCATTTCTGTAGAGAGAAGTAAATTTTATTCGTTGTAAAAAGACTGCAGCTGGTGACAGCTTCTGAGGCAGCAAACTCTCCTTTCATTTGTGATTTGAAATTTCATTTAATGTGGGAGTTCTTTAAGCTGTTGTTTAGATTTTTGGTTGGAAATAGAAAAATTAACGTTATATGTTTAGATGGGGACGTCAGTTTCTTTTTTCTCTTTCCAATAAGCACTGATGCACCATATTCAAAAGATTAAGGAGTATTTCAACTATGTGATTCTTGTCAAAGTCTATGTAGCTTAACAGACCCAGAATACAGATGGTACCTGGTCACTATTTATATGGCCATAGAAATCTGAGTGATTTTTCCAAAGCTCTGCTCTATATTCAAAAATAGTGATGAAGATATCAGCTCATTTATACTTAAAATGTATTTTGTTTTAAAATCACCCAACCTATTGCAAACTCATTTATGAGGTTTTGCACTGGTAGTATTAGTAAAGGCTCAAGGGACTTTGATACAGATCTTTTTGCTTGATGATTTAATTTATCTTATCTTCAAAAAAGACCAGAAGTCTACCCAGTATTTTTCAGTTCATTCCTTATGGACATTGTTCACATAGTTTTATAATTTTGCAGTTTCCTTCCTTCCTTCCTTCCTTCCTTCCTTCCTTCCTTCCTTCCTCCCTCCCTCCCTCCCTCCCTCCCTCCCTTCCTCCTTCCCTTCCTCCCTTTCTTCTCTTGCCTTCCTCTCCTTTCTTCTCCCTTTCTTTTCTTCTCTTTTCTTTCTCTTTTATTCTCTCTTTTTCCCTCCCTCCCTCCCTCCCTTCTTTCTCTCTCTTTCTTTCTTTCTTTCTTTCTTTCTTTCTTCCTTCCTTCCTTCCTTCCTTCCTTCCTTCCTTCTTTCTTTCTTTCTTTCTTTCTTTCTTTCTCTTCCTTTCTTCTTTTCCTCTCCCTTCTCCCTCCCTCTATTTATTTCTTTTTCACTTTTTGTTTTGGGGTCACATATGGCGGTGCTCACAGCTTCTTTCTGGCTATACCCTCAGAAATCACTCCTAGAGGGACTCAGGGGACCACTGTGGTGCTGTGGGTTGAACCCAGGTCGACTGCATACATGATAAACACTTTAACCCTCTCACTGTCTCTTCAGCTCACACATTTTCTTAAGATACTCCTCCTACCTACTTTTCCAATATGCCTCTTTATCTTTTCTTACAATATTATTTTTCTTTCTCTCCCGGCACTTTCTCTTAAGCCACAGTTAGATGACCCAAGTTTTAATGGCAATCTCCAGCCATTAAATCTTGCTTTCAGGAAAGAACATGATATGTGTGTGTAAACTTATCTCTTTATCAGTCAATTTAATACCTTAATACTGGACTCAAAAATATGAAGAATTGTGTTCCCAAGTGGCCTAACAATGGTTGGTAGAATAGAACTTAGCAGAAAATGGGGAAGTTGCTTGCTCTTCTCCATGTAATATTGCTTCTGAACTTGTTATCACAGTGATCTCGGATTTTACTGTTGTATCTTATGATTTTAGAAGAGCTTTTTCTTTTTTTTTATTTTTGGGTCACATCCAGAGATGCTCAGGGGTTATTCCTGGCTCTGAACTCAAAATTACTTCTGGTGGTGCTTGGGGGAGCATAAGGGATGCTGGGAATCAAACCTGGGACGGCCGCATGCAAGGAAAATGCCCTACCCGCTGTATTATGACTATGGCCCCTTAGAAGAGCTTTAACATCCATCATTCGACTTAATCTCCTTTGATGCTTAGTGCATCCCAAAGTCACTTTAGACTGGGAATTTAAATTCTATCTTTGAGGATCTAGTGGGTATGTCTCATGGACTTAGCAGCCAGTGAGCTAATAACTGCCAACTTCCACCTTCCTGTTTAATGGAACTTCAACCCCCTGGGCCAACTGTAGTTCCTCAGAGTAGACTTCAAATATGGGATGATGGTCTTCAAAGTGATATGTTCATATTTAGAGAACTTACAGAAAGAAACACCCTCAGTCTTCACCTCTAAATATAGAGGGGGGAAAAGATAATGAGGAATATTTCTAATTTGAGCATAAATGACTTAAAGATCTTGTAGGAAGAATATAATTTATGGCCTGCTGGAAAAATGTCACTCCTAATAATTTTGATAGTAGACTATTAAAAAATAAGAACCATTAGTAAGCAGTGGTGAGCATCTTTGATCCAGAAACTAAGTTCCATTTGAATCCTTTGAATCCCACTGTGATTCTATTCTGTCATATGGTGATACAATGTTTTATATGAAATGACCTTTGTTCCTCACACTGACTTTCCCATAGTTGTCTAAGTAATGGAAAATGGAACCAGAACTAAAGTTTATTTCCCAAGAGTACTTTTTTCACATTTCTTGTTGAGATCTGGGTCTTCCGATTTTCCAGAGTGGAGAGGATTTGGCTTTAGACTCCATTGCATTAGTGCTGACATTTTCTACTGAAATTCCTCTGACTGAAAACAGGACAGAATTACCAGAAATAAAAAATTTTAATTCCTGGTGAATCTCTTCTCATTGTTTCATGCAGAGTTTTTTCCAGCCTTTGGCATCTCTCTCTTGCTTCATACCCAGAAATGGAAGAAGATAGGATAAGTCAAGGAAATGAAGCCTTGGGAGCCCGAGAAATGAAACAAGCTTGACTTTCTTGTGTAATAAACATGTGAAATATATCTGAGGAACTCAAACCAGATGGGTACAGGAGAGGACCCAAGACCTAAAAGCTTGGACTTCATACACTGAATGACACATGGGAGTATGAGTATGAGAGACTCTCTTGAAGAGGATTTGTTTGCTTGAAGGTGCCACGAAAGTTTTGTGGCGTCTGTCTGGGATTTGGACCACCCAAATCTCTTTTCACACTTGATGATTTACTTGTTCATTACTTAGATTTAATTTATCATTCTTCTCAGATGATGTTAATATAAATGAGTCTTTTTTCATTTAGATTGATAGATTTTCTACAATGTCAGGGAAGTAAGGGGAAAAGTGGCCTTCCTAAGCCAGAGAAGAAGAGAAACTGGATACACAGCAAGACTAATTGCTGGAATCAAATGTCTGATGAGGGAAAGTCTCTGATACTCAACTTGATAGAAAGTTCCATCTTCTGTGGCCACACACATTGTCCCAATAGAAAGGTTCTGGTCATCTTTCCCAGGAGTAAAGACTACTGAGTTAGAGCTCACAAGATTGTCACACAACTAATTGTACTTTGCAAGAAGGAATTTTATGAGGGATTTTTCTGAAAGCAGAACTTGGAGCCATTGAACTTAATTCCACAGTGGAGTCTTCCAACTCCTTCAACTACAACCATTTTATTGTCTTGAAAATGAGAGGAGTCCTCCTTGGTATTTCTTGTGTTTGCTCATATATGGGGAGAAGTATGGCTTTCAGGCCATAAAGTTTGGGCCTTAACTTTCTCATTTGAACTCCTGGCAAAATAAGAAATCTTTATATTGGGACTTGGAAAACATATTCTAAAATGTAGGGACAAAGACTTTGCTTTCTTGAAAGTAGCTTTAAACTACTAGACAAATTACTTCCTTAGAAAGTTCCTTTATATCTGCATGCAGCCAAATCATGTTTAGCTCAGTCCCTAGTACCTCCTATGGGTCCTGAGAATCACCAAAAGGCACTCCTCAGCACAGAGCTGGGAATAGCCCTTGAACATAGCCTGGTATGGCCAAAATCCCTCCCCACACATCACACTAAATAAAAATAGAAAGTTTTGTATAAAACAAGCTCCCAAAACTTATTTCTCATAGTACATACCATCTAGTCCTAATTTTCCACTTTACCCTGACCCCAGTCCCAAGCCAAACGGGGAAACCTATCTCTCTTATTCACATAGCAGCACCCGAGATCTTCAAAACAGTGTGGTCCTACATCAGCATAAACACTGTTAGGTCTCCTGACCATTTTTCAGATGGTATTTCCCAGAGTCCTCACCTGTCCTATGCCCTTTGTGTTTCCATTTTCTCTAGAAGTTATTTCCATAATAAGTTTCCCTTTTTAAAGTATGACAATTACAGCTGAATCAAGTAGCCTGAAACAAGATTTTCCAGTTTCCAACAGTACAAAAAATAATTCATTTCCTTTTATCTGGAGACCATTTTTCTCAAGCAAGTTTTGGATTTCTCATACTCTGTCACATGACTGATATTTGGTTATCCATACAACTAAGTTTTTCTTTGTCCTCATTTCTTCCTCCAAGATTGGTTCTCTCATTCTAAGATTTAATAATTTTAAATTAAATTTTTCCTTTTCTTATCTGGTTGGATTATTTTACCAACTCTGGAAAAGTTTTTTAATCTTCATTTAAAAAAATAATTCTGCATAACATCTATGATTCCTTGCTTCTTACCACTTGAAATTAACTTGATGAGCAAGTCTATGGGTCCTTATCACAGGGTCCAACCTATTGTTTAATAGAATCAGCCCATCTGCAGCAGATTATAGCACATCTGCACTCTGATGTGTCTGATGATTAGGGCAGTGCTTCTCCAAGTGTGGTCCTAAATATGCAACAGCAAGACCTCCAACTTGTTAGAAATCCAAATTTACCACTCAACCCATGTCTACTGAATTGTAAACTTTGGAAGAGGGCTTAGGAATTTATGTTTGCTCAAGTCCTCCAGTTGACTGATACCTGCTCAAATATGGTAGCTATTAATTCATCATTGGGGACAGGGACAGATAGAAAATAAATCTAAAATATACACATGCATCTGACAGTCTTATACTCTTTTCAAGTTGTCAACTTATGAACGACCTAGCCAGACATTCTAGTAGCATGGATGCAATCTCTGTACCAAAAGGACATTCTCTTTAGACTCTATTTGGTTAAATGAGAAACCCAAGGGGGAAGCCTTGAGCTTGGAAGGTGAAAAAGAAATGTTCCAGAGAGACTGAATTCTGACCAGTAGAAGAGACTGATCAAAACATCCACCACTAGTCCCAGATCAGGGGAACAAAGGATGCTTCTAGATGACCCTGAGTGGTTGGGCAATGTTGCATTTCCCCAAAGTGATTTTAAACAATCAAACATTTAACAAAGTAAGGTCTCATACCTGCTTTTCTTTACACAGGCCCATCTGCTAAACATTCCAAGCTGGAATTGGAAAGAGGGTGATGATGCAATCTGCCTTGCAGAACTCAAGCTGGGGTTCATAGCCCAGAGCTGCCTGGCCCAAGGCCTCTCCACCATGCTCGCCAACCTCTTCTCCATGAGGTCATTCATAAAGGTAACGTCTTGTCCTATTAGAGCATATTAGCCCCGGATTCAATTTGTCGTGGGGTTGAGTAGAGAGCACAGCTTAAACTCAAAACAGATCGAGGGGCTTTATCCACTTTGGTTAAGGAGAAATTCCTTGTTACAGATTTGGGCACACAGCCAACTTCTTTCAAAATTATGTTTTTATTTTTATTTGGCACATCCACGGCCATTAAATGATTGTTCAAAGCACAATCCTCTCTTTTTTTAGATAAACCACATGTTTATCTATCAACAAAGCCTCCGCTGTTAAAACAAAAATATGATTTATATACATTCCATATGGCACCAGAGCGCCTAAAGAAAAGAATTATCATTTTGCTTTTTTACATCAAGTGGCTGGTGGACCTCTCACTGTGCGGATAAATGCAGACCATGTGTTTGTGCCGAAGCCCAAACCCCAACAACATAATTCATTTATTTATTTCTGCACAATCAAGGAGGCCAGCAAGGCTGACATGCCATGGTTATTTGAATGGAAAGTGAAATGATGAACCAAGTCCTTGGCAGCAGTGCCCTTCGCGTCCTGAGACTGGCGGTCTGGATATGCTCATGTTCTTGTCAGCCTGTCCGCCCCACAGAGCTGAATGAACAGTCTTGCCCAATCCTTCAAGATGGCTCCTACCTGCAGGACTAATTTAGGCTCGGAAAGACTTGGCTGTCCTTACAGGCCGGGCCAGGGACATCATGTTTCCAGGATATTGTGTTGTGGGCACAGTCTCCCTTTTAGAGGGAGCTTTTGTATCACAAGAGATTGACAGCACAAACACTTGTTCCTGGATTAGGCTTAACTCTGACAGTCCTGGTAACACAACAAGGTAAAGCTTACATAGTTAGGATGGACCGTGGATAATTTGACCTTGCTGACAATTAGGTCAGGGTTTGGACTTGCATTCTCTTTCCTGTTATAACAAACACTGTCCTCCCGCTGTTCATCGATTTTCTCGAGCAGGCCCAGTAACGTCTCCATTGTGAGACTTTGTTGTTACTGTGTTTGGCATATCGAATACGTCACGGGTAGCTTGCCAGGCTCTGCCATGCGGGCGAGATACTCTCAGTAGCTTGCCGGACTCTCCGAGAGGGGTGGAGGAATCAAACTCGAGTCGGCCATGTTGGCTGCGTGCAAGGCAAATGCCCTACCGCTGTGCTATCGCTCCAGCCCTTTCCTGTTATATACACATTTATTGACATTTCCTATCCTGAGTAGCAGTGGTGGGATTAGCAGTGGATGTGGTGGATCGGTAGTATGTCACCAGGAGGTTTCACAAGGGGGCCAAGAGCCCTGAATTCAAAGATGTGGGATCTTCAGATTTTGGCCACCATACCTGGAACATCCAGCATCAGCACAAAGGCTCTTGGGTAGAGTTGAGGAAATGACCTTGGCTGCAGTGGGAAGAAGTGGTGGGGAGAATGGGAAAGCAGATCGACTGTTTCCATGAGATGCCCTCCCAGAAGTCCACAAGGAAAGTCATCACTCAGAACAGGATTGTTTTCCTTATGTCCCTCCCTTAGTGCCCTCCTAATTTACCTTTAGTCGGCAATAGAGAGCTAGCATCACTCTATGGAAGAGAACAGATTGCTTTGGAGCCACATCAATCACTTTAGCAATAACTTGAGCAAAAACTCTTCTGTGCACATGGATGCCCAAACTGCTTGACCTGACACAACTTCCGGCCTGGATGTAACTCACAAGTAGGATCCGTGTGTTCCTGGAAACATATTTAATCCAGGCAGCTATTACCCTGCCAGGACAAAACTGAGTGTAGACATAATGGAGGCGACAGGGAGGTCTGTTGGGCTGGACTTAGCACAGACAAGACAGACAACCAGATGTAGCCCTGGTGTCTCCAGGGCTCTTGCAGTCAGTGCAAGGAGACCAGACTCCGGATGAAGGCTTGTCACCAAGAGCGCTCCTCTGGCCCATTCAGCCAAATGCTAGAGTTTTCATCCGGCAGGGGATTGCCCACAGGACTGAGCACATGGTCCAAAGAGCTGGGCTTTACCTCCTTGTGTTCCTGCAACATGGGCCTTGGCAAGGCCCTGCCACAGATGGGGTACTTGCCATGGGTATGTTTTGATTTTGTGGTGCCTGCATGGTAACTCAAGCTGTCTGTCAAGAAAATTAATATAACAAATGTGACTCTGAGTCTTCAGTGTTATTACCAGCAGGGAGAAATTCTGTCCAACTTTCTTCAGGACCCTGAAGGGCCTCACCTCTGTAGCCAAGGACATCCCCTTCAGCCCAACTCATCCCACTGCCAAGTTCCTATTTAGGAAGAGCTGGGCTGGGCCCTCTTGTAACTGAAAACATATTTCTCTCCCAGGGTCATGTTACCATGTTGTTTCAGACTAGTGCCAACTTCCAAATGTTTGAAGACAGATAGCTCGCTGAATATGGTCTTTTGACATTAACGTGGTCTTTGTGTTGGAATTGCTAAGGCACATGACCTGGAAATTAGAGGGCTTCCACATATACATTCATTTAATTTAAAGTAGGGGTAGCCTTCACAGCCTTAAGCACACATGATTAAGGAGATTGTCTTGGTGTGCTTACACTACAAATCCCAGATCCTTGTCTCTTTTAGGCCATAATAATACCATAATGTGCTCATCTTGGCATGTTTTATATATTATGTCCTATTCCAGGAGGTCACAAAGCCTGCACTTATTTTTATTTGGGGGGACAGATGGAAAAAGGAATTTATAAGTGGATTATTGTTTACAGAAATTGCTTCCTTCCCCAGTGTTCCCCATGGTCTATGGTGGAGAATTCATCAGCACTTCCATGGGGACCGACAGGCCTATTAGGACAGAGAGAGAGGGGATGTGGCTCTGGCAACACTTGATCCCTTGAGAACACTTAGTGTTTCTGGGAGCTGAAGGAGAAGTGTGAGCTCACTCTTTCTCTTGCCTTGGGCAGGTACAGTGTCTGTTTGTTGGCTCTGCAGAAGACATTGTACTCTGCCCTTGCTAAGAGAAGACAAAGGAACCAAACTGTGATGACATATCATACACAGAAGCACAGTCCTCTTCACTGGGCTTTTAGTATGTGCAAGACCAAAAATCCAGGACAGAAAGCAAACTTTCTATAAAGGAGAGATGAATTGTTGGTTTATAGGAGTTATGAAAGAGGCCTGGCCAAAGGTAGCAGGAAACATGGGGAGTACTTGTTTATCTCTTCAGTGTCATTTTCAAAGGTCTGTATACTGGAGCCTGTTGCCATTGCCCATGAAAGTCCTTCTTCCATTTTGGATGTGTCATCTTTGGGTTGATCTCAACTTTGGAGGAATCTATCATTTTAACTCACATCTTTGGGGATAATGATTTAAGCTTACTATATACTGCTAAAGATCATTTTTTCTCATTACTTGTTCTTGCTGTTACTGTTTTTGGCATACGTTAAATGCCAAATTGAATACGTCACAGGTAGCTTGCCAGGCTTTGCCGTGTGGGTGAGATACTCTCGGTAGCTTGTCGGGCTCTCTGGCAAGAGTGGTGGAGAAATTGAACAACAAGTCTCACAATGGAGATGTTACTGGTGCCCGCTCGAGCAAATTGATGAACAATGGGAGGACAGTGCTACAGTGCTACTTATTCTTAATTTGCTCCACCTTTACAGAATGGTCTCCTGTGCAGTTTCTCATGTGCTGGGACTTAACAAGTCCATGCTAACTTTCTCATTATACTTTGATGCAAGAGGTTCTGCTTGGTGTGACAGGAGTTCTCTGACCCTACAGCTTGTGGCTAAGGACATTTTAAGCTGAATTCAGTTGATATCCTTGAGTTTCTTTCAGAGTACAAGAAAATCAACTGGTTCCTGTGATTTCTCTGTATCTTACATTATCAACCCTTAAATGGAACATCCTGTTCATTTACCACTATCTGATCTCTAACCACCTGTCTAGCAGGTTCAAGTGAGAATCTTCCTAATGTCTTCTGTAAAGACCAAGACAATGAAATGTTTTAGCTTATCTTCCAGGCTCTCACTCCTGAGTAAGTGGCCACACTTAGCCCCTACTTGGCTTTCTTGCTTGATTGTAATTTAAGATCCATTGATTTTTTTTTCTGTTTCAGAGTCTTACCATGTAATACTTAACTTTCTCTTCAAGTTGGGGTTTTCAAGTCAGGGTTTGACTTGGACATCTTTGTGAACTATGTTGTATTCTTTACTAGGATTAACTGTCCTTGTACAGGATTGTGTATGTGTACGTGTGTGTGTATGTGTGCATATTGTGTTGACACATATGTTTAGATGGTTGTTAGTTACTGAAATTTCCTTTTAGTCTACATTCTCCAAATTTAGCACATTTAAAGAATCCTCAGCATTTCTAACTATTTTAATTCTACTAAACTCTGATTTTGCATGCATACACATATGCATACACACAAGCACACACTCACAACTGCCTGGAGTGTGGCATAATCTATATAATTTTTTTCTTGGTTGAATAAATAAGTTCTGGAAATGGAGAAATACATGATGAGCTTCTTGTACTTTCCCGTTTTATACTATTTGGGAATGATGGGTGAAATGTTACTTAAAACTGATAACATCACAGTCTCCATCAAATTTTTAATTTCTGAATGAGAAAACACTGTGGAAATCAGATTTGTGTTATTCAGTTTGTGCTTTGGCTCAGATGTACCTTACTGGATATGAAAACTATTTTTTCATTATATATATTACCATATTGAGGTAAACTTTCAGCAATACATAGTCTAACACTAACTGTAACCAAGGGAATAATTTTAATTCATTTATTTGAGGTTAGGTTTATGTGCATATGTGTACTTGTATATAATCACGTATAAAAACATTATGGTTTAGTAGATGGAGATGTAAATCAGGACTCTTTAATATTAGCTAAAATCTACAGGATTCTAACACACATGCCAAGCTCTATGACAAGGGATTTATGTACATCATCTCATTTTTTCCTGACAATTGCCCTGCCTAAACTTGGCACTGTTAGTATCCTCACATTTCAGTGGCAGCCACAGTAGATTAAAGAAGCTAATTAACCTATGTGAAGACATAAAGCTTGATACTGACCGACTCTGGTGTTAAACCAGGCAAACTGGTTCCAGGTTTGTCCTTGAGTAAATAAAAATATGACCAACATAAGAGAGAACTTAGCTAGTGCCAACATTTCAGCTTTAAATCCTTTATTTTATGGAATCTTTTGATTCATTAGAGATTCTCTCAGCACCTACTATATTCCAAGCTATCCACACTGTCATCCTTATAACTAGGAGGCACTCATAAGATTCAAGAACTTCTGTTTTGACTGGGCTGTATGGCCACAGATTTGCATAGTCCCAACCTTTGGGTGTTTTTGGTTTTTTTCTTTAAGTAGCTTTGCCAAGGACAGAGATCATTGCATCAAGGTGGGTAATGGTTAGCATATGCTAAGATGAAACAGGTGGAGAAATGAATAAGGCACCCACAAAGTTAAATGGCATTGCATACTACTATCATCAGTGGCAAGCATTATTGGCTTAGGTAGGTGCTTTGGGAGACAATGAGTCATTCTTATTGAGTGTTGGAAGTAATTTTTTCAGGCCATAGCTGTTTATCCAGAAAGACATTAGGAAGATTCTCACTTGAACCTGCTAGATAGGTAGTTAGAGATCAGATAGTGCTAAATGAACAGGATGTTCCATTTAAGGGTTGATAATGTAGATACAGGAAAAACCACAGGAACTAGGTGATTTTCCTATACTGTTGAAAGGAACACAAGGGTATAAAAGTGGATTCTGTTTAGTCTGCCGTCGGCCAAAAGCTGTGGGATCAGAGATCTCCTCTCACACCAACCAGAGGCACTTGCATCAAGTATTATGATAAAGTTAGCTTGAATTTGTTAAATCCCAGCACACAAGAAACTGCAGAGACCATTCTTTAAAGGTGGAATAAACTAAGGACAAGTAATGAGAAAACGATCATAAAAGCATGACTTTATCAGACATTATACATAATCATAGACTGGAGAACCTCAACCTTGAATAGCTATCAACTTTATTTGACCTCTTTTGGCCTCATCTTGAAAGGACTTCCTGTTTTTAACATCCCTTTGACTCGTCCAGAGATTTTGCTCTTGCCATTCCCTCTCACTGTAATTCCCCCTTCTGATAACTTCATGATTCTCACTCATGAAATTCTTCATATCTTTGCTCTTTGTTAATTTCTCATAGACCCCTTCCTCTAAATATTAGAGATGCTCATTTAGTGGTGAATTAAAATATATTAGCTACCGAGAGTATTCGATATGCCAGACACAGTAACAACAAAGTCTCCAATGGAGACGTTACTGGGCCCGCTCGAGCAAATCGATGATCAACGGGAGGGCCTTTACTTTACTTTACTATACAAAAATTAAAGTAAACATTCATAAATGTTTAGCTTGGTAAATACTGAAAAGTCAACAAACCCTTGTAACTAGGGACCATATAAGAAAGAGTACATTATCATACTCCATGGGCCTTTTTTATGCAGATGAAAATATACGTTTGGTCTAATTCTGGACTATCTTCAGGAGCATTGACAGCTACACAAGGTTAAAGTCTCCAGTCTATGAGTAAATTTTATCTGTCTGATAAAGTAATGATTTATGATTCAGTAGTCTTATTGGAAATAGAGGTAAATCAAGAATTAAGATCATACTTGCTCTGAAACTTCTTAAAGTCTCTACAGGAAGTTGATGTCCTATCTGCCATTATCTTCAGAAAGCATATAGATGTTCTTCTTGACTTTGTGGAGTAAAGAGCATTGCTGTGTGCAAAAAATATCAGGGGAACATTTAAAATTTTTGTGTCACCCTCCCCTCTTCATCCCATAGAATCACATCCTAATTTAGTCTCCATATGTCTTTAATTTATGGAATTTATTATTTATTTCCTCTCTTTGCTGAAGTCATAAGCTCTGTAAAGCTCAAGTCTTCTTGCTAAATGTGCCAGTGCCTAGAACCGTTCTTGACTCCTACTAAATACTTAACATGTATATATTGAATAAATGAATGAATAAGCTGGCCCCAGCCAAGGCTGGTCTGTCTTTATTGCAGACAGCTGGGTAGGTCCTTACAATTTTGGGTGATTATGGTGCTGAAAATGTCTTTCATTGCTACTGTGGATGGTTTCCTTGCCAAATTAAAGAACTTTGACTCCATGCAGAAACTTGAAATGCAAAGCTCTATAATCCTTGGCGAGGATGTATGGGGGCTGGTAAGATTTGGTTATAAACCATTTAGACTGCCAGAAAATCCAGTCAGTGTTTAAATTCACAAATCAAAATAAACACCATGAATTGAAATGAATTTGCTAAGCCTCAGTAACCCATTTGGGTCAACAACAATGTGTATCCCCCTTTCTTTGTACTTAAATCTCATTAGATCAGCAACTCTGTCTGCCTCCCCCAGTGCTGCTCACGCGGCCTGTCCAGGAAGACGAACGCCCACCTGAATGTACAACAGCATCCCTGCAAAAGATTTCAAACGAAGAGAGAATTAATCCATGAACGATTAACAGGGATTTCATTCCCCTCTGGCCCCAATAATTTCTAGAACATTGAATTAGAGAGTTCTCAGACCTTTACAAATTCTCAAGGCAAACATTATTAGCAAAGGGAAGCCCATGCAGCATGTTAAAAGATTGCCAGAAAATGTCAATGGAATTTCAGAATAAAATAAAAGAGGTTCAAACTCCCTTCCTCATAAGCTCTCCTCCCTCCCTCCATCCACCTAACATGATTAGAAAGTCATTTCATGTGTCTTAAATGTTTGGTCAATCAAAAGCAAATGAACATGATTGATAGTGACAAGGAACACATTTAACTCATTATTCTTTACTTTGCAGCAAAATGATTTGTGTAAACTGTCTGCCTAGCATTAAAGGTAAAACAAACTTAGAAACCCCAAAATGTTATATTTTTTGTCTAATATTTTCCTTTTGGTTTTATAACTGTAATCACATATGGATTCTTTTATTTGGATCTTGGCATGGACTGAACAAAGGAAGGCAGTGCAGAAAGATTACATAGCATAAAAACAGAGCCCATGCCCAGTGGGGACAGAGGCCCAGAAGCTGCTAGACTCAGAGGGAAAACCCAGAAAGAGCAACCATTCATCCAAATTCTGTACCAATAATAAAATATTGTCTCTAATGTGAAAGAACAGCCTTCTTAGCAGAATCTTTGATCAAACCTCAAAACAATTTTGTTCTGAGACTTTTGGCCATTAATTAATAATATGCATTTCTAAGTTTGCCTGAGCATCCACAGGCTAAGTCCTCCTGACCCAGCCTCCCACCCCTTCTAGTCTCCTAGCTTAGGGTTTCTAGTGTTATCCCGTGTTGGTAATTTTACAATCAGTTCTCTCAAAATTACATGTAAATCATTAGAAATAAGATTTTCATACAGTGATACCAGTTGTGACTCTGTCTCCAGGACAATGATGAGGAACTAGAAAGTTTGAGGTGACTAATTTACATATCTAGGGGGTACAAAGAAAGCAACTACCATGCATTTGATATGGTGAGTAGTTTGCCAAGAACTTTCAAATCACAATAGTACCCTAAGTACTATTTCAAGATAGACAAGAGTTCTATTAAATATCATACAGAAAATACACCTAGTACAACGTATTTGATATTACTAACTCTTCCTTTAATAGAGAGTAGATAGAAATAGAAGCAGAGTTAGGAAGATGGCTGACTTCTGATTGCACAGCTGGATGCAAAGTGGCAGAGGTCACTAGATTATGGGGTTTATGGCTCAGTGCTATGAACTATTTCTCCTAGAGAAATGTCTCAAATATAAACTTTGCTTGGTTTTGACATTCAAAGTCATAGCTTTGAAAAGATTAGAAATCACTTTGAATTATTTATAGTAGTAGCTTATGTTCTTCTTCATGCCAAACAATGTGTGTGCACATGTGAATGTGTATACGTATGTGTGCATATGTGTGTATGTGTGTGTGTTTGTATGTGTGTGTGAATATAGTCCTTCAGAGGTAGGGCATATGCTTGTCTGTTCCATTTCCTTATAATCCCACAATCAAAAAAATTCCCAGACAGAGTTGTCTCTTCCAAGGCCACTAGGTCTTACCATGCAGGAGAATTTGTTGGGAGTAACTAAGTCAAGATCTGAACTGATCAGAATAAGGAGATCATGGCAGAGGGGATTGAAGAAACTCAAAAGGTTTAGTTCCAACCATCTGAGGGAAGGAATGATGGGTCTAGACTGCAGAACGGGGGCCCTTTTTAACAGGGAAAATGCCAGTAAAAAGGTAGTGAGCTCCAGAAGGGAGACAGTGCTGCTAAAAGGAAGAGAACCCATATTAGGGAAGAGCTACAACTAATCCTTGCAGGCTTCTTCTAATGATAGTAACATTTTTTCAAGTAATTCAGACAATTTGGACTCAGGCAGTGGGGCTTGGGACTGATATACTTAAGATTAGTAGAAAAGTGTCATCACTAAATTCACTGTTCCACTCACCAGCATCGATTATAGAAAAGTGCTTAAAGAGTGTTGTCCCAAAAAGATTTAGGAGTGCTTTTAATTTTCCAGATAGATCCTTATTTATTTTATTTTTAAAAATTAGCTTACATTAACATTGATATGAGTATGTGCATGTCTGCGTATACACAGTTCTTTGCATTTATTTTTTATGTAGGAAGTATTACTATTTATTCAGCCATTGATTAGGCTGATTGAATTGGGCATGAACTCTACCTTTTTTTCTTGTTCTTTTTTTAAAATAATTTTATTTATTGAATCACCATGAGAGCAGTTACAAAGCTTTCGGGTTTAAGACTCAGTCATGCAATGAAACACCTGTCCCTTCACCAGTGTCCATTTTCCACCACCCAAAACCCCAATATGCCCCTCATCCCAAACCCTCCCCCTACCTGTGGGGCAGATGATTTCCACATTGCTCTCTCTCTACTTTGATTACATTCAATATTTCGACACCAGGTAGGGGGAGCAGGTGGAGGGACAGCACCCTTTCCCTCCCTGGGGTGGCCCAGCGCTGGTAACCTACTGCAGGGACTGGGCGCATTTCTGCCAAAAACCGCTGGGTTCTGAGATTTGTTTCTGAGTCTCTTGGATCATGGCTGTTAAGCAGTTTGATCAGGAACCAGAGAGGCCTTGACTCCAATTATATAGCTGAGCAGGAGAAGGTTTGTGGGTGTATCTCCCACACACCAAAACCAGTAACTACAATTGGTCTCATTCACCTGACCCTGAAGGCTTCACTGACATGGCAGCACTGAGAAGGATGAGAAAGGAGAGGCCGACAAAATCTCAAGGCCGAACTAGGCTGCCACAACGAAGGAAGACAAAAATGATCGTCTGTACTTTCAATGCACGTACGCTAGCATCAGACGCATCCATCGAGGACCTGATGGTACAAGCGCGAATGATCAAGTACGACATCATTGGTCTGACCGAGACAAGAAGGCACGAATCTCACCATGCCGTTTTCAACACTGGAGAAGAATTGTTCCTCGGAACATGCGATGAAAGAGGTGTTGGAGGCGTCGGTGTCCTTGTCAACACAAACTTGGCCAAGAGCATTGATTCATTCGAATGCCTAACAACCCGAATCGGATGTTTACATTTGAATAGATGTGGCTCACTGCCTGCAGTTTCTATCTTCATTGTCTACGCACGAACATCTCATTATGATGAAAGAGAAATCGAGAAGTTCTACATGGAGCTAGAGAAGTTCTATAAAGAAGACCACACCTTCTACAAGATCATTGTGGGTGATTTTAATGCCAAGATAGGACCGAGAAGATCAGCTGAAGAACTTCACATGGGGACCCATGGCCTAGAATGGAACGAACAGGGTGAGAGACTGTCTGAGTTCATCATGTCGACCAAGACCATTCATGGTAACTCACAGTTCCAGAAGGCAGAATCTAAATGATGGACATGGGAGTCTCCAGGTGGACGATTCCACAACGAAATAGACCACATCATATTCAATCGATGGTTTTGCCTGACTGATGTTGCTGTTGTCCCAAAATTTCGAACGGGATCGGACCACCGTCTCCTTCGTGCAAAATTCTACTTCACAGAGCGGGGAGAAAGGGCTGCAAAGTTCAAAAAGAGAACTCCCAGAATGACCACCAACTGGGAACTCTTGGGTACTATTGCGGCAACATGGGAAGATGCCATTGTTGACAACATTGACGAGGAATACGATCGACTGGTTCAGCACCTCCATGAATGTGCGAGGAACGCCAAGAGAGAGAGAGCCACAAAAAGTCGCCTATCTTCGAAAACTCTTGAGCTAATTCGCCAGCGTGGTTTGGCGCATGCCTCAGGCAACCGCAAGCTAACGTCCGAGCTTGCAAAGCAGTGCAGAGATGCGATCAAGGAAGACCTCAAAGAGAGAAGAGCAGAAGTACTGGTAGATGCGGCAGAAGCCGGGAAAAGTATTCGTAACGCCCGCCTGTCCTTGGCCAACTATAAGACCAAGATGACTGCCCTTCGACGTCCTGATGGATCCATCACATCCTCCAGAATGACAATGGAGAAGATTATCCATGACTTCTAATCAAATCTCTTCGATAGCTATGTCCACTTGCCGACATACCAAATTCCACAGGATGGGTATGTCGTTCCCAACGTTCTCCCTTCCGAAATCTGACACGCCATTTTGTCGGTAAAGAAACAAACAGCACCCGGCCCAGACAAGGTCAGACCTGAACACCTGAAGAACCTGCCGTCAGTACTCATCAATACACTGGCTCGGCTCTTCACTCGCTACCTGTCTGAATGCAAGGTTCCGTCCCAATGGAAAACCAGCAGGACCGTACTACTGTTCAAGAAGGGAGACATCCATGACATTGGCAACTATCACCCGATCTGCCTATTGTCTGTCATCTACAAGTTGTTCACTCGAGTCATCCTGAATAGGATTGGCAGAACACTAGATGAAGGACAACCATGCGAGCAAGCAGGGTTCCGCAAAGGATTCAGTACCATCGACCATATCTACATGATAACCAAGCTCATTGAGGTTTCTCGGGAGTTCAAGATGCCGCTCTGCTTAACGTTCATTGATTTAAAGAAGGCCTTTGATTCTGTTGAGACGGAAGTGGTCATTGAAGCCCTAGCCAATCAGGGCATTCAAGCCCAATACATCAGGATCCTCCATGAGCTGTATTGCGGATTCACTACCAGGATCTCACCATTCTACAAAGAAGTGATCGTTGATGTCAAGAGAGGGGTGTGGCAGGGTGATACCATTTCACCGAAACTCTTCAGTGCCACCCTCGAGAACATCATGCGACGACTGGAATGGGAAGGAATGGGAGTGAAGATAGATGGTCGGCAACTACACCACCTCCGCTTTGCTGATGACATTGTTTTAATAACACCAAACATCAGCCAAGCGGCACAAATGCTGGCCGACTTTGACCGTGAGTGTGGAAAGGTAGGACTACAGCTGAATCTTACAAAGACAATGTTTATGAGAAACAGCCTTGTTCCTGACGCCCCATTCGTTCTCAATGGAACGACCATCTCCGAATGCAACAGCTATGTGTACCTAGGTCGAGAGGTCAACATGACAAATGACCTGGCACCTGAGCTGCGCAGGAGGAAGAGAGCGGCTTGGAACACCTTCAAGAACGTCGAAGAAATAGCTAAGAGGACGAAGAACCTCCGGCTCCGGGCACATCTCTTTGATTCCACTGTTCTTCCTGCATTAACATATGCCTCAGAGACCTGGGCCCTACGCAAACAGGATGAGAACGCTATTCAGGTCTCCCAAAGAAGAATAGAAAGAGCTATGCTTGGAATATCACGTTTCACTCAAATGAGAGAACGAATCCGGAGTTCTGACATCCGTCGACGATCAAGGATCAGGGACGCTGTCTCATTTGCCAAGGTGTCGAAAATCAGATGGGCTGGTCACGTAATGAGATTTAAAGACGACCATTGGACTAGAGCTGTTACTGATTGGATTCCACGGGATGTCAAGAGACCGCTTGGCCGCCCACCTACCAGATGGTCAGACTTCTTCATCAAGATCATGAACGATCGGTTTGAGGCCCTTCATGTTCCCGGTGCGAACAGATGCCATTGGGCTACACTAGCACGCGACAGGGACAAATGGAGACGTTACTGGCGCCTGCTCGAGCAAATTGACGACTAACGGGAAGTTAAGTGATTAAGTGATTAAGTGATTACTTTCTTGGTAAACTTGGCCCCAAGTTGTTGGGGTCTGGCCAAAGGCACAACAGCAATTTTGAGGTATCTGAAAGACTAAAGGCATCATCAGGCTGCTGATGCATTCGCCTCACAGGTACAGATTGACCTGCTGGCGGCACCATACCCCCAGTTTTTTTGCATTTTAACATTATGTTGAATCCTGAACACTTCCAGAATCAGAACACAGACATTCTGATACCCACAGTTCTCTTGTGTTTGCCCTTTGCCCTCTAACTCCTTTAGCTCAGACAAATACTGATTTATTCTTGTCATCATAATTTTGTCTGTCTGAGACTTGAGTATAAATATAATCACAGTATTTGAAGTTTGATATTGCCTTCTTCAGTAGGGTTTCTGGGATGGTAGAAGTCCCTCTGGGTTATTGCATATCAATACATTTTTCTTTCTGCTGTTGAATAATATGGCATTTTATGATTGTTTTGTAATTTTTTAAAAAGCACATTCATTTCTTTAATAGCCAGTGTTTAGGGTGCTTTCAGTTTGGACTGATTATGAATGTATCTGATACAAACAATAATGTAGAAGTTTGTGCATATATAACTTTTAATTTTCTAGGTTAATTAGGAAGTATGGTTCTTAGATTATAGGGTATGTATATGCTTAACCTAAAAAGGAAACTGCCAAAACATTTTTCAAAATGATCAGAACATTCTTGTTGCTCTAAATTCTGGATAATACTTAGTATAGTGTTATTTTTTTCATTTTAGCCATTTTAATGGGCATTTAGTGCTACCTAGTCATAGTTTAAATATTTGTTTTCCTAGTGACAGATGATCTTGAAAATCTCTTTACAGGAAAATTTGTCATCCATGAGTGAAATGTTTTATATATACATAAAAATAGACTTTCTCTGTTTGAATAATATGGCATTTTATGAATGTTTTGTAATTTTTTAAAAAGCTCATGAATCACTGTGAGAAAGTTACAAATAGACTTTCATTTATAGGGGCCATACATTTATAGGGCCATTCATTTATAGGGGTATTCAGAGGGTCAAAAATTGAACTCAGATCTCATTTATGCTAGGCATGTGCTCTACAACTCAAGCTATTTTCCTGCTCCCATGCTTCATTTTTTAATAAGCAGTTTAGCAGAAATAGAGCAAAGATACTGAATGTTCTCATATATCCAGTACCCCTATATATTCATAGGCTTCCCCGTTATCAACATCTTCCACAAAAGAAGTAGGTTTATTACAATTGATGGAATTACTTTCTCTAATCCCTGGAAAACACTGTTTTTTTCTGTCTCTATAGTTTTGCCATTTCCAGAATGTCATATAGTTGGAATCATCCAGCATATATTATTTTGGTTGGCCTCTTTCACTTAGTAATATGTTTTTTAAAGGCTTACATTTTTTAAAAAAAAATTATTGATTTTATTGAATCACCTAGAGAAAGTTACAAGCTTTCATGTTTGGGTTACAATCACACAATGATCAAACACCCATCCCTCCACCAGTGCACATTCCCCACCACCAATCTCCCCAGTATACCCCCCTTCCATCCTCCCCACGCCTCCATGGCAGTCATTAGTCCCCATACTCGCTCTCTAATTTTGGACATCATGGTTTGCAATACAGACACTTAGAGGTCATCATGTATGGTCCATTATCTACTTTTGGCACACATCTCCCATCCCTCCAGCCATATTTTCCTAGTAATCCCTTCTCTATTCCATCTGCCTTCTCCCTCCACTCATGAGGCAGACTTTCAGCTATGGGGCAATCCTCCTGGCCCTTGTATCTACTATCTTTGGGTGTCAGCCTCATGTTATGTTATTCTATACTCCACAAATGAGTGCAGTCCTTATATGTCTCTCTCTCTCTCTTTCTGACTCATTTCACTTAGCATGATATTCTCCTTGTCTATTCACTTATAAGAAAATTTCATGACTTCATCTCTCCTAACAGCTGCATAGTATTCCATTGTGTAGATGTACCAAAGTTTCTTTAACTAGTCATCTGTTCTAGGGCACTTGGGTTGTTCCCAGATTTTGGCAATTGTGAACAGTGCTGCAATGAACATATAGGTACAGATGTCATTTCTACTGTGCTTTTTTGCATCCTCGGGATATATTCCCAGAAGTGGTATTGCAGGGTCATATGGAAGCTCAATTTCTAGTTTTTGAAGGACTGTGCATATTGTTTTCCAGAAAGGTTGGACCAGTCAGCATTCCCAACAGTGAAAGAACATTCCCTTTTCCCCGCATCCACGCTAGCACTGTTTGCTTTTGTTCTTTTGAATGTGTGCCAGTCTCTGTGGTGTGAGATGATATCTTATTGTAGTTTTGATTTGAATCTCCCTGATGGCTAACGATGTGGAGCATTTTTTCCATGTGCCTTTTGGCCATTTGTATTTCTTTTTTGAGGAAACTTCTGTTCATTTCTTTTCCCCATTTTTTGATGGAGTTGGAGGTTTTTTTCTTGTACAATTCTACCAGTGTCTTGTATATCCTGGATATTAATCCCTTATAAGATGAGTATTGGGTAAATATTCTTTCCCATTCTGTGGGCTCTTTCTGTATTTTGGTCACTGTTTCTTTTGAAGGGCAGAAGTTCCTTAGTTTGATGTAGTCCTATTTGTTTATGTTTTTTCCACTTGCATGGTCAGTGCTGTTTCATCCTTAAAGATGCTGTCAGCTTCAATGTCATGGAGGGTTCTCCCTACATTTTCCTCTATGTACCTTTGGACTCATGTCTGATATTGAGGTCTTTAATCCACTTTGATCTGACTTTTGTCAGATCTAATGCCTGGCATTAGACAGAGCTTATTTTTCTTTTTTGCAGGTATCTATCCAGTTTTCCCAGCACCACTTGTTGAAGAGGTTTTCCTTGTTCAATTTCACATTTCTTGCTCCTTTGTCAAAAATTAAGTGGTCATATATTTGGGGGTCTGTGACAGAACATTCAACTCTGTTCTATTGGTCTGCAGGTCTGTTTCTAGCCCAATACCATGCTGTTTTAATTGCTACTGCTTTGTAGTAGAGTTTGAAGTTGGGGAAGGTGCTATTCGTGCGGGTTTATTGTTCCATATGAATTTCAGAAGTATTTTGTCTATTTCTTTGAAAAATGTCATGGGTATCCTTATTGGGACCACATTAAATTTGTATAGTGCTTTGGAAAGTATTGCCATTTTAATAACGTTAATCTTCCCTATCCATGAGCAGGGGATGTGTCTCAATTTCCTGGTGTCCTCTTTTATTTCTTGAAAAGGTGTTTCGTAATTTTCCTTGTATGGGTCCTTCATTTCTTTGGTTAGGCTGATTCCAAGATATTGATTTTCTGAGGTACTATTGTGAACAGGATTTTTTTAATGTCTCTTTCTTTCTCATTATTTGTATATAAGAAAACCATGGACTTTTGGGTGTTGATTTTGTAGCCTACCACTTTATTATATCAACCTATTGTTTCTAGGAGTTTTTCTGTAGAGTTTTTAGGGTTTTCTAAGTATAGTATCATATCATCTGCAAATAGTGATAGCTTGACCTCTTTCTTTCCTATCTTTATGCCCTTGGTATCTTTTACTTGCCTAACTGCTGTGGCCAGGACTTCCAGTACTATATTGAATAGAAGTGGTGAAAATGGGCAACCTTTTCTTGTGCCTGATCTTAGAGGGAAGGCTTTTAGTTTTTCCCCACTGAGAATGATACTTGCCATGGGCTTGTGGTAGATGGCTTTGACTATATTGAGGAAAGTTCCTTCAGTGCCAATTTTGCTGAGAGTTTTCATCATAAACGGGTGCTGGTTCTTGTCAAATGCTTTCTGTGCATCTATTGGTATGATCATATGGTCTTTATCTTTTATTGATATGGTGGATTATGTTGACTGACTTGTGAATTAAACTATACTTGCATCCCAGGGATGAATCCTACCTGGTCATGGTGTATGATCTTTTTGATGATCTATTTGCTAACATTTTCTTGAGGATCTTTGCATCTGTGTTCAGCAGGGATATTGGCCTGTTATTCTCTTCCTTTGTGGTATCTCTGTCTGCTTTGGGTATCAGGGTGATAACTGCTTCATAGAAACTGTTTGAAAGTGTTTTTGATACTTCACTTTTATGGAAAAGCTTAAACAGGATTGGGAGTTAAGTCCTCTTTAAAGATTTGGAAGAATTCACAAGTGAATCCATCTGGGCCAGGACTTTTGTGCTTGGGGAGACTTTTTATTACCATTTCAATTTCCTTGATGGTGATAGGTCTGTTTAGGTATTCCAGGTCTTCTTGGTTCAGCCTTGGGAGTCTATAGGTATCTAGGAATTTATCCATTTCCTTGAGGTAAAGGTTTACATCTTTTTGTGACTTGAAAGCTCATTTCTTTGTAGTATTGAATAATTTTCCATTGTATGGATATACTAAATCTTATTCATATATTCACCAACTGAAGGACATCTTGACTGTTTCCAAGTTTTGGAAGCAATTATGAATAAAAGTGTTATAAACATCGTTGTGCATGTTTTTGTATGAGCTTAAGTTTTTAACTAGGGTGGAGTGATAGCACAGCGGGTAGGGCGTCTGCCTTGCACGCAGCCAACATGGCTGACCCGAGTTCGATTCCTCCGCCCCTCTCGGAGAGCCCGGCAAGCTACCGAGAGTATTCGATATGCCAGACACAGTAACAACAAAGTCTCCAATGGAGACGTTACTGGGCCCGCTCGAGCAAATCGCTCGAGGGTAGATACCAAGGAGTGAGTTGCTGGATCACATGTTAAGAATATAGATTTGTAAGAAGCTTCCAACTGTCTTACAATATAGCTACCCTGTTTTTGCATTTTTGCCATTAAGGAGGTGGCCTATAGCTTTATATCCTTGCCAGCACTTGGCATTATTAGTGGTTGGCCCATTATTATTTATTTGTGGTACTGGAGGTCAAACCCAGGGCTTTAAACTTGTAAGGCGTATCTCTGTCACTTATTTACACCCCCAACTCCTTATTTTTAAATTGAAGTATCTATTTTTTATAATTGAACTTAAGAGTTTGATCTATTTTTTAGTGTATTGTTAAATAAAGGACTTGTAAATATTTTAATCCAGTACACATTTCCATTTTCTTAACACTGTATATCCTTGGGGAAAATATTTAACTTTGAAAATTTGGAGAACTTTCTCAAAATGTTAAATAAAAACTTACTATATGATACAACAGTTCCATCCCTAGCTATTTACCCAAGAGGAATGATATCATGTGCTCAATTTTCTATGGGTGCTGTAGTGAATTAGCACTAATTTAGTGCTTAAAACATTCCTGATACTTTTGCTTCTTTTCTGGAGGCCTTATTTTTGAGATCAGCTCCACTGGAAAAAATCGAAGTATTGTCAGATCTGGTTCCTTCTGAAATCAAAAATTGTTTTTTACATTTTCTAGAAAGTTTATGGAATCTGCCTGCATTCTTTGGCTTATAATTCCTCTTTCATATAGCTCACCTTTTGCTTCCAATTTCACATCTACTGTCTCATCTTTTGAAAAATATCCATCTGTCTTCTTCTTACAAGGATGCTTAGTATTACAGTTTGGGCCCTCTTGGATAATACAGAATAATCTTCCATCCAAGATCCATAACTTGCTCTGCAAATTCCCATTTGCCACTTACAGTACTGTTCACAGGTTCCAGGGAATCCAACATGGATATAATTGGGAGAATTCTTTAATCTGCTCTCTGCTCCATAAAAATTCATATCCACTTCACAACTCAACTCAGAGCCAGAGAGATAGTACAGCAGGTAGAGTACTTCCCTTGTACCTGCCAACCTGGGTTTGATCCCTGACAGTGCAAATGTTCCTCCAAGCATCACCAGCAGTGATCCCTAAGCAGAAAGTCATCAATATGCCCTGAACACCACCAGGTATGGCTTCCAAAAAGATAATCAATGAAAATGTCTCAACCCTGTAGCTACATTGCAATTCTAAACTTTGTCTAAAAATTTGTCCACTTGAAATGTTGTTATCTTTTCTAAATCAGCCATGAGTTAGACTTTGGATATGTGTCTTCCTGGGGCAAAATTTCTTTCCACATGTGGATCTGTAAAACCTGAAAATTATCTCTTAAAAAGAAAAGATAGTAGATGTGAAATTGGAAGCAAAGGGTGGGAGTTTTATGAAGAAGGAAGTATAAGTATTTTTTTCTGAAACATAGTAGAATAAAAGTCAATCATAAGCATTCCAAAGGAAAGAGAATGGAAGTAGAAAGTAGCCACCATGCCCTAGTAATTTCAAATGCAGTCAGATACATTTAGACCTCGATTTAGAAATAGTCTTCTGTGGCTTAAAATTGTCATTAGTTAACGTGATTTCGCAAATGTATTTTTTTCCCAAATTGTCTTGGCAATTAATTGTTTGGATCTTTCCATATAAACTTTAGGAACAGCTTTTCTGTATCTACAAAAACTGGATTTTGAGAGGCTGGAGCAATAGTACAGCAGGTAGGACATTTGCCTTGCGCATGCCTGATCCAGGTTTGATTCCCAGCATCCCATATGGTCCCCTGAGCAACACTAGGAGTAATTCCTGAGTGCAGAGTCAGGAGTAACCCCTGAGCTTTGCTGGGTGTCACCCAAAAAGCAAAAAAAAAAGGATTTTGACTGTATTGTATTAAACATATGGACAAATTTGGGATAGCACCAGCCTTCATTAATATAAATTTCAATCCATGAATATGGTCTCCTCATTTATAGAGACTATTCTTTTTTTTAAAAAAAAAAATTTTATCAGTGAAACACCATGAGGTACAGTTGTAGGCTTACAAATTTTTGTGCTTGGGTTTCAGTTATACAATGATCAAGTTACCCATCCCTCCAACAGTGCCCATTCTCCATCACCACTAATCCCAGTAGCCCTCCCACCCCCATCCCCCCATCCCATCCTGCCTCTGTGGCAGGGCATTCTCTCTCTCTCTCTCTCTCTCTCTCTCTCTCTCTCTCTCTCTCTCTCTCTCTCTCCTTTTGGGTGCTGGGTTTGCAAAAGAGGCATTGAGCGGCAATCATGTTCTGTATTTAGTCTACTTTCCGTATGCATCTCCCATCCTGGGAGGATCCTCCCAACACCCTTTATTTGGTGCTCCCTTCTCTATCTGAGCTGCCTTTTCTCCTAGAATGTGCAGCTCTCCTCCGAGCCATGGAATAAACCTCCTAGTACTTATCTTGGCTATTCTTGAGTGTTAGTCTCTTATTTTGTTACTTTATATTCTCCAGATGAATGCAATCTTTCTATGTATAGAGACCATTCTTAATTCCTGTTTTTTTTTTAAAAATTAGTATTTCTTAGTTTTATCATATTTTGTGCATTTTTGTTATATTTCAATGTAACATATTTTTGAGAGGAACTATTGTAAGTGAAATCTAAATTTTTTAATTTTCAATTGCTTTCTGGTGACAAGTGTGCACACACATTATTTTTCTGTTGTGACCTTTTATCCACAACAGTATTGCAATGGCTAGTATTCTTGTAGGATGTTGAATAAAAGGAGTGAATATAAATCTTTTATTTATACCGGACTTAATGATAAAATATTCAGTGTTTCCCCACTAAGTGTAAGTTGTAATAGATATTTTGTAGATCATTTTTCTGATGTTGAAGAGGTTTTTTCTAGTAATAATTTAATGAGATTTTTTATTGTGAACAAAAGATAGAACTTACTAAGTTAAATTTTATATAATATACACATAGAAAAATTACACATATATTGTATAATTCATATTTTACATTGTTATTGTCCACTTAATAATAATTATCTATATATAGTCCTGTTGTTTTTCTTCAATAGATTATGAATAGGAAGTTAAATTGCCTGATTTGAGAATACTGAACTAATAGTTGACATTCCATTGTAAACCCCACTGAATGTTCTCTTAATATATATTTCTGTAGATTGATTTGCTAATTTTTGAAGAATTTTTATATGAATGTGAGTAGGCATTTATAGATTTTCTTATACAATCTATATAATTTTGCTATCAGGATAGTATTGGCTTTATGAAATAAGTTGGAAAGTCTTTTTCTTGCATTATCTAGAAAGGATTGTATCACAGTGGTAATTTTATGCACATATATTAAACTAGTGATTCACTAGTGAAACTATCTGGGACTAAATTTCTTTTCTAAAACGGTTTAAATTTGCTTAATACCTGTAGGATCTTTCCGGTCATTTATTTAAGATGGGTTTTAAAATTTGAGGGTTTTAAGAAATCAGTCTAATTTACTTGAATTGTTCAACTTACGTTTGATAGTTGTTCATAGTATTCTATTGTTGTCTATCGAATGTCTGTAGATTCTCTCTCATTCTGTCTTTGTGACTCATGACTGCTTTTGTTCATGAGTACATATATATAAGTACTCAGAGGCTACAGAGCTCTCCCCAGCAATACATAGGAGGGTTGTGGTACTAGAGATTGAACCCAGAACATTGCAAATACAGAGCATGTACTCCACCACTTATGTCACATTTCCAATCCTCTCTCTCTCTTTTTCTCTCTCTCTCCCTCTCTCAGTCTCTCTCTCTCTCTCTCTCATCAGTCTTACTAGATTTTGCTTATCTTCTCAAAGAACTATATTTAGTTTAATTCTTTTCTTTCATTTTAAGGTTGTTTTCCTGGTTGTTTTTATTTATATTATTCTTTTAACTTGTTAAGTTAGATTCACGAATCACGACCATCCTGTTATTCGTCGATTGCCTCGAGCAGGCCCCAGTAACGTCTCTTTCATCCTAGCCCTGAGATTGTATTCAAGGCTCTTTAGGAAAATGAGACCCATCATTGTTACTGGTATTTGGCATATTGGGTACGCCACGGGGAGTTTGCCAGACTCTGCCATGTGGACAGGCTACATTCAGTAGCCTGCCAGTTTGTCCAAAGTAGGAATGAGATAATAAGATATCATAATAAGATGTCGGCCCTGGACCCTGCGTGGCTTTGTCCCTCTGCCAGTACCTTCATGTGTCCGGAGAGTGGTCTCAGCATGGTGGTGGCTGGTCCTGGAGGTCTTCGGCTGCCGGAGCACTGGTTGGGGCGGGGAGGAAAGCTCAACCCGCTCCCCTCTGAGGGGCCCCTGCAAGGGCAGCCAGGCACGGGGGCAGGAGACTGCACTGTTCTCTTCCAGGAGCTGGTTTTTATAGTCTCTGAGTCTTGGCTGTTGATGGGATTACACTGCGCCAGGGGGCCAGTTAGTTGGTGGGTGTGACCCCTGCCTACTGGAATTTGGAGAATCTAGGTGGAGGATGCTCGGCCCCAATCCGAGTAGGCCTGGAGATCTCGGCCCCGGAACCCGCGTGGCTTTGTCCCTCTGCCAGTACCTTCATGTGTGCGGAAAGTGGTCTCAACATATTGGTGACTGGTCCTGGAGGTCTTCGGCTGCTGGAGCCCTGGTCGGGGTGGGGAGGAAAGCTCAACCCGCTCCCCTCCAAGGGGCCCCGGCGAGGGCAGCCAGGCGCGAGGGCAGGAGACTGCACTGTTCTCTTCCGGGAGCTGGTTTTTTTAGATTATTGATTTAATATTTAGATTAAGTTAGATTATTGATTTAATATTTTGAAGGATATGCTCAGCTAATGCAAATATTCCCTTCTAAGTACAGTTTTAGCTGAATTCCACACATTTACGCTTTTTATTTATTGCAGGAAAGGGGATGTTGAGCCATATCTCACTGCTACTAGGACTTACTCCTGGCTTTGTGTTGAGGAATCAGGCTTTTTGGGGTTCAAGGAACCATATGTGGTGCTGGGATTGAACACAGGTTCAGTGAATGCGCCTTACCTGCTGTACTATATCTCTGACCCACCCACGTATTTTTTATATGGTATTTTGTTCATGATTCTGAACCCAATTCTAGTGTGAGAGAACTTTCATACATCAAGAAACAAAAATTTAACTTAATTTTCATTCCATTTACTTGATACAGCATCTGTTTCTGCAGGCTACCGACATCTCTCAAGACCACCCTCTGCTTCAGACATGGGAGGCAATCCTAGGCTGTGTCGTTTATATTTTTTTGACCAACAATTACAAATGAAAGCTTGCCACCACCCTCCTCTGATTTGATCTGTTTGCCAAAATATCTTACAGAATTAGAAAATCTGTTTACTCACTAGATCACCCGCTTATCACAAAGGATATGAAATAGTAGCCAAATGAAGAGAACATGGGTGAGGTTCAGATCCCAAACAAAGGAATTTTAGGAGCTTGGGGCCTGGCAAGGTGATACATGGTAGTGATCTAGATATCTAATATGGAATCTCTCAGTGCCTTCTTTTGGACTCTATAGTTATTTCATAGGGGGTTATGATGAATTAAGTTATTGACCATGAGCTGTTGGATACTTCTCTCCCTGGAAATTGGGTGCTGGTTTCCCTGTCAATCAGACCTCCTCTACAGATACTTCCCGAAAGTAATCTTCATTAATATAGAACCAATAAGATTAATAATACATCCATTTAAATTTTAGGATTCTGAAGCTTTCTCAGGAACTAAGATCAAGAAACCAAATATGACAAATTTGGCAATTTATTTATGGCAGTTTTGTGTGACACTTTCATTATGACAATTTTTTATTGCTCAGAAATGTCAAGAATTTGGAGGAGCACTGAGAGGCAAGAGATGTTCCCATTACTATAATGCTTCAGTAAATTTCAAGGGTTTTAGGAGATATGAGCCATGAACTATGGACAAAGACCAAATATATATAATAATATGCTTTGGCTTTCCATATATATATAATCACAAAACCATATTTTATTGTTAAAATATTTTTTTAATTTCAACTTGTAACTTTTCCAGTGGCTCATAGATTTTTAAATTGCATTTCTTAATTTCCAAATATTTAAATAACTCTCAGTTGATTTATGGTCTGGTTCATTATCTTTGGAATATTCTTTGCATGATTTTGGGTCACACCCAGGAATGCTCAGGGGTTACTCCTGGCTTTGCACTCAGGAATTACTCCTGGCAGTGCTCAGGGGACCATATGGGATGCCAGGGATCGAACCTATGTCGTCCGCGTGCAAGGCAAACACCCTACCCACTGTGTTATCGCTCTAGCTCCTATATTTAAATTTTAAATAATTTTCCTAATAAGAATATATAGCTGGTGCCTTAAAATATTCATTTGACAGATGCCTGTTATTATGAAATGTTTTCGACTGTTTATATGGGCTGGAGCGATAGCACAGCGGGTAGGGCATTTGTCTTGCACGCGGGCTACCAGGCCAACCCGAGTTCAAGTCCTCTGCCTTCGATTCCTCCGCCCCTCTCGGAGAGCCTGGCAAGCTACAGAGAGTATCTTGCCTGCACAGCAACGATATGCCAAACACAGTAACAACAAGTCTCACAGTGTTACTGGGCCC